>NC_134495.1:7963102-8630602 GCF_040206685.1 Ascaphus truei | reverse complement strand
GTCCTCCTGCGCTGCTGGGTCCTCCTGTGCTGCTGGGTCCTCCTGCGCTGCTGGGCCCCTCCTGCGCTGCTGGGCCCCTCCTGCGCTGCTGGGTCCTCCTGCGCTGCTGGGCCCTCCTGCACTGCTGGGCCTCTCCTGTACTGCTGGGCCCCTCCTGCGCTGCTGGGCCCTCCTGCACTGCTGGGCCTCTCCTGCGCTGCTGGGTCCTCCTGTGCTGCTGGGTCCTCCTGTGCTGCTGGGCCCCTCCTGCGCTGCTGGGCCTCTCCTGTGCTGCTGGGCCCCTCTTGCGCTGCTGGGCCCCTCTTGCGCTGCTGGGCCCCTCCTGCACTGCTGGGCCCTCCTGCGCTGCTGGGTCCTCCTGCGCTGCTGGGCCCTCCTTTGCTGCTGGGTCCTCCTGCACTGCTGGGCCCTCCTGCGCTGCTGGGTCCTCCTGCGCTGCTGGGTCCTCCTGCGCTGCTGGGCCCTCCTGCACTGCTGGGGCCTCCTGCACTGCTGGGGCCTCCTGCACTGCTGGGCCCTCCTGCACTGCTGGGGCCTCCTTCGCTGCTGGGTCCTCCTGCGCTGCTGGGTCCTCCTGCGCTACTGGGCCCTCCTGTGCTGCTGGGCCCTCCTGCGCTGCTGGGCCCTCCTGCACTGCTGGGTCCTCCTGTACTGCTGGGTCCTCCTGGACTGCTGGGCCCTCCTGCGCTGCTGGGGCCTCCTTCGCTGCTGGGTCTCCCTGCGCTGCTGGGCCCTCCTTTGCTGCTGGGTCCTCCTGCACTGCTGGGCCCTCCTGTGCTGCTGGGCCCCTCCTGTGCTGCTGGGCCCTCCTGTGCTGCTGGGCCCTCCTGCGCTGCTGGGTCCTCCTGCGCTGCTGGGTCCTCCTGCATTGCTGGGGCCTCCTGCACTGCTGGGGCCTCCTGCACTGCTGGGCCCTCCTGCACTGCTGGGGCCTCCTTCGCTGCTGGGTCCTCCTGCGCTGCTGGGTCCTCCTGCGCTGCTGGGTCCTCCTGCGCTGCTGGGCCCTCCTGCGCTGCTGGGCCTCTCCTGTACTGCTGGGCCCCTCCTGCGCTGCTGGGCCCTCCTGCACTGCTGGGCCTCTCCTGTACTGCTGGGCCCCTCCTGCGCTGCTGGGCCCTCCTGCACTGCTGGGCCTCTCCTGCGCTGCTGGGTCCTCCTGTGCTGCTGGGTCCTCCTGTGCTGCTGGGCCCCTCCTGCGCTGCTGGGCCTCTCCTGTGCTGCTGGGCCCCTCTTGCGCTGCTGGGCCCCTCTTGCGCTGCTGGGCCCCTCCTGCACTGCTGGGCCCTCCTGCGCTGCTGGGTCCTCCTGCGCTGCTGGGCCCTCCTTTGCTGCTGGGTCCTCCTGCACTGCTGGGCCCTCCTGCGCTGCTGGGTCCTCCTGCGCTGCTGGGTCCTCCTGCGCTGCTGGGCCCTCCTGCACTGCTGGGGCCTCCTGCACTGCTGGGGCCTCCTGCACTGCTGGGCCCTCCTGCACTGCTGGGGCCTCCTTCGCTGCTGGGTCCTCCTGCGCTGCTGGGTCCTCCTGCGCTACTGGGCCCTCCTGTGCTGCTGGGCCCTCCTGCGCTGCTGGGCCCTCCTGCACTGCTGGGTCCTCCTGTACTGCTGGGTCCTCCTGGACTGCTGGGCCCTCCTGCGCTGCTGGGGCCTCCTTCGCTGCTGGGTCTCCCTGCGCTGCTGGGCCCTCCTTTGCTGCTGGGTCCTCCTGCACTGTTGGGCCCTCCTGTGCTGCTGGGCCCCTCCTGTGCTGCTGGGCCCTCCTGTGCTGCTGGGCCCTCCTGCGCTGCTGGGTCCTCCTGCGCTGCTGGGTCCTCCTGCATTGCTGGGGCCTCCTGCACTGCTGGGGCCTCCTGCACTGCTGGGCCCTCCTGCACTGCTGGGGCCTCCTTCGCTGCTGGGTCCTCCTGCGCTGCTGGGTCCTCCTGCGCTGCTGGGTCCTCCTGCGCTGCTGGGCCCTCCTGCGCTGCTGGGCCTCTCCTGTACTGCTGGGCCCCTCCTGCGCTGCTGGGCCCTCCTGCACTGCTGGGCCTCTCCTGCGCTGCTGGGTCCTCCTGTGCTGCTGGGTCCTCCTGTGCTGCTGGGCCCCTCCTGCGCTGCTGGGCCTCTCCTGTGCTGCTGGGCCCCTCTTGCGCTGCTGGGCCCCTCCTGTGCTGCTGGGCCCTCCTGTGCTGCTGGGCCCTCCTGCGCTGCTGGGTCCTCCTGCGCTGCTGGGTCCTCCTGCGCTGCTGGGTCCTCCTGCGCTGCTGGGCCCTCCTGCACTGCTGGGGCCTCCTGCACTGCTGGGGCCTCCTGCACTGCTGGGCCCTCCTGCACTGCTGGGGCCTCCTTCGCTGCTGGGTCCTCCTGCGCTGCTGGGTCCTCCTGCGCTACTGGGCCCTCCTGTGCTGCTGGGCCCTCCTGCGCTGCTGGGCCCTCCTGCACTGCTGGGTC
Source organism: Ascaphus truei (assembly GCF_040206685.1). Classification (NCBI taxonomy): domain Eukaryota; kingdom Metazoa; phylum Chordata; class Amphibia; order Anura; family Ascaphidae; genus Ascaphus; species Ascaphus truei. The sequence continues at coordinate 8,628,176 of NC_134495.1, read as the reverse complement.
CTCCTGTACTGCTGGGTCCTCCTGGACTGCTGGGCCCTCCTGCGCTGCTGGGGCCTCCTTCGCTGTTGGGTCTCCCTGCGCTGCTGGGCCCTCCTTTGCTGCTGGGTCCTCCTGCACTGCTGGGCCCTCCTGTGCTGCTGGGCCCCTCCTGTGCTGCTGGGCCCTCCTGTGCTGCTGGGCCCTCCTGCGCTGCTGGGTCCTCCTGCGCTGCTGGGTCCTCCTGCATTGCTGGGGCCTCCTGCACTGCTGGGGCCTCCTGCACTGCTGGGCCCTCCTGCACTGCTGGGGCCTCCTTCGCTGCTGGGTCCTCCTGCGCTGCTGGGTCCTCCTGCGCTGCTGGGTCCTCCTGCGCTGCTGGGCCCTCCTGCGCTGCTGGGCCTCTCCTGTACTGCTGGGCCCCTCCTGCGCTGCTGGGCCCTCCTGCACTGCTGGGCCTCTCCTGCGCTGCTGGGTCCTCCTGTGCTGCTGGGTCCTCCTGTGCTGCTGGGCCCCTCCTGCGCTGCTGGGCCTCTCCTGTGCTGCTGGGCCCCTCTTGCGCTGCTGGGCCCCTCCTGTGCTGCTGGGCCCCTCCTGCGCTGCTGGGCCCCTCCTGCGCTGCTGGGCCCTCCTGCGCTGCTGGGTCCTCCTGCGCTGCTGGGCCCTCCTTTGCTGCTGGGTCCTCCTGCACTGCTGGGCCCTCCTGTGCTGCTGGGCCCCTCCTGTGCTGCTGGGCCCTCCTGTGCTGCTGGGCCCTCCTGCGCTGCTGGGTCCTCCTGCGCTGCTGGGTCCTCCTGCGCTGCTGGGTCCTCCTGCGCTGCTGGGCCCTCCTGCACTGCTGGGGCCTCCTGCACTGCTGGGGCCTCCTGCACTGCTGGGCCCTCCTGCACTGCTGGGGCCTCCTTCGCTGCTGGGTCCTCCTGCGCTGCTGGGTCCTCCTGCGCTACTGGGCCCTCCTGTGCTGCTGGGCCCTCCTGCGCTGCTGGGCCCTCCTGCACTGCTGGGTCCTCCTGTACTGCTGGGTCCTCCTGGACTGCTGGGCCCTCCTGCGCTGCTGGGGCCTCCTTCGCTTCTGGGTCTCCCTGCGCTGCTGGGCCCTCCTGCACTGCTGGGGCCTCCTTCGCTGCTGGGTCCTCCTGCGCTGCTGGGTCCCTCCTGTGCTGCTGGGCCCTCCTGTGCTGCTGGGCCCTCCTGCGCTGCTGGGTCCTCCTGCGCTGCTGGGTCCTCCTGCGCTGCTGGGTCCTCCTGCGCTGCTGGGCCCTCCTGCACTGCTGGGGCCTCCTGCACTGCTGGGGCCTCCTGCACTGCTGGGCCCTCCTGCACTGCTGGGGCCTCCTTCGCTGCTGGGTCCTCCTGCGCTGCTGGGTCCTCCTGCGCTACTGGGCCCTCCTGTGCTGCTGGGCCCTCCTGCGCTGCTGGGCCCTCCTGCACTGCTGGGTCCTCCTGTACTGCTGGGTCCTCCTGGACTGCTGGGCCCTCCTGCGCTGCTGGGGCCTCCTTCGCTTCTGGGTCTCCCTGCGCTGCTGGGCCCTCCTGCACTGCTGGGGCCTCCTTCGCTGCTGGGTCCTCCTGCGCTGCTGGGTCCTCCTGCGCTGCTGGGTCTTCCTGCGTTGCTGGGGCCCTCCTGCATTAGACTAAGAATACATAACAGATGGACGGGGGGGAAGAAGGGGGGAAGAAGGGGGGAAGAGGGGGTGAGGGAGGAGGGAGAGGAGGAGTAGGGGGAGAGGGAAGGGGGAGTAGGGGGAGAGGGATGGAGGAGTGGGAGAAAGAGGGAGAGGTTAGTGGACAGGTGGAGAGAGGGAGGGGGAGAAGGGGGAGGAGGAGAAGGGGGGAGGTAGAGTACAGGGAGGAGGAGGGGGACGGAGAGAAGGAAGGGGGTAGGTGGGGGAGGGGGCAGGGGGAGAGAGGGAGAAGGCAGGGGGAGAAGGAGGGGGGGGGTAACTCAGGGTAAACAACATCCGTTCCGGTCTTACGTTATTTTCCCCGATTAAACAGAGCTTATAGAATCTGAGCCTATGTATGCAGCCATGCTATACTGTTCTATTTAATGTGATATGCTTCTTCTCCGGTGCTTAGCAGAGCAGGGCTGCCGATGTTACCCAATGCAGCTTTAATTTTATTTCTACACAACTTGCTGGTCACGCGGTGTGACTTTAAATAAACCACTACGCTAGCCATGTCAGCTGATTTCTTTCCAATCATTAAGTGAATTATAAGGCAATCGCGATACTGGTTCGAGTCTCGTAGACGTTGAAGTTATTTTTATATGTTCACCATCGACATCACTAATAAGGAACATGAAAGGGGTGATACACATGGAGCTCACAGCTTCCCTGACATGGAGAAGCAGCTTATTGTACAGATTCCTTAGTCTCTTTGTGTATCTGGCAGGATTAAGAGGCCTCAGCCGGTTAGGTACCCCTATATAAAACCCCTTGAATAATATCCCAGTGCCCAAATCTGCCTGAAAACACAGGTGCCTAATTTTATGTAAAAAGTCACCAGAGTCTCATAAACATGTAAAGTATTTTACAGTGAATTAACCCAGCTAAAATTACACGTTTCAAGACAACTATTCTACCTTCTAAATGGGCCCGTGTTAGAAAAGTAAGCAGCAGAGCCTGTGAACAGCTGCCTTAACACGACAATAAAGAGGAACAGTGTGTAACAGGACTTTTTCCGAGCTGTTCTGCGCTTTCCTGGTCACCTAGTAGCAACACACCTGAGAAAACAAGGCTGGCAACGTGTGTTGGTGATACTCTGATCAAAGCCATGGCTGCAGGGGAAGTAAGAGCCTGATTTGGGGCCTGGGTTTCACTGGTGGGAACCAGCATCTTAAATCCTGCCAAGGCTGGGTGAGGTGCAACGGAATCGGACATTCTGCGACCAAGTGTCCGAGGGCGTTCGGCCGCCGCTGGACCCTCGTCGCCGGCCGCTTTGCCAAGGTAAGTTAATTTAAGGGTTAATTTAGCGGCTACGGTAGGGGGTTAAGGATAGAGGTTTTAGGGTAAGGGGTTAGTTTTTTAGGGTAGGAGATTAGGATAAGGAGTTAAACTTTTTAGAGTAGGGGATTAGGGTAAAGTACCAAATGTGGATATTTTGCTTCCTTAAGGACCATGAAAATGGTCAGCTTTCCCCTCTTGCAGCTCTTGTGCGTGGAGGTAGTCCTCTCCTCCACAGGTGTCCACCGAAGGATAAATCTGCAGGTGGACCGATCATAGAAGAAAGAAAGCGCAAGGCGCACCAAGGGTGAAAGAAATGTAATAAACAAAGCAGATACATGTAAATATCAACTTACTTATTAAAAGTCTGTAATCCAGTAAAATCCAATAAAAGTAGATCTCCTTGTTGCCTCGCTCTGTGGGTGTCTGGCTCGGCAGTAGTCTGCTGGCAAAGACGTGTGTTCCCGCACGCTGGGAACAGCTGAAACTTCACGTCTCACAGCTTCTCTCAGCCACTTCCGGGTTCGCGCAAAGCAGCGTACCCCATATGTAGTGGCGAGATGTAGTAACTTTGTCCAAGCTAGTGAACCAGCAACCCGCACTAAGCACTGTTTAGCAAGATCGCCCAACCGGCACAACACACTCAATGCAGCGTAGGGGACGTACCAAGGAGACATAACAATGGAATAGCTCTACCACAACGCGTTTCGCTCACGCATGAGCTTCATCATGATACATGATCATGATACAGCACATATATTATATTATATACTATACTATATACTATATGTAACACTGTTTCCCGCACCCTATGGGAGATTCTGCCATTACCAGGTGTGTGGTGCATGCTACCTGTAGGTTCACAAGAGGCTGTCCGCCGATGGTTGGGGGGACGACTGCAGAACAGGCTTCTGGGGTACATACCCGACATTTAGCTCATGGTACTCAGTGCCTCCATCTGCTGTAGGCTCCAGATGTATGGAGGTAATCTCCCACAGTAGAGCGGTTTCCTCTCCCCCCGGAAAGATTACACACCAGGCAGGAGGTATATGAAACAGGGAAGGTTTTATTCTTCTCTATACACCACAGTCACTTGGGCAGCTCTGCCCAAGGCAGTCACAGCTCTGGTATCAGACGTCGGATGGTCCCTGGACCTTCAGTACGGGTCAAGGTCCCATGAAGCAGTCCTTGCTCTTCCCTGATCCTCCTGCAGGACCAAGGGTATAGGTCATCATTCACTCCCCCGAAGGAAAGTTAATCTGGGCCTGCCAGTGCACAGCAGCCTGGGTGTGACATCTCGTCTCTCTCAAAGGTAGAGACTAACTACCATTTAGGATGCAGCCCCCTTAAGCACAGAATGGGGGGGTACCAGGTCTGAACCCAGGATTGGGCAACCTCAGACCTGATCCCACCTCCTCCCCTGTCACTCAAGAGTACTGCCTTGAGTGGGGAAACCCCATGATTGATCCCCACACCGCCTGTTGTTACCAGGACTGATATGTCCAGGGAAATTAGTATCCACACCCAGCCATAGCTACATATATATCACTCTCATATATACATGTCACTTTATACACAACCTTGAAGATCAGAACAAAGATTACTGTAATATTTGCCGTGTACTCACACATACAGTACAGGAAATAACAACATGTGTGACATGCTTAGACGTCTGCCCTCGTGAGATTAGAAAACACTATAGGCATTGCCGTCTTAACGCATGGGCACGCTGGGCAGTTGCCCAGGGGCCCCCACGAGCATAGGGGCCCCATGCTAATCTATGCACAGACGATCACCCGCCTCAACATTCAAATCTCCCGCTAACTCGGTAGAAGGAGAAAAATTACGACTTGCAGCGGAGAGTTGGCGGGGCCCAGTGCACTGCTTTGCCCGGGGGCCTATAATGCTGTTAAGACGGCCCTGACTATAGGCCCTGCCTTGCACATTGCACGCAGGTAGCAATCAGTATAACAGCTATTCTTTGCATTTTTTTAGGCCCATGTAACCGCTCACTAATCAAAATAACACTCGTTTAATCAACAGCTAAAGAGTCTCAGTATCTCAAAGAGCTCCTGTAAAACCTGATTAATCATCTAATTAGAAGGTCTCTAAACACCCGCTGTACCCAGCACTTCTCTCTTAAGATTCACCATCAGCAACCTGCTTCTAGTCATAAGATTCACTGAAGAATCCCGTTGCTCTCCCGTCTGCTAACGATCACCCTGCTGCGTTAGGTATTTATCTGGCTGCCTCAGATCCTCTTCCTGACTCAATGCTTTCCAGGCTTCCGACGTGAGCAATCGCCCACATGTTACAAATAGTCACTTTTAAAGCACTAGACGTAACTTCGTGCACCTGGACCGGCTTGAAAATGAGAAGTCGCTCTAAATGTCACTGCTCCGCAAACGGGTGATAAACTGTAGCGCGCATCAGCGCACGCACGTGTGCGCGCGGGAGGAAGGGTCTTCGACAGTCGGGCCTCTTTTTTCTTTGTCCTGCTAAAATGTTCTCTAAATAAAGAGACGTTTTTAAAAAAAAAAAATGGCTGTTTATGCAAACGAAATCTATTCACATGTGCGTATATGTGCCCACGTTCTGTATGACTGTATTTGATTATAATATGTCATTTTTGTTTCGGGGCAACCAGACATCTGTTGCCGTAGGCGGCTGAACCTGGGGAGGAGACCATCAACCTCATCACCATCACCCTCATCCTCGCGGGGCTCCCCCTCAAGGACTAATTATTGTTATAATATGTAGACACATTATTGTACACCCATACTTAATACAGCAGATACATAGTATGGTTTAATCCATGTACATGACACATTATCAGACGCGTCTCTTGACATTTATATGATCCATAATCTATATCAGCGGTGCGCAAACTGGGGGGCGCAGGATTTTTCTGGGGGGGTGGGCGGTTGTAGATGCCCGCGCTCTTTCCTGAGGCATTTAAATTAAATGCCAGGGGATCGCGTGAGGCCTCTGCAACCTCAACTTACCGGGATTCAGCCAGCTTCTGGTCACGTCGCCATGGCAACGTGGCGTCAAATGATGCCGCAGGTCATGTGACGTGACGCGTTGCCATGGCAACGCACGTCAAATGACGCTCCGGGGGTCACGTCGCGTCATGTGGTCACTAGAGAGGGGGGGGGCTCGAGCGCAGGTACTGGGACACAGGGGCGCAGCCCAAAAACTTTGCGCACCCCTGATCTATATCTTTGTATGGCACATGTATGAAAGTGCCTCCAGTTGGTTAACGGATCACCGTGTTAGTTATCCTGGGTCCTTCACTATTATAATTATTATCGTTTACTTGTAAAGCGCCAACATATTCCTCAGCGCAGTACAATATGGGGGGTGGTACAGAGGACTGTATATTACATAAACAGAATGGCATACCAAATAAGGACAGACACGCAGGGCCGTCTTAACGTATGGGCACACTGGGCAGTTGCCCGGGGGCCCCCAGCATGGGGGGGCCCCACTCGCCCAGCCCATGCGTGCCCACCAATGCTCTCCCCCCTCCGGCACCCCGGCTCCGCTCGCTCTCCCCCGCCCGGCACCCCAGCTCCGCTCGCTCTCCACCTGCCCGGCACCCCGGCTCCGCTCGCTCTCCCCCCGCCCGGCACCCCGGCTCCGCTCGTTCTCCGCCCGGCACCCCGGCTCCGCTCGCTCTCCCCCCGCCCGGCACCCCGGCTCCGCTCGCTCTCCGCCCGCCCGGCACCCCGGCTCCGCTCGCTCTCCCCCCGCCCGGCACCCCGGATCCGCTCGCTCTCCCCCCGCCCGGCACTCCGGCTCCGCTCGCTCTCCGCCCGCCCGGCACCCCGGCTCCGCTCGCTCTCCGCCCGCCCGGCACCCCGGCTCCGCTCGCTCTCCGCCCGCCCGGCACCCCGGCTCCGCTCGCTCTCCGCCCGCCCGGCACCCCGGCTCCGCTCGCCCCCCGCCCGGCACCCCGGCTCCGCTCGCTCTCCGCCCGCCCGGCACCCCAGCTCGCGTCACAACCGCTCGCAGCCTAGCAGTGCAGCACTTCCGGTGCCTGCTGCTGCTAGTGAGCGCGTGGGAGGCTGGGAGCGGCAGTGTAGGCCGGGCCCCGTGCACTGCTCTGCCCGGGGGCCCCTAATGTTGCTAAGATAGCCCTGCAGACACGCGCAAACTAATACTAACGGCCATTCAAATTATACTGCTATTTAACTAGTAGCTTAGTGTTAAGGACAGTCTTTGAAGTGGGTGAACCCGATTGAAGCCCCACTGTCAGCTCACCTTGGGCCAGCCACTTTTTCAAGGTTAACACATAACACAAATACCTGCGACGGGGGTCATTCCCAAGTCTCTGACCAACGCTCAACAGCCATGTATTTATATACAGTAAGGAGCCGATCACTGGCAGAGTGAAGTCTAAGTGGGGGCTTTAATTACCCTGACTTGATGAGGAATTGTTGCATTGCAACATCTCATTTAGTTCAAAGCCCAACTGGCTACAAATCATTCCACAATCACCGTGGTGATGTGAGGTTGTATTGTGCGAGTGTATCAGGGCCTGGAAAGTACATATGTTTCCATCCTTATCTTCGGCAGTAATTTGCAGGCGATGGCTCCGTACAAAGCATCGCAGCTCGCTCGTGTTGTAGGGTGACTACATTTCTATCGTAAGTACACATTACATAAATATACACCCGTGTCATGTTTATACCGTTGTTGCTATACACAACGCACCCTTTCCTTGCTGGTACAACCTGTAAATCATTACATGCATTAGTTATATTCTGAAGGGCTTTTACACCATAAACAATATTAAGTGAAACCGTCTGCTGTGCGGAAATATATCTGCGTATATACTCCATTCTCTCTTTGTATACAGCCCGGACGCTCAGCCTTTTGCAACATGAAATACAAGAATAGTTTAAACAAGGGAAGACGGAAAGAAGTCACATGCGCTGGTTGAATGCTGCATTTTCGAGCATGTTCGAAATTTAAAGGGCACAACAAAACTTCACCAAGAATACATTTAATCATATAAGCCAGGGGTGCGCAAACTGGGGGGTGGGGGGGCGCGGAAGTTAGAGGTCCCACACTCTCCCCCAAGGCAGCTAAATGAAATACAGGGGACTGTAGGAGGCCTCTGTAACTAACTTGGCTTCCAGCGACGTGTCGTCATGGTAAACCGGCATCAAATGCCACCGCGTCGTCACATGACCCCGCGATGTCATTGGACGCCGGAGCCGAGCAGGGAGGGGCGCGAGCAGGGGAAGAGAGCAGGCAGGGGGAAAAGATTGCGTACAGGAGTACAACACTTTCCAAAGTTGTATTTCTTCGCTCTGCCCAAGAGGACTCCTTTAAATGTCTCCTCTCCATCTCCAGATTGAAGACCATCGGTGGATCGAGCTTTGTGGCGCCTGTAGGCTGGGGGGGCGGCCCTCCTCTGCGTACGACATCATGACGTCACAACGCTGCACTGTCGTGGCCACAGACGTCACAACGGCATGTGACAGAAAAGGTGAAACACACACACAATCACACAAACAAATTGCCTCCCCGAACAATTGCAGCTCTAGGCTGCAGCCTTCCCAGCCCTATGGGAAATCCGAACCCTGTTCCAGACCCTTTCTGAAATCTAGCCCTAAATTAAGCCCAAATGCCAAACAGCTTGTTACTACTTTTGCTACAATAAACCATTTCTTCAGTTTGAAAGTGTTAAAATTGAGATTTATGTGTTGCCTTTAATTAGGTTTTTTTGAACGTCTGGCAATATGGCAGCTTGGTATAGAGGGCTCATTAAAGGGAAAATGTATGTAGCCGTGATTCTGCACACACCTCTCTGTGCGTGCAAAGAGTGTTTCATGTTTTTCATTCATATTGTTCATTCTATAAGGAATTGGATGTGTTAAAATAACAACAGGCACAGATGGTATATTACGGAGGTCACATCCGTCTCCAAAGGGGCGCATACAGATATTGTATACTAGCTGATATACCCGGCGTTGCCCGGGATGTAAATTCATAATAGGTATTATTATGTATAAATAGGGGAACAATAGGATGACTATTTGTGGAAAGGTTGTATAATAATGTTGAAAAGAAACATGGAAGAAAATGTAATACGATGTTGTTGTTTAAAAATGGTTTATTGTAAACACACCAAAGTACAATGTATATTTTGGTGACATAAATGATGTAAAATGTGAGCTGTGTGTCCCGCTAGAGTGTGAATGGGTGTGAGGCGGCGGCGGGTGGGTGTTCAGTACGGGTGGCGAGTGGGTAGTGAGTGGTGGCTGTGGGTGGGTGTCCCGCTATGGTGTGAGCTGGTGTGAGGCGGCGGGTGGGTGTTCAGTACGGGTGGCGGGTGGGTAGTGAGCGCTGGCTGTGGGTGGGGGTCCCGCTAGGGTGTGAGGCGGCGGGTGTCTGGTGAGTGTGGGTGGTGGCTGGTCAGTAATGTCGGTGTGTAGGGGTGTGAGTGTGGCGGGTGGGTGTGAGGCGGCGGGTGGGTGGTGAGTGGGTGCGATGGCTGGTCAGTGGTGTCAGTGCGTTGGGGCGGGAGGCGGCAAGCGTGTGTCGAGTGTGTCGGGTGGGTGAGAGGCGGCGGGTGTGTGTCGAGTGGGTGAGAGGTGGCAGGTGTCTGTTGAGTGCGGGTGGCGGCTGTGGGGCGCAGGGGTGTGAGGCGGCGGGTGGGTGAAAGGCAGAGGCAGGAGACGGGAGGTGGCGTGAGGGGAAGGCAGGGGAGGGGGGTGAGGGGAAGGCAGGGACGGGGGGAGAGGGGAAGGCAGGGGCAGGGGGTGAGGGGAAGGCAGTGGAGGGGGGTGAGGGGAAGGCAGGGCAGGGGTTGGGGGGAAGGCAGGGGCGGGGGAGGGGGGGGGCGGGGGGAAGGGGAGGTGTCACTGTGTGTGTCACTGTGTGTGTGTGTGTGTGTGTCAGTGTGTCTGTCACTGTATGTGTCTGTAACTGTGTGTCTGTCACTCTGTGTGTTTGGGGGGGTCAAAAACGGAGCTGAGGGTGTCAAAAACGGAGCTGGGGGGGGGGAAGGGGGGCTGTCAGTGTGTGTGTGTGTGTGTGTGTGTGTGTGTCAGTGTGTGTCTGTGTGTCACTGTGTGTGTCTGTCACTGTGTGTTAGGGGGTCAAAAACGGAGCTGGGAGGGTCAAAAATGGAGCTGGGGGGGTCAAAAACGGAGCTGGGGGGGTCAAAAACGGAGCTGGGGGGGGTCAAAAACGGAGATGGGGGAGTCAAAAACGGAGCTGCTGGGGGGGGGGAACTCACAGTCTCAGTTAAGCCTCCCCCCCAGCAGCAACAGCCGACACCACCACCACCAGTGAGCATTTCCTCACCTCAGGCAGCAGCAGCAGTGTGCCTGGGGGTTGGGGAGCCCTGGTTTAGAGCGCACCATTGGCCGTAGGGGGGCGGGACACACTGGCCAATGGGAGCCGTGGGAGGGCGGGCGGACAGACGGATCAATCAAATGGTCTACAGAGACTCACAAACAAGATTTTCAAATTTATATATATAGATTATGTTCTATTACAAGATATTGCAAAACTAAATATACATATCGAATACAGCAATGCACATGAAAGTTGTCCGGATTAAAACTTATTCATTATCAAATGTAAAAAAAACAAAAAAAACCCCACTAAATAACAAATAGAAACCAAATTAAAGAACAAGAACTAAAAAGAAATACAATAATACAAGGAAAAATAATACAGGAGCATACATTAATGAGAGATCTTCAGGTAATTTGACATTTAGGAGTGATTTTTGCCTGTTTATGTACATACAGTAAAGAGGTACAGTGCACACAACCATATCAATGTCTTCCTCCTCTTTCCAATTCCTCGTCCAAATTCCAGAAATCATCAGGCAGCGCACTGCCCAAATGAAAGGGGAAACAGGTGGTAAAAAAAGTGAAAAATTAATTTATTGCCTCATCAGCATAACAAAAAAGAAGGTGTAGACCCTCCTACGCATTTCGCACCTACTCCTTGATAAAGAGGGCAATATCGTCCGCATAAAATGCAATCTTGTGAGGAGATTCCAACAATTCTAAGGTAAGTTCTGACCATTTGCAATAAGGGTTCGAGGCTCAGTACAAATAATAATGGAGACACGGGGCAGCCCTGTCGCGTTCCTCGTGTTAAAGTAAAACATGCATTGTTATTACCATTTATCAAGTAGGTTGATTTGGGTCCATTATAGGGAGCCTGGATCATTGTGCAGAAACCAAAGCCCAACCCCATCTTATCTAAAAGTTGTCCAAAAATATGGCCATTCGACAAAGGTAAAACTCCTATTTATCGTTTATTGAACATGGACCTACCGCAGTGTATCTGGTACTTGTTGACATGATACAGTGACATCAATTTAGTTATCAGTTAATTGCCTACATTGTGCTTCTTATACTGTATAGTGTTATTCTACATAAAACTTACAAATGTGTAAATTTTCATGGGGATTGAGCAAAAAATATATAAGATATCTATGATGAAAAACTAAAGGCATCCTTTTTTCCCTGAACACTATATATACAGCATTTATATTTTATTTACACCTTTATGGCATTAATATGCTCAGACGCTGTAATGAGCTAAGACTCAGGGCAAATATATTTAACATAGCCAGGCAAGGAGAAATAATGGTATCATAATCCTTTCATAATACCTGACCAATACATGGGGATTATTGAGTTTATCAGCTTTATGGGGGCATATGAAGGGATTTTGACCACTGCACTGTAATTGATGTTTGGCCAGATCAATCACCTCTCACTCATCTTGTTTCTAGACACGTATAGGGATAAGTGAAGAAAACGTATCATTTTGCCATTCAAGCTGCAGTTCAGGCAATATCCTGCATGTGTGTTTTTTTAATAAATCAGTTCTGTAATAAGAAAAAAACTTTTAGCATTTTCTGTTTTAAAAAAAACAACTTTGAAAGACCAATTTTCTTGTATTCTATTTTAACAAGCATGCTTGTTCCTATAGCAACGATTTACATTCCCCATATTTAAAGATGTCGCCAAACTTTGCCAATCAATAGACGGAGAACGAATTGACCGGCAGCTATGCAGTTTTTTAGGTAAGTAGAGATTGCCCAGATTAAACTATTGAAGTAAAAAAAAAACGGGAGCCTGAACTGCAGCTTTCAGTCTCCAATAAAACAGAAATACAGCACTTTTTATTAGATACGGTAACAAAAGGTGGGTTATAGGGTAAACCAGGGACGCTCAACTCCAGTCCTCAAGCCCCCCCCCCCCCAAGAGCACAGGTTTCCAGGAAATCCCTGCTTCAGCACAGGTAGCTCTATATGAGGCTCAGTCTTCTACTGAGAAGAGCCTCCTGTGCTGAAGCAGGAATAGCCTGAAAACCTGACCTGTTGGGGGCGGCTCAAGGACTAGAGTTGAGCACCCCTGGGGTAAACCAGAAGTTTGCTACATAGGGACTTTGGGCGCCGGAGACCAAGTATGTACTACATATTGTACTACAATAACTAAAAGCTTCCTGGTAAAGCCGAGATGTACAATTATAGCAAAGCCTGAAGTCCCAACAGAAACTATGGGAAACATTAATTGTGCAACAAGAGACACGTCGCCAAGCCTTGACACACACACAAACACACACACACACACACAGTGTGAAGTTTTATAGTGAGCGCCAGTTAATTTTCTCCTGGCTGCAGACTCCTCCAGCAATGGCGGGCATCCACATTGGCATGGACAGTGCGCTAAGAAACAGTAACCTGGAGAGGGGCATGGATGGGAATACCTGCCGCTTGGCATTTCTGGAACGAGATCCATCCATTATCACCAAACAGTGGAAGCCGCAGCTTGCCTTACTTGGATCTGGATTCGCAGCAACGTCAGGTGAAATAAAAGAGATTTTACCCCAAATCAAGAAAACAATGCATTATGGGCCGGCATTAGGGCCAAGCAGTTGCCTTGGGCTCCGTGCCTTCGGGGGGGGGGGGGGGGCTGGGCCTTCTGAGGAGCCCCGTGCTCCCTCCTCCTATTGGTGCCGGGATCTAAATTCCTCTTGACAGGAGAGGGCTGGAGGAGCGAGCTGGGGAGTCCCCGAAACCGTCGTGGGACCGCACCGCTGCTCACCCCAAGGTGGGGTCAGGGGGACTGGGAAGGGTGTGGGAGTGTGTGTATTGGGGGGAGGTGTGTAGCTGGGAGAAGTGCGTGTGTGTGCGCAGGGGGGTCTTATGCGGAGTGCCCTTCCTCCTGCAGCATCGCATTGTCATGGCGACGTGGCGCGTTGCCATGACAATGCAACGTCACGTTCCACCATGATGTCATGTCGCTACAGGAGGAGGGGCCCCGCTGCCGGCATGCCGCCTGGGGCCCTGCCAAAGGTAAGACCAACCCTGGCATAGGAAGGAACATGTGGACACAAAAAAAAAAAGAATTCCCAAATATGGCTATTCTTAGCTTTTTACCACCAATGACTATTTAATTATTTAGATGTTAAAGATTTATGAATATGTTCATATCAGAATTTCAATCACAACCATGCAAAAATGAGTGAGTACCTCAATAGTAGAGAATGCTTATTTTATTTGGACTAACAGAATATATGTTCAAGACACGTTACAAGAACAATACTCTTCCACAAGTCAAGTTGATTTGTAAACAGAACCCGAGGAAGAGAGGATCACTTCCGAAAGCTTGTCTTTAACATATATTGTTAAGCAGCATAAAGAAGGTATCAAGGTCAAAAGCGGACTCTGCAGAACATGATTATATGATGAGATGGGCCAATGATCTCAATATTGAAATTGACAAAGGCGATTGGGAGGACATATGGGAGTTTGCATCAAAAACGTCCATATGCACTACAATCAAAGAAAACATTTACAAAATCGTGTATTATTGGTACCTCACCCCAGCGCGCCTTAAACGGATATTCCCTCTGGTGTCTGACCTCTGTTGGAGGGGATGTGGACAAAAGGGAGACATGGCCCACATATGGTGGACACGTCCGGTTATCCAGAATTATTGGAAAATGATTCAATCTATCATTGAGGAGATCACAGAACTCCAGATCCCTTTAGATCCACTGGTCTTTTTATTAGCTAAACCGGTGGCAGATATAGACCCTCCGATGAGAAGACTAATATCTTTTATTCTCACGGCAGCCAGATGCGCTATTGCGGCCTCCTGGAAGAAATTGGCCCCTCCCCCCAAACGCGCAGTTGAAAGGAGAATTAGCGAGGTTATGGAAATGGAAAAAATGATGGAATTTTTAAATCAGTCCACCGACAGTTTCTACAGGACCTGGGACCCATGGACAACTATGAGGTCCGGCCGGGTTTGAGACGCAGCACTGGGGAGAACCCGTGGACCGGGGCAGCCCCCCCCCCTCCCTCCCATCCCCCACTTCTTTTCCCTCCCTCCCCCCCCCCCCCGTTTTCTTCTTTTCTTTTTCTGTCCACCCATTTCTTCCTCCCTCTTAATACTTTAGGATCTAGACCCACCACTACACCAAGTTGATTTCCTTTGATTAGGAGAAATCAGGTCATGTATACAGACGGGTGGATAAAACTCACATTTTTGACCTTACTAACCAATAAGAAAGGAAGTACCCCAGATCCATGCTATGAGCATTTTATTTGTATAGGTTCCAGTGAACCACTGTATTTGATTTATACATTCTGTAATCTGTACTCAAGCTAATGTTGCATTGTCCTTTCCTGTCTAAACTGAATAAAAATGTAAGTACAAAAAAAAAAAAGAAGGTATCAAGAACCCACTTATTTTTGCACAATTGCAACTTGACTAATACGGCTTGAAAACCCCCCGTGTAAATCCCAAATAAATTGACAAAAGCCCGGCGTATTCTAAGCGCTTGGTTCCGTCCCAGGGCTTGCCGAGGCTCTGGTGATGATGTTTTGACAAATGAAGGTTAGGATTTTAGTAGGATAGTTTTGCCATTTTCATGTGCCTTCGTTTGGAGGTTCTTAAACTTGCCCAGATTACATGCCAATTATTATCATTTTTTTCATTGTTAGATTTGTTTTGCCTTAAATGAATGGTTGATCCTGCAATGACAGAATTCCCTGGTAGTGACGTCATTAAAACGGGGGTGTTTATTCTAATTATTCGCTGCCGTGACGAAGGTCCCATTTCGGACAGAAACAGCAGCAAATATGGAATCTACTATATATGTTGGAAAGTTGTCTGTCTGTTCACCATGCCCTTGGACACCTCTTAAGATATCGTATCTACATTTTGCATGACGGTTCCTGAGAGCAAGGAGCAGGTTTCTGTTTGGATACGATTGGACGCCATTTTTAATCAAGATGGCGGACTGAAACTTTCAGAACTGCACTGATTTTAACCAAATTTCGGCAGGATTGGACGTAGCTGGACTGAAGTTAGAAAATCCATGTTATGCTCATTGGTCAACTTCATGTAGGATGCTCCAGAGTGGAAACTGGAAGAAAT
Source organism: Ascaphus truei (assembly GCF_040206685.1). Lineage (NCBI taxonomy): Eukaryota > Metazoa > Chordata > Amphibia > Anura > Ascaphidae > Ascaphus > Ascaphus truei. Next base: position 8,612,818 of record NC_134495.1, on the reverse strand, counting down.
GGTATGTTTTTGTGCCTGGTGAAAAAAACAATGTTAGAATAAAAATACATTTAAAAAATTGTCATTAAGAAACTAAAAAATGTAATTCTCCACTTATAAACCTCAGTATTTTTTGGTTTCTTAGAATTCTTGAGCAACGCCGGTCACTTTCAGCTAGTAAATAATAATCTCCGGTGAACTGTGCCCAGCTCACGACTTACTTGGTATTTACTATCGAACCAGTCCCGTGAGATTTTTATTCCTTGTGGAACTTTCCTACGCTTCACATGCAATAATACATTGCACTCCCAAGCAGGAACGGAGAACAGAGATTGGCAGAAGGTATCGGCTTGGGGTCTGGCCACTGGAAAAGTGGCTAACGGAGGTTACTGTATGGGGCACTTTCAGGATAATATTTTTCCCAGTTACAAAAAAAAATTGAAAATATGAATGCGAATGCCAAGTCCTCTCAGCATTGTAATAAAAGATATTCAGTGAATATGAAAAACATGTTATATTATGAGATGAATGTAAAACTTGGAAAGTTAACTTGTTATTTTGTAAGAAAAGAAGAAAAAAAAGGTTTTCAATATTTAAAGCTGCAGGTAATGTTGCGGGGGGGGGAAACATTACATTCAAACGTGAGAATGCAGCATTATATGATGGTATTGAGCTCCTCTATGCTCTTCCAGACCTCTCAATCACCCTTCTCTTCATTATACTGCAAAGCTCGTGGTCTGCCCACACATGTTAATCTTTAACCCAGCAACAACCAACAAAAGAGCCTTTCCCGGCGGCAATGGTCTCATTGGTATAGAGAGATATTCCATCAGCCCAATAAGCGCAGGCTGTGGGGTCATTCATCACCCTAGTGGGCTAACGCATCACAATGTATAATAGTGCCCCAATTGTCCCTGTCACACTTTTTAAAAAGCCCCCGTAGTGTCCCTGTTACATAGATTCCTTTGTGTTCGATATATATTTCCTTTCTGCTGCTTATCTGGAGACAGAATAAAGCTGCCTCTGGAAGGGTAGAGGCCTCGAGCCATATTCCCTGTGTGTTTTATACCCACAGCAAAGTGACGTTTAATATCCTGACGAGCCATTTCTGCTAGGCACAATGCGAAGATATCCTTCACATAAAGGCAGTGAATGGAAGAGCCAGCTTTGCTGTACAATAACATTTACCGGGGGGGAGTGGGATTATGGCTATTATCATGAAGGGAACCAGATGAAGCTGGGAGAACTTTATAACATCCTAAATGCTCTTTCCCATTTTTGCCGCTTGAGCCAAACACATCAGCCTATCTCATTCTTCACCATGCGGCTCAGAACTTTGTGTCCGCTTTTGCTGTTGCTTCTTTAAGCTCTTTAACAGTTTATTTTTATGGAAATCAGAGCTACTTTTCTTTCTTTTTCTTTCTTTTTTTTTTTTTTTAAAGGATTTGAACTACTTGCAATACAGCTGGGTCATTTCTTTTTCTATGATAAAATCTCCAATAAAAGCATATTTCATATTGGGGGGGTGGGGGGTGGAGGAGGGAAGGGGGGGGGGAAGAGAGTTTCTACGATCCTGATGAAGAACATGCTGAAAATATGGTATGGCATTCCTCACACTGAGGTAACACTGTACTATTATCCGAATTGCGTGCTATTCATTTAATTTTTTTTCTTTTTGAGAAACACATATCGCTGTTTGGGCTAGGGTTGCCAGGTGTCCAGTATTGAACTGGACTGTCCTGTATTTTGGACACTCTGTCCAGTAAAACATTAGAAGTAATGTGTCCGGTATTACTGGACATGTGTCCGGTATTACCTCTCTGGATATGTACAGTATGTGTCAAGTATTACCTCCCTGGACATGTACGTGTATACCGGTATTACCTCTCTGGACATAGTGACCTGACCGGCTTGGGGGGCCGCGGGATTTCCCTGAGCAGGGAGAGAGCAAGGCTGTCGCTAGGGGGCTGGGCAGCTTCCTCAATCCTGAATGGCTGCATTATCCAGCAGCAGCCAATCAGGAGGTGGTGCCAGGAGCCTGGGGGTGGGGCCAAGGAGAGAAGGAAACAGCATGGAGCGGAGAGATGTGTGTGTCTCTCTCGAGCGCGTCGCACCTTTCACCATTGTGTCTATTATTTTTGGAGAAGCCACCTGGCAACCCTATGTATGTCATAAAAAGCAACATGCAGAAGTAGCAGACATTATTTCACCCATTATTGCGATATATATATATATATATATATATATATATATATATATATATATATATATATGTGATAAAAAATCACTGGCACTCCAATAGAAATTCAATAATGAATAGGTGCATGTCCCATATAAATAATAAAAGTATACATTACCGCATAGCAGCAAATAGGGAGACAGCACTCAGGTGAATGAAAATAAATGTATTAAATACAGCACATAACTCCAACGTTTCGATCCCACAGGGGGATCTTCCTCAGGGTGGTGCAACAGACACAGGACAGTGAGTGTGTCTGTCCTGTGTCTGTTGCACCACCCTGAGGAAGATCCCCCTGTGGGATCGAAACGTTGGAGTTATGTGCTGTATTTAATACATTTATTTTCATTCACCTGAGTGCTGTCTCCCTATTTGCTGCTATGCGGTAATGTATACTTTTATATATATATATATATATATATTGTGTTAATGCTGGCGCACTCTTGAACAGTATTGCTATTGCAAACAATGGTTAAGGCGATAGCACCCGTATTATTTAACAAGTTTATTTGTGCGTTAGCGGGAGGAATAACATCTACAACTTCTCAGACCAACAGCTATTTACAGCTGTGACAAAGTATCTACTTATATCTATTTGTCACCCTTCATTTTAGTTAGTTACTGTATTTCTACAAATATTTGTATTGTATTTGTATCCCTGTGTTTTCCTATCGCCAAAGGCCAAGAACCCATACCCGTGATAAGCAATGTAACTGTTTCACTGTAACCAAAATCCTGCTGGTTAAAAAGAAACAGATACAAACGATTATTTTTTTGCTCTGAATGCTAAAAGTTTCAGAGAATGCTAAGGTCATCAGGAAGAAAACTGATCCCATTCACTGCAGGAGGAGCCAGACATGCAATCCCTGGTTGGGTCTCTCTGGTATTGCATGAGTGAACCCCATCAAAACCGTGCCCCCCAAAACTGGAACAAGCTACCGGAGACTCACAGCCACCCCCAGTCTAATTTCTTTCAAAACTAAAGCTGTCTCACATTTTAACCTGGTCTGTAACTGTTACATACGCCCATAATATATATTATCTCTAACTGTGCATGCAATGTCTTGTATATAATGTATACCCTGTTCATTTAAGTAACTGTATTTGTAACCATGTATTATTTGTCATCTTAACTCTATGCCCAGGACATACTTGAAAACGAGAGGTAACTCTCAATGTATTACTTCCTCGTAAAATATTTTATAAGTAAATAAATAAATTAAAGGTCTGTCATTCAGCAGTGAAGGGGTTACGCAGAGGAGGAAAGTGCTTCTTCAGCATCCAGTACTGCCGAATGTTTTCCATCTATGCAGATCCAGGAATAACAAAGCTCCACTAATATTACATCTCTCTTTCCAGGACCTATATAAAGTCCAAATGTGCTTAATAGTCCTAACTCCCTGCACAAAGCATCCCTTAGGGCAGAGGTGCTCCACGCCAGTCCTTAATACCCCCCTCCCAACAGGTCAGGTTTTCAGGATATCCCTGCTTCAGCACGGGTGGCTCAATCAGCGGTTCAGTCTTCGACCTGATTGAGCCACCTGTGCTGAAGCAGGGATATCCTGAAAACCTGACCTGTTGGGGGGGGGGGGTGTCTTAAGGACTGGAGTTGAGCCCCCTGCCTTAGAGCATGAAGCAAGTAATTTATATACTTAGGTTACTCAAGAGTTTCTGTTTGCGTTGAATTGGTAATTATTTCCTGCCTGGGGATTTGCTATATGTGTTTTAACCGGATATTCATTAGGAAACTGGTGCTTTTGATGGATCAGGGTTCTGTATCTAGCTAAATGCCAAACACATCTCTTTTGGGTCTAACCCGTATGCTACTAAAAAGATTGCAAGCTCTTGGCGCCAGGCTCCCTTTCACATTGTTTCCGTTGATGCCAGTAACACTAACCCTTGTATTGTCTTGTTTCGTTAATGTGTACCTCTTTTTGCACATGTTCACGTTGAGTGTGAAAACAAAAAGTTAGTGGTACCCCATAACCCTAACACCATCACACATTGGCCGCTGCTTTTAAGGGATGTTGCTATTGCAACATGCCATTCTGCGCTGTGAAAGTCCACTTAACAAAGAATACCATCTCTACACGCTCTTTTTTGTCCTAAAAGATGACGTTAGAAGGAATCGCTAGCTGTAGAACTGAAAAAAAAGCCGGCACCTTGGAGTCGTCCCTGCTGTAAAGTTACGTTCGGAAAGGTAACGGAGTTCTCTTATTCGATGGTTGCAAAAACCCCTATGAACGTGTTAGGAAAAACAAAGAACCATTTCAGTCCAAAAGGATCTCCGGGTGTGACAAATGCAAGGACACAGGAACGTGATGCCATCGTTATGGTTCTTATTAGACCTTCATCTGGGCTAATTTGTGTACTCAAGTAAGTATTCGACCTGGAGACAGGCAACTTGATAATGCAGTGGAATGTATACAGTGGAACACATACAGTGCTTCACATATATAATTGAAACCATTCCTACAGCTGCAGGGAATATCTGCTTCCCATCAACAGGAAACAAAGTATCTTCTTAAAAACCATATATAAAAGTAAAGGATGGAAAATGAGGACTGGGGAAATGTTCTCCGCCAAAGTCCAAATGTAAATAAAGACGTTGCATATATAACATGCAGTCAGAGAATTCAACATCAGTTTTGCGCTGGTAATTATTTTGTTATAATTACAAAATTATTTTCTTATATACAGATCTAGCCAGACTTACTGTCCCCATGACCGCGAAAAACAGCGTCTAAATCCTCTGCAATTTTTTGCGGTTTACGGATTGGGTGTGGCGACTGAAACTGACGCGCCAATGGAAACAAAATGGACACCCACATCGCAGGTACCACAGTTGTGCAGGTACAATGAGAGATACGGTGACTTGTCTGTGGTCATCAGGAGAGTGGTCAGTGGGATTTGAACCAGGGTCACCTGACACTACCCCTAAACTGCTCTTTCAGCCCCCATCTACATGTTACTGCACCTTCCCAGAGAAAACGATTGTTTGCACATTATTTTTCAGTAATCACGGTGTGTGCATTAAAGCTGCAGTTCAGGCTCCCGTTTTTTTTTAGTTTTTTTTTTTTACTTCAATAGTTTCATGTGGGCAATCTCTACTTACCTAAAAAAACTGCATAGCTGCCGGTTAATTCGTTCTCCGTCTATTGATCGGCAAAGTTTGGCGACATGTTTAAATATGGGGAATGTAAATCGTTGCTATAGGAACAAGCATGCTTGTTAAAATAGAATACAAGAAAATTGGTCTTTCAAAGTTGTTTTTTTTTTTTTTTAAAACAGAAAATGCTAAAAGTATTTTTTCTTACTACAGAACTGATTTATTAAAAAAAAACACACATGCAGGATATTGCCTGAACTGCAGCTTTAACCCTATGGGTGACCATGATGGAGACCCCATGTCATGAGCTCTCAGGCGTATTTTCTAGGGGTGATCGGTTCTGCGCTCCTGTGGATCTGGCCAGCAGAGGGACGGAGGAGGATTCTTCCACTTCCACTTCCAGCCAGAAAGGCTGCGGCCTGCTGGTGCCGCAGCCCCTCCGGTATTCAAAGCGTTATTTGTGCAAAGGGTATCCAGAGATTGCCAAAGAAGAGACTCTCCCTTTGTCTGACAGGCGATGGATGGGTGGAGCCCCAAATCCTTAGTTGGTTTATAACCCTTTTTAAACTGATGAGCATCAATAACTGATTTTCTGAGATCCCCAGAGATTTCTTTTGATCATGGCACGTGTTTCCACACACCTGTATAGTGAAAACCCAAATCACAAAGTTTCTGATCTCTCTATATGGGGTGGGAGCCTCCCAAACTCCCCCTGAAGAACTACCTAATTATTTAAACACCTGATTCTAATCATCCTCTTTAATTTAGCTGATAAAACCAGGGATTCACTTACTTTTCCATATACCCCTACTCTTAATTACCCATTGTTTGCCTAATTCATACATCATTTTGTTTTAAAAGACATGGAATTGGTTAATATAAACCCTATTGGATATTTAAGAAAAAAGACTGGTTTTGATTCAAGAAGGTTATCATGGAAAAACTATGGAATTTCTGTAATTATCATTGCGGTTCACAAACTTTTTCTCGACACTATATATAGAGAGAACGGGGGGAGATGTAGAGAGAGGGGGGTGAGTGGTAGAGCGGGATAGAGAGAAAGAGAGGGAGGGAAAGAGAGAGACGGGGGATAGAGACGGGGGTTAGAGAGCATCTCCCCTCATGAAATCCCTCTCCTGGCTTCTGATCAAATCCCGCATCTCACACTCAATTCTCCTCCTCACTTTTAAAGCTTTACACTCTTCTGCCCCTCCTTACATCTCAGCCCTAATTTCTCGTTATGCACCATCCTGACTCTTGCGTTCCTCTCAAGGATGTCTTCTTTCTACCCCCTTTGTATCTAAAGCCCTCTCCCGCCTTAAACCTTTCTCACTTACTGCCCCGCACCTCTGGAATGCCCTTCCCCTCAATACCCGACTAGCACCCTCTCTATCCACCTTAAAGACCCACCTTAAGACACACTTGCTTAAAGAAGCATATGAATAGCACTGTGGATATTCTGAACACATGATACATAAAGCTTGGCCCCCTGCAGACGCACTTACCAGAATTCCCTCCTACTGTCTCTGTACGTTCTCCCTACCTACCAATTAGACTGTAAGCTCCTCGGAGCAGGGACTCCTCTTCCTTAATGTTAATTTTATGTCTGAAGCACTTATTTCCATGACCTGTTATTTATATTATCTGTTATTTATTTGATTACCACGTGTATTACTACTGTGAAGCGCTATGTACATAAATGGCGCTATATAAATAAAGACATACAATACAATAGAAGAGAGAGGGGATGAGAGAGGGAGGTGAAAGATAGAGGGGGGAGAGAAACAGAGAGACAGAGATGAAAAGAGGTGAGATTGAGGGGAGGAGTGTGAGAATAATATCGAAAATATGATGCTGAGTATTTATTAGCTAATAATGGACATGTTTCAATGTATAATGATACAGAGTATCTATAATATAATAGTAGGGCTGAACTACATCTGTCTTGGGCTGTTCGGTGCCAAAAGCGTATTCTGGGGCAACCTGTATATAATGTGTGTGTGTGTGTGTGTGTGTGTGTGTGTGTGTGTGTGTGTGTGTGTGTGTGTGTGTGTGTGTGTGTGTGTGTGTGTGTGTGTGTGTGTGTGTGTGTGTGTGTGTGTGTGTGTGTGTGTGTGTGTGTGTGTGTGTGTGTGTGTGTGTGTGTGTGTGTGTGTGTGTGTGTGTGTGTGTGTGTGCAAGCAGACACAAAAAGTATTTATATTACATGCTACATACTGTATGTGTGCTCTCACTACTCATATCATCCAGAATACAAGTTTGTCTGTGCGGAAGGAAATGTCTAAATGTAGACAGTCTGATAAAATGTTTGAAAAAATATGGTTTGCAAATATTTCAAAAGGTATTTTTTTTGTTGTTTTTTTTGCCTGTGGGAAAAGTTCTTAAATTCCCCAGGAAATGACAGGAGACAAAAGATTCTTTCTGACTTTCTAACCACAGCTTCAACCCTGAAGTTTTTTTGATTTTTTAAGCTGGACGCCTCTTGCCCACTTTGGAGTGGTTTGGTTTTCAGCAAAAACGTTTCCGTACGTCCTGCAAATGTCAGAACGGGACAAGTTACATTGCATGCCAGGAATTAAAGCTCCCTCTGAGAATAAAAATGACACAAGAACAAGATGAATGGAGTGTGATGTGCCGTGTCACGGTGTCAGGCATGGGACCTGAAGATAAAACGGACAAATCTGCTCGAGTTGTATTTGCAACTAACAGGTAGAGATATAAGTGCGCTGCTTTGAGGATAGCGTTACTCCATGAAACTGGGGCACTGGGATGCAATGGGGAGCTCAATGCAAAGAGAACTGTGTGCTGCTGCAATGCACCATTTCCCGCTGTCACACATTATCTAACCACTTTGCCAGCAGATAGTTCATCAAAGGTGTTAATGCCACTCAAAGCAGCACTCCGCCCTACCTAACCCCCAGGATTGGAAGTTTGGAACCTCTAGTCAGTGATAGGAAACATGATATACTTCAAGGGTTGCATGTGTGGCCCTTGTGCCCTCAAAAGGGCCACATATACATATATAGTGCACAGGCAGAAGAGATGATGCAGCCGTGGGTAGCAGATTCTCGCTGCTCCAGTCAGCTGCTTAATTCCGGCGCCCTGTTCAATACTGACCCACTCCTCTCCTTACACAGGGAACTAGTGATTAGCACAGGAGAGGGGCCGGGTGATACAGTATATATCAGCGCTCCTTACACAGGGAACTAGTGATTAGCACAGGAGAGGGGCCGGGTGATACAGTATATATCAGCGCTCCTTACACAGGGAACTAGTGATTAGCACAGGAGAGGGGCCGGGTGATACAGTATATATCAGCGCTCCTTACACAGGGAACTAGTGATTAGCACAGGAGAGGGGCCGGGTGATACAGTATATATCAGCGCTCCTTACACAGGGAACTAGTGATTAGCACAGGAGAGGGGCCGGGTGATACAGTATATATCAGCGCTCCTTACACAGGGAACTAGTGATTAGCACAGGAGAGGGGCCGGGTGATACAGTATATATCAGCGCTCCTTACACAGGGAACTAGTGATTAGCACAGGAGAGGGGCCGGGTGATACAGTATATATCAGCGCTCCTTACACAGGGAACTAGTGATTAGCACAGGAGAGGGGCCGGGTGATACAGTATATATCAGCGCTCCTTACACAGGGAACTAGTGATTAGCACAGGAGAGGGGCCGGGTGATACAGTATATATCAGCGCTCCTTACACAGGGAACTAGTGATTAGCACAGGAGAGGGGCCGGGTGATACAGTATATATCAGCGCTCCTCTCCTTACACAGGGAACTAGTGATTAGCACAGGAGAGGGGCCGGGTGATACAGTATATATCAGCGCTCCTTACACAGGGAACTAGTGATTAGCACAGGAGAGGGGCCGGGTGATACAGTATATATCAGCGCTCCTTACACAGGGAACTAGTGATTAGCACAGGAGAGGGGCCGGGTGATACAGTATATATCAGCGCTCCTTACACAGGGAACTAGTGATTAGCGCAGGAGAGGGGCCGGGTGATACAGTATATATCAGCGCTCCTTACACAGGGAACTAGTGATTAGCACAGGAGAGGGGCCGGGTGATACAGTATATATCAGCGCTCCTCTCCTTACACAGGGAACTAGTGATTAGCACAGGAGAGGGGCCGGGTGATACAGTATATATCAGCGCTCCTTACACAGGGAACTAGTGATTAGCACAGGAGAGGGACAGGTGATACAGTATATATCAGCGATCCTTACACAGGGAACTAGTGATTAGCACAGGAGAGGGGCCGGGTGATACAGTATATATCAACACTCCTCTCCTTACACAGGGAACTAGTGATTAGCACAGGAGAGGGGCCGGGTGATACAGTATATATCAGCGCTCCTTACACAGGGAACTAGTGATTAGCACAGGAGAGGGGCCGGGTGATACAGTATATATCAACACTCCTCTCCTTACACAGGGAACTAGTGATTAGCACAGGAGAGGGGCCGGGTGATACAGTATATATCAGCGCTCCTTACACAGGGAACTAGTGATTAGCACAGGAGAGGGGCCGGGTGATACAGTATATATCAGCGCTCCTTACACAGGGAACTAGTGATTAGCACAGGAGAGGGGCCGGGTGATACAGTATATATCAGCGCTCCTTACACAGGGAACTAGTGATTAGCACAGGAGAGGGGCCGGGTGATACAGTATATATCAGCGCTCCTTACACAGGGAACTAGTGATTAGCTCAGGAGAGGGGCCGGGTGATACAGTATATATCAGCACTCCTTACACAGGGAACTAGTGATTAGCACAGGAGAGGGGCCGGGTGATACAGTATATATCAGCGCTCCTCTCCTTACACAGGGAACTAGTGATTAGTGCAGGAGAGGGGCCAGGTGATACTGTATATATCAGCACTCCTCTCCTTACACAGGGAACTAGTGATTAGCACAGGAGAGGGGCCGGGTGATACTGTATATATCAGCGCTCCTCTCCTTACACAGGGAACTAGTGATTAGCACAGGAGAGGGGCCGGGTGATACAGTATATATCAGTGCTCCTTACATAGGGAACTAGTGATTAGCACAGGAGAGGGGCCGGGTGATACAGTATATATCAGCGCTCCTTACACAGGGAACTAGTGATTAGCACAGGAGAGGGGCCGGGTGATACAGTATATATCAGCGCTCCTTACACAGGGAACTAGTGATTAGCGCAGGAGAGGGGCCGGGTGATACAGTATATATCAGCGCTCCTCTCCTTACACAGGGAACTAGTGATTAGCACAGGAGAGGGGCCGGGTGATACAGTATATATCAGCACTCCTCTCCTTACACAGGGAACTAGTGATTAGCACAGGAGAGGGGCCGGGTGATAAAGTATATATCAGCACTCCTCTCCTTACACAGGGAACTAGTGATTAGCACAGGAGAGGGGCCGGGTGATACAGTATATATCAGCGCTCCTCTCCTTACACAGGGAACTAGGGATTAGCACAGGAGAGGGGCCGGGTGATACAGTATATATCAGCGCTCCTCTCCTTACACAGGGAACTAGTGATTAGCACAGGAGAGGGGCCGGGTGATACAGTATATATCAGCGCTCCTTACACAGGGAACTAGTGATTAGCACAGGAGAGGGGCCGGGTGATACAGTATATATCAGCGCTCCTTACACAGGGAACTAGTGATTAGCACAGGAGAGGGGCCGGGTGATACAGTATATATCAGCACTCCTCTCCTTACACAGGGAACTAGTGATTAGCACAGGAGAGGGGCCGGGAGATACAGTATATATCAGCACTCCTCTCCTTACACAGGGAACTAGTGATTAGCACAGGAGAGGGGCCGGGAGATACAGTATATATCAGCACTCCTCTCCTTACACAGGGAACTAGTGATTAGCACAGGAGAGGGGCCGGGAGATACAGTATATATCAGCGCTCCTCTCCTTACACAGGTGACTAGTGATTAGCACAGGAGAGGGGCCGGGTGATACAGTATATATCAGCGCTCCTCTCCTTACACAGGGAACTAGTGATTAGCACAGGAGAGGCGCCGGACACTGCAGTATTTATCAGCGCACTGGCATTAAGTAGCTTAGGTGCTGAGGCAAAGCTGTGATCCACGGGAGCAACATTTCTGCTCCCTCTGCACTGAGGAGAGGGCTTCTAGGTTGGCCAGTGGTTGGGGGCCATGGGTGAATTCCCAGAGGGCCACTTATTGCCCACCAATCCTCTAGCCCAGTGGTTTATAAGTTCAGTCTTCAAGAAACCCCAACAGGCCAAGTTTTAGGGACATCCCTGCTTGAGCACAGATGGGTCAATCAGTGGCTCAGTCAGTTTGACAGAACCACCTGTGCTGAAGCAGGGATATCCTTAAAAACTTATTGAGGACTGACGTCGGGAACAACCGATCCGGCCCATTTTACTGAATGAGAAGAAACACAACCTAAAAGTACAAAATCAACCTTCCTGGTGTCCGACTGACCCAGACATGTGGCCATATATACTCTTAAAGACGTGATTGATAGGTTCGTCCTCTTGCCGCGCTGTCATGTCCCGCTACTGTGTGAGCAGTATCCAACATAGCTGAGGGTAGGAAATCAAATCAGTAATGTCGGGAGCTGTCTGTTAATACGTACACTGTATCCATTTTCTTGGCCCTGCTAAGGGTGTTGCGCAGATGTCCACTTCTGCAGCCAACTCTAATAACCTTTTCTGTGCTGTACGGTCCAGAAACATGTGAGCTCCCTGTGCAGCACAGGCTCCTACGGTTCTGCTCCGGTTAAACACAAGCAGCATGTTTGTACTGGCTGCGTTACCTGTATTCGTTTCACAGCAGCATGTCATATTATTATAGGCACCACAAGGGGCCTATGTCCTCATATCATATTTGAATTTGGGGGGGGGGGGGCGTCAACATTTCGATGCTACCCAGTAGTACAAACCTTCGCAAAATGTGCGTCGGGCGTTTCGAGGCTTCATACATATGGCGCGTCATTTGTGTACAACGTGAATATTGCGTCCCGTTGAATACCTGGTTGATACAATTTGAGCAGGGATATCCTGAAAACCTGACCTGTTGGAGGGGGGTGGGGCGCTTGAGGACTGCAGTTAAGAACCCCTGTATTAGGGGACTATATACCGTATATACTTTTATTGTCTGTGACACGGTTGCAGTCGTAATTCACTAGACCTTTGCATCGCAGGGGGGATGATTACATGGAATATACACGCGTGTCCTTTGCTCATTAGGAAGGATAATAAAACGGCAGTGGAAAATAAGGCGCTTACAGAAGAATGTTCAGTGAGTTGGAATCAGCCATGTTTTATTTTTAACAGAAGGGTGTGTGTATGGAGCAGACTATTAACACCGCGCTGTACATCTGCAGTGTCCTTTCCCGTCCTTCCGTGACGCAGAAATGATAGCTCTCACTGACACAGATAGAGGATGAGACACGCACTCTGAAGTAATAGTGATAGAGGTGGGGTACTTAGCTGCCGGTGCGCTGGTCCTGGGGAGCTCCTGAAGTCCCAAAGTATTCCAGTACAAAGAAGAAGCAGGCACACGGTCTTAATCACAAGGAGGTTTAATATGCCATGGAGACCATGGCATATTAAACCTCCTTGTGATTAAGACCGTTTGCCTGCTTCTTCATTGTACCAGCTCTCACTGACACCACAGGACACTAAACAGAACATCACCCGCACAGGTATTCATCTAGAACATTAAAACAGCCCTGAGCATAAGATGGTGCGTTCATCCAACCGGCTTCAGCCTGACATTTATCAAGCACCTATTTATCTGTATACTGGAGAAGATCAATGGGGACACTTTGCCTCTTCTGCATCTCCGCCTTAGCTGCTTTCAATCAAAAGAATTAGGCAGCGAGCTGCAGCCAGAAGTTCCAAGTGGAAGGTTGTTTTTAAGCCCGGCTTCTCATGCTGAGTGTTCTGCTGACAAGATGTGTTCTGTTAGCAATAAAGAAAGGCATTCTCCCAACAAGATGAGCCAATTTACAGTGAATACTAAACAGTACTGATCGGAACACTGTAAAACAGGGGTGGGTGTCACACCTAGTGATTGATGCAGCGAGTTTTCTTTTAACTCTATCTGGCCACAGACATGCAATCTGCCCATTCTGGGCATGGCAAAGCACGGAAACCGAATAAAACCTTAAGGCCTGCGGCTGCCGAACTTGTGGATCCACAACCTGTTTATTTTAGGGGGGGGGGGGGGGATTCCTTCTTTCTTCTCAATTGGTAACAAAAATAAGTGTGTTTAAGCATCACTGCTTCCAAAATCACCTTTTCATATAAGTGCAACTTAGGCCCGTAATATAGTGGGTGCGCTTGCGGCACCGGGCGCGCTTGTGAGTGTGGAGCCGGCCGATACGGGGGAAGATTCAGAAAAGTAAGTATTTGCGCCACTACCGCTGCTGTAATGTATGTGTGTGTGTATGTGTGTGTGTGTGTGCACAATATTAATAAATAATTTATTCTCACAGCATGTCTTTTAAAAAAAAAATAATATACACAAACACACACACATATATATACACACACACGGTGACACACACACACACACACACAGAGAGATACACACACACTACCTTCCAAGCCTGTCGCTCACAGCAGCACGGACCGTACACACAAAACGTGTGCATCACATGCACGAGCGTTTGCACAGGCGCGTGCGCCCACTATATTACTGGCCTTAGTAGTGGACACTACTACTACACTCTTCCAGCATTGGCAGAAGAGAAACGCTTTCCGGTTTTTGATACCATTGTCACACAGGTTTACTCGGTAGGTGTAAGTAACAGGTCTGTATTTGCAATGTATTGCTGGCCCTCTAGCATTTTTAAGAGGCATTCCCATCCTTCTAGAGATCACCATGGGCATACTTGCCTAGTTCTGATTTTACGCATATGTTCTATCCCAATAGGACTTTCACAGTGAGATGGTGAGATTCAATGTCGCCCTTGGTAACTTAGTCTGCGTGACGTAAGGCAAGTAACATTCTCTATAATACGAATATTGCTGTCGCTTTCTGTTTGTGCAGAGAATACTACTAAATATTTGCTGCCCTGATTCCATGGAAGAAGTGATGCTAAATGTAAATTTCATTTCCTTGCCAGACGTTTTGCCAAGCCTCAAAGTGCTAATAATGTTGAGAAATTACAGTAGAATTTGTAAGCTTTCAGCTAAAGATCGTCGGACAGCGAGCGAAACATGGCGGGTGCGACCCATTTTTAGGCTCAGCATTAGAACACTTTGAAAATGAGCTTATTAAACAAACTTACAATGCACGCTGACTTAACGCTTGGCGAATCGCTTGTTACGTCTGACTCAGCGGCAGCTTATTTCGCTGCTCAAAAAGGGCACATTTCCACATGTTCTGTGACAGCATGCAGAACTTTTGCACATCTCATGGTTCAGTCAGTGTTCACAACGTAAGGTGGCCAGGTGTCCAGTATTGAACCGGACTCTCCTGTATTCGGACACTCTGTCCAGTAAAAAATGTGAGGTAATACTGGACATGTGTGTGTGGTTAGTGACCTGACTGGCTTGGGGGGGGGGGAGGGGGCAGGATTTCCCTGAGCAGGGAGAGAGCAGGGCTGTTGTTAGGGGGCTGGGTAGCTTCCTCCATCCCGATTGGCTGCTGCTGGGTATTGCAACCAATCAGGAGGTGTCAGGAGCCTGGTGGTGGGGCCAAGGAGAGGAGGAAACAGCATGGAGCGGAGAGAAGTGAGAGGGGTGTGTGTGTGTGTGTGTGTGTGTGTGTGTGTGTATGTCTCGAGCGCGTCACAGCTTTCACCTTTTGTGTCCAGTATTTTTGGAGAAGCCGCCTGGCAAACCTACACATATGGTTCACAATCAGTGTTTATATGGTTCACAATCAGTGTTCATATGGTTCACAGTCAGTGAATGACGCGGAATGTAACTGTAAAGGGTTACGGAACGCGGAGGAGAAATGGCGTGCAGCGCATTTGGTGGAGAGCTCATTTCTGCGGCAGAAAAAAACGGGAACTAATAACCCCGAGCGTCTCCCGCACTGAACCAACACTTCTGCATAGCTGGAATGATTTGCGTTTCATCAACAGCCCCAAAACTCAAGCCAAACCTATAACACGTCAAAAACAGTGGGGCTTTATTTGCCTTTAAGAAGAAGAAACGCGCTTTTTGGCATTGTGAAGATGGAGAGATTGTATTTCTCGCTGCCAGGAACGCATTCCTCCGAATTCAAGAAATATCAATAGGAATCAAATACTGTAGGCTATTGTCGGTGCCCGAACGAGAAGGCGCTGGCGTTACATCTGGGGAAACTGAGCTGAATCAATTAACACAGAGGCTGCTTTATTAGTCGGGAACTGGGTCGCGCATAATACTTCAATTGAGATGGGACAATATATTTTTCGGGGGGGGGGTTGTGGGAACTTGCACCCACTTGTCACCCCTAAGAATGCTGTATTTTGCTGCAAATGTAAAGCTTTGGTGGATTTTCTATGTGCTCGGAGAAACTATGGGCCTCATTCAGAGAAGGTTCATAAAAAAAATCACCGGACCATTTAAATCACCCTTTTTATGAGCGTTGCTATCATGGTATTCAGAAAGCCTTCATTACCTGTCATAGCAAAATTCACAAAACGGGTGATAAACCGGTGATCTGATGAACGACCCTCTGAAAAGGCCTTACCCGGCGAGTTGTATCTGCTGCAGAGAGAGCTGCTCTGAGAGAGCCGTCTCTCCCTGTGCAAATATTGACCGAAATGTACTGCTGCGGCCGAGTTTATTCGAGCATTTGCCCGTTCTCGGCCGCAGCAGTAACCTGGCGCGCGCCGGAGGGTGCCGGGCGCGCGCCGAAGCAGCGGAGGAGCGCCCTCCGATCGGGGCGCTCTCCCTCCCGCTGCCGGGTCCGCCGGGTCCCCCGGAACCCCCTGCCGCCATCCCCCACATCGCGGGACACCAGGGCTCCCTCGGGGAGCCCTGGACGCGCGTGCAGGGGGCGCAGGCACCCGATGACGCGTGACCGCGCATCGGTGACGCGCGGCATGCCGAGGGGCTGCCACTAGCAAGCCGGGAAATCTCCCGGCTTGCGGATCTGGCCGCAGTGTGATAAAGTGTGTCGGTAGTGTATGTGTATAAATTTTAATTTTGTTAATAGTTTAGATGAGCAGGGGGTCTCCTGAGCTGAACCGCATTGATTTCAGCCTCAGGGACCCCCTACTTCCCGAGATACAGGCCCCGTTATGGGGTGCCGGTATCTCCTATGCATTTTATTCCCATGGTCACGTGACGCGGACATATAAATGCATAGGAGATACAGGCCCCCCATAACGGGGCCTATATCTCGGGAAGTAGGGGGTCCCCGAGGCTATCCGCTATGGCAATGAAGTTTACTGTAAATGCATTTTTTATTGCACAGGATTCATGCCAGGGGTCTCTGGTGCTAATATTAATGGATATCAGCTCCAGAGATTCCCGGCATCAATCCTATGCAGGAAAAATGCATTTTTTTTCTAAGTCCCATCTCGCCGCTTCTCTGCAGGTTTCCAACACCTTCACGCCAACTTTTTCTGGCGTGCGGATTTTGTGATAAAATCACAATTCTAGAGCGGTGATAGGCGTTCATAGCCAAATCACTGCTACTAGAATTGCACGAGTTTATGAACATGCCGAAAAGTGGTGATAAGTGCCTTATCACCGCTGCCTCTGTGATTTTTTTTATGACCAATTTGTTTTGAGCAATTCAGTCTTTTATCACCCACTTATCACTGCTTACTGAATAGCAGTAGGCATTTTGGGTGATAAGTGCTTGATAAGTGGCTTATGAACGCTTTCTGAATGAGGCCCTATATCTCAATTGTATTCTGTTTTTGACCCAGAAAGGCATGGAAATAGGGTAAGCGGAGGTGCACAGCTGCCCAAGGTGTAGACCGGTGGGACGGTACGCAGTCTGGAACAGTACCCTTACATCTTTGAACCCATTAAGTCTTTGGACCTTCAATGCAATCGTCTTCGTTTTGGATGCAGAGCTCAATTGATGTATTTCTATTTAACCCCTTCAACGCAGAGGGGTCAGCAAATGTATTACACTGCCGGCCTCTCTGGCAGCAAAAAAGTGAATGCTGGTCTTCTTCTGCAGGAAGGGTGCTCAACTCCTGTCCTCAACCGCCCCCCCTCCCCCCCAGCCCAAACAGGTCAGGTCAGTACAGGTGGCTCAATCAGTCCCTGCTTCAGCACAGTGGCTCAATCAGTCCCTGCTTCAGCACAGGTGGCTCAATTAGTGCCTGCTACAGCACAGGTGGCTCAATCAGAGGCCCATTCCTTGACTGAGCCTCTGATTAAGCCACCTGTGTTGAAGCTGGGATATCCTGAAAACCTGACCTGTTGGGGGGGCTTGAGGACTGGAGTTGAGAACCCCTTTTCTACAGTACACGATCATTGCTTTCCTTGCAAAACGCCATACCATATGTCCGGCATCTGAAAGGGTTATTATGCTCCCAACACAAATTTGCCTTTTTTTAGATCAGTTTTGCTACTAAAGTTGAGAGACACTGTACGTGTATTTGCTCTGATCTCACTTCGTTTCAAACTACAACTTTCTGTCTACCAGCCTCAAACTCCATTCATATATCTCCATCTCTCCTTCCTAACTCCATTCATATATCTCCATCTCTCCTTCCTAACTCCATTCATATATCTCCATCTCTCCTTCCTAATTCCACTCATATATCTCCATCTCTCCTTCCTAATTCCACTCATATATCTCCATCTCTCCTTCCTAATTCCATTCATATATCTCCATCTCTCCTTCCTAACTCCATTCATATATCTCCACCTCTCCTTCCTAACTCCATTCATATATCTCCATCTCTCCTTCCTAATTCCACTCATATATCTCCATCTCTCCTTCCTAATCCCATTCATATATCTCCATCTCTCCTTCCTAACTCCACTCATATATCTCCATCTCTCCTTCCTAACTCCATTCAAATATCTCCATCTCTCCTTCCAAACTCCATTCATATATCTCCATCTCTCCTTCCTAATTCCACTCATATATCTCCATCTCTCCTTCCTAATTCCACTCATATATCTCCATCTCTCCTTCCTAACTCCATTCATATATCTCCATCTCTCCTTCCTAATTCCATTCATATATCTCCATCTCTCCTTCCTAATTCCACTCATAGATCTCCATCTCTCCTTCCTAACTCCATTCATATATCTCCATCTCTCCTTCCTAATCCCACTCATAGATCTCCATCTCTCCTTCCTAACTCCATTCATATATCTCCATCTCTCCTTCCTAATCCCACTCATAGATCTCCATCTCTCCTTCCTAATTCCATTCATATATCTCCATCTCTCCTTCCTAACTCCACTCAAATATCTCCATCTCTCCTTCCTTACTCCATTCAAATATCTCCATCTCTCCTTCCTAATTCCATTCATATATCTCCATCTCTCCTTCCTAACTCCACTCATATATCTCCATCTCTCCTTCCTAACTCCATTCAAATATCTCCATCTCTCCTTCCTAATTCCATGCATATATCTCCATCTCTCCTTCCTAACTCCATTCATATATCTCCATCTCTCCTTCCTAATTCCAATCATATATCTCCATCTCTCCTTCCTAATTCCAATCATATATCTCCATCTCTCCTTCCTAATTCCATTCATATATCTCCATCTCTCCTTCCTAACTCCATTCATATATCTCCATCTCTCCTTCCTAATTCCATTCATATATCTCCATCTCTTCTTCCTAACTCCATTCATATATCTCCATCTCTCCTTCCTAATTCCATTCATATATTTCCATATCTCCTTCCTAATTCCATTCATATATCTCCATCTCTCCTTCCTAACTCCATTCATATATCTCCAGCTTTCCTGCCTAACTCCATTCATATATCTCCATTCATATATCTCCATCTCTCCTTCCTAACACCATTCATATATCTCCATCTCTCCTTCCTAATTCCACTCATATATCTCCATCTCTCCTTCCTAACTCCATTCAAATATCTCCATCTCTCCTTCCTAACTCCATTCATATATCTCTATCTCTACTTCCTAACTCCATTCATATATCTCCATCTCTCCTTCCTAATCTTATTCATATATCTCCATCTCTCCTTCCTAATCCTATTCATATATCTCCATCTCTCCTTCCTAACTCCATTCATATATCTCCATCTCTCCTTCCTAACTCCATTCATATATCTCCATCTCTCCTTCCTAATTCCATTCATATATCTCCACCTCTCCTTCCTAAATCCATTCATATATCTCCATCTCTCCTTCCTAACTCCATTCATATATCTCCATCTCTCCTTCCTAACTCCATTCATATATCTCCATCTCTCCTTCCTAACTCCATTCATATATATCCATCTCTCCTTCCTAACTCCATTCATATATCTCCATCTCTCCTTCCTAACTCCATTCATATATCTCCATCTCTCCTTCCTAATTCCACTCATATATCTCCATCTCTCCTTCCTAATTCCATTCATATATCTCCAGCTCTCCTTTCTAACTCCATTCATATATCTCCAGCTCTCCTGCCTAACTCCATTCATATATCTCCATCTCACCTTCCTAACTCCATTCATATATCTCCATCTCTCCTTCCTAACTCCATTCATATATCTCCATCTCTCCTTCCTAATTCCACTCATATATCTCTATCTCTCCTTCCTAATTCCACTCATATATCTCCATCTCTCCTTCCTAACTCCATTAATATATCTCCATCTCTCCTTCCTAATTCCATTAATATATCTCCATAACTCCTTCCTAATTCCATTTATATATCTCCATCTCTCCTTCCTAACTCCATTCATATATCTCCATCTCTCCTTCCTAACTCCATTCATATATCTCCATCTCTCCTTCCTAATTCCACTCATATATCTCCATCTCTCCTTCCTAACTCCATTCATATATCTCCAGCTCTCCTTCCTAACTCCATTCATATATCTCCATCTCTCCATCCTAACTCCATTCATATATCTCCATCTCTCCTTCCTAACTCCATTCATATATCTCCAGCTTTCCTGCCTAACTCCATTAATATATCTCCATCTCTCCTTCCTAATTCCATTAATATATCTCCATAACTCCTTCCTAATTCCATTTATATATCTCCATCTCTCCTTCCTAACTCCATTCATATATCTCCATCTCTCCTTCCTAACTCCATTCATATATCTCCATCTCTCCTTCCTAATTCCTCTCATATATCTCCATCTCTCCTTCCTAACTCCATTCATATATCTCAAGCTCTCCTTCCTAACTCCATTCATATATCTCCATCTCTCCTTCCTAACTCCACTCATATATCTCCATCTCTCCTTCCTAACTCCATTCATATATCTCCAGCTTTCCTGCCTAACTCCATTCATATATCTCCATCTCTCCTTCCTTCTCCACTTCTCAGTTCACATGAACTCCTTTCCTATCTGCGCCCCCTGACACTGCACAGCTATACCCCCTGCACTAAAACACACACCCCTATAAATCCTCCTCACACATTCTCTTTCTTTCCATGCTTCTCCTCTTCGCTTCTGGGAATATCTCTCCCCATCCTGGTCCCTGCCTTATTTCTACATTCTTAAAGCACTTCTCTCTAAGGCTGCGGCCACAGTACATGCGCGTCAGCGAGGCTGCCGATTCCCCTGGTCTGCAGGGAGCTGCAGACCAAAAGACGGGGGGGGGGGGTTGTGACGGGGCGTGGCCGTGACATCACCAGGCAGGTTCGCCCTCATTGGCTGAACCGCCGGGGGGCGTGGCTTAGCGCTCGGTCGCGACTCCTGCTCACAATTCTCTTGCGAGCAGGAGTCACTGTCGGCAGAGCGTAGCGCCCCCCCCCCTCGCAGCGGGCCCGGTCCCATTGTGCAGCGGCTATTGTCCCTGCAGCGTCCCCAACAGCGGGCGCTGCAGTAGCCAGCGGGGACCTGGCCTAACGCAGCATATGGGTAGCTCCGCAGGCTGACAGTATACATCTCATATACCCTGACCTTGGCCCCTTGCAGACGCACTTCCCATAACACCCTCCTCTGTAAATTCTCCCCACTTACCACTTAGATTGTAAGCTCTTTGGCAAAGGGACACCTACCCCTACTGTTTTATGTCTGAAGCGCTTATTCCCATTATGTGTTATATTCTTTGTCACGTGTGTTACTGCTGTGACGCGCTATGTACCTGGATGGTGATATATAAATAAAGATATACTTACATACAGTACATACTTGTCATTCTGGTCCCACTAGCATTAAATACTATTGCTAATTGGGAAGATAAATGGTTACATTTGCTATGCTACACCTATAGTGTCAGAATAGTGCGAACTCTTCTTATGCCCAAATGTTTTTTAAATACATGGCGCTCTTTTTTTAACTGTCTTCGATTTAGTAGGAAACACAGGGATCTGAAGTCTTCCGGCTCCAGGAACTCTATAAACCATTGTACAATTGGACTGGTCTACTGAGACCGTTCTCCCTCCACTGCAGAGGTCAATGAGAATATTCATAGGTAGTGTTAGGACCTGCAGAGTGGTCATGGCGTGATGTGGCTGCAGGCTGGTCATGCCGTGACGTGGCTGCATACTGGTCATGGTGTGACGTGGCTGCATACTGGTCATGGTGTGATGTGGCTGCAGAGTGGTCATGCCGTGACGTGGCTGCAGAGTGGTCATGGCGTGACGTGGCTGCATACTGGTCATGGTGTGACGTGGCTGCATACTGGTCATGGTGTGATGTGGCTGCAGAGTGGTCATGCCGTGACGTGGCTGCAGAGTGGTCATGGCGTGACGTGGCTGCAGAGTGGTCATGCCGTGACGTGGCTGCAGAGTGGTCATGCCGTGATGTGGCTGCAGAGTGGTCATGTTGTGACGTGGCTGCAGAGTGGTCATGTCGTGATTTGGCTGCAAACAGGTCATGCCGTGACGTGGCTGCAGAGTGGTCATGCCGTGACGTGGCTGCATACTGGTCATGCTGTGACGTGACTGCATAGTAGTCATGCCGTGACGTGGCTGCATACTGGTCATGCCGTGACGTGGCTGCAGAGTGGTCATGCTGTGACGTGGCTGCAGAGTGGTCATGCTGTGACGTGACTGCATAGTAGTCATGCCGTGACGTGGCTGCATACTGGTCATGCTGTGACGTGACTGCATAGTGGTCATGCCGTGATGTGGCTGCATACTGGTCATGCCGTGACGTGGCTGCTGGCTTATAACGCGTTGTCCAAAAGATTTAACTGAATGACCCTTACGCAGGAGACTACTAATATTGAAGTATTTAACTATGTATTGTGTCACATTGGATGTAGCGTTGGGTATTTTTGTCTTGTGTTGTATACATTTGGTCACGCCCAGTAGCTCTCCTTTTGACACAAATACATATATATATATATATATACTAGCTGAGAGACCCGGCGTTGCCCGGGATGTGAACCGTGCTCACACTGACACACACTGCTCATTGTTCACACTGCACACTGCACACACACACTGCACACTGCACACACACTGCTCATTGGTCGCACTGACGCACACTGCGCACACACAGCTCACAGTGACACACACTGCACACTGCACACACAGTGATCACACTGACACACACTGCACACAGACTGCTCACTGCTCACACTGCACACACACACATACACAGCTCATTGCTCACACTGACACACTGCTCACACTGCACACACTGACACACACTGACACACACTGACACACACTGCATACTGCACACACACTGCTCAATGGTCACACTGCACACTGCACACACACTGCTCAGACTGACACACACTGCATACTGCACACACTGCTCATTGGTCACACTGCACACACTGACACACTGCTCATTGCTCACACTGCACACAGTGCACACACACTGCTCATTGCTCACACTGCACACACACACATACACAGCTCATTGCTCACACTGACACACTGCTCACACTGCACACACTGACACACACTGACACACACTGCACACAGACTGCTCACTGCTCACACTGCACACACACACATACACAGCTCATTGCTCACACTGACACACTGCTCACACTGCACACACTGACACACACTGACACACACTGACACACACTGCATACTGCACACACACTGCTCAATGGTCACACTGCACACTGCACACACACTGCTCAGACTGACACACACTGCATACTGCACACACTGCTCATTGGTCACACTGCACACACTGACACACTGCTCATTGCTCACACTGCACACAGTGCACACACACTGCTCATTGCTCACACTGCACACACTGCACACACACTGCTCACACTGCACACACAGTGGTCATTGCTCACACTGCACACACTGACACACTGCTCATTGCTCACACTGCACAGTGCACCACACACACACACACAGTTACAGACAATCACAGACAGTTACACACACTCACACACAGTCACACACACTTACCCACACTTTCACAGTTTCAAACAGTTTCACACAGTCATAGACACTTACACAGACTTACACACACTCACACACTCTCACACTGTGAAACACTTACACACACTGTCACACACAGTTACACACAGTCACACACAGTCACAGACACTTACACACACTTACACACAGTCACAGACACTCACACACAGTCTCATACAACTACACACACCAGCACCAACACCCGCTCCCCCCCCTCCTCCTGCGCAGGCAGCGGGGACAACGGTGGGGAGAAGGTGAAGCGGGGACCGGAGGGGCATCGCCCCTCCCATCTCACGTCCCGCGGCCTGTCACGCGGTGACAAGGGGGAGCCGGGAGCGGAGGGGCATCCCCCCTCCCATCTCACGTCCCGCGGCCTGTCACGCGGTGACAGGGGGGAGCCGGGAGCGGAGGGGCATCCCCACTCCCATCTCACGTCCCGCGGCCTGTCACGCGGTGACAGGGGGGAGCCGGGAGCGGAGGGGCATCCCCACTCCCATCTCACGTCACGCGGTGACAGGGGGGAGCCGGGAGCGGAGGGGCATCCCCCCTCCCATCTCACGTCCCGCGGCCTGTCACGCGGTGACAGGGGGGAGCCGGGAGTGGAGGGGCAAGAGCAGCACGTAGCATGTGGAGGGGGGGGGGGGAGCTCACCCGTCCTGCCGCTGCCTCACTCATCCTGCCGCTGCCTCACTCATCCGGCCGCTGCCTCACTCATCCGGCCGCTCCCACGTGGATGTGAGGCGGGAGGCCGCGTGTTGTGGCCGCTCCCCCGCGTGTGTCCCGGGCGCTCGCTCCGCTCCCCCGCTGACTGTAGCGGTGCGGGGGTGTGAGCTTGGGGGGGTGGGGGGGGGGTGAGCTTGGGGGGGGGGATGAGCTTGGGGGGGGGGGGTGAGGTGTGTGTGAGCTTGGGGGGGGGGTGGGAATGTGTGTGTGTGTGTGTGTACACGGGACTCCGGGTAAGTTCGGGCACAGGGAGGGTGGGGGGGTGTGAAAGTTGAGGTGCGGTCCAGCTGACGGGGGAGAGTGAGGGGCACCGGGAGGGGATAGTGTGTGTGTGTGTCCCTGTGTGTGTGTGTGTCCCTGTGTGTGTGTGTGTGTCCCTGTGTGTCCCTGTGTGTGTGTGTGTGTGTGTGTGTGTGTGTGTGTGTGTGTGTGTGTGTGTGTGTGTGTGTGTGTGTGTGTGTGTGTGTGTGTGTGTCCCTGTGTTCCCTGTGTGTGTTCCCTGTGTGTGTGTGTGTGTGTGTGTCCCTGTGTTCCCTGTGTGTGTGTGTGTCCCTGTGTGTCCTTTGGCCCGTCACTCCGCCTCAGGCCAATGAGAGGTGTGCGGGGGCGGGCCAAGGGACCAATGAGATTTCCCCTAGGGACACCGGACATCCAGGCAGGCAGGCAAACATACAGTGCTTTCACTAATATAGTATAAGATATGATATATGATGTGGTGGGTGCTTGCAGGGATTGTGTGATTGTAGGATTGGGCCCCACCTACAGCCGACCAACTCGCCCCAGTGCTTACAGGGGGTCAGAGAAAGAGACCACAAATAGGGAGGGGGGGTGAGACTTGGGGGATCCCCACCCCACACAGCTAAACAACCAAAGCAAGTTTCCTGCTTCCCTCCTATTAATAGTAACCGTGCAGACTTTACTCCAGCTTCTCCCAGCGTCAGCCAGTCCTGTTGGCCTAATTGCTGTGTTTAGGACCACGTTACATTTTTTGGATGCCTCACGATGTAGCCACATCATGGCGTCTGGCGCTCCAGGGGCCCGTGGCTACATCATGGGCTTTGTGATCATTTTCTAGTGCAGGAATGAGGGGGGGAGGCAACTCCAGTCCTCAAGGGCCACCACTAGGTCAGGATTTCAGGATATTCCGGCTTCAGCACAGTTGGCTCAGTCCCTGCTTCAGCACAGGTGGCTCAATCAGAGGCATAGTGCCGGAGAACTCCGGTTTAACAGCTGGTCCTCCTGTTGAAGCACTCCGTGCGAAACGCGTAGAGGTCACGTGTGGCTGCTTCGTGGACCTCCAGCTGTAGAGTGACGTCCGTGAGAGTGAGCGTTCCCACAGCGTGAGCGAGCGGTTTTGGTCCGGACCTTTTACTGCACCCAGCTGTTAAACCGGAGCTCTCCGGCATAATTCTCCGTGTTTTGGGCAATTCTGAGCCAACTGTATTATTTTTTATTCACTTTTATTTGTATTCATTATTTGCGCACTGTGTATATTGACTATATTTTGGTCATATTGTATTATACCCTTTGTGGGTTTTTATTAAATAAATGTTTTTGCTGCTCGGCGCGCCTTCTGCCAATTCTTTTCTCGGTGAAAATAAACCTACTTGGCAGGATTGGTTCATCTCGCCACTGCGGCGAGTGCCGGGCTGATTGCAGAGAAGGGGGTGCCGCTTCCAAGCGAAGATTTGGCTAAAAGAAACAAACATGTGAAAACACTTAAACTTCATTAAACATTAGGCAGCCTGTTGAGTAACGTATAAATCACCTAATTGCTGCGACACCCGCGTTCCGCGGCGAGATCTATCACACGCTCGTTCTCGCTGCTTTCTTGCCAGGCAGTAGGAATGTCGGAGAACGGAAGGACTTTGGCAACGGGTTTCCCAGAACTCGTTATTCTGTTCTGTTCTGACCCAACGGCAACTGGATTTCAAGATGTACTTTATATCTGTTGCTACTGATGACAATGCATTGGCAGGTGGAGGGCCACTGGGCTGCAGGTTGACAGCAGCGGTTGAACCAGTCCCTGAGACGTCACCTTCCAAGGGCAACAAATCGGGGAGATTAGGGGGTTGTACCTCCTTAAAAACGGTCATTTTAAATGAAAAAGCCCCAATTATTTTTCAGTGGGACTCCATTGTAGTCTATAAGACTGCTGATACCAATAGTCAGGGAGACTGATTCCAGATCACAGTTCACACATGCGCAGAAATACACAAAAATAGCAGTATAATACTGTAAGTCCGGTGACCTTAGGTCACGTGATACAAGTTGCGTGAATAGAAAGATAGGTGAGAGGCGCGAGAGAGGTGGGAGGTGAGAGAGAGGCGCGAGAGAGGAGCAAGGCGAGAAAGGAGGGGCGTGAGAGAGGAGGGGCGCGAGGGAGAGAGAGAGAGAAAGGAAGAGAGAGAGAGAGAGAGAGAGAGAGAGAGAGAAATGTCTTCAAAACCTTTTTGGAAAAAAAAACTCAAAAATGTGCCTGGTTCGTGAGCGTTATAAAAACAATTCACATATCTCTAGTTGTGTATGTGACAGGGCCGCCACCAGGGGAGGGGAAGAGAGGGGTGCGCTAGGTCAGCTCTCAGACCTGGATTCAACTTCTCTGCTTGGCCCACAAGGCACCGTCCTGGGCCCACTCTCAGCACCTCACACACCTGCACTCAGGGACCTGTGTGATGTACTGTTCTGAACAGCCTGATATTACCACAGAGGGTTTTGGGCTGCTACTGTGTGTGTATATATATATATATATATATATATATATATATATATATCTCATGTAGGCATCAATCATAGACAAGCTTGTAATCAATGGATAGGGAGTGGCTCAGTGAGTAAAGACACTGATAGGTGAAAAAATAGGTGTAAAATCAGCGCTTATGCAAATGAGAATAATAAACCTTAGATACAGTGTCCAAATGGTAGTCCTGGAGCTGCCTTGAAAAGATTATTCTGGTATCTTCTACCCAGAATCGGATTGAAGGCAGGAAATTATCTTTTCTGGCGCTGAGGTGAGGTATAGAAGATTGTACTTGAAATTTCTTCTGTTGAGCTGTGACCTCAGGAAAAGGAGAAAAAGAAAAGACAAAACATGCAGGGAACCTGCAATGGTGTATTACCCAAGGGATAACAAAAATACAATGAAGGAGCAATTTATTACAAAGTTAAAAATAACAAGGTTAAAATAACCATGGATAACAATTAATGAACATGCATATATTAATACAAAATGATATAATAAAAATGAATGAATAATGGACAAGTGCCTAGGTACTATCCACACTCTTGCACTTCGGAACTTGGTCCAACAGTTCCTTTCTTTGCTCCGCCTGGTTAAAATTGAAAACCTACTCACCAAAAGTGAATAGGAAATAGGCACTTGGTTTTATTGGTCTTTGCCGTTGATATCACCGCTCGCCTGGTGGTATAATCGTCTCTGCA
The DNA here is from genome assembly GCF_040206685.1 of Ascaphus truei. NCBI lineage: Eukaryota > Metazoa > Chordata > Amphibia > Anura > Ascaphidae > Ascaphus > Ascaphus truei. Next base: position 8,584,854 of record NC_134495.1, on the reverse strand, counting down.
GCCGGGGATCCGATTCGGTGCTCCTGCATGAATTGCTTCCTGGAATGCACACGATCCGCTAGCGTGATGACGTCACCAGTATTGGTCCTCTGCTACGGTGGCTCAACGGGGCCAAACAACCTTCCAACGCGTTTCGAAAGCACAAATGATGTCTCTCTTCGTCAGCTTTCGAAACGCGTTGGAAGGTTGTTTGGAGTGTGAAGCAGGGGAGCCTGGTTCAATTCCCGGTGTCGGCTCCTTGTGACCTTGGGCAAGTCACTTTATCTCCCTGTGCCTCAGGCACCAAAACCATAGATTGTAAGCTCCACGGGCAGGGACCTGTGCCTGCAAAATGTCTCTGTAAAGCGCAACGTAAAACAAGCAGCACTATACAAGAACATGCTATTATTATTATTATTATCATGGCGAAAGATTGGCATCTCGCTGATAAAGATTCTCCCCGCTGGAAAGATAGATTTGGCATCTGGTTCCACAGCTGCTGAGTTTACATCATGTTTGGCCACAGCTGCTATCCCCGGCAGTAAATGAGATCAAAAAGAGAAAGAGGCTTGAAAATGCCAACAGCAGCAGGGGGTGGGTATCATTTCAGATGTAAACCCCACATAGGTGACAACTGGCACGTTCGGCTATACTGTGCACCAACTGGACAAGCATTTCAGCAACAGGCAGATGTCTGGAAGCATAGGTCCAACGGGATGGGACTGTTCACATAAAGAAGAGACCGGTGAGGTTTGTACACTATCATTTTCATCTATGAAGAAATCTCATGATGGGGTCACAAACTAAGGCAAGCTAATGCTGCTTCAGGACAGGACCACTATGGCTACTACACCATGGACCTAGAAGAACTTGTAAGGAATAAGGGAAATACGTGTGAGTATTATATACCCCAGCAGAGGAACAAAATGTGCGGCTAACTATTGTTTAGGGGGTAATTCTATATAGTCCAAAAATGGCCGTTTGGGCTATTTCAATTTTAATTGAAATCAATGGGGAATTTTATCCAAAAACTACCTGATCGGCTGCTTCAGGAGGTATAGAATAGGAACCTGGGTAAGTCTGCATTGTCCAAGATAGCCATTTGGGCCGTTTTCAGCCAAAAACCCACACTGGCTTCAATGGCTTTTTTTTTATAGCCGAAATTGTTTTGAATGGCCACTTCGGACAATATAGAATAAGTCCCTAACTTTCCGGCGTCGCGTGATTACTCCTGGAGAGATCGCGTGACCCGGAAGCGCCAGACTTCCAATAGCACTGCAGTACTGCCGGACCCCCGGCACTTATAGATGACTCCCCATTTTTACTGCCGTCTGTTTTGTGACAATTATGCTCCCCCCCCAAAAAAAACCCCGAAATGAAAGCTTTAATAATGACTGCCGTCTGTTTCTAAGTAATGATGACATTTAAAGGTCAGTGTCCAGCGATTCATAGCCAGGAGCTCAGTGGCGAAGTCGCGGTCAGTGGTCCACCCCTGGCATGCAACAGTCTCAGCATCTCTTTATTTGGGAAAGATACAAGCGAGACGCGAGGCGGGCAGGCGTGTTACAGCTCCAGAGCAATCGCCGCCGCAAATCTGGCCTCGGGAATGGAACGGATGGACTGGCAGCATTCCTGGCACGGGAAACCGCTTCCGAATTTTCCAAGCAAGTTTCCCTCTGGCTATAAATTGGTGAAATATTTCCTAAACGTGCCAAGGTGGCATGGTGTTTATATATACAGTATAAGTTCTGCACATTGCAACAAGGAGCATATTGAGAAAGGGAGATCTTGTCACAAAGGCGATGGGGGCCAATCTGTACTTATAAAAGGAATGTGTTTAATATGTTCAGACCTGCTGGTGGACGCCCTTTAACCAGACAAGAATAGATATTGGATCTGTTTTGTTGTCGAAGGTCCGGAAATATACCATTTGTTCCCACTCGCGGTGAGGACCCCGGGTGAGTTAATCCTCTGATTATTTAACATGTAGGGGGCATGGACTAACCAACTAAAAACGCTTATAGTAAGCGCGACGGCGACAATGCGACGGAGCGCGGTCGCAAAAACTGGAAGCCAGCAAAATTTGATTTTTCAAGGGCTGTCGCCTCGTGACGTCCCTTGAACCAATCAAATGGCCAGAAACCCGCGACACCGCCGCCCGGCGAAATATAACTTTCGCCTGTCGCGACAGGTGACGTCACCTAAACATATCGCCCATTCACCCATTAAACATATCACCCATTCCCCCACTAAACATATCACCCATTCCCCCACTAAACATATCGCCCATTCCCCCATTAAACATATCACCCATTCACTCAAACCTATCGCCCATTCCCCCATTAAACATATCACCCATTCCCCCATTAAACACATCACCCATTCCCCCATTAAACATATCGCCCATTCCCCCATTAAACATATCGCCCATTCCCCCATTAAACATATCGCCCATTCACCCATTAAACATATCGCCCATTCACCCATTAAACATATCGCCCATTTCCCCATTAAACATATCGCCCATTCCCCCATTAAACATATCGCCCATTCCCCCATTAAACATATCGCCCATTCCCCCATTAAACATATCACCCATTCCCCCATTAAACATATCACCCATTCCCCCATTAAACATATCACCCATTCCCCCATTAAACATATCACCCATTCCCCCATTAAACATATCACCCATTCCCCCATTAAACATATCGCCCATTCCCCCATTAAACATATCACCCATTCCCCCATTAAACATATCGCCCATTCCCCCATTAAACATATCACCCATTCACCCATTAAACATATCGCCCATTCCCCCATTAAACATATCGCCCATTCACCCATTAAACATATCGCCCATTCCCCCATTAAACATATCGCCCATTCCCCCATTAAACATATCGCCCATTCCCCCATTAAACATATCGCCCATTCCCCCATTAAACATATCGCCCATTCCCCCATTAAACATATCACCCATTCCCCCATTAAACATATCACCCATTCCCCCATTAAACATATCACCCATTCCCCCATTAAACATATCGCCCATTCCCCCATTAAACATATCACCCATTCCCCCATTAAACATATCACCCATTCCCCCATTAAACATATCGCCCATTCCCCCATTAAACATATCACCCATTCCCCCATTAAACATATCACCCATTCCCCCATTAAACATATCGCCCATTCACCCATTAAACACATCGCCCATTCCCCCATTAAACATATTGCCCATTCACCCATTAAACATATCACCCATTCCCCCATTTAACATATCGCCCATTCCCCCATTAAACATATCACCCATTCCCCCATTAAACATATCCCCCATTCCCCCATTAAACATATCGCCCATTCCCCCATTAAACATATCGCCCATTCCCCCATTAAACATATCACCCATTCCCCCATTAAACATATCCCCCATTCCCCCATTAAACATATCGCCCATTCCCCCATTAAACATATCGCCCATTCCCCCATTAAACATATCACCCATTCCCCCATTAAACATATCACCCATTCCCCCATTAAACATATCACCCATTCCCCCATTAAACATATCACCCATTCCCCCATTAAACATATCGCCCATTCCCCCATTAAACATATCACCCATTCCCCCATTAAACATATCACCCATTCCCCCATTAAACATATCGCCCATTCCCCCATTAAACATATCACCCATTCCCCCATTAAACATATCACCCATTCCCCCATTAAACACATCGCCCATTCCCCCATTAAACATATCACCCATTCCCCCATTAAACATATCACCCATTCCCCCATTAAACATATCGCCCATTCCCCCATTAAACATATCACCCATTCCCCCATTAAACATATCACCCATTCCCCCATTAAACATATCGCCCATTCCCCCATTAAACACATCGCCCATTCCCCCATTAAACACATCGCCCATTCCCCCATTAAACATATCGCCCATTCCCCCATTAAACATATCACCCATTCCCCCATTAAACATATCACCCATTCCCCCATTAAACATATCGCCCATTCACCCATTAAACACATCGCCCATTCCCCCATTAAACACATCGCCCATTCCCACATTAAACACATCGCCCATTCCCCCATTAAACATATCACCCATTCCCCCATTAAACATATCACCCATTCCCCCATTAAACATATCGCCCATTCACCCATTAAACACATCGCCCATTCCCCCATTAAACACATCGCCCATTCCCCCATTAAACATATCACCCATTCCCCCATTAAACATATCGCCCATTCCCCCATTAAACATATCACCCATTCCCCCATTAAACATATCGCCCATTCCCCCATTAAACATATCGCCCATTCACCCATTAAACACATCGCCCACTCCCCCATTAAACATATCGCCCATTCCCCCATTAAACATATCGCCCATTCCCCCATTAAACACATCACCCATTCCCCCATTAAACATATTGCCCATTCCCCCATTAAACATATCACCCATTCCCCCATTAAACACATCACCCATTCCCCCATTAAACATATCGCCCATTCCCCAATTAAACATATCACCCATTCCCCCATTAAACATATCACCCATTCCCCCATTAAACATATCACCCATTCCCCCATTAAACATATCACCCATTCACCCATTAAACATATCGCCCATTCCCCCATTAAACATATCGCCCATTCCCCCATTAAACACATCGCCCATTCCCCCATTAAACACATCGCCCATTCCCCCATTAAACACATCGCCCATTCCCCCATTAAACATATCGGTGCCTTTAGCACCATTTGGTCCCGTGTGTCACGTTAATGTGTATATTGTTCCTAATAACTAAATAAAAGTGGTAGTTCAAGGGAAAAATCCGCTGTGTTAGAAGAAGAAGATAACCAGCACTGCTATTTGTAATATGAAGTGATAGGATATTCTGCGGCATGACTTTTTCATTTATACAGAATAGGAGCACTGGAATAAGCCGCCTAATTTACTCCCAGAGCAGAGGAAGATTACAGCACAAAAACCCCGTCCCCGTCTAGACTCTCCCCCATCGCAATATAAAAGAGCATTTCAGTTTTCTGACTCACACATACTCGGGTAACATTACTATATACTAATGACCCCTGTCACATAGCAGCCAGCGTGTGGGTATACTAGATCGGAAGTTACTGGGAAAGAATATTCGTATGGAAATACAAGGTATAAATCTGTGTAAAGGTTTGGGGTTCTGAGAGCTCTTTCGATCTGTTGCAAACAAATGACGGAGTATTTACACCAATGGGTGGAACCTCAGACACTCCCTTAGGCCAGGTCCCCACAGGCTGCTGCAGCGCTCGCTATTGCGGGCGCTGCGAGGAGAAGAATCGCCTCTCAATGGGGCTGGGCCTGCTGCGAGGGGGGGGGGTGCCGCGCGGCGAGTTTTTCTTCCAGACCCAAAATTGAGATGGACACGGGCAACGGAGCGCTAAGTCACGCCCCCTGGCGGTTCAGCCAATGAGGCCGAAATTGCCGGGTGATGTCATAGCCGCGCCCCTGTCACGACCCCTCCCCCACCCCCCTCACTTGTCTTTCCCCCTGCAGCTCACTGCAGACCGGGGAATTCGGCTGCACGCGCCACCACGGAGCGGGATCGCCCTCATTAGGCAAACCGCTCGCGTGACCTGGCCGTCGCGCCGCAGAATCAAATTGATCTGATTCTGCGCACCCCATCGTGCTGTCGCACGCTCCTGATCTATGGCCGCGATCATTGCCTTAAGACATTGTGATGGCGCCACGCGCACGCACTCCTCCGCGCGGTCTCCCCGACCATGGACGTGGCCTGAGGCTGCGTGTTTATTTTTCGTGACCCCCTGGCTTCCCAGGGTTGAAGCCCCTCCAGGGAAAACAAAATGGCCGTTCAAATCTCACAAGTCTCGCGAGCCAATGGGAAGCAGTCACGTCATTCATTGTGGCTTCCTATTGGAAGGCCGTTTAAATCTCAGCGCCACTCCAGGAAGTAATGCTGGTAACTAGGCGGGTAAGCATCTTGGGAACCGAGGGGGGGGTCCAACATGCTCAAAATATTGAGGTTCATCCCTGGGGAACCCCCCAGTTCCCATCCTGTAAAAAAAAGGGGGGGGTCAAAATAGTGTGATTGCTGCTTTAAGTCAATGAGCTGTAAGACGTCTCCCAGCACCAGAAGGTCCATTGGGGCAGAAGAGTGCTTAGTACATATGGGCCTCTTGCTCCGTGTTCTTCAGGCGCCGATTGTAAGCTCCACGGCGCAGTCTCATTGTGCCGGCAAAATACTGTGCAGAGCGCTGTATACACGGTCAGTGCATATAAGAAGAAACATTAATATTACAACCTTCCACATTTCTCATGCTGGTCCAATGTCCAAATCTCACAAAGAATCTACTTTTGTCCAGGAGCGATACAGCTGCCTCGCCTCATTGCACAATGGAAACACTTACTGTGCGTCCATACAGTGGCTACTGATTGTGTCTTTATAATATTGTTATTGTTACTTCTGTTTGGCCAATGTGTTGCCGAAGCCCAGCGCACAGTACAATGCTAGCAGCTAGATCAATACAGTATTGCATTGGCAATTATTATAAGAAGAGTCTTGGTGATTTATCACCTCGGTCCGAGCTGTAGGACATTCCTTTTGTGAAAGAGCTTGCTGTTTCATAAGCTTAGGAGCCCTGTTGTGTGCAGTGCATACCAACAGTCACACTGGATATTTAACTTCCTGTGCGGCTTAGTTAGGAAATAAATACCGAGCATCGCAGCCACGTGAGAATTCTGCATGAATTCAGATGCGAAATGTTTTATATTTCAAGAAACCCGATGGTAGAAAAATACTGAATTATTTTACGGATCCATTTCACCATGGTTTCTCAATTAAATGTGTGCGTATCTTTATTTATATAGCGCCCACAACATACTCAGTGCTTTACAAAAGAGACAATAAAGGAAATTATAATACAGTAAGGGCAAACAAAATCAGACAATAAGACAGAATATCCCTGCCTCAAACAGTTTACAATCTAAGGCCCATAATATAGCGGGTGCATGCGCACGCCTGTGCGAACGCTCGTGCACGTGACGCGCACTTTTCGTGTGTACGGTCCGTGCTGCTGTGAGCGACAGGCTTGGAAGGGTACTGTGTGTGTGTGTGTCACTGTGTGTGTGTGTGTGTCACTGTGTGTGTGTCACTGTGTGTGTGTGTGTCACTGTGTGTGTGCAATAAGTGCAGTAGATGGCAGTGCTTGGCCACAGTGGTTGGCAGGAGTGACTGTGGGACAGAAGCCATTAGTCTGGGCTATTGGGATGCATAATTTAAGAGGTGAATTTTAAGGTTTGACTTAAAGGTGGGGAGAGAAGGTGCTGGGTGTATACAGTGTGTGAGGGAGTCCCACAGGTAAGGGGCAGTGAGGGAGAGAAGGTGCTTGGGTGTACACGGTGTGTGAGGGAGTTCCACAGGTAAGGGGCAGTGAGGGAGAGAAGGTGCTGGGTGTATACTGAGTGTGAGGGAGTCCCACAGGTAAGGGGCAGTGAGGGAGAGAAGGTGCTTGGGTGTACACGGTGTGTGAGGGAGTCCCACAGGTAAGGGGCAGTGAGGGAGAGAAGGTGCTGGGTGTACACGGTGTGTGAGGGAGTCCCACAGGTAAGGGGCAGTGAGGGAGAGAAGGTGCTGGGTGTACACGGTGTGTGAGGGAGTCACACAGGTAAGGGGCAGTGAGGGAGAGAAGGTGCTGGGTGTACACGGTGTGTGAGGGAGTCCCACAGGTAAGGGGCAGAGAGGGAGGGAAGGTGCTTGGGTGTACACAATGTGTGAGGGAGTCCCACAGGTAAGGGGCAGTGAGGGAGGGAAGGTGCTTGGGTGTACACGGTGTTTGAGGGAGTCCCACAGGTAAGGGGCAGTGAGGGAGAGAAGGTGCTGGGTTTACACGGTGTGTGAGGGAGTCCCACAGGTAAGGGGCAGTGAGGGAGAGAATGTGCTGGGTGTACACGGTGTGTGAGGGAGTCCCACAGGTAAGGGGCAGTGAGGGAGAGAAGGTGCTAGGGTGTACACGGGGTGTGAGGGAGTCCCACAGGTAAGGGGCAGTGAGGGAGGGAAGGTGCTTGGGTGTACACGGTGTGTGAGGGAGTCCCACAGGTAAGGGGCAGTGAGGGAGAGAAGGTGCTGGGTGTACACAGTGTGTGAGGGAGTCCCACAGGTAAGGGGCAGTGAGGGAGGGAAGGTGCTTGGGTGTACACGGTGTGTGAGGGAATCCCACAGGTAAGGGGCAGTGAGGGAGGGAAGGTGCTTGGGTGTACACGGTGTGTGAGGGAGTCCCACAGGTAAGGGGCAGTGAGCGAGAGAAGGTGCTGGGTGTACACTGTGTGTGAGGGAGTTCCACAGGTAAGGGGCAGTGAGGGAGAGAAGGTGCTTGGGTGTACACGGTGTGTGAGGGAGTCCCACAGGTAAGGGGCAGTGAGGGAGAGAAGGTGCTGGGTGTACACTGTGTGTGAGGGAGTCCCACAGGTAAGGGGCAGTGAGGGAGGGAAGGTGCTTGGGTGTACACGGTGTGTGACGGAGTCCCACAGGTAAGGGGCAGTGAGGGAGAGAAGGTGCTGGGTTTACACGGTGTGTGAGGGAGTCCCACAGGTAAGGGGCAGTGAGGGAGAGAAGGTGCTGGGTGTATACTGAGTGTGAGGGAGTCCCACAGGTAAGGGGCAGTGAGGGAGAGAAGGTGCTTGGGTTTACACGGTGTGTGATGGAGTCCCACAGGTAAGGGGCAGTGAGGGAGAGAAGGTGCTTGGGTGTACACGGTGTGTGAGGGAGTCCCACAGGTAAGGGGCAGTGAGGGAGAGAAGGTGCTTGGGTTTACACGGTGTGTGAGGGAGTCCCACAGGTAAGGGGCAGTGAGCGAGAGAAGGTGCTGGGTGTACACTGTGTGTGAGGGAGTTCCACAGGTAAGGGGCAGTGAGGGAGAGAAGGTGCTTGGGTGTACACGGTGTGTGAGGGAGTCCCACAGGTAAGGGGCAGTGAGGGAGAGAAGGTGCTGGGTGTACACTGTGTGTGAGGGAGTCCCACAGGTAAGGGGCAGTGAGGGAGGGAAGGTGCTTGGGTGTACACGGTGTGTGACGGAGTCCCACAGGTAAGGGGCAGTGAGGGAGAGAAGGTGCTGGGTTTACACGGTGTGTGAGGGAGTCCCACAGGTAAGGGGCAGTGAGGGAGAGAATGTGCTGGGTGTACACGGTGTGTGAGGGAGTCCCACAGGTAAGGGGCAGTGAGGGAGAGAAGGTGCTTGGGTGTACACGGGGTGTGAGGGAGTCCCACAGGTAATGGGCAGTGAGGGAGGGAAGGTGCTTGGGTGTACACGGTGTGTGAGGGAGTCCCACAGGTAAGGGGCAGTGAGGGAGAGAAGGTGCTGGGTGTACACAGTGTGTGAGGGAGTCCCACAGGTAAGGGGCAGTGAGGGAGAGAAGGTGCTTGGGTGTACACGGTGTGTGAGGGAATCCCACAGGTAAGGGGCAGTGAGGGAGGGAAGGTGCTTGGGTGTACACGGTGTGTGAGGGAGTCCCACAGGTAAGGGGCAGTGAGCGAGAGAAGGTGCTGGGTGTACACTGTGTGTGAGGGAGTTCCACAGGTAAGGGGCAGTGAGGGAGAGAAGGTGCTTGGGTGTACACGGTGTGTGAGGGAGTCCCACAGGTAAGGGGCAGTGAGGGAGAGAAGGTGCTGGGTGTACATGGTGTGTGAGGGAGTCCCACAGGTAAGGGGCAGTGAGGGAGAGAAGGTGCTTGGGTGTACACGGTGTGTGAGGGAGTCCCACAGGTAAGGGGCAGTGAGGGAGAGAAGGTGCTGGGTGTACACTGTGTGTGAGGGAGTTCCACAGGTAAGGGGCAGTGAGGGAGAGAAGGTGCTTGGGTGTACACGGTGTGTGAGGGAGTCCCACAGGTAAGGGGCAGTGAGGGAGAGAAGGTGCTGGGTGTACACTGTGTGTGAGGGAGTCCCACAGGTAAGGGGCAGTGAGGGAGGGAAGGTGCTTGGGTGTACACGGTGTGTGACGGAGTCCCACAGGTAAGGGGCAGTGAGGGAGAGAAGGTGCTGGGTTTACACGGTGTGTGAGGGAGTCCCACGGGTAAGGGGCAGTGAGGGAGAGAATGTGCTGGGTGTACACGGTGTGTGAGGGAGTCCCACAGGTAAGGGGCAGTGAGGGAGAGAAGGTGCTTGGGTGTACACGGGGTGTGAGGGAGTCCCACAGGTAAGGGGCAGTGAGGGAGGGAAGGTGCTTGGGTGTACACGGTGTGTGAGGGAGTCCCACAGGTAAGGGGCAGTGAGGGAGAGAAGGTGCTGGGTGTACACAGTGTGTGAGGGAGTCCCACAGGTAAGGGGCAGTGAGGGAGGGAAGGTGCTTGGGTGTACACGGTGTGTGAGGGAATCCCACAGGTAAGGGGCAGTGAGGGAGGGAAGGTGCTTGGGTGTACACGGTGTGTGAGGGAGTCCCACAGGTAAGGGGCAGTGAGCGAGAGAAGGTGCTGGGTGTACACTGTGTGTGAGGGAATTCCACAGGTAAGGGGCAGTGAGGGAGAGAAGGTGCTTGGGTGTACACGGTGTGTGAGGGAGTCCCACAGGTAAGGGGCAGTGAGGGAGAGAAGGTGCTGGGTGTACATGGTGTGTGAGGGAGTCCCACAGGTAAGGGGCAGTGAGGGAGAGAAGGTGCTTGGGTGTACACGGTGTGTGAGGGAGTCCCACAGGTAAGGGGCAGTGAGGGAGAGAAGGTGCTGGGTGTACACTGTGTGTGAGGGAGTTCCACAGGTAAGGGGCAGTGAGGGAGAGAAGGTGCTTGGGTGTACACGGTGTGTGAGCGAATCCCACAGGTAAGGGGCAGTGAAGGAGAGAAGGTGCTTGGGTGTACATGGTGTGTGAGGGAGTCCCACAGGTAAGGGGCAGTGAGGGAGAGAAGGTGCTGGGTGTACACAGTGTGTGAGGGAGTCCCACAGGTAAGGGGCAGTGAGGGAGGGAAGGTGCTTGGGTGTACAAGGTGTGTGAGGGAATCCCACAGGTAAGGGGCAGTGAGGGAGGGAAGGTGCTTGGGTGTACATGGTGTGTGAGGGAGTCCCACAGGTAAGGGGCAGTGAGGGAGGGAAGGTGCTTGGGTGTACATGGTGTGTGAGGGAGTCCCACAGGTAAGGGGCAGTGAGGGAGAGAAGGTGCTTGGGTGTACACGGTGTGTGAGGGAGTCCCACAGGTAAGGGGCAGTGAGGGAGAGAAGGTGCTTGGGTGTACACAGTGTGTGAGGGAGTCCCACAGGTAAGGGGCAGTGAGGGAGAGAAGGTGCTTGGTGTACACGGTGTGTGAGGGAGTCCCACAGGTAAGGGGCAGTGAGGGAGAGAAGGTGTTGGGTGTACACAGTGTGTGAGGGAGTCCCACAGGTAAGGGGCAGTGAGGGAGAGAAGGTGCTTGGTGTACACGGTGTGTGAGGGAGTCCCACAGGTAAGGGGTAGTGGAGGGAAAGGGTTTAAGGTGAGAGAGTGGTTAAGAAATGGAAAGAAACATTTGCAATGATGTAGTTGATCTACTAGTACTTTAGTGTCTTTCTATCCAAGTTCAATTGTAAGGCTGTACTGTCAGCCGAAGAAGCCAGCCCTGCCGTTTTGGCTAATATAGACTAAGCCCCTTATTTGATTAGCAGCGGCGTAGCAAGAGCAGTGCCGGGCGTGTCCGAGGGATCACACAATGAATTCTGCTATTCACACTGTCCCCCGGAGTGCAGTGCCGGGCGTGTCCGAGGGATAACACAATGAATTCCTGGTTGCGACTTTACCAAACTATTATCGGCGATTGTCAGTTGGAGGTTCTAAGAGTTCGGAGAACGTCGCCCCCTAGACTTCAAGTTGGCCGAGTATATCCCAGACACCATGTTCTGCGGCCCAGTTAAGTGGTAGCTTTATTTTGGGCTCCACACTTCGACCTGGTTGTCCAGGACAGGTAAGTCATTTGGGTATTGGGAGGCATAAAAGGTTTCTCCCAGCCCTAGCTTTGCTAAATGCCTAACCCCATGGCAAGTCCTGGGCTGTGCCCCAGAGATTATGTATGTTTTAGTTCTTTAAAGAATAGGTGCTATATATCCAATGTTCATTTAATAGAATTACAATGAATGCGTGTGAGAAAATCCCTACATTTCTCCGAACCTCAATATTAGTTTCTATGCAGGTACTATAGATTGTTATACTGATAACCATGTGCATCTTTTTGCTATGTATGCTGCATAAACTACAGCAATATATAAGAAAAATATATTACATGTAACACATACATGAATATATAAGAAAAAAATAGTATATGTAACACATATATTCATGTATATTCATACATATATTCATGTATGTGTTACTGTGACAGGGTAAAGTAAGGTACTGCTAGTTATGCCTGGGAAACCTATATCTGAGTCCTTCATCCATCACTCAGAAGGTTAACCCAGGAAGAATAGCTGGCAATCAGGAACTAAGCAGACATACCTAACAACCAGCTTGAGATATAAGGAAGCCATTGCTCACAAGCAGGTGGCTGCCTCATACTGCAGAGCTATCCTAGACAAGATGCTATGCAGATGGATTCACAAACACCGTAAGAACTGTTACTATTGTTTTTCCTGACTGTTAAAGGTTTGGTAACTGGATATAGCCAGCCAGCCTGATAAATAGGGGTTTTATTGTGAGTAAGTTCTCCCAATGTGGAGTAGATGTTATTTTGCTGCTATATTTTATATTGCCTTAAAGGGACGGTGTGCCCAAATGTTACATTCTACTGTGGAGAAATAAAACCACTTAACATTTGCTTTAACCTGAAACTATACTTGTGGACTATTGACTGACCTCGCCTGCAGGCCGTTATGCCACAGTTACATATAATATTTTTTATATATTCATGTACAGTATGTGTTACGTATAATATGTTTCATATATTCATGTATTTGTTACATATATGTTTTATATATTCATGTGTTACATATAATATGTTTTTCTTATATATATTCATGTAAGAAAATATTATACATAACACATGAATATATAAGAAAAAATTAGTACATGTAACACATACAGGAATATATGTAAGAAAATAATATTATATATTACACATAATATTTTTTCCCTCATATATTCATGTAACACATACATGAATATATAAGAAATATATATTATATGTAACACATACATGTTTAATCCCGCTTATAATTTCCGTTTTTGCCAGTAATATTATCCCCTAGTTGTTTTGCAATAAGGAAACCGCTCGAGCGGGGACAAAAACTGGTTCCATGTTAACGCTTTGTGGAAATGATAAGGTTACCTGCAAGTACATGGACTAGTGGTAGGGACGGGCTCTATTCAACGTATTCAATCAATGGGATCCATTTATTTTTCGACATTTTGCTTGGTTACCTGGCAACTTGCTTCCCACTTTATTTTACTCTTGGGTCCTATTCGAGGTTTAGTGCAGAGCTGTGTTCGCACGGACACAGTAACACGATTGATTATTTCACACTGTAGCCACATTCACCATGTCACTAGCAGATTGTGTAACGTAGCAGGGGGCTGGAAATGTAGTGACAAATCGTGACATCTGGATTATGTGATTTCAATAGCTAATTCCCAGTAGCATCTAGGTATCATTCCATAAGGAATTTATTTTTTCCCCTTATGAGATCTCATTGGATGATATGACACGGGGGTTGTGTGTTTGTCTTCCTCTGGATCAATCAGTAAGTATAGATATAGGATATAGTATCTGCTGTCTAAATTTAGCATAGGTTGAACTTGATGGACGTACGTCTTTTTTCAACCTCATCTACTATGTAACTATGTAACTATGTAACTATGTAACATAGGCCAATTGTCGTTGAACAGGATTTTACATTTCTCTGTCTCCCTTTGCAGCTCATGGGATTCATGTCTCCATAGTTTAGCTGCCTGCTATTTTCCCTGTCCCAGCAGCTAGCTGCATGTGAAAAGGCAACATTATTGTTACATGTTGTTTACACAGCCCTAGTCAGTGTTGGTTGCCTGCAATCTCTTAGGCCGGGGCCATATAGGGTTCAGCAGAGCGGAGGCGCGCTGACGCTCGCCTGCTGAAGTCAGCGCGATTCCATGGACGTGCAGGCGAGCCGGGGGGAGGTGGTTGGAGGCGGTGTAGTGACGTCGCTGGGCCAATCGCCCGCGACGCAATGACGTCAACGTCACGGCGCCAACGTCACAGCACCGTGACGTTGACGCTGCTTCAGGCTGATTGGATGTTTTCAGCCGACAGCGCGCTGAAAAACAGCTTGGCTGTCGGCTGAAAATTCCAAAGCCTCAGCACGCCTGCGGACGCTCGCGTGAGCCCCCTCTCAAGGCATCCTCATTGAGGATGCAGGGGCTCAGCGCGGAGCGTCCGCACGCCTCAGCGCTGCTTGTCCTATGGACGCAGCCTTATTCTCCTAGCTGAGAGTGGGCTATTCCTACCCCCCTGTCCTTGCTGACAGTTAGTATAGTCTTGCTTCCCTTCTAGTGTGACCCTTGCCCCTCGCTTCCTTTTCACCCTGGACTCTGAGTGAGTACCTGCCTGCTATTTGCCCCAGCAAGGCCTCTCTGTTTTACAGTGTCTTACCTTGATACACTGCACTTCAGACAGAGAACCACTCTCTCCCCACACTACATCTTCAAGTCCCTTTCTTCCTGTGATTTTCCCTCAATAAAACTAAGAAAGACAAAGGGACTTGTTGTGCTTTGGAAGAGGGAAGGCATGAGTTAAGCTAACTGGAACTATTCATACATCATTCGTGACCCTGGTTCCAGGATACCAATCACTGCAAATAATTCAGCGTTCTTGCCGCTGGATGCTGATCAGCGATAATCATTTGTAGTCTTATTATTTGTTTAAAAAAAATAATTAATCTACAAACAGAGGAAGTCCATTAAAGTGCTTTTTCTGTCATTATCATATGTCAGGGGTTCTCAACTCCAGTCCTCAAGGCTCCCCAACAGGTCAGGTTTTCAGGATATCCCTGCTTCAGCACCCGTGGCTCAATCAGTGGCTCAGTCAAAGACTGCTCTAGGAGGGGAGTGGAGACAAGGAATAGTTTAGCCCAGGAATGGCCAACTCCAGTTGACTGAGCCACTGACTGAGCCACCTGTGCTGAAGCTGGGATATCATTAAAACCTGGCCTGTTGAGGGGGACTGAGAACCCCTGACATACAGTATGTGCTTTATCAGTGGCATACATTTTCCCAACGTATAATGACTTAATTACCGTCTTGTCTATGAGTTGCTGAAAGGCCGGCTGCCCCCTGCATGTTAGCAGAGGAGACGTATTAACGAAGCTCAGGGACAATGTTAATGGGTTTAGAGCAGTTAAACCCCTTTTGTTTTAATCTGCTGTAAATATCAGCTTCACTAGTGACTTCTACCAAGTCCTGTTACCTCCCTGCCCCATATTCACCCGAATTATACTATAGGTGCTACGGTGCAGGAACGTATTAGGGGGTTATTAATGTGAGTGTCAATCAGGCACCGCTGCATTGCAACTCCTATTCAAGCGAATGAGCATTCCCATGCGGTGGTGCTTGATCGGCACTATTGCACTTTAATGGACAACGTCCCTCATTGTGTCTGCAAATATTCTATGTACAGCACTGTGTAAATGGGCAGCTATATAGAAGAAAAACATTATTAATAAAAAAGGTAGTACTGTATTAGGGAATGCAATGTAAGTATCCATTTGCACAGGTAAAGTGCATTTAACAATTATTATTATTTTTGTATGTATTTTGTCTTGGCGTGACACTCCTCCACCCCCCCGTGCAAAAAAATGCTTTGAACATCCTTGGTTTGAAAAACAATTAAGATCTCACAGACCACATACCTGGGAGACGTAGGCGGCTGGTGACTTAAGAAAACAGCATTTGTTGATCATATCTTTGAAACTTGTTCCAACTGTAATTGGAGGTTGTTTTTGGAATAGTTTTTAGATTAAGACAAGGAGAGAACCCATTCTCAGGCCGTTAGTACATCATTAACGAATACCTAGGTTGCTTAATTAGAGGTTTGCTAGATGTGAATTTGAAAGCCTCGTCTGTTGGTTTTGCCCTGCGGTGATATCATTAAATTAATATCAGCCACTGTACCCGCTCCAACCTTTAATACGTATGCTAACCTTCAGAGTGCACCTGCATGCCAGGGCTCTATCTGAAATACAGATTGGGCAATGAATTACAGTTGTGTTGTGCTCTGCCTTCAAAACACGAGATATACATGGGGTAAGAATCATTTAAAGATATGCTGCTTGACCACAGTGTAACAATGCAAAGCGATGCATTGCTGGGACCTCTGCGAGTGAATGGGAAACATCTACAGTACCCTAGGACTCAACACCAAAGCTGGCTGCATATCATACTGTATCTCATCAAATATTAGCACATGGCCCAAAACAGCATCACAAGTGCAAGAATAAAGTAAAGGAGAGGGAGTGGCTCAGTGAGTAATGACACTGACTAGCAATGAGAATTTGAAACAGGGGAGCCTGGTTCAATTCCCGGTGTTGGCTCTTTGTGACCTTGGGCAAGTCACTTTATCTCCCAGTGCCTCAGGCACCAAAAACATAGATTGTAAGCTCCACGGAGCAGGGACCTGTGCCTGCAAAATGTCTCTGTAAAGCGCTGCGTACAACTAGCAGCACTATACAAGAACATGCTATTATTATTATTAAAAGGGAAAATTCTTTTCCATTAAGCAGAAAAAATGAGTACTTCTGTATTAGGTGATATCTTTTATTTATTTGAACAATTGATATTTTCGGACAAGCTTTCCAAGAGTTCCACCCACTTCCTCGGGTCAAGCATCGCTGATGGATGGCGCACTGTCGCGACTGAACTAACTCGGCCATTTCTATCGCATCCTACATTGAGAAGATTCTCAAAAAGTTGTCAGCCGGTGATAGCGAAAGCGCAGTCCTGTATCTGCAGACTCCGGCTTACTTCTATACACTTCTATTACTTCTACTACTTCTATACACTTCTATACACTGCTTCATTGAGTAACATCCAGTAGAGAGTTCAGCAGGGGGGGGGGGGCGGTTGGAACTCCTTGTTGACAGATGCATGTAAATATCCAGTATTTGTTTTTTCATCTGACGAAGAGCAGACAGCTAAAAATGTTACCCAGCTGTAAAGAAGCAGTCTTTCTGCAGCAACCTGAGCTGTGAATGTGCACGCTGAGTGCCTTTGATCTCCTTGGATGGTGTGTCATCCCTGGCCACCGGTATTCCATGAAGTATAAACATACCGGGTCTCATTCAGAGTAACCCGTTTTATAGACCTCAATAGACGCTCAGTCAGAATCAAAAAGTCATTGCTGGGTCTAGCACCACCAACTCATATTTATTGGGGTCCCTAAAGCAGCATAGCTGTGCCAGGATGACGTTCTTGTAGCCGTACTGATCCTAGAGAATTTAAGAAATCAACAAGTTGCCATACGTTGCATGACACCATCAGATCTTCAGAGATGTTCTTGACGAGAGCTTTTGAGACCCCCCCCCCAAAATGTAGACCCTAAAGGATGACATCAACATAACCCCATGTCCAAAAAATGGGGTGAGTGCAGTAGGTAGTATTTTGGTTTTAAACTATCGTCCTCTCCAGGTTCACCCATTGGTTTTTCCATATCACCATTACACGCAAGATTATTATTATTATCATCGTTTATTTGTGGCGCGCCAAAATATTCCGCAGTGCGGTACAAGAGGGTACAGAGTTATGTACATTACATTGAACAGTTACATACAGGTGAGGACAAACAGATGCAGAGAGGTAACGAGGGCCCTGCTCGGGAGAACTTACAGTCTATAGGGAATGAGGGACGATGTGGAAACAAGAAGGTAAGGTGGCGGCTCATCGTAGGATAAGGTGTGGCTCAGGTTAGAATATGGCCCAGTCTGGCAGCTGAAAATCTTAAGGACCTCTCCAACCCCAGACCACGGCTATACGGACTTCCAAGATTCTGACCTCTCCAACCCCAGACCACGGCTAACGGACCTCCACGATTCTAACCTCTCCAACCCCAGACCACGGCTAACGGACCTCCACGATTCTAACCTCTCCAACCCCAGACCACCACTATACGGACCTCCACGATTCTGACCTCTCCAACCCCAGACCACGGCTAACGGACCTCCACGATTCTAACCTCTCCAACCCCAGACCAAGGACTTTGACTATTCTGAACTCTCCATTCCAAGACCTTGGCAAGTACCAACTAACCCACTCTCTCCAACCCAGACCCAGCTACGTCTGACAATCCGCCTGCCGGGCACGCTTCCGCTGCTGTGGGTGCGCGGTTCTATACTTCCCCACCTCAGTACCGGGGTTCTGTCTTGCTCGTGGGCAGCGCAAGCGTTACAAGAGGCAGAACTGCTAAGGCTTTTGTTAACACCTTCATCACTGGTAGAGGCGACAGAAAAGAGGAAAGAACCCTGTTATAATATGCGCGTGTCCTACTTCACAATGGGTAAAATTAATTCTAATTCCGTACATAATCTGAGACGTGGGGTTCTTGTGGGGTAGAAAAGGCATGTATCCGTCCCAGTTAGCATTCCAGTCGGATTCCTAAAAAAATTTAATAATAACTATATGACATTTTTTATTGTTCTCAAAAAAAAAAACAGTTCCAGGAACTGTGTTAAAACTTTTTCTCTCCAGAACCGTAGGGGACATCAGACTGTAAATACCAACATTTACTGCAGGTCTAAATATCTGCAATTTATGTGCCATCGTCACAAGGTGGTGTTATTCCACGAGACAACAACTGAAACACACTTAAATCCTCCATCTGGGCCGTACGGTGTCTTCCAGCCCTGGAGGCCGTTCTCGAGAGATAGCGCTGCTTAGTAAAAAGGGGCCTCGGTCTTCTGACACACCTGGGAATGTGGTAACTGGGGATGGCAGGGAGAAGCTGAGACCTTATTACTTTCAGGAATTCCATAAATTGGTGAAATTCTCTCTAGCCATTAATCACAGTCACAGGAAAAAGGGCGTGTTTGGGATCATACTGTCAGCAGGAGCCCCCCCATGAATGTCTGGAACATTCCACACAGCTGTTTAGACAGATGAGTGGTTTATAGCAGGGGGGCTCAACTCCAGACCTCCCAACAGGTCAGATATCCCAGCTTCAGCACAGGTGGTACAGACTTCGACTGAGCCACTGATTGAGCCACCTGTGCTGAAGCAGGGACTGATTGAGCCACCTGTGCTGAAGCTGGTATGTCCTTAAAACCTGACCTGTTGGAGGGTCTCGAGGCCTGGAGTTGAGCACGGCTAGTTTATAGTATCCCTGAGCACTGTATAAGACGAGCACAGTGTTGGTGCCTGTTGGGATGTACCAAAAGGATGCCTGAGCAAAGCAAGATAGGTGATTGTGATGGCTAAATGTGGTAATTAATTAATGGACTGCCGTTTATAATATATACTGTATACTCACGTGTAGTGCTTGCAGTGTACATAGCTTTGTATTTCTTAACCAAAGGAATAAGATCAATCTCATATTTTAGATTAACATAAAAGGATAAACAAGCTTGGCCGGCATTGGGTGTCGAACCAGCAGTTCCCACTTCAGAGGTCAGAACCTTGCCACACGGATATTCCTCCTAACCCAGGGACCGGCCTATTCAGAAAGCTGGAGTTAAAATCAAACAAATGAGACCCCAGTATGATATAAATCACGCCAACATGACAGGTTCACATCATTACACGTGTGCTCTCTGTGCAAATGAAAAGACATTTAACAGCTACCCCGAAACTGGGCATTTTGCCATCTCCTTCACTACTTTTTATTAAGAGCTATCAAAAACCCGAAAGGCAGCACCTTTTATTCTTTGTTTCCCAGAGTAGGTGAAACGCACATGTGTGATCTTGCACCAAAGAAAGCAGCCACGGTGAGGTGTGATATTGTGTTAAAAGCAGAGACATGAAGTGTAGCACATGGCACATACTGTACAGCGCAACTTGCAGTTATAAACTGTATATAAAGCTGGCATTTATTTCACCTCTGTAGCAATCTGTGCAGGGAACTTATTATTCAGTAGAGGATTATTATCACGCATTTTTTTCTGCCTTAAAGCTGCAGACCAAGCAATATCCTACATGTGTGTTTTTTTTTTAAATACATCTAAAATTACATTTTTAATGTATTATAATGTAACAAGCATTTTTTGTTTCTATAGCAACCCTCTACAAAGTCACGTCCCCTTCCTCTTCTGAAACAGGCTCTGGCACACCCCTTTTTGAGCCCTGCCCTTTCTCTAGCAGTGCACCAATTGTATCTAGTGACTGCCTGGTCACATGATCTTCCCCACAGAACTTTGCATCTTTGGTCCTCTTCTGCTGCACTGACAGCCATTTAGTGAACCCCCGAGCCGAATCTTCGCCGATCGATCACAGGAGAACGTATCGATCGGCAACTTGGCTAATTACTTGTCATTGTGTGGATTGGATTGATGCACATATTAAAGGGGGGACATTTGAAATAAATAAAAAATGGCGTCTTGGACGGCTGCTTCAAAGCCGCAATCCCTCCAAAGGGAAGTGAAGTAGTATTATACAGGTGGATCTCATTGGCTGTTTTAACATTACCATTGAATACACTAAAAAGACTGGGATATTCTGATTCAGATTGGGATAATATAGAGACGTCAACCCCCCCAAGAAACGAAATCTGTGAGATTTGGGGGGGTTTTAGGCTGAAAAATATTGATTTTTACCAGTGACACTCAATTGAAGTCTACGAAACCCCACCAATGCTAAAAATGAGTATTGGGAGGTGACATGCCTGGTACTCACTGCAGCTAAGGCATGACTTTATATATACAGTAAGTATAATATATAGATATATATGTTTTATTTCTTTTCTGTTTCTTCTGCTATACCAGCTCAGGTTTTAAGGATATCCCTGCTTCAGCACAGGTGGCTCAGTCAACTGTGGCACCACCTGTGCTCAAGCAGAGATATCCTAAAAACCTGATCTGTTGGTGGCTCTTGAGGACTGGAGTTGGCCACATCTTTTGACAAGTAGCTCCATGTATTAACCCAGTGCTTCCCAATCCTCAGGGACACCCGGCCACACCAGGTTTTAGGGACAACCGTTCCCAGGTGAAAGCACCTCATTTACATATGAAGAGAATGTTGGATTGTTGCCTTAGACACCTTGTGTTGCTGGGGATTCTGATGAGAGCCTATAGATATAAAATAGGGGCAGCAATGTATATATACCGTACGTGGCCCCAAACCAGTACTGGCCTTGCCAGTAATGACTTGGTCTCTAGGAAACACTGAAGTGCAGTAGGCACTATAGGCAATCCCAGCAATATCCTACAGGTGTGATGTTAAAATAAATATATAGTTCTGTAGTATTAGATAATACTTACTGCATTATTATAAAAAAAATCAACTTTAATGCCATTTTTAATTCGTTTTAATATACTGCGCATCCTTTGATTTCTATAACAGGCTTTAGCCACCTCCCCAGCAGTGCAAGATCTTTGCAACACTTTCCTGTTTGTGCTAATGTGTTGCCAATATTCCCAGCAGTTTGAGCTGCAAACTGTAACAATAGAAGTTGCCTTAGTAATATAAGGATACATTGTAGCTGCTGAGTTATGCTGACTGAAGGATTGATTGAAACTGAAAGGCGGCCATTTAGTGAACCCTGGGAAGCAGGATCTTTGCTGATCGATCACGAATAGATTGGCAGCTTAGGTAATTAGGTTTCAATAAAGGTAATCAAAGGCTGCCTATATTATATATATATATATATCATTTCTTGTAATTATTACCATGTATGTTTTGTCATTTGGATGTAGCACTGGGCACCCCCTGTGTTTTGCTATATTCATGTGCCACAGCCCAGTTGCACTCTATGTGGCATTACATATAGTCAAGATTAGGTGGGTGTGGGCGTTTGAGCTTGCTGGGTTTGTGTGTTAATTAATTTCTGACTGGAATCAGTTGTATGGAGGTTGTGGCACCTCCCCCAGAGCTCATGTCAACTCCCCCCTTTTTAATGGTGGATTTTCTCATCTTGCTGCAGGTAATGAATCTATTATGGTTCTTCCCCCTCATACAGAGGTATTGGGAACAAATGCAGTGTAGTGTAGGACTTGCACTTATTATGGTTTACCTTGACGATTTGGTGTGCAAGCTTATGATGTTTTGGCCAAAATGTCTAACTAAAAAACCATATTTTATTATTAGCATTAGCATTGTTATTAGTACTTAAGCATCATTTCTTGTAATTATTACCATGTATGTTTTGTCATTTGGATGTAGCACTGGGCACCCCCTGTGTTTTGCTATATATATATATATATATATATATATATATATATATATATATATATATATATTGTTTTAAGTGCTGCCTGGACTGCCTCTTTATAAAGTGTGATATCAGGAATGTAGCACATGTCCTGAGATACAGGATTATCAATTACAGCTGCTTAGCTGTTACCTATGCAACTATGTAACTCCTTCGCTGTTACCTATGTAACTCCTTTATTGTTACCTACAGTATGGAACTATGCAACTCCGTCACTATTACCAAGCCATAGCAGCTTCAATATTTCATTAAAGCAGCAGTTCAAGCTGTCGTAAAAAAAAAATTCATTCAATATGTGCATCAATACAATCTACACAGAAGTGATTAGGTAAATTGCCGATCTATCCATTCTCATGTGATCGAACAGTGAAGATTCGGATCGGGGTTCACTAAATGCATCTTGGGTACTCTTCTGCTGCACTGACAGTCAATGTTCTGTGAGGAAGATCATGTGACCAGGCAGGCACTAGATTCAATTGGTTCACTGCAAGAGACATGGCAGGGTTCAAAAAGGTGATGCTGTTTCAGAAGGGGAAGGGGATGTGACTTTGTAATGTGGCAAATGACAAAAGCGTGCGCTTGTAGTAAGCGCGATGCAACGGAGCGAAGGCTTGGTCGCGGTCGCTGGAAGTCGTCTCAGTTTGATTTTTCCAGCGACTGCAGCCTGCCGTCTCTGTCGCCGGCACTATAAGCGCAGCCTGAATGTATTTCTACTTATCACAATACCGCGAGCTGTGCTAACAGGCACACCTGTGTCTCTACAACTTTCTACATTTTTGCTTCTATTTTAGCCCCCTTTAACAAAAGTCAGTTAAATGAAACGTTTGATGTGTGTGTATAGAGTTTTAGTGCATAGAAAGTCTTATTTTCTCAGGTGCTGCAGCCACACATTGGATCCTGTTTCTTGCTCCTGACTTGAAACCCCTATTTTTTTTGAACAGCTAATATAAAAAGAAAGTGCTGTTTGTCGCTATCTAGATGGGCAAAACCGGGTGTCTGAAATTCCAAAAGCAAATATAAAACCCTTAAAGGTTTTATAGAACCTAAACGTTGGATCCAAGTGCCCATATCGTGGGCTTCTCATCATAACTGTTTTCATTAATTATAATATTTTCAGCTGTATTATTTTAGTTCCCTCGTTGTTTTTATGATGGTGTACTTATTTTAAGCATCTTCCATGCGTTACTGTGCTATTTTGGCATTTCCCTGCTTATATTGAGTACTTTTCATCATTTTGGTTAAAAAAATGCCCAAACCAAAAAAAATAATCGAGGTTTGACAAAACCAGTCCGAATCCCAAAACACGGAAAATACTCGGAACCAAAACCATGTGCAAAACCAAAACGCAAATAATGTTTTAGAACCGAGCCAGCAGTGAAAGTAAGTGGCAACTCTGGTAACAATGTCCATCAATGCTGCCTGAATTTAGGAATCTTTGAGCGACGTGCTCATTTAAAATGTAAGCGCCAGTCTCTTTATAGGAAAATGTGGAAGAATAAAAGTTCACCACTTTGATCCAAGGCAGTCAAGACCCAGAAATCGTAAGGAAAAGCACTGTGGGGCATGAAATGCGTTGGGGTTATGGGCTAAAAATAGGTTAAGGATTTTTTTTTTAATGTTTTCAATAAAATCGGATATTTTAAGATCATCTGTCTGTCAATTGAACCGAATGCGAAGGACTGATGCTTTACCGTGGTTGAGTGTCGGTGGCGACATCTTTACCGGTGTGGCATGAGGCAAACAATAAAGGGAGTATTGGGAGTAGAGGTGCGTGAAACTTTTGATCTAGGACAGGGGTGCGCAAACTGGGGGGTGCAACATTTTCTGGGGGGACGCGGCGCTCACAGAGGCCCCCGTGCTCTTCCCCACAACATTTTAAATTAAATGCCGGGGGAGCGCACGGGCACGGCACCTTGTCTTCGGTAAGAGACCCTCTTACCTTGTCTCCGGTGTCTCAAATGACGCCGTTGCCATGGCAATTTAACGTCACATGACATCATGATGTCAGAGTTTTGCGCCCCCCCCCCCCCCCTGGTCTAGGACATTTTGTCGCGGCCATCTCTCCGCCACCAAATCTCCACCGGCATTTCGCCACCAGTGACCTTGCCGCAAAGATCCTCCACTGCCAGCCACTTCGCTGCTAAGGTAAGTCACTAACCTTAGCCCTCAACTTAAAAGCCCCTAGTACTATACTACCCCCCCTCTATGCCCCTCTACCCTAAACACCTTAATCCCTTACACCCTACCCTAAAACCCCTCAAATTAACCCCCTGCCTACTCTAACCACTAAAACCCCTAAAGTTAACCCACCATCCTAACCGCTAAAACCCCATAAAGTTAACCCCCTACCCTAACCGCTAAAACCCCATAAAGTTAGCCCCCTATCCTAACCACTAAAACCCCTTAAGTTAACCCCAAGCCCTAAAACTAGACCCATACGCTAACACGTACCTTCTCGCCGAAGCGGCCGGTGGCGGAGGGTTCAGGGATAGAGGGTCCCCCTGTGCCAAATGCCGGTTGGAAGTTGGTCACGGCAAATGTCCCACTCCGTGACACTTTCGCTCAATGTCGCGTACCAGGCGGTTAGCCGAGCATTGCGTCAATGTGTCTTGCAATTGCGCCTAATGTGCACATTTCCATTATTCTTCCAAATCATTTGCTCGCGGAATTCTCTAGAGTCGCCTAACCCTGACACTATAACTAGGTCACACACACCGTGTGTCTCTATCCGTCTGTTGGTATTTCACTGGGGGCTTGCAAAATAGCAAAATCTAAAACTAATTTCGTAGCATTATTAGCACTTTGAGCCTTGGCGGGACGTTTTGCCAAAAATCTCAATTGGAAAAAAGTAAAAAATGTAGCGACTGCGTATATATATATATACATGATGACCCCTGATGAAGTCCAAAAGACGAAACGCGTAGGGCATATGATTCGGAGTACATTTATTGTACATTTTATTGCATGTTGAACTGATATTAGTGCTATCAAACGGAGCTGCGTAGCCCTCTGTCATCTGGGAGGACCATCTCCGTGACGCTCACTACAGCCAGAAGGATACTGCTAACCCGGAAGCTCTCTATGCTGATGAGAGGAGCATGTGAACGGCAGGAGTAGGAGTTTTTCCTGCGATCGATACACCGAGATTTTACCGCGACCATCTGGCTCCCCTGCTCAGAGACGATTCACTGCTCTACATCGGAGACAGAGCTGGTTACCTGCTGCAGTTGTTGGCAAATCAGTTATATCTCATACATGCGATTATTACTTGGCCGTTTGTGAGTGCAAAGTTCATATTTTAATTCCAGTCCCATAAATATTTTAACCATACTACACTATGAGTGCGCCTGTTTTCTGTTTGTTTCTGTATATATATATATATATATATATATATATATATATATATATATATATATATATATATATATATATATATATATATATATATATTCAGTGTTCTACATATCACCAAAAAATCTACTCGCCACCTAGTACCACACGTGTGCTGCTTGGGTCAATAGGAGCTCGCCACGATGTTAAATCCACTCGCCCGGGACGTGCAAATGTATAGGTTTGTCGAACACTGTATATATTCGCTACATTTTTATATATATATATATATATATATATATATATATATATATGGGGTGAAAAGGAAATACTTCCCTTAAATGTCTAAAAACGTAAGTCAGGGGCACAGGTGGCTCAATCAGTCTTGTGCTGAAGCAGGGACTGATGGAGCCACCTGTGCTGAAGCTGGGATATCCATAAAACCTGACCAGTTGGGGGGGAAGAGGGTCTTGAGAAATGGACAGGATAGCCCCTGACTTAGATAATCACAGTAGCATTTGCTACAGTATATACTTTGGCCATGCAACAGAGCAATCATTACTGTGCATTGGGTGCTACCAGCAGCTGGACAAATAACTCCTAATGTGCCTCACAATGTTTGGAGTTGCAGCAGTAAAACGTGATGTGAAGACTCCGGTCGCTTTTCTCCTGAAGGCCACTTTGAGTGACTTCTGTTTTCCATCCACCTCTGGCCTCTGTGTCACATAAAGTTAGGAAATACCGCCAGCCTCTTTTGTTGGCGAGAAACCCCGGAAATATGATTTGGTATAAAGTTAAACAAATCTGCGAGTTTATTTGTCTTTTAGTCTATCTGAAAAAGTCCCTCCGGGAGTCTGTGCATGTTCCCACAAAGAGAGAGCATTGTTCCGACTGCCCCAATATAACCTTTTTTTAATTGTACATATATGTGTGTATTTCTTTATTTATATGTACATGGCGCATCACAGTAATACACGGGACGTAAATAATATAACACATAATGGGAATAAGCGCTTGAGACATAAAAGTAACATTAGGAAAAGGAGTCCCTGCCCCGAAGAGCTTACAATCTAATTGGTAGGTAGGAAGAACATACAGAGACAGTAGGAGGGCGTTCTGGTAAGTGCGTCTGCAGGGGGCCCTGGTCGATGTATGAGGTGTATAGTATGTGTGCATGCGTGTGCATAACGAGCATGAGCTCTATGCATCAAATCAATTTTGGCATAAAACCAGGCCACTGCTCATATGAATCAAAGTATTTTGCTCCAATTTTGCCCCATCTGCCCCAGTTTGCACCCTGGGGAGTGTTAGGAGGAGGAGTTGGTGCACAATTGATGAGGTATCACCTTCTGCGTCTCTATCATTCGTTTTGCCTTTTATTTGCTTCCAAAAAGCTTCCATATCTGATGTGGCATAAGTCTAAATTTCTGCGTCAGAAACGTCTCTTACGCACGCCGCAGTCCTGCTCCAAAAACCGAAGCAGTGCGTCAAACCACACTTCTCTTTACGTTGATACATACAATTGCATATGTTTACAAGGGGGACATTTTTATTCTATATGTGTTATACGTTTGTACATTATAAACGTGAAGGTGCACGTATACGTACGTATGTACGTACAGTGTACAGCAAATAAAAAATGTCACTTGTGAGCATGTTCACACGTTAGACAGGAATGCAACCTTGCCCTTCCCCATTATCTGTTAGCTGCCACTGCAGCCAGGGACTCTGGGCAATGATAGGTTAATCACCACAGTGTCACCTTTTTTGCAAAGCTAGTGTGACCATCCTCCCACTGATAACGCCCAATGGGTCGAAACAGCTGTCCTTGGGTAGGTTTACTGGCTGTGCACTTCCTTTAACAAAGGCTGTGCAATGCGGCAGGCATACGCTTACAGGGATCCATGTTCAAATGGATTAGAAGCAAAAAGTGACACTGTGCTCATCTGCATGTCATTACCCAGAATCCCTGGCGGCAGTGGAAGCAGCGTATGCGAAGAGATAATGGGGAAGGGCAGGGCTGCTCACGAGTGATATCGTTCTTCGCCGTATGTTGTAGAATGATGCCACTGCAGCAGCAGGAGGGTTAAAAAACCAAAATGACTCAATGGAAAAGGGAAGAATCGTGGGTCACCGACTTTCCCCATTTTATGGTTACTTGCATTCTCATCCGACTATTCAGCGTGCAGCCGCAGCAGTAAAACGTGATATTGTGTAAATGCAGGCGGTGTGATACAATGTCGGGTATTTGGTGCGAGATGCAGTGTGTCTGTTCTGGGGGGGACAGGTCGGGCTGTCCAGCATTTTTCTCACACAAAGTTATTTCCTGTGCAGACAGACAGCGTTTTTTTTTTTTTACAGACATTTCCTGAAAATATCCCTCCCGTCCGCAGCGATTTCTTTTCCTGCGTTGCTAAATATAAAAAAAGTGATTCTTTTATTCAACTTCAGGGATGTAATGCAGGGGGATGGGGGTAACTTCAGTCCTCAAGGGCCACCAACAGGTCAGGTTTTCAGGATATCCCTGCTTCAGCACAGGGGGCTCAATCAGTGGCTCAGTCGAAGACTGAGCCACTGATTGAGCCCCCTGTGCTGAAGCAGGGATATCCTGAAAACCTGACCTGTTGGTGGCCCTTGAGGACTGGAGTTGCTCCCCCCCTAATTTATATTAATAGAACGCTAAGCCATTTCTCCTCTCCTTGTCAGCCCATAAGCCTATTGTACGTGCACTTGTGGTTAAGGGCAGCTTTAGTGTTGTATTGAGGACTCCTAATGCTTTTTGTAATATGTTACACCGTGCTCAGACAAACCTTGGATTATACACCAAGCTTACTTAAAGATTTAGTATTTTGCGCTTTTCATCATAGCGTTTGGCTGGGGTAGCCTATACAGAATGGAATTTAGGGGGCCGACTGTTGAAGGATAAATGGGGTCATTTAAGGATTTAGAAGGCAAAAGGGCTAAGGCAGATGCCTCTTACAAAGATATGGAGGAGGGGGGACACTGTTCTGCTTTCTGGAGGCCATGTAAGATGCACACAGGCAAAACTGGGCCGAAAATACCTTGATACACCGACGCTAAGAAATACGGGATGAAACTGCCTCCTTTTGTTCCCTATTCGGTCTGCGGTGTAAATGTCTTCCCTGTGCTGGAGAACAGATCAGCGCCATTTAAATACATTGGAAATCTTCTCCGTCGCGGGGAAGCAATTTCACGGCATATGCAGTAAGGACTTTGAGTACCTTGATACATACTGTAGGACCCTATTAAATATGTTGCTAAGCCGTATTCTCCAACTCCATACATCGGGATGGGGCTTACATCATCCCGACCAAGGAAACGATGGTTCCATATGGAGTGGAGGCAGTTGACACTTTAAATGTTAATTTAGCTTCATTGTAGCACTAAGATTATTCTCATACTGTACCTAGTCTGCTCTGGCCCAGATCCACAACTCTCTGCA
Organism: Ascaphus truei; assembly: GCF_040206685.1. Classification (NCBI taxonomy): domain Eukaryota; kingdom Metazoa; phylum Chordata; class Amphibia; order Anura; family Ascaphidae; genus Ascaphus; species Ascaphus truei. The sequence goes on along the minus strand of NC_134495.1, from coordinate 8,555,712 downwards.
AAATCGCCCAACGTGGGGTTAAACTAACTTCACGTCACATTAATAAGCTGACAAACCGGGACAAAATACAACATTATTTATTAATCATCTCTCACTCACGTATCCCTCCCACTCACTCCACCGTCCTCTCTCTTCCTCTTCCCCCCAAGACACAGCTCCCCCCGGACACAAAGCTCCCCTCACCCCAAGACATACACACACAGCCCCCCCCCCCCCAAAGACACACATATCTCCCCCTCAGGAAAGACACGCAGCTCCCCCAAGAACACACACTTACTTTACCTTAGGGGGGGGGGGACTGGGAACGCCTCAGGATCCGCGCAGGCAGATGCAGACATTGGTACCGACTTCCGGGGGTGGGCCTGACACCCACATTCTTGAGGACCGGTGTTGAGAACCCCTGGCGTAATGCTAACACATATGTAGCCCCGAGGTAAAATTTGAATCCCTGGCCCCTCTCCGCGAGTGCCGTGAGGTAGCGGGTGCCGCCGGAGGCTGCGACGGACCCGCCGGCACTTCGCGAGGGTGGGGGCCAGTGCAGGGAGCGGTGCAGGCTGGTTGCCGGGGACGCGATCGGGCCGTCGCTAGGGCCGCGATCGCGTTGCCATCGGCTTGGCGGCTTGAGGAGAGTGCGCCGCCATTGCGCGTAGGTCGCGCGAGAGTAGGGAAGGTAGTAGAGAGGTTGAGGCGGCCATTAGGGGTTCGCGCATGCGCAAGGGAAGCGCGCACGCGGCCCCAATGCATAGACAGCCCCCTGGGAACTACAATTCCCAGGAGGCTTAGGGAGACAGGCATCAGGTGCCTGAGTGTAGCCAATAGGGCTGAAGGAAGCTCAGCCCGGGAATATAGATACATTTCCCGGGCTTTGCAACAGTCAGTCAGGAAGGAGCAGAGGAAGGAGTAGGAAGGGTGCAGGGAGCGCGTGGCTCCTGCATCAGGTAAGGGTCCTCCCTAGATTCCCAGGCAGGCCCCAATTCCCGGGTAAAGGGCAGGGGGTAACTGAAGAGGGACGCCTTAGCTAGGGAGGTGACCCTTGAGTGTGGAAGGTGCTGGTTTGGCAGTGTCGCAGCGGAGAGTGCTGTGGGCACTGTCAAAGAGGCACGGCGTGCTATCAGTGTGTTTGCTGCGGGATCCAGGGGCTGTGTGTGATTGCAGCTGCCTGTGAGTAGTGTCGCTGTATGTGCTGGGCACAGTGCGTGCAGTGTGTGTGAAGTGTGGATCCCTGCAGGCTGACAGTGTGTGCGGTGTGTCAGCTGCAGGTTAGTTGGGAATAACTAGTAGCAGTTACAGTTAGGACTGGGTAGCTAGGGGAAGTGGGGGGCAGGTTATGTCCACAGGCCCTAGGAGTTTCCCTCAAGCCATCCCAGGTTGCGGTTCTTCAGGGACAGGCCCTAGGTTAGGGTTGCTGTCGCTCTAGCAGTGGTTAGTGATAGGGATAGCGGCGGTTGCTGTTCCCACGCGGTTGGTGTTGCCGTGATCCGGTTGCAGTTCCCGTTGAGCGGTGGGACCCTCGTTGGGGTCCACCGGCAGAGTACCTGGAAAGGATCAGACGGACGTCTGACCCTTTGAGAAGAAAGTTGCGGTCCCGAGCATCGGAGTGCTCGGAAGGTATCTTCAAGTATTATAAGTGCACCAACTGGGCCCTAGCTTAATATAGTGACTGCGCAGTCACCCACGACCTTTCGCAGGATTGCGGGACATTGGGTGTGGGGGATCACAGGACACTGGGTGGGGAATACCAGACATTGGGCTGAGGTGATGCGGATAGAGCATCCGGTTATGTTATGATGTTATGTACTGTGTTATGTGTTATTAAGTAAAGTGTTAGCTATTGTTTTATATCTACGTGTGTTATGGTATTTCTTACTCAGGGCTATCTTTCCTAACGGGGGATCCTGGGTAAGTGGAGGCGCTGCACCAGGTAATGGTAAGGGTTTTCCCCAGGCTCCCAGCTAGCGGAGGCTCAGATCTCCTGGAGCCACACAGGTTATGCAGTACCAGTAGTCCTTTAGAGCAGGTGTGTTGCGGCGAAAGGGACCGGTTAGACCACGAGGGGCCAATGTGAGATTGGGTGGGTCGGCCGGTTCACAAAAAGGGCTACATTTGGAGGCGCTGCTGAGAGATCAGACCTGGGGTGCCCTGTATGTTTTTTGTTCTAAATTGTCCTATTTTTGTTCCACCATGTGGGTGCTCTCAAAGCAGGAGGTTTACGCTTGGGCCTTGAAAGTGAACGTGACTCCTAACCGCGTGGTTGCCGTGGGGGCAGTCCCGGCTGGCGTGCCCTTGTTAGAAGTCCAGGCGCAGGTTCGGAAGCTCCCTGGACTGTCGGGTACGTGGGTCAGAGGGCGAAGGTATGATGACACCGTGCAATGGAGTACTGTCCTGATATATGTAGGCCAGACCCTAAGCGAGGAAGATGGCCCTAAGTTCTTAAATTTGCCCGGGGGTCCGACTGATGGGTGCCCCTTTATCTACCCTGACTTGGCAGTTTCTACCTGCATCGAGAGCCCTATAGACATTGACCGTGAGCCCCACCTAAAATGGCGGCTCCCGCCAAATCAAAATGGCACGTGTGCGGCTGACTGCCAGCATGCACAGGAAAATGTTGCAACCCTTCTCCCAGGACTGGCGGGAAAGCCAGAGCCCCGCCCCCACACTGTGAGTGACTCAGAACAGAGTTTGCAACATTCCCCAAAAGACTGTGCTGCTTTTCCTCTAGAGTCCACCAGGGGGAGGGAGTGTCGTGAGCAGAAATCAGCCAACTCTGTTCCCCCTAAGGAAAGCAAGGGATGCCGAGAAAAGCACCCTTGGCTGTATAGAATCGTACGGGCCCCCCATTTAGACTTGTCAATGGCGGTGTGCCCGTGTGCATTAAGAGACTGGAAGGCGACTGGTGGCTGGGCGGACGGGTCCCCTGAGTTAGCCGTTGCCCTCACGATGACCGTGGTAGACGGGGAAGAATGCCTGCACGGCCGTCTGTATGAATGTGAGTGCCCTGTGGGTGAACTGACCCGAGGGCCCGAGTGCCCTGACTGTGCGGCACAGTTCCTGCAACCCAAACTGCCGCAGCCTACCGAGCTGCCAGTGGGGGAGGACACTGTAGCAGAACTGGATTGTCCTTTCCCTGGGAAGGAAGAGCAGGAACCTCTGATGGCGGAACCTGCGGAGGAAGAGGCGCCTGATGGTGCTACCGAGGTGGGTGAAGCCGTTACTAATTTTTCCACTTCAGCGATGGAGGTGGTGGAGGGCCCGTGTGCCCAAATGAACTTTCTAGATGCTGAGCCAGAGCCGCTGAAGGCGGAGCTCCAGATGTCGGTTCCAGACCCGGTTCCCGAGCAGGAACCACCGAGACCAGAACCACAAGTCCCGGAAGGCCAGGGTAAGGTGCTTGTACCCCCGCCCATGTGTGATGATTCTAGCGACCCACCGAGCGTGGTGATGCGCCTGCCGGCGGACCACTCCAGTGAGGTCACCGAAGCGACCGTCTCAACTGATCCAGACCATGATGTGGGCCCGTGTGCCCTGCAACGGCCAGTCCGGCCTACCACCGAGGTACCGGCAGTCCCAGGCGTGGGATCAGTACCTGCCAATACCAACCGGGGTAAGTTGACTGCCCCAGGGGTGTCGGGTGTGGGCTCCCCGGTGATCGTGGGGCCTGGTGACTCCAAAGGTAGGGTCACCCGGGCGATGGGCTCACCCCGTCATCGCGTCCTGGTGGAGGTGTCTCCCCCAGAAGATCTCTGCAGATCGTGGAATGAACTCGACCTTATCCAGGTATCCGGTGTAGCGGACCGGAGCGACACATACTCCTGTGGGAGGAGTCTCCAAACGGGCCTACCCGAAGAAGTGGTGCCGTCTGCGGAAGAAGTCACCGTTAAAGGGATGGTTGGAGCGGACAAAGACTCTGTTGAGACCGCTCTGGTAGTTGTGGCCTCTCCCAGGTGCGCGATGGAGCGCTATGTTCGCCATGTGGTGGACCGAGGAAAGAGACTGAGCCTCCCTGTCTCCCTTGAGACGAGACCGGAGGATCCGGCAAGGGTCAATACCCAGGACCCCTTACTATTTTTTTCGCGAGGGGGAGGCGGTGTTTTGAAAGAAGGGACAAGTTTTGAACTCCAAAAGACTCGCAGGAGTCAAGGTGGGATACCCTCACCCAGTCTGTTAGGGGCACTCCACTCTGAGACTCAGCTGGCCTCGGGTATCCATGCGGGGATGATGTTGGGTACAAATGGGAAATTGCTTGTGTATAATGTACTGTTTACAATGCATTTTCCATTATATAACAACATGTATGGCTGCTACCCAAGCGAGGGCGTTGGGATTCTGCGAGGGGGAGAATGTAGCCCCGAGGTAAAATTTGAATCCCTGGCCCCTCTCCGCGAGTGCCGTGAGGTAGCGGGTGCCGCCGGAGGCTGCGACGGACCCGCCGGCACTTCGCGAGGGTGGGGGCCAGTGCAGGGAGCGGTGCAGGCTGGTTGCCGGGGACGCGATCGGGCCGTCGCTAGGGCCGCGATCGCGTTGCCATCGGCTTGGCGGCTTGAGGAGAGTGCGCCGCCATTGCGCGTAGGTCGCGCGAGAGTAGGGAAGGTAGTAGAGAGGTTGAGGCGGCCATTAGGGGTTCGCGCATGCGCAAGGGAAGCGCGCACGCGGCCCCAATGCATAGACAGCCCCCTGGGAACTACAATTCCCAGGAGGCTTAGGGAGACAGGCATCAGGTGCCTGAGTGTAGCCAATAGGGCTGAAGGAAGCTCAGCCCGGGAATATAGATACATTTCCCGGGCTTTGCAACAGTCAGTCAGGAAGGAGCAGAGGAAGGAGTAGGAAGGGTGCAGGGAGCGCGTGGCTCCTGCATCAGGTAAGGGTCCTCCCTAGATTCCCAGGCAGGCCCCAATTCCCGGGTAAAGGGCAGGGGGTAACTGAAGAGGGACGCCTTAGCTAGGGAGGTGACCCTTGAGTGTGGAAGGTGCTGGTTTGGCAGTGTCGCAGCGGAGAGTGCTGTGGGCACTGTCAAAGAGGCACGGCGTGCTATCAGTGTGTTTGCTGCGGGATCCAGGGGCTGTGTGTGATTGCAGCTGCCTGTGAGTAGTGTCGCTGTATGTGCTGGGCACAGTGCGTGCAGTGTGTGTGAAGTGTGGATCCCTGCAGGCTGACAGTGTGTGCGGTGTGTCAGCTGCAGGTTAGTTGGGAATAACTAGTAGCAGTTACAGTTAGGACTGGGTAGCTAGGGGAAGTGGGGGGCAGGTTATGTCCACAGGCCCTAGGAGTTTCCCTCAAGCCATCCCAGGTTGCGGTTCTTCAGGGACAGGCCCTAGGTTAGGGTTGCTGTCGCTCTAGCAGTGGTTAGTGATAGGGATAGCGGCGGTTGCTGTTCCCACGCGGTTGGTGTTGCCGTGATCCGGTTGCAGTTCCCGTTGAGCGGTGGGACCCTCGTTGGGGTCCACCGGCAGAGTACCTGGAAAGGATCAGACGGACGTCTGACCCTTTGAGAAGAAAGTTGCGGTCCCGAGCATCGGAGTGCTCGGAAGGTATCTTCAAGTATTATAAGTGCACCAACTGGGCCCTAGCTTAATATAGTGACTGCGCAGTCACCCACGACCTTTCGCAGGATTGCGGGACATTGGGTGTGGGGGATCACAGGACACTGGGTGGGGAATACCAGACATTGGGCTGAGGTGATGCGGATAGAGCATCCGGTTATGTTATGATGTTATGTACTGTGTTATGTGTTATTAAGTAAAGTGTTAGCTATTGTTTTATATCTACGTGTGTTATGGTATTTCTTACTCAGGGCTATCTTTCCTAACGGGGGATCCTGGGTAAGTGGAGGCGCTGCACCAGGTAATGGTAAGGGTTTTCCCCAGGCTCCCAGCTAGCGGAGGCTCAGATCTCCTGGAGCCACACAGGTTATGCAGTACCAGTAGTCCTTTAGAGCAGGTGTGTTGCGGCGAAAGGGACCGGTTAGACCACGAGGGGCCAATGTGAGATTGGGTGGGTCGGCCGGTTCACAAAAAGGGCTACACATACTTAACGTCACATTATTGGCAGATAATGCAACGTGCTTGTGCTACAATAACGTGATATTAAGGCTATGCTAATGATTAGCTAACAGGATACGCAGTAACCTCTGGCGGGACAATAACATGCGTTCCTGCTTTAGGTAACGTCACGTTACCAGCCCTGATTTACACAGCTTTGTGGATCTGGCCTTCAGCATCATTTCAACCCAAATATTTTTTTAGGGAGAGGACTCGATTATATTTGTTTGAAAAGATATATATATATATATATATATATATATATATATATATATATATACAAATATTACTGTATGCTCATCTGCATGTCTTAGACAGGTCTGCAACCCCGCCTTTCCCCATTATCACCCAGCATACAGCACTTCCACTGCAGCAAGGGATTCTGGGAAATGACATGCAAATAAGCACTCAGTGCCACTTTTTGCTTCAAAAACCATTTTTAAAATGATTCCCTATAGGCTTAAGCTTGCTGCATGGTCACAGCTATATATATATATATATATATATATATATATATATATATATAGCAAATGGAAATATTACTGTATGTTCATTTGCAATTCTTAGACAGGTCTGCAACCCCGTCTTTCACCATTATCACCCAGCACACAGCACTTCCACTGCAGCAAGGGATTCTGGGAAATGACATGCAAATGCACACACAGTGCCACCTTTTGTCTCAAGCTCATATTACACGAGCAACCCTTAAGCCAATGCATGCTGCTTTAAACACAGCTTTTAAGCATAGGCGGGGGTGAGATGCAAAGCCAGTGAACCCACTCACATATATATATAAATATTATGTTAACATGCAACTGAGACAATTTGCTTTTAAAGGGGGCAATGCATGCAATATCTCAGGGGGCGCAAACTGGGGGGCGCAAGATTTTTTCAGGGGGGCGTGGCAGTTGCAGAGGCCCCACGCTCTTCCCCCAATGCATTGAAATTAATGCCGGGGGATCGCGTGAAGCCTCTGCAACACGGCGTCAAATGACGCTGCTGGGTCACGTGACGTCACGTTGGCATGGCATTGTGACGTCACATGAGCCCCGCTGCGTCATTTGACGCTGGAGACAAGGTAACAAGGTAAGGGAGGGGGGGCACGAGCAGGGAGGGAAGCAGGCAGGGGGGGGCGCAGCAAGAAAGATTGTGCACCCCTGCAATATCCTACATGTGGGTTTAAAAAAAAATCAGTTCTGTAGTAATATATAATATTTACTGCATTTTATTACTCAACTTAATGCGATTCAATGAGTTTTAATACACTGAGCATCCTTTCATTTCTATAGCAGGTTTTATCCCACCTCCACAGCAGTGCAAGAGCTTTGCAACACTTTCCTGTTTGTGATCATTTGTTGACAATATTCCCAGCAGTTTGAGCTGCAAACTGTAACAATAGATAATGTTACCTTAGTAATATAAGGATACATTGTAGCAGCTGAGTTACACTGACAGAAGGATTGAACAAAACTGAAAGGCAGCCATTTAGTGAAACCCGGGGAAGCAGCATCTTTGCTGACCGATCACGGGAGACCCAATTGATCGGCAGCTTAGGTTATTAGTTTTCAATAAAGGTAATCAAAGGCTGCATATATTAAAAGAGAAATGCATTTTTATTTGTGTTTGTTTTTACGTGCCGCTTGGATTGCCTCATTACCCCGTCCCCTGCACGATTCAGCAACGTCGCCCTTCCACAGCCTGATCTCCGTTACTCTACGAGATTTCCAGACATAAATAAATGAAAACAATAACAAACATATGTGACCTAAAATTATCTGAATTTCTGGAGTCTTAACTCCTCATCTGTACCCGAACGCCGTAACCCCTCCATTGCTGGGACGGTATGTAACGTCCTGCTGAGTTTGAGGTCCTTCCGGCAGGGAAGTGGTTAAGAACGACTTGATTTTGGCATAGAAACCCCCGAAAAGGCACCGAAAGGATGATTGCGCTTCCCAGATCCTATGTTCTGGAGCTGGCTTTGGTAGAAAACTTTCTCCGGTTTAAAGACGAGGATTTAGACTTCAGCTGGAGGAGACTCCTGTCAGGCCCGGCAGAGCAGCCAGGGGAGAAAGACACGTTAAATAAATACGTATGTGAGCTATTGAAAATATACAGGCCTGTCACTTCCCAATCATGTGGAGCGCGCCGTACTCATTACGAGGCAGTTTCACTCATTGCCTGTGCGGATGACCTCATAGACTTCAATGCCACCGCACGCAAATAAGCAGAAAATAAGTGTTTGGTCCAAAACTATACCTCATTTCTGTACACAGACCTTGACACGTATTAATGTATTGCAGAAGAAGGTATTGTAGAATATGGCTTGTGATCATAGGATTAAAGGGAGGGAGCTGAATGGATGAATCGATCACATTAAGGAAGCACTTGGTGCCTCCCCCCCTACCCACTCCCCCCCCCCCCCCCACCCCCATTTCTCATCCTAAAAGAACCATTTCTGTTTGTATCACAAAGAGGTGACTTGTGGCTGTGACCTTTGAAAGATGTAGACGTGGTAGTCACTAAGTCAGGGGCGGCCAGCTCCAGTTCTCAAGGGCCACCAACAAGTCAGGTTTTCAGGATATCCCTGCTTCAGCGCAGGGGGCTCAATCAGTCAAAGACTGAGCCACTGATTGAGCCACCTGCGCTGAAGCAAGGACTGATTGAGCTACCTGCACTGAAGCAGGGATATCCCCAATACCTGAAGTACTGGTGGCCCTTGAGGACTGGAGTTGCCCACCCCTGCACTAAGTGATTAAATGCCCCGAGACCTCTGCCTGCTTCACAAATCCATTTTAATAACACAGTGAAAGGACGTTGCTGGTGATGGAAAGTGAACCTGCCCCGAGGTGATAAATAAGATGAGATGCCCAGCACTGTATGAATGAAAGAATTGGCCCAATGAGATGCTAATCTGGATAAGGAATGAACTAAACATGGACACTGAAACACACATCCTCCATAGCTCTGGCAAGGTTGGCAATAATAACCACACGAAGCAGAAATAGCCGTGTTAGTCCAGTTGCGACAGTGCAGAGTAAACGAGTATTTCAGTACCAGGTGATACAATAATTAGTTGTTAGTCCAAATAAAAAAGGTAAGACGCGCTTTCGCGAGTTCTCCTCTCCCGCAGGTCAGCGATGCTCTGCGATCATTAATTAAACCGTTTCTGTTCTTGTAGGCCCAAATATTCAGTGTCACACCTCTGTGACACTTATACGCTTATATATATGTTGTGGTTGTTCTGGGGGTTCAATATGAGCTTGTAGATGTCGTATGTTTTAAGGCCCAAATATTCAGCAGGTTAAAGGGGAAATGTTGGTTCCATTTTAGGAAAGTTGGGGGAATATTTTCAGATTCAAAACCACCAAGTTTCAACTTGAGCGTGTGACCCAAGCATGGGAAGAGCCGGAAAAAAGAGGTAATAATGCTAAACATGTAATGTGCTAAAAGCACAATCACAGCCCACATAGCAGTTATGTATTTGATTTTCTTAAATACTGCCCGGACTAAATATCATTCAGGCTTTCTTTTGGTTCCTTCCCAGCTTTATTTACCTAGTAATGGATTTGGTATTCCGGTTGTTTAAACAAGTTCAAAAGAAGGACAGTTTTTTAAGTTCTCAAAGTCTGAGACGGGGAGTATTATTACCCCGGCTAGCGTAAAAACATACACATTTACAGTGTCCGAAAACAGAGATACAGTATAATGAGGCAAACTGATTAAACCCTAAACCAGGGGTGGGCAACTCCAGTCCTCAAGGGCCACCAACAGGTCAGGTTTTCGGGATATCCCTGCTTCAGCGCAGCTGGTGCATGACTTAAGCTACTGATTGAGCCACCTGTACTGAACCATGGATATCCCGAAAACCTGACCTGTTGATGGCCCTTGAGGACTGGAGTTGGCCGCCCCTGCCCCAAACTATCCTCAAATCCTATTACGTCTGTGATCGATAATTAGCCCTCTTCTATTCTGAAACAGAACTTGGAAATATCTAAACGTCTTGTTAAATTGTTGCATCAACACAAAAAATGTGGATTTTAAAATGAAGAGGAATGCTGTCTCAATGTGTCAAGGAACCAAATATAACTGGCACGAGCTGTCTGAGGCCTGCTATCCTAATAACAGCTCGCTCTCTTTGAAGCTGTAATTTATCTCACATAGCAGTGTCAGTTCTGCTGTTCTTCACCTTCTGAGACTGTCTTCAAGCAGCAAAGATGTAAAAACTCTGTTTTTATAAAAACAAACTCGTAAAATGCAGAGTTTGAATCAGTTAAATTTACTGTAAATGTCACGCGTGCATTTAATATGCTGCTGGGGTTTGCTTTTCAAGACCTAACCTGTGTGTAGCTCCCAGCAGAATTACTGTAGATATTTTATTTCTTGAGCGAATTTCAAAAAGCCTACACAAATGACTTTTGAAAGAGAGTCCCTGTTTAATTGCTTCAAAACAATGTTATATATAGATATATTTATCTTTTTTTATCAGATGGTAACTTCACTAGAATTGCACTTGGAGGCAACCTAGCACTTAGAAACATTTATTTCAGATATGAAATCCCTATACCATCTAGTACCAATAGTACAGGGATATTTATCAGCACAGATATACTAAATGAGGTGTGGAATATATTATAAAACTTATCAGGAAAGAGAAATGTATGTCAACGTGTACTGCTTGCAGGAGAATAGGGAGAGGGGAGGTATGATAGAAACATTCAAACATATCAAGGGTTTCAACAAGGAACATGATCCCTTACAGTTGGAGGAAAGGAGATTTCACCAGCAACAAAGGAAAGGGTTCTTTACAGTAAGGGCAGTTACAGTGTGGGATTCATTACCCACGGAGACTGTGATGGCAGATACAATGGATATGTTCCAAAATAGGTTGGCCATCTTTTTAGAAAGGAAAGGTATATAGGGATATACCACATAAGTAAACATGGGAAGGATGTGGATCCAGGGATTAATCCGATTGCCATTTCTTGGAGTCAGGAAGGAATTTATTTCCCCCTTATGAGACAGCATTGGATGATATGTCACTGGGGTTGTGTGTTTGCTTCCTCTAGATCAATATACTTTAAGTACAGATATAGGATAAAGTATCTGTCGTCTACATTTAGCATAGGTTGGACATGATGGACATATGGCTTTTTTTAACCTCATCTACTATGTAACCCTGTAACTATGTAACCCTGTATGTAACCCTGTAACTGTGTAACTATGTAACCCTGTAACTATGTAACCCTGTAACTATGTAACCCTGTATGTAACCCTGTAACTATGTAACTGTGTAACTATGTAACCCTGTAATTATGCAATCATGCATTTCAGAGAATGAGAGGTGCCTTTCTTGACGCTAGACGCTAGCGGGGGAATGTGAGGAAGTACTTAGTCGCGGAAAAGATTGTGGATACATGGGAAAGCCGCCCAGTGGAGGTGGTACAAGCTAATACACCGTGCGAGAATTCGAAACCGCTCTGATAAAACATCTTAGAAAGAAACAAAAGGGATCTAAAAGGATTTCCCAGCAGATAGGGAAATGGGGTGACCCGTTGGGCCAAGCGTCTTATCTGCCAATAACTTCTGTGTTTCCAGGGTTCCCTTTCTCTTTAAAAAAAAGTGCCACTCTGGGTTTGTAAATAAAAAGTAGTGATTCTCCACGTGGCTCAGTGCCACGAAACATCAACCACCGACTTCAGGGATTAAAATCAGCAAATCGATTAAAAAAACGCCACACTGTCAGGGGCGTGCAGAAAATATATTTTAATTCCAAGAGACTCTTCAAAAAAAAAAAAATTCTTTAATCTGTTCATCATTGTACCACAAAATAAAAGACCTTTAAAAATAGCACACAAATATTATATTTCTCTACTTTTGCTATTTACATTAGGGCTAGACTTGAAATTCAAGACCTTCTCAAGTCAGGTTTTTATACAACAGGAACAATATAGGAATTGTAGAATTAGGTCAGGGTTTTCTGTTGACTTTTCCAGGAAACACAGAAGAATAGAGAAGAGGTTTCCATGAATATCATAATGTGATGTTCTAATCTGCAATGATTAATTATTCATCGCTGTGCTTGTTCCAGTACCCGCTTGCATCAGATTGAATGGCCTCGCTACAAATATCTCGCTTCGCGTCAAAATAAAGATGAACCCAGAGGTTCTCAACTCCAGTCCTCAAGACCCTCCAACAGGGCAGGTTTATAGGATATCCCTGCTTCAGCACAGGTGGCTCAGGTCGTAGACTGCACCACCTGTGCTGAAGCAGGGATATCCTGAAAACCTGACCTGTTGGGGTGTCTTGAGGACTGGAGGTCAGAACGCCTGGATTAACCCATCGAGTACAGGTAAATGTTTAACCCATTTTCAGATAGAGGTGTCAGCAAAGCAGAGCAGGCGCCTCTGGCAGCAAAAGGATTAAATAGTTACATGCTTATTTCTGTTGAAAATTAACTTTGCCATTCATCAAGTTCAATAGCCTTCCAGTTACCTCCCAGGGCCCCCTCAGCCCGGTGTTCCAGCGTAATCTGTGCCGAAGACGTGAAGACGTGCAGGAAATGAAACGGTGTTAAAGTGACAGGATGTCAGAAACAGTGTGTACCTAAAAACCAAACATGCTATGATATAATGTAATACTTAGTAGGACAATACACCTACACATCCAGCGGACTTCACTGCTCCTACTGATAACACAACATAGCCAGTTAGGAAGCACAGCATAGAGCTTCCCTAGGATTACACAGTTACATACTTACGCACTTACACAGTTACATACTTACGCACTTACACAGTTACATACTTACACAATTACGCACTTACGCACTTAAATACTTACACAGTTACATAGTTACACAGTTACATACTTACACAGTTACATACTTACACAGTTACATACTTACACGGTTACATAGTTACACAGTAGATGAGGTTAAAAAAAGACACATGTCCATCAAGTTCAACCTATGCTAAATGTAGACGACAGACACTTTATCCTATATCTGTACTTACAGTATTTTGATCCAGACGAAGCAAACACACAGCCCCAGTGACACATCATCCAATGCTGTCTCATAAGGGGGAAATAAATTCCTTCCTGACTCCAGTATTGGCAATCGGATTAATCCCTGGATCACCATCCTTCCCATGTTTACTTATTTGGTATATCCCTGTATACCTTTCCTATCTAAAAAGATGTCCAACCTTTTTTTTTGAAGATAACTATTGTTCACTGGCAGTGAAAACGCAGAGTATCGCAGAATATCTCACAATGAGGTTTGCTACATCTGTATAACCCCAAGATGCTTCTCTTAAGTGAAGCGAGGTCTAAAAAAAAACACGCATGCGTTCATTTTATCTCCTGCGCCCCACTTTAATTCTAGGTGCCTGACCTCACACAGGAGCAGGGGGGAATTGGATGTCTATATAGATGTTAAGTACAATTTGAATGTGTAATACAGAGGTCTCAAACTCAATCCTCAAGGGCTACAAACAGGCTAGTTTTTAAGGATATCCCTGCGTCAGCACAGGGGGCTCAATCTTCGACTGAGCCACAAATTGAGCACCCTATGCTGAAGCAGGGACTGATTGAGCCCCCTGTGCTGAAGATGTCTATACAGATATAAAGTACAATTTGAAGGTGTAATACATTTGAGACATTATTATTGAAAACTGGTCTTGTTTTCTTTTTATTGGGATGCGGTAAGAAAATGTGCACAGTATATTAATTCGCCGTTACTAGGTGTAGACACCACCCAATAACCCCAGTAGCAGATACAGCCAGGCAGGGTGGCGTTGCTACATATTCTCAGCATCGTTCTTGCGGGGTTCTTCATTCTTCTCCTGGAGGTGATTATCATTGTACTGCGCCAGGGAACCCGAGCACATTACCGCGCAGCGTGCTACCGGCATCTAAACCACCGAGACTTGCACGCTTTCTGTGTTATAGTGATAAGCAGCATGGTACAATACAGGGGTGACCCGCTCCAGTCCTCAAGACCCCCCCCCCCTCCCTCAACAGTTCAGGCTTTGAGAATATCCCAGCTCCAGCACAGGTGGCTCAATCAGTGGCTGTGCTGAAGCAGGGATATTCTGAAAACCTGACCTGTTGGGGGGGTGGGGGAGTTTTGAGGACTGGAGTTAACTACCTCTGGTATAATTAGGGTTGCCAGGTGTCCGGTATTGAACCAGACAGCCCGGTATTTGGACATGTATGTGTGTGGGTGGGGGGGAAGGGAGGGGGGTATGTGTGTGGGTGGGGGGGAAGGGAGGGGGGCATGTATGTGTGCGGGTGGGGGGAGGGACATGTATGTGTGCGAGTGGGGTGGGGACATGTATGTGTGCGGGTGGGGGGGGACATGTATGTGTGCGGGTGGGGGGGACATGTATGTGTGCGGGTGGGGGGGGGGCATGTATGTGTGCGGGTGGGGGGGGGACATGTATGTGTGCGGGTGGGGGGGACATGTATGTGTGCGGGTTGGGGGGGCATGTATGTGTGCGGGTGGGGGGGGACATGTATGTGTGCGGGTGGGGGGGACATGTATGTGTGCGGGTGGGGGGGGACATGTATGTGTGCGGGTGGGGTGGGGACATGTATGTGTGCGGGTGGGGGGGGGACATGTATGTGTGCGGGTGGGGGGGGAGCATGAATGTGTGCGGGTGGGGGGGACATGTATGTGTGCTGGTGGGGGGGACATGTATGTGTGCGGGTGGGGGGAGGGACATGTATGTGTGCGGGTGGGGGGGACATGTATGTGTGTGGGTGGGGGGGAGGGACATGTATGTGTGCGGGTGGGGGGGTGGGACATGTATGTGTGCGGGTGGGACATGTATGTGTGCGGGTGGGGGGGACATGTATGTGTGCGGGTGGGGGGGGGACATGTATGTGTATGTCGGTATTACTTCTCTGGACTTAGTAACCAATCGCGGGATTTCCCCCGAGAAGAGATAGAGCGCTGCTGCTGCTGCTAGGGGGCTGGGCAGCTTCCTCCATTCTGATTTGCTGCATTACACAGCAGCAGCCAATTAGGATGGAGGTGGAAGGAGCCTGGGGGTGGGTCCAAAGAGCGGAGGAAAAGCATGGACCAGAGAGAGGTGAGGCTGTGTCCTGTGTCCTGTGTGTATTTGTTTTGTGTGTGTGTGTGTGTGTTTTCTGGGTGTCCTGTGGAGGTGATAATGACAAGGGGGGGGTGAGAGAGGATGAAGGGAGGGGGGTGGGGTGAGAGAGGATGAAGGGTGGGGAGGGGGTGAGAGAGGATGAAGGGAGGGGGGTGAGAGAGGATGAAGGGAGGGGGGGTGAGAGAGGATGAAGGGAGGGGGGATGAGAGAGGATGAAGGGAGGGGGGTGAGAGGATGAAGGGAGGGGGGGTGAGAGAGGATGAAAGGAGGGGGGGGGGTGAAACGATGAAGGGAGGGGGGTGAGAGGATGAAGGGAGGGGGGTGAGAGAGGATGAAGTGAGGGGGGGTGAGAGAAGATGAAGTGAGGGGGGGTGAGAGAGGATGAAGGGAGGGGGGTGAGAGGATAAAGGGAGGGGGGTGAGAGGCTGAAGGGAGGGGAGGTGAGAGAGGATGAAGGGAGGGAGGTGAGAGGATAAAGGGAGGGGGTGAGAGAGGCTGAAGGGCGGGGGTGATTATAAATAACATTCTTCCTCACCAATGATTCTCGTGCGTCTCGCACCTGGCACCATTATGTCCAGTATCTTTGGACAAGCCACCTGGCAACCCCAGGTATAATATACTGCAAACGATGCATCACTGAAGGGGTAAAGTCTTTGCGATTAAACCGATTTAGGTTGGATTGAACTCGCGGTTGAATGATATCTTCACCTATGAATATGGTTAAGGCTTTCCATTCTGTTCCGTTAAATACCACCACAGCTCAAACAACAATGAAGACGTCCCAGGGTTTGTCAAGGAAAGCCACAAGGAAAGGTTAACTAAGCCCAACGTGTTCAGCCATGTGTTGGAATAAGATTAGGTGTGCTAATGGTATGCTATCAGATCTAAAAACAATGGACCACACCGAGGCTCTTTTGAAGTCTAGTAATAGCTGGAAGAATGCACTAAAGCAAAGTGGGGCATTTGTAGGCAGAAATGTACGAGATATACATTTTCTGTTGCGGTTGTTCAATTGTCCAGGTGCAAAAAGACATCTTTGCAGAGGCAACAAGCAATGGGAAACAGTGTACACGGCCCCTTCTGGCCATTACGTAGCTCAACAATTACTCCTCTATGGGGTCTACGTGTTAAAAAAGCAGCACTCCAAGCTGCTGTTTTTTTATTTTTTTTATTCCCCCCCCCCCCTTTAATATGCGCATCAATACAATCCACACAATGATAAGTAATTAGCTAAGTTGCCGATCGATCCGTTCCCCTGTGATCGATCGGCGAAGATTCGGCTCGGGGGGGTTCACTAAATGGCTATCAGTGCAGCAGAAGAAGACCAAAGATGCAACGTTCTGTGGGGAAAATCATGTGACCAGGCAGTCACTAGATACAATTGGTGCACTGCTAGAAAGAGGGCAGGGCTTAAAAAAGGCTTTGCAAGAGACGGAGTGAAAGGGGGAATATGTGAGACAGAGTGTGGGGGGGGGAGGGGCGGAGACACGCAGGGCCACTGACAGGCGGGTAGCGTTCCCCTCGCCCAGGACAACAGTTAGGGCATGCCCACACCAAGGCTAAAAGCCCCAGCCCAGGTGGAGACTAGTCGTCGGTCCCAGGAAAAATGTCACGGCCCGCTTGCTACATCTGTAGTTTTCCTTATTAAAGCGTTTTTTCGGTGCTGGGGAATATAAATCCACATGGGCGTGGTATGGGATTAGATTGTTACATTTTTCTTTTTGGCTTTGCATCAATGACTTTTTGCATTATCATAGCAACAGGGCCAACAAGATGATCCATCTGGACATCTCCAGTTGGCGTTGACTCTACAGAAGACATGTATTAAAGTTTCTATGCTGCAAAACTAGCATCACAACGTCCAATTAAAATTCGACTGCGTTCAATACCAGATTTAAGAGGAATTGGGCGCCGTTTTGCCCAACTTTTGACCTCTACTTTCCATTCGACGTTGCCTGCACTTTTCTTACCTTGAAATGCTTTTCGTCGCCAGACGACTTAACAAACGCTCTTTTCTAATCAGGAAAGAGGAATGTTCACATTTCTGAGCTACTGCAATTTTTTTTGTTTTTAGTACGGTTGAACTATTTCCTCTCTCCAGTCTATAACACCACTGACTGGGCTTTCAGCTTTTACAGAAGTAATCTTTTCGGTTTTGCTGAGTTGATTTTGGCTCTGAACAGACACTGTCCATCTGCTCTCCTAGACCCTGGCATTCCATGCTTGAAAAATGGCATATTTAAACTTCTCTCCCTTGCTTCTGTCTTGCAAGGAAACTCACCTCCATTTGGTACTAAAGCTTGACCTTGGGGGGGTCACGGTGTGGACGGGTCTCTTTTTATCTGGTTGTTTAATACGCAACGGTTTATAAACTGGCCTGGAGATGGTTGTGGAATCTGAACATAATTGCGGCTTTAAAGCCTGTCTGTGAAGATTCAGGAAGCATTCAGCTAAACACAGATGAGATTGTATTGGTAACTAGAACGCAAGTAGCTTTCAAAGCAAGGGTGGCATTATGTCGTTTTATGTACTAATGTAGCTTAACCCCTCCTGTGCCAGGAGACTTTAATACAAAGATACGCAGTGACTAAAGGCCCAAGCAGTTGGAAGGTCTTAAGGTATATTCACTCTCCCTATTATATGCAAATGCTTAAACATGCAGTGATTCCAAAAAGGTTTTGAGAAAGACACGAGAGTGCTTATTGCATCTCCTTTCGGAAATGTCACCTTTTACTATACGCATGGGCTCAAAACCAATGCTAATGAAGGAAGCAGCAGATATTTTGGAGTGCGTCCCCAAAGCCCCAGGCATTGCTATAACGTGTACAGAACGGTAACGATCAATGTACACCGCTTGTAAAGTTTAACATTGGAAAATATATTTTTTTTATTTCAAAATAGGGTATATTGGGTGGGGGAGAGCGGCAGATTTTCAGGATATTCCAGCACGGACGTTTTTCTTTGTAATCGTTTAAATGTGACCCTTCTTGTTCGGCTCTGAAGGATTTTTATTTGCTGTACAGTGGGGGGATTTTGTCACTTTATTTACCCACCACAATTTATATAATTTGTAGTTGACACATCCCATTATAATCTGAGCACCATGTCACGCCTGCTTTGGATACTCCTCGAAAAACAAGCTGATGTACATGGCGCAAAAACGTGGGGAAATCTTGGACATGCACAGGCACAACATCAAAATTACCCAATTTTTCTCCCATTTTGCTTTAAAATGACATTAATACGTAGACTTCTCTCTGATTTTTTGCAAGTTACCGTGGGCTTTTTGAAACGGGGACTCGTTTTGATTATAATACTCTACAGTATGTTCAAAGCTGGATTAGTAGAAGCACTATTCAAAGCAAAGTGCCTTATTGCCCTCGCACTAAAAAGAGAATGTCACTTTGGCCGGGTCTCATGGACTTGAACGGCAGTTACCACAAATTTGGCGCAATGTCCAGCATCGCGGCTTCGTGACTCGCGACCATTGACTCTCCGATGTTACTGTAAAATGTTTTTGGAGCTTGTGTATCTAGTACTATGCTGGTGTTGGATCAACGGAAAGAATGCAAAGAATCTATAGCAGTGTAAAGAAAACTCCGAAACGATCTTGGCCAAGTCGCTGAGTATTCTCACATGGCCTTGGTACAAACCTGGCCTCTTCTCAGCTGCCAGTCAGTTCCCTGTCATCTATTTGAGATTTAAAGCCAATGACTTGACATACAGAAGTGTTTGAACTTATTCAGCTGGCTCTTGTCCGGATCACATAGATTTGCATCTCTCCAAGCGTCGGAGAATAAGAAATATCTTCAGAAATGGCATGACGCCTCTTGGAATAAAGGGTTGTCGTTTATATTAGGATTCTAATTCCCCAAGCTCTTTTTTTTATTTTTTGCCTATATTTCCAACCTCAGCATGGTCTTTCCTGAAGGGTCTCGTCATCTGTAACTTTACCACCAGCCTCCTAAGAACGTTGCCAAATCCTTCAAAGTCTTCCTAAACCGAACACATGAAATATATGTGAGCAGAGATTATCATTTACAACCAGACCATGAAATGTCCAGCCGATACGTCATCACTCCACTGCTACAAGTGTAGTACATATCACATCGGCAGGTCTCTCGTGCCTCGCTTACTACAGGGAGTCTCGCACAGTAGAATGTAGCCTCACACATTCCAATAAAGTCCCTTCAAAGTCAGAATTATTCCACTAAAATGTCACGTTTTGATGTACGTGTCCAAATATTATTTGTGTCAGTCCAAGAACATGAGAGCTATACATACTGTAAGTCTACTGACTAAAACGTGTTACTCATTAAACTGCGGTGGTGCCGATTGGAACATTGTTGGACGGAAACGCACAATGAAGTCAATAGGTGCAATAGTGTCCTGATCGGCACAATCAATCAATAGGTGCAATCATGTCTGTTCTGTTCACGGCTGTCCAAAATCCATATCACCATTGGATCCTGATCCAATCCTTGTTTTTTTTTAACTTTAAGCCTGGTGCTTTGTGGGATCCCCCTTGTCCTGTATTCTATGGAAATTAGACCTGAAGAACCAGGACCATAACTTCCTAATGACGTGGGGTTAGTTTGACAATGCTGTATGGTAATAAGGACTTTATATATATATATATATATTTATATATATATATATATTAACACTGACCTTCCTTAAATTTTACCCCACAAATCAAGCATCCCAATAGCCTGCACTCATGGCTATTGTCCCACACTCAGTCACTCCTACCACTCATTGTGACCAAGCACTGCCATCTACAGCACTTACTCCCTCCCCTGCTGTCTCTGTAAGTTTTCCATTAAACCTCTTAGATTGTAAGCTCTTAGGGGCAGGGATTTCCTTTCCTATTGTCTGATTTTGCTGCACTTATTGTATAATTATAATTCCCTGTACTGTATTCTTTGTGAAGCGCTGAGTACACTTTTGGCGCTATATAAATAAAGACATACAATACAATAAAAAATATATATTTGAGAGGGGGAGGTGGGAGGGTGGGGCTAGTGCCTTTTTTTTCGGGCGAGTGATGTTTTTTATAATTTGTCGAGCCCTGTATATGTGTGTGTGTGTATATATATATATATATTAAACTTCATGTAAGTAAAGGATGAATTCCCAAAAAAAGTACCACTTAGAGCTCTCCTAGAATCACTATTACCTCGGTACGTACGTGTCAGTGTCTTCCTAATTTTAACAAAAAGTTGCACATTTGCTAAATTCTTGAGGCAAACATATCAGTGCTTCTTTTATTTGAGAGAGGCCACAAACATTCACAGAAGAATGTACCAGAAGACGCACAAACATTCTTGATGTTCGCGTAAAATCAAACAAGCCTGATACTGCTGTATACAAAGCGCCAAATCCCTTGTGCCTCATCTACCGTCTCTGGAAAGTGAGAGCGTTTCACGAACATTCGACTCGCTCTGCAGCTTTTTGGGGGAATAATTACTCAGTAAATCACAGAAGGCCACTGTGGCGGTTCCCTTTCTTTGCCAAGATTGACCTTTGTGGAAGACATTCGCGTAATTGCAGCGTGCAAATGATGTTTGAGAACGCCGCCCGCGGCTCTCCGCATTGTACCGAACGTCCTGGAAGCTTCATCTGAGATTCTTCTAAGCTTTCTAAAAAATAAACACTTCTATTAACTTGAACAGCGATGGAACTAGAGAAAGGGGTACAGGAATATTTTGGGTCCCCCACCCCAGCTTCTCCCCTTTTCTCGAGTTATACTCCCTTCATTTGAAGTGGCGTTGTTTTGATGTTGGTTTGCAAAACGAAACCCCTTCCGTTCTGCCGGGTCCTACAACAAGGTATAACCTCCGCAGGCAATGAAGGTGGCAATGTGTTAAATCATACGTACAGTAGCAATTAGGTCCCTGTTTGAATGAAAAATTATGGAAAAAAACAATATGGAATTTATAACTAGCGTTAAATAAATAGACTTAATTACGGTTATAAATCATTCGATTTTAAAAACACATCTTGACAGCAGTATGTAGAGGGAGGGAAGTGTGAGCTAATGGCTGTATATATACAGTATATATACAGTATATATACAGTGTATATATATATATATATATATATATATATATAGTTCTAGTCTCTAAAGCATAACTCCAGTCCTCAACACCCCCCGACAGGTCAGGATTTCAGGTTAACTCAGCTTCAGCACAGGTAGCTAAATCAGTGGCTCTGACTTCGACGCAGCTTCAGCACAGGTGGCTCAATCCGTGGCTCAGTCTTAAGCCACCTGTGCAGAAGCTGTGATATCCTGAAAGTCTGACCTGTTGTGGGGGGGGGGGGAGGACTGGATTTGAGCCCCCCTGCTTTAAAGGACGAACAGCATAAAGAGTGGCTACTCTGGCTCTTGGTATAGGCCTATTTAATTAGTGCGGGAAGGCCTAGAGGAAAAGCAGCCATCCCTCCCAGGAGCCTGTATACGTGTACCTTATATAATGTTCGTATCTTCTGTCCTGAGCATGTTCTGCTCTTTAGAAAAAAAAATTTTAGTGTTAAAAACGCTAATTTTCTTCATCTCCGAGGTCCCCACGATAAACCTCAGACCGCACTGGGCTTCGGGGAACCGCTTGCTTGCTCATATCTCCCGAGCAAAGTCGCCGACTTAACCAATAAACGCCGCGGTGCCGAGGGAAATAAAATAACAGAGTAGCGACCGGCAAGAACGGACAATTGAATATATCTTGGCTGTCCCCACGTTTTGAAAACGACAAACCTCGGTGTCCACGACTCTCGTTTGTTCTCTGTGTCCGACGAAGGCCCGTATTCCATACTCTGCAAACCCGCTGGGGAAGGTTTCCGTCCTCGCCGTTTGAGCAGAGGTAGACTCGTCTCTCGCACGGAGAAGCGCCTCAACGTATTAAATGGGAGCTGAACAGGGATATTTATTATACATGCTGGGCTCCCTTCTTTGTTACATGAATGTAAAACCTTAAGATTTCCTGAATATCCTTAATGTAAAGGGTATTGCTATATACAGAATGCTGAAGTGGCCGTTAGAGCTATTTTCGGCCATAAAAACCCTATTGACACGAAAGGGGATTTTTGCCCCAAATAACCTCTTTTTCGTACTATATTTAAAATGACCACCTTAGTCTTGGTATCTGTTTCTCTTCTAATAGAGCGTTTGACGTCTGATTTGTATGTTATGCCGTTTTTATAGAAACGTCCCCTCCATCTGCCCTTATATCGAGGTTACATTGAAGCATTCTGCATTCTGTCTGCTTCTTCCAAGCTTCATTTGCTGTGGTTTACAAGCTTTAACAGACCTACAGAGCCAGGCACCTGCAGGTACAATTGGGTTCTTTGTAAACCGCACACATCAGTCTCATTTCCCTGTATTTAATTATGACCACAGCTGTTTGCTCAGCTCCGAACCTGTCGTCCCAAACCTGCGTTACATTTTTAGTGCCAGCTATTTTCAGCTCAATGGGCGCCCTTGTTATATTTCGCAGTCAGCGAATGCTCCTTTTTTTTCAAACAGCGCGGCTTAAAAAATAATTAGCTAAATTATTTTCGGCGGCGGGTTCTTTCACCCCCCCCCCCCCCAGTTTATAACGCTAGATGTAGGTGGACATTATTACTTCATGTTTTCCAACCGAGTTTGTGTTTTTAGAAACTTTTCCAGCGTTCTGTTCAGCAAAAGGGGATCTGCCAACTAATGGCTTTTTGGGGGTTTGAGTACAGTCCTATAACGTGTGATTACATAGTATTCTCGGCTTTATAGAAGGTCGTGTAGTAGAAAGATCCCCCCAGGACGAAGGAAGGGGGCCTGACAGAGGGGTCGAGGTCCCCTTAAGGGGAAGGGTTAAGGGGTTGATTAGTGATGTAAGGTAGGGTCACAAAGGGGGGGGGTTAAGGCAGGCAGCCTTTAAAAGGGGGGTAAGCAAGAAGAACTCACCCTCTTGCTTCTTCCTAGCACCAAGAAGTTCTCGCCCGCCCAACCGACAAGGGTGGGACTTCTTCTCTTGTTCTCGCCCGCCCAACCGACAAGGGTGGGACTTCTTCTCTTGTTCTCGCCCGCCCAACCGACAAGGGTGGGACTTCTTCTCTTGTTCTCGCCCGCCCAACCGACAAGGGTGGGACTTCTTCTCTTGTTCTCGCCCGCCCAACCGACAAGGGTGGGACTTCTTCTCTTGTTCTCGCCCGCCCAACCGACAAGGGTGGGACTTCTTCTCTTGTTCTCGCCCGCCCAACCGACAAGGGTGGGACTTCTTCTCTTGTTCTCGCCCGCCCAACCGACGAGGGTGGGACTTCTTCTCTTGTGTTTAAGGGGTGTCGGTTTTAAGAAAAGGAAGGGATGGTGAAGAAGATAAACACTACACAACGTTACAAAGGGAGGTAAATACAATACAATGCACACAATGGGAAGTGCAACAGGTAAATTATATCCTAAGACCCTGCCCCAGAGAGCTTGCAATCTAAGTATATGCAATGTTATGATAATGCCTTGCAAATCATTGTCATGTTATTATCATTAACATCCATTACACGTAATGCTCTGTACGGGAGCAAACATATCCTGACATGATGTTATTGCCCTTTAAAGATACGCTGAAGTCAATGGGGATTTTTCAGGCAGAATACATCCTGATCAGCTGCTTCGGACTGCACCGAACAGGGGGGTTCAACCTTTGTTTTCTCGGAGCATCCCTAATCACAGTGCTCAGTTACTGAGCCACCCCCACAACAGGACAGGCACAGTCACAAAAGACACAGAACAGAAACAGACAGTCGCAGGAGTCAAAGGAGGCAGAGGGGGGCAGAGTTATAAGGTTGCCAGGTGTCCAGTATTTAACCAGACTGTCCTGTATTTGGACACTGTCCTGTAAATAATTAGAGGTAATACTGGACATGTGTGTGTCCGGTATTATCTCTCTGGACATGTATGTGTATACCGGTATTACCTCTCTGGACATGTATGTGTCCGGTATTATCTCTCTGGACATGTATGTGTATACCGGTATTACCTCTCTGGACGTGTGTGTGTCCGGTATTAGCTCTCTGGGCGTGTATGTGTATACCGGTATTACCTCTCTGGGCGTGTATGTGTAAACCGGTGTTACCTCTCTGGGCGTGTATGTGTATACCGGTATTACCTCTCTGGGCGTGTATGTGTATACCGGTATTACCTCTCTGGGCGTGTATGTGTATACCGGTATTACCTCTCTGGGCGTGTATGTGTATACCGGTATTATCTCTCTGGACATGTATGTGTATACCGGTATTACCTCTCTGGACATGTATGTGTCCGGTATTATCTCTCTGGACATGTATGTGTATACCGGTATTACCTCTCTGGGCGTGTATGTGTATACCGGTATTACCTCTCTGGGCTTGTATGTGTATACCGGTATTACCTCTCTGGGCGTGTATGCGTATACCGGTATTACCTCTCTAGGCGTGTACGTGTATACCGGTATTACCTCTCTGGGCGTGTGTGTGTCCGGTATTACCTCTCTGGACATAGTGACCTGACCGGCTTGGGGGGGCACGGGATTTTCCTGAGCAGGGAGAGAGCAGGGCTCTTGCTGTTGGGGGGCTGGGCAGCTTCCTCCATCCTGACTGGCTGCTGCTAGGTAATGCAGTCAATCAGGAGGTGTCAGGAGCATGGGGGTGGGGCCAAGGAGAGGAGGAAACCGCAAGGAGGTTAGAAAGGTGAGAGGGGTGTGTGTGTGTCAAGCGTGTCGCATCTTTCAACATTGTGTCCAGTATTTTATGGAGAAGCCGCTTGGCGACCCTACTCCTGAACAAAGCATCAGATTAAAAATTAAATAAAAACATCCACTGAAAGAGCAAGAGGATTCTTCTAAAGCAAAAGCACGTGCAAAAAGAAGAGAGAGACTGCTGCTCTAACACACTGTGCATGTATACAGTACACCATTCTATTCCTAGGGGGGAGATATACATTAGGGAAGGAGATTGACGCAACGTGAATGAAATAATTTTTTTTTAGCCCGTGTTGTTTGTCGGGTCAGGTTTCCTACAAGCGATGTGAGGCGGCGGAGGGCGGGTTTTGTAGTTAGTTAGAGAGCCGGATCAGCAACAAATGGGTTTATCGGGTCGTCTCACTGCAGTGCCATTGTGTGCGTAATCGGCTTCTGCTTGAACAGCAATTGCACGTGCAAACGAGTGTGTGCACAGGAATGAATCCGCCGGACGGTGTTATTATAACAGGCCCAAGTGATCTTTGTGTTGTGCTAAATGGCAGAAAAATAAGATTTTCATCAATGGTTCTGAAGTACTTCGCTTAACGTAGAAAGAGGTTCATTGTAAGCTTTGGGAACAGAGCATTGCATTGGTATGTCACCATTCAGTGTTCATTAAATCTTAGATGTACCTACTACGTCAGGGGTCCCCCAACCTTACTGTGCTCAAGGGCACGCTTGGCAGTTCAGAAGAGGGTGGCGGGCGCCAACCAATTAACACCCACACACTCACCTTGTGGCTCTGGTGCCACGCCGGTCCTTCTCGTGGGTGCAGGTGTTGGGCCCGACCTCCAGGCACGGGCCGGCATGAGAGAGAGACGCACGCAGCAGCTGTCGGCGGCGCTGCGGTGAGCCACTCGCTGACAGCCGGAGAGCTGCCGGTAGCTCGCCATCAACGCATTGGAGACCTCGGATCTTCGCCATATTATCAACTGGTTGGCCAGTCAGTCGCGGGCATCCGCAAAAGGCTGGGTGGGGCGCCATGGTGCCCATGGGCACCGCGTTGGCGACCCCTGCACTACATCATGGGGTGTGGCACTCCAGACGCCGGCATCATAATGTCCCTGTGCGTTTATCCGCGGAGCGCAGAACGTGATGCATCAGTAAGGGGAGTGGAAAGAGGACTCTCCCCTCGTGTTCCGTCATCAGTGACGGAGAGATCATGTGACAGCGGCCCTCAGCACGCAAAGCGTTAATAGACACGGGCAAATGTGGTGAAATTTGCTTTGCGAAAATTCCTGAATATTTCGATGGAGCTTTCAAGGTAAAAAAAAAATGTGCGCAAAATTCTTCAATTTTGCCGTACAAATCATTTTCGCTGTTTCTTTAAATAAATAGCAAAAATAATGCTGCCCTGCTCTCTTTTATTTTGTTTTTTTCATTCTTACAGAGTTACATGGTTACATAGTTACATGGTTACAGAGTTACATGGTTACAGAGTTACATGGTTACAGAGTTACATGGTTACAGAGTTACATGGTTACAGAGTTACATGGTTACATGGTTACATAGTTACAGAGTTACATGGTTACAGAGTTACATGGTTACAGAGTTACATGGTTACATGGTTACAGAGTTACATGGTTACAAAGTTACAGAGTTACAGAGTTACAGAGTTACATGGTTACAGAGTTACATGGTTACATAGTTACAGAGTTACATGGTTACAAAGTTACATGGTTACAGAGTTACAGAGTTACATGGTTACAGAGTTACATGGTTACAGAGTTACAAAGTTACAGAGTTACATGGTTACATGGTTACAGAGTTACATGGTTACAGAGTTTCCTTTGTTGCTGGTGAAATCTCCTTTCCTCCAACCTTAAGGGATGCCCCCGAGTCCTTAGTACTGCCCTTGGGATAAATCGTTCTTTTGAAAGCTCCCTGTACTGTCCCCGAATATATTTGTATATAGTTATCATATCCCCTTCTAGACGCCTCTTTTCTAATGTAAATAAATCTAATTTAGCTAGCCTCTACTAATAAGATTGTCCATCCCTTTTATTAATTTGGTGGCTCTTCTCTGCACTCTCTCTAGTTCCAGAATGTCTTTTCTAAGGAGTGGTGTCCAAAATTGTACTCCATATTCAAAGTGTGGTCTTACTAATCTACTATATATTTGTGAAAGCACTGTATGTCTGCGTCCCTAGCGGCAATCTCATTGGTCCCTTGGCCCGCCCGCCCCCGCACACCTCTCATTGGCCTGAGGCGGAGTGACGGGCCAAAGGACACACACAGGGACAGGGAGACACACACACACACACACACACACACACACACACACACACACACACACACACACACACACACACACACACACACACACACACACACACACACACACACACACACACACACACACACACACACACACACACACACACACACACACCATAATACTGAGTTAAGTTATGGTGAGTAAAAAAAGTAACAAAAACCCTCCACAGGAAAGCAAATATGCAAATATAGCTGTATGCTCATCTGCATGTCTTAGGCAGGTCTGCAACCCCGCCTTTCCCCATTATCACCCAGCATACAGCACTTCCACTGCAGCAAGGGATTCTGGGAAATGACATGCAAATGAGCACACAGTGTCACTTTTTGCCTCAATAACCATTTTTAACATTTTTTTACTCACCATAACTTAACTCAGTATTATGGTTTAGCCTATCCCATAGCCTCTCTTGCATTCCCAATAAATCCAACCCCACACTGATGAGACCCATCAAGGTCGAAACAGCTGACATGCGCACCTCCTCCTCTCCCCGTGTCTCCCGCGCCTTCACCCGCCCCCCCTCCCCCGGCGCCGCTACAGTCAGCGGGATACACACACTATTATTACCCCTTCAGCGCCCCCCACCCCCCACCCAGTGTCAGCGGCCGTGCGAGACCCCCCTTCTATATCTCCCACCTCTCCCCCCCCACACATATACATGCCCCCCCTCCCCGGCGCTACAACTCACCCCTTCCCCGGCGGGGGAACAGCCAGTGGCGAGGCAGCCTGCGGGGGAGCGGCCGCCTCAGATCCACGTGGGACCTGCCGGATGGGTGAGTGAGCGGCCTTCACCTCCCCTCCACCCCCCCTTCACCTCCCCCCCCCCCCCCGGCGCCGCTACAGTCAGCGGGGGAGCGGAGTGAGCGAGCGAGCGAGCGGCCGGGACACCGCGGGGGAGCGGCCACAACACGCTGCCTCCCGCCTCAGATCCACGTGGGACCTGCCGGACGGGTGAGTGAGCGGCCTTCACCTCCCCTCACCCACCCCTCGCCCCCGTTCACCTCCCCTCACCCCCTTTCACCTCCCCTCACTCCACTTCTCCTCCCTTCACCTCCCCATTTACCTCCCCCCCTTCACCTCCCCTCCACCCCCCCCTCTTCACCTCCCCTCCACCCCCCCCCTCTTCACCTCCCCTCCACCCCCCCCCTCTTCACCTCCCCTCCACCCCCCCCCTTCACCTCCCTTCCACCCCCCCCCCTTCACCTCCCTTCACCTCCCTTCCACCCCCCCCCCTTCACCTCCCTTCCACCCCCCCCTTCACCTCCCTTCCACCCCCCCCTTCACCTCCCCTCCACCCCCCTTCACCTCCCCTCCACCTCCCCCACCCCTTCCCACCGCCTCCCCCCCCTTCCCACCGCCTCCCCCCCCTTCCCACCGCCTCCCCCCCTCCTTCCCACCGCCTCCCCCCCCCTTCCCACCTCCTTCCCACCGCCTCCCCCCCCCCTTCCCACCGCCTCCCCCCCCCCTTCCCACCGCCTCCCCCCCCTTCCCACCTCCTTCCCACCGCCTCCCCCCCCCCTCTTCCCACAGCCTCCCCCCCCCTTCCCACTGCCTCCCCCCCCTTCCCACCGCCTCCCCCCCCCTTCCCACCGCCTCCCCCCCCCTTCCCACCGCCTCCCCCCCTTCCCACCGCCTCCCCCCCCCTTCCCACCGCCTCGCCCCCCTTCCCACCGCCTCCCCCCTCCTCCCCTTCCCACCCCCTCACCCCTCCTCCCCCTTCCCACCACCTCACCCCTCCTCCCCCTTCCCACCACCTCCCCCCTCCTCCCCCTTCCCAAGACCTTACCCCTCCTCCCCCTTCCAACCAACTCCCCCCCCCTTCCCACCACCTTCCCCCTCCTCCCCCTTCCAACCAACTCCCCCCCCCTTCCCACCACCTTCCCCCTCCCCCCCTTCCCACCACCTTCCCCCTCCCCCCCTTCCCACCACCTTCCCCCTCCCCCCCTTCCCACCACCTCCCCCCTCCTCCCCCTTCCCACCACATCCCCCCTCCTCCCCCTTCCCACCACCTTCCCCCTCCTCCCCCTTCCCACCACCTTCCCCCTCCTCCCCCTTCCCACCACATCCCCCCTTCTCCCCCTTCCCACCACCTCCCCCCTTCCCACCACCTCCCCCCTTCTCCCCCTTCCCACCACCTCCCCCCTTCTCCCCCTTCCCACCACCTCCCCCCTCCTCCCCCTTCCCACCACCTCCACCTTCCCACCACTTCTCCCCTTTCCCCCTCCCCCGCTCCCCTTCCCCCCCCCCCTCCGCTCCCCTTCCCCCCCCCTCCGCTCCCCTTTCCACCCCCCCTCCGCTCCCCTTTCCCCCCCCCCTCCGCTCCCCTTTCCCCCCCCTCCCCTCCACCCCTTTTTCCCCTCCACCCCTTTCCCCTCCCACCCCCTTCCACCCCTTCCCCCCCCTCCTCTAACCCTTCCCCCCTCCTCCACCCCTTGCCCCCCTCCTCCACCCCTTGCCCCCCTCCTCCACCCACTCCTCCCCTTCCCGCCGCCCTTCGCCTTCCTGCCCGCCTTACCGCCTCCCCACCCCCGCCTCTGCCTTTCACCCGCCCTTACTCCGGCCGCCTCTGCCTTTCACCCACCGCCTCACAGCCGCTGCACGCACTCAACAGACACCCGCCACACTCGACACATACCTGCCGCCACACACACCTGCTGCCTCCCGCCCCTACGCACCGACATCACTGACCCACCGCCTCACACCCTAGCAGGACCCCCACTCACAGACAGCACTCACAACCCACGTGCCACCCGCCGCCTCACACCCTAGCAGGACCCACACTCACAGACAGCACTCACAACCCACGCACCACCCGCCGCCTCACACCCTAGCAGGACCCCCACTCACAGACAGCACTCACAACCCACGCGCCACCTGCCGCCTCACACCCTAGCAGGACCCCCACTCACAGACAGCACTCACAACCCACGCGCCACCTGCCGCCTCACACCCTAGCAGGACCCCCACTCACAGACAGCACTCACAACCCACGCGCCACCTGCCGCCTCACACCCTAGCAGGACCCCCACTCACAGACAGCACTCACAACCCACGCGCCACCTGCCGCCTCACACCCTAGCAGGACACCCACTCGCAGACAGCACTCACAACCCACGCGCCACCCGCCGCCTCACACCCTAGCAGGACACACGCCTCACATTTTTACATCACTTATAGCACCAAAATATACATTGTACTGCGGTGTGTTTACAATAAACCATTTTTATACAACATCGTATTACATTTTCTTCCATCTTTCTTTTCAACATTATTATCCAACCTTTCCAACAAACAGTCACCTATTGTTCCACGATTTATAAATAATACTACCTATTACGCATTTACATCCCGGGCAACGCCGGGTCTCTCAGCTAGTGCTTTATAAAAGGGAATAATTATGTTTACTTCCCTTCCACCCATTGCCCGTTTAGTGCAAGATAAGATCTTTTTTGCCTTTGCAGCGACTGCATGACTTTGGGCACTATTGCTAAGCCTGCTGTCTACAAGCACTCCTAAATCCTTCTCCATCAAGGATTCCCCAATGTATCCCCATTTAATTTGTAAGTCGCCTTTTTATTCTTGCATCCCAAATGCATAACTTTACATTTACCTGTATTAAACTTCATTTGCCATTTACCTGCCCACGTTTCCAGTCTCTCCAAGTCCTTCTGGAGAGAAATGACATCCTGCTCTGATTCTACTACCTTACACAATTTAGTATCATCAGCAAAGATGGAGACTTTGCTCTCGATGCCCACCTCAAGGTCATTAATAAACAAGTTTTTCCTTTTCAAAGTTTTTAGATTTAAATCTTCCCCCTCCCATTTTTAAAACATTAGCTGCATCTTTTTTTCGTGAATATTTGAACATCTTCCGTTTTATTTCCTGCGAATTGGAACTTTGGTGAAAAATTCGCCCAACTCAACATAAAAAATAAAACATGCGTTTTTTTTGTCCTTCCCTTATTTTTCAGTTCCAACCGCTGGAAATGAACGCACCCTAATCTTTTAGGAACAACAAGAAACGGGGCGCGGGTGCCCGTATTCTGCGTTTATTCCTCATTTCCGTGGTCAATGACGACACCACCTGTGCTGAAGCAGGGATATCCTGAAAACCTGACCTGTTGGTGGCCCTTGAGGATGGGACTCGGCCACCCCTGATTGCAGCTGATGAGTTAACGGTGTCACGCTCCCTGCCAGCACATCTGTGCTGAACCCAGCTTTGAGGTGAATGATTATGAAGAAAGACAGATTTGCCCAGTCCGACTGCTGAAAGTGAATATTTGTTCAGCTCTCCAAGATTCCTAGCAAGAATCAGCAGGCCAGGCTCTGCTGGAAAAAACCCCACTATGCGAGGAATTCATTTTATCTACACGGGGTGAGTTCTGCGGCATTAGGTGTGAATGAGGGTCCCTCAGCCAGAAGCGTCAGTTAATCACAGTCAACTGGAAGATAATAAGGTGAAGCGTCCCTTTTTCTGCAGCACCGCTGCATTCCCCGGCTACTCTCTCACAGCGGATTATTTTCAAATGTATGTGACCGCGTACGTTAGTCTTCAAGGAGCAATGCCACACTTACCCCACAAACGTGTTACAATGTAATGAGCGTGCTCGAAGGCAGCCAGGTGTACCCCTTGAACAGGTAGGTCGCGGACACTGGTTGATTTTGGTTCCTAGGAGGGACTGCGCCTTTTAATTGGAGATTGCTAGTGCAAAGATAGGCAATTATAAAAACAAATAAAAAAACAACGGCTCAATCAATGACTGCACCCCCTGTGCTGAAGCAGGGATATCCCTAAAACCTGACCTGTTGGTGGCCCTTGAGGACTGGAGTTGGCCGCCCCTGTTGTATATGCTTCCAAACGGAAACGTCTCCAAAGATGGGGCTGGTGCCTCGCTCCTTATCACCTGGAGATGTCCTTCTTGACCAGGTTTACTAATTGGGGCGGGTATCATTATAATTTGTTATTATTATATTTGCTAATAACGCTTAGGAACCATTCAGAGGAATGGGGATACTGCCCTCTTCGGGTGCAAAGAGATTAAATCTGTTACCCACCCCCTCCCTCTTCGCTTATTGAAAAATATAAACGTTCTGGGATTGTATATAAAGAATTCTGCGTTGAGAAATGGGGGCACTTATTGGAAATAGATTTAGCAGAGGGGAAAAAAATGCTATCCCTTTTAACCCATTTTTTAACGGGTTTTTGTTTGACAATGGGAACCTATTTCATATATTTCTTTATGTAGAAATTCACAGACACGTTTACCAATGCCACACATGGCGTGTGTTTCCAGATAAACAGGGAAATAATCAGAGTTTCTATGCTGTGTAGAAAATTGACTTTCTTGTCCCAATCCTTGAAATATGTCATGTAAGATTGTAAGCTCCCCGGAGCAGGGACTCCTCTTCCAAAATGTTTCTTTTATGTCTAAAGCACTTATTCCCATGATCTGTTATTTGTATTATTTGTTATTTATATGATTGTCTCGTGTATTACTGCTGTGAATCTCTATGTACATTAATGGCGCTATATAAATAAAGACATACATACATGTAACGCCAGCGCCACCTACTGCTTGTTCTTGTTATGAACAGTAAATAAGAATCCCCACAGGTCTGCAACACAGTGGCGTAACGTCAGTATAAGGCCGCAGTCCCAGTGGCGTAACGTCAGTATAAGGCCGCAGTCCCAGTGGCGTAACGTCAGTATTAGGCCGCAGTCCCAGTGGCGTAACGTCAGTATAAGGCCGCAGTCCCAGTGGCGTAACGTCAGTATAAGGCCGCAGTCCCAGTGGCGTAACGTCAGTATAAGGCCGCAGTCCCAGTGGCGTAACGTCAGTATAAGGCCGCAGTCCCAGTGGCGTAACGTCAGTATTAGGCCGCAGTCCCAGTGGCGTAACGTCAGTGTAAGGCCGCAGTCCCAGTGGCGTAACGTCAGTGTAAGTCCGCAGTCCCAGTGGCGTAACGTCAGTATAAGGCCGCAGTCCCAGTGGCGTAACGTCAGTATAAGGCCGCAGTCCCAGTGGCGTAACGTCAGTATAAGGCCGCAGTCCCAGTGGCGTAACGTCAGTATAAGGCCGCAGTCCCAGTGGCGTAACGTCAGTATAAGGCCGCAGTCCCAGTGGCGTAACGTCAGTATAAGGCCGCAGTCCCAGTGGCGTAACGTCAGTATAAGGCCGCAGTCCCAGTGGCGTAACGTCAGTATAAGGCCGCAGTCCCAGTGGCGTAACGTCAGTATAAGGCCGCAGTCCCAGTGGCGTAACGTCAGTATAAGGCCGCAGTCCCAGTGGCGTAACGTCAGTATAAGGCCGCAGTCCCAGTGGCGTAACGTCAGTATAAGGCCGCAGTCCCAGTGGCGTAACGTCAGTATAAGGCCGCAGTCCCAGTGGCATATCGTCAGTATAAGGCCGCAGTCCCAGTGGCGTAACGTCAGTATTAGGCCGCAGTCCCAGTGGCGTAACGTCAGTATAAGGCCGCAGTCCCAGTGGCGTAACGTCAGTAGTAGGCCGCAGTCCCAGTGGCGTAACGTCAGTATAAGGCCGCAGTCCCAGTGGCGTAACGTCAGTATAAGGCCGCAGTCCCAGTGGCGTTACGTCAGTATAAGGCCGCAGTCCCAATGGCGTAACGTCAGTATAAGGCCGCAGTCCCAGTGGCGTAACGTCAGTATAAGGCCGCAGTCCCAGTGGCGTATCGTCAGTATAAGGCCGCAGTCCCAGTGGCGTAACGTCAGTATTAGGCCGCAGTCCCAGTGGCGTAACGTCAGTATAAGGCCGCAGTCCCAGTGGCGTAACGTCAGTAGTAGGCCGCAGTCCCAGTGGCGTAACGTCAGTATAAGGCCGCAGTCCCAGTGGCGTAACGTCAGTATAAGGCCGCAGTCCCAGTGGCGTAACGTCAGTATAAGCGACCTCCTGGACAGTTCACTTACCTGCGGGCCCTAATCCCGCGACGTTATGATGTTGCTGTGTTGTCATGACAACGCGTCGCCATGTGCCATGGCCCTCTGGCAATCAGTTTCATTGCTGTGGTCAAGAGCTTGGGGCCTCTGTAACCGCTTTGGGGAGTCCGGAGGGAGGGTCCCGAGCTGGGGGGCACATGCCAAGGTAGTCGTTACGCCACTGCTGAAAACCTGTCTTTCCCCATTATCTCTTAGCAAAATAATGCTTCCACTGCAGCCAGGGATTCTGGGTAATGACATGCAAATGAGCACAGTGTGTCATGCTTTACTCCAACATGCGCTTATGCTTGTCGCATTACCAGTGGCGGATTTTAAATTCCGCCGCCAATAGGCACTTACCTTCGTGCCACCGTCCTTCTGCGTTGTGACGTCGCATTTCTATGACAACGTGACGTCGTGACACTGAAGGAGGATGGCGGCACGAAGGAGATCAGCACTTTACAGAGGCCGGGGGGGGAAGAGAGCGCGGGGCCTCTGTATCTGATCCAGAACGTTTGGCCGCGGCACAAACGCAGCCGGGAGACTGCGCCACAATGTCTGCGCTCGCCCATTCCCATAAACCAGGTCTGATAAGTGCAGTTGTAAATGTCCCCGCGCGTAGGACCGCTACACTGCCTCGACGCGGGGCGTTTAAACATGCAATTATCGGACCTGGCTTGTCCAGCGGCAAGCTGCCCTGCGGCGATGTGTCCCGGCCGCAGCCAATCTTTCTCTGTATATATGGGGGGGAAAAGAGACAAGTTTCCACCCTAGGCCCGGCCCTATCGAGCCTAACGGGAAATCCGCCACTGCGTATTACACAGCTTTTCAGCACAGCATGGGTTAAAGAAGTGCAGAGCCAGGAACCCTACTCAGAGACAGTTGTTTCGACCTCTTGGGTCTCATCAGTGCGAGGTTGGTTGCTGGCTCTGCAGCCCCCCACCGTACAGTGCACAGTAAATAAAAATAGCGCCGGTGCTGCGATTCCATGTTATGACAAACTGGGGCCCACTCTAGTAGCTGCGGGATTGTGCATGTTAAATTGCGCAGTGTGACACAGCAATGCGTAATGGGGAAAATGTGCGATCTCGCCGTATTCTATAAGATGTTTCGCTAAAATATCGCATCTATTGAAATCACACACTGAGCAAATAAACAATTGTACAATTGCACACACGAGAAGATCACTCCGTGCTGGCCGGGCGCCATCTTCCGCTGACTATGGGATGTCACGTGATGTCACGGCGCCATGAGACATCACGTTGTCATGACAACGCGACACCATTTTGACGGGAGCATGCAGGGGGAGATGCCGCCCCGAGAAGTCAGTGGAGACATTTGGGTCGGAGGGCCGGGGCGCGCTCCTCCCCAGCCGACGTCCCCGCCTCCCTGCTTTTCTCTCGCCATGTAACTCCTCTGATTGCCGCTCTGGCGCTCCTACGTCCACTTTTGCCGCCGCCCCCCAGTTTGCGCACCTCCCCCGGAGATTTTAAAAGTAAACCCATAGCCCGGAGATTGGATAGCGAAACGCGTAGTCTCCGGGTCAAACCCCGAGTGGTGGCAGCCACGGCGCCGACACATGATATAAATGACTAATTACTAGAGGGGCAAATAAACCCTTTAATAAAATGTTTCCATTTTGATGTTTTATAGAAAGTTCCCAGGATGTGGTTCATCTTTGGAGAAGCCGCGCAGACTCCTGACTCCATTGTGAGCGTTTCACATATATCCTTTGGATTTGTTTTGGACTTATTTCGGACTTTTTCACTTAATATACAGAATTATTTATTTTTTGCATATTGACGCTTATAATTATATTGTTTTATATTATCTGTTTGCACAATTTGGAATCACATTTGAAACTGTTCATTTCAGTATTCATATAATTGGATTAAGTGCGCACACACACACACACACACACACACATACATACACACACATACATACATACATACACACACACACACATACATACACACACATACATACATACACACACACATACATACATACACACATAAGTACGTACATACATACATACATACATACATACACACACACACACACGTACATACATACATACATACACACACACACGTACATACATACATACATACACACACACACACGTACATACACACATACATACATACATACACACACACATACATACATACACACATACGTACGTACATACATACATACATACATACATACATACACACACACACACGTACATACACACATACATGTTTACCACCACTCTGGGTTTGACCCAGAGACTACGGGTTTCGGCCACGTGGCTACGGGATTACCGGTTAAATCTCCGGGCGGCGGCATCTCCCCCTGCAGGGTCCCATCAACATGGCTCCACGACGTCAAATGGCGGTGTGTTGCCATGACAACGGGATGTTACGGCGCCATGAGGCGTGCCGTTGTCATGGCAACGCGGCAGCATTTGACCACGCGGAGCCATGTTGACAGAATCCTGCAGGGGGAGATGCCGCCGCCCGAGAAGTAAATCTATAAATAAAATAAATACATTTTATTGCAAAAAGGCTCTGGGTTAGCCTTCAATAGAAGGTGGCAAGCCTGATATTGTGGATTCCATTCCTGTGTTGGTCTCTCGCAGTCACAAAGATCTCTACATAAAGAGTCAGAGATACAATGACTCCGTTCTTACCCTTGCTGGTGTATCTGAGGCCATGGGAAGCCTAAATAGAGAGTGGGTAAATAAAACACCTCACTTTTCATTACACTGCTGCAAAATGCAATCACAACTAAAATTTAAGGCAGGGGTGCGGCAACTCCAGTCCTCAAGGGCCACCAACAGGTCAGGTTTTCAGGATATCCCTGCTCCAGCACAGGTGGCTCAATCAGTCCTTGCTTCAGCACAGGGGGCTCAATCAGTGGCTCAGTAGTCTGAGCCACTGATTGAGCCCCCTGTGCTGAAGCAGGGATATCCTGAAAACCTGACCTGTTGGTGGCTCTTGAAGATTGATTGGAGTTGCCCCACCCCTGGTCTAAGGTAAAGGATAAATTTAAAAAAAAATGAACAAAATCAAATAATTGGGGTCTGCCTAATGTCTTCTAATAATCCGCAGCCATAATACTCGTGCAGCCCTCTTCAATGCCAAAACAGGCTTATACCAACACCTCCCCTAATAAGACCTGGACTGTATATGCAAATCGTTCAGATCATTAGCATCACAAACGGTGCAAACACAATTAGTTACGCTCCTGGCTTGCTGCTGAAAAGGTGGAATGTAATATGTGTGGATGAAAGGCTTGGATAGGGGTATTTGCATTTAATTTGTTTAACCCTCCCGCCTTTGTGTGGCAGGTCTGCCCATTATCTAAGCTTGAAGAAGCATTTGACATAATAATAATAATAATAGCAGCATGGTCTTGTATAGCGCTGCTAATTGTACGCAGCGCTTTACAGAGACATTTTGCAGGCACGGGTCCCTGCCCCGTGGAGCTTACAATCGATGTTTTTTGGTGCCTGGGGCACAGGGAGATAAAGTGACTTGCCCAAGGTCACAAGGAGCCGACACCGGGAATTGAACCAGGCTCCCCAGTGTCCCCAGACCAGAATCAGACCCTCAGGGCCAGTCTGTGTCTATACTCGCTGAGCCGCTCCTTCTCTCCATTTCCTACATAGCTGTTCTAGCAATGAGGCGGTGGCATAGTGATCTAACATTATACAATATAAAACGGGGCTGGCCAACTGCTGTCCTGGAGGGCCACCAACAGGTCAGGTTTTCAGGATATCCCTGCTTCAGACTTTGACTGAGCCACCTTTGCTGAAGCAGGGATATCCTGAAAACCTGACCTGTTGGTGGCCCTCGAGGACTGCAGTTAAGCTCCCCTGCACTATAAACCCTTTATTTAACAGAAATCTCCTATGTCTACCTAAAAGATGCACATTTCTGCAACATTGTTTCCATCCTTTTTGGTCATTTATTGAATTGTTGATCTACCTGTGCCCCCAAAATTACGGTTCTCCAGAGCAGGGATTTCTTTTTGAATTGTTAGAATAAAATTAAAAAATCATACGTCACATCTATATCTTTTTAAGTTCAGTTTATCTTAAAATGCAATACGCCCAGGATATCACGGAGGAAGTCGGGTGGGTTCCGGCTCTCGTTGGAAACGCCGAAACCAATAGATTGTGAGATTTGTTTTGTGCGTTTTGCCATCAATCAGTGTGTTTCTATCCAAAAGAAACAGCACGGAAAAGTATCGCTTGTGAGCAGATGCGCGTCTCAGGCAGGTAAGGACAAATCCATCCGTTCCAGCCCTTCCGGTGCAAAATGTCCCTCTGGATTATGCTGCCTCTTTACCAAGAAATCATAGGTCAGCAGAGACATGTTAACCGCCAAGGGCCAAAAACCGGGGTTTGGAACCACAAAATAGTCTTATATCAGATTGTTATGGGTTGCAGTCTATTGCGGTGGATGAGACCGACTTCAAATCCCCGACCCTCACAGAACATCAGTAAGAACGGACATGTCTGGGTCAGCGTGATTGGACCGGAAACAGAACAGAGGCATCAGTACCACATTTTGTCATTACAAAATCGATGGCACCAGTATTTTCTTTACATGCAAACTTACAGCTTCACGTTCTTATTAAAGAAAAAAAAACTATTTATATTATAATGACTTTCTCCCAGTTTGTTTTTAGAGCGTTAGTATTATACAAACCGTTCTCAAATGAGGTTGAAACAGATAGCAGTGAAATATTTGTAAGCCTCTTTGGCTACAAAATAATAAACATAATACAATTAATAATAATAATATAATGGTAATAATATAATTCAATCTTGTACAGTACCACAACATTTGTAAGCCCCTTTGGCTACTAACTAATAAACAATAATACAATTAATGATAATAATATAATGGTAATAATATAATTAAATCTTGTACAGTACCACAACATTTGTAAGCCCCTTTAGCCACAAAATAATAGATAATAGTAATAATGATAATATTAATAATAATATTATGATAATATTTTGATGATTATAATATTAATAATTAGGTCTCGGTTGTTTTTGCGAACCTATTCTTAAAAACACCCTAGACCCGAGGTGGGAAACCCTGTCGCCATTCGCAACTTGTGTGGCAAATTGTAGGTTCCCAGTGTGAGGTAATGGGCAACGTGGCGGCAAGCGCAAGTCCCGCGGCAAGCGCGAGTACGCCGCTAGTGCTGAGGGGACGGGTCGCGGACGGTGGCCCGGGAGGCGAGTGGAGAGAAACCAATGAGAGAACGGCAGGGGCGGAGCACACACCCCGGCGCTGACCGCACCACAGACTACTGTTCCGGTGCTGTGCTAAGCAAGGTAAGAAGCAAGAAGCTGGCTCATGATGATCATGATGGGTGGGGGGGAGATGGGAAATGAGATGATGATGAGGGTGGTGAGGAGATGATGTTGAGGGGGGGTGAAATGAGATGATGATGAGGGTGGTGAGGAGACGATGATGATGGGGTGGAAATTAGCTGATGATGAGGGGGGGTGAAATGAGATGATGAGGA
The DNA here is from genome assembly GCF_040206685.1 of Ascaphus truei. Classification (NCBI taxonomy): domain Eukaryota; kingdom Metazoa; phylum Chordata; class Amphibia; order Anura; family Ascaphidae; genus Ascaphus; species Ascaphus truei. The sequence continues at coordinate 8,516,060 of NC_134495.1, read as the reverse complement.
GGGGGTGAAAGGGTGTAGCAGAATCTCCATCTTGTCTTCTTGAACTTTTATATATGTAAGCAGAAAACGACCTACAAACATGCAGGCAGTTTAATCAACTTTCGCTAGATATTGTCAGAAAAGCAGCGCTGTTCTGTTGGCTGGACACCAGTACTGTGTTTTCCTTAGAATCGGCTTAACTGCGAGTTTTCTTTACAGTAACCAAGGCTAAATGGAAAGTCCCCAGAAAAGCTGTTATTTAGTTATATGCTAATATTGTTACGCCTCTAATTAACACCTTATTTCTCTGTATAAATAGTATTGCTTTTCTCCAAAGCTGAGACGAGGAATCAGAATTACCCTGTGTGCGTCTTTTTCTTCATTTCCCGAGTACTCGTACGTCATCAGATCGAGATCCAATAGCCCAGGGCGTGGTTAAGTCTCCCCGGTCAGAGCAACACTGTTTCCAGTCACGGCCGGCTGACCTGAGGTTCCCAGCCCGTATTGAGTTTAAGAACCTTACAAGGGGGGAAATGAGATGATGATGAGGGGGGGAATTGAGATTATGATGAGGGGGGGAATTGAGATGATGATGATGAGGGTGGTGAAATGAGATCATGATGATGAGGGTGGTGAGGAGATGATGATTAAGGGGGGGATGAAATGAGATGATGAGGCTAGTGAGGAGATTATGACGAGGGGGGAATTGAGATGATGATGATGAGGGTGGTGAAATGAGATGATGATGAGGGTGGTGAGGAGATGATGATTAAGGGGGGGTGAAATTAGATGATGAGGCTGGTGAGGAGATGATGATGAGGGGGGGACTGAGATGATGATGAAGGTGGTGAGGAGATGATGATGAGGGGGATGAGATGATGATGATGGGGGTGGTGAAATGAGATGATGAAGGTGGTGAGGAGATGATGATTATGGGGGGGGTGGTGAAATGAGATGATGAGGCTGGTGAGGAGATGATGATGAGGGGGGGGAATTGAGATAATGATGAAGGTGGTGAGGAGATGATGATGAGGGGATGAGATGATGATGATGATGGGGTGGTGAAATGAGATGATGATGAGGGTGGTGAGGAGATGATGATGAGGAGGGGAAATGAGATGATGATGAGGGGGTGAAATGAGATGATGATGAGGCGAGTGAAATGAGATGATGATGATGATGGGGTGGTGAAATGAGATGATGATGAGGGTGGTGAGGAGATGATGATGAGGGGGGAAATGAGATGATGATGAGGGGGTGAAATGAGATGATGATGATGATGATGATGATGATGATGATGATGATGATGATGGGGGAATTGAGATGATGAGGGGGGTGAGGAGATGATGATGAGGGGGGATGAGATGATGATGAGGGTGGTGAAATGAGATGATGATGATGATGATGATGATGATGATGATGATGATGATGATGATGATGATGATGATGAGGGTGGTGAAATGAGATGATGATGAGGGTGGTGAGGAGATGATGATGGGGGGGGAATGAGATGATGATGAGGGGGGGTGAAATGAGATGATGAGGGTGTATATATATATATATATATATATATATATATATATACTATAATGAAAATAATGATCATAATATATTAATATAATAAAATGAATACTATAAGATAATAATGATGATAATAATAATAATATTAATATATTAATATGAAAACTATAATGAAGTTATAATATATATATATATATATATATATATATATATATATATATATATATATATATATATATATATATATATATATATATATATATTATAATGAAGATAATGATGATTATAATAATGACCGCAGGTGTCACCCTGCCCCACCATGGTTGTCTCTAGCACTGCAACCCCTGCCTCCGCTTCCTGGTGACCCCGTTGCCATGGTAACCGCATTGCACCTGAGCCCTGCGCCTGCGTCCTCTCCGGGGGAAACGTCAACGAATTTGGCCCAAACCGGTGCCCGGCGGGAGAACCGGCTTCCCCGGGCCTATCCTACCCCGCACCCCGGGCCTAGCTTACCCCGGGCGAGGTCCGTGAGCGGAGAACACACCCGCCCCACACACACAGCCGGGCGGGAGGTGCCGGCTCCGGGGGGCCTCCCATCATGCACCGCGTTATTGTGTCCGGTAACTCAGGGAGATGAGACCGGGGGACAGGAGACAGCGCGCGCACCGGTAACCCGGACCCGGCACAGCACCGTGAGCACCGGCGGCGGGAACCCGGGCCCGGAGGGAGGGAGGGGGTATATATGTCTGTCAATAATATATATATATATATATATATATATATACAGTATGTACATTAGGGGGACTGTCACTAACTATATATATATATATATATATATATATATATATATATATATGTCTGTCTGTCTGTCACTAATACTGTATGTATACTCATTAGTGTGTGTGTGTGTGTGTGTGTGTGTGTGTGTGTGTGTGTGTGTGTGTGTGTGCGTGCGTGCGTGCGCGCACACACACACACACACACACACACACATATATATATATATATATATATATATATATATATATATATATATATATATATATACACACACGCCTGATCCTAGTGTATTACAATACAATACTGAACAATATGCATAGCCGAATCTCTATTAACCCCCAAGGTTAAGATTCAATATCCTCATCTGTACAGCATACATCCGAGTCCAACTTTTTAATATTTTTGTATTGTTTTACTCACTGTCTGCCTATTCCCATTTTCAGTGGTTACATGTCTGGTTTTTATTACATTTGCTATTATATGCTAATATGAGTGTGTGCTCATCTTCCTGTTTTATATATCTATATATATATATATATATATATATATATATATCACTGCCCGGAGGAAGGTCCACTGTTGGGACCGAAACGTTGGAATTTTGTGCATTGTTTAATACAGTTACGGATTTTCTTGACTTACCAGAGTTCTGTCTTCTGATTTTGTGGAACACGGTATCGTATAATTGTCTTTATTATATGGGACATACACCAACAATTATTGGTGGATAACTTTTGGAGTACCGGCTGTCGTGGTTCTAATATATACAGGCATACCCCGGTTTAAGGACACTCACTTTAAGTACACTCGCAAGTAAGTACATATCGCTCAATAGGCAAACGGTAGCTCACGCATGCGCCTGTCAGCACGCCCTGAACAGCAATACCGGCTCCCTACCTGTACCAAAGCTGTGCGCAAGTGGGGAGACTATAGAGCCTGTTACACATGTGTTATTTACATCAGTTATGCACGTATATGACGATTGCAGTACAGTACATGCATTGATAAGTGGAAAAAGGTAGTGCTTCATTTTAAGTACATTTTCACTTTACATACATGCTCCGGTCCCATTGCGTATGTTAATGCGGGGTATGCCTGTATGTGTATGTATATATATGTGTATATGTATATGCAGCTGGCACTCCAAATGCAGTAATATGGTGCCGTGCATGTTCTATAGACATCAATAGTAAAAAATTGTCAACCCCAAAAGAGCAAATAAAGAACAGCACTCAGCCGTAAGATGCAAAGAAAAACCCTGTATTTAAGATGGTATACAAGCACACTTAGTCCAACGATTCGGCACTCCCCTGAGGAAGGTCCTTTCTGGACGAAACGTTGGACTAAGTGTGCTTATATACCATCTTAAATTCAGGTTTTTTCTTTGCATCCTACGACTGAGTGCTGTTCTTTGTTTGCTCTTTTGGGGTTGACAATTTTATATATTAGTGACATCTATTGTGTGTGTCTACTGGTGTGCCTGCTAACACTTTCTTCTATTCCTAATGCCTTTGTAGTTAATGCACCCGGACAGAACGCGACTTTTAGTGGAGTGCCAACTATAATCAATTATATCTATGTATTTAAAAAACGCTGTCCATAATATATGTCCTCGAGACCTTCATCAAGGACAAGTTTACTAACTACATTCAAGAGTGCTACTGATCAACTATACATACATACATACATACAGTGTTGCTTTGTATTAGGAGAGGATATACTGTATACAGTATGGGGCATGTCAGCTAGATCTCTTAGCACTGAGAGGGATGTCAGCCTGATGACTTTGAGGGGGAATGGGGGGTCGATCCTGATTTCTTATTGTTGCAGTTATCTATCAGGGAAGCCTTTCTGTTTAGAAGTGTATCTTACTATGGTGGCACATAGGAAGCCTGTACCCAGGGCTTGGCATCACATTGGCACATGCCTGTCAGAACTGGTATATCTTTATATCTGAGGACAGTCAGTAAGCCGGTGTATACTGAACATAATCATATGTTTTGTGTGTGGTAGATCCTAATCATTGTATATATGGTTATGGGGCAGGCATGTGTGTGTCGTCAGATTTCTTTGTATCTCCCTCTGAGGGAGGGGTTGAACTACAATCTTGTGCCCGAGTTTAAATTATATCGTCCGTGTCAGTCCCCTAATAATATATAAAATCAAAGGGATAGGCACGCCATAAATATGCCCCAAAATGTATTTTATGCATCTGATGAAATGTTGTGCGAGCTTTTCACTGTCCGCTAGAATAAACTATGAAATCTTAAACTGATTCCTGATTGATAAGCCTTCATGCAGAGGAGAAATGATAAATCTTTTAATGCAGGGATAGGGTAGATCCTTCATATATAGGTTTGGTGAGAGGTGTGTCTGCTGCATCTGCACTGTATATTGTGTACCTGGGACTGGATATATAGTCTGGCTGTCGGCATTATATCGCCTTGGCTATCTGTTTTATTTGTCTGGGTATCGGCATTATATGAACTTTATATTTTTGCTGGCTATTAGCATTAGATTATTTTTATATTGTGAATCTGGAGCTAGTTAAAGTGACTGGGTTTGGCTGTCGGCATTATATGCACAGTATATTTTTGTATTTGGAGCTAGCTGCGACTCCCACTTCATATTTCGGTATGTGGATTGGGTGACTGGGTCAGCCTGTCTATTTTTAGATCTGGTCCTCAGCATGAGCTGCAATCTGGTTTTCAGCCTCTCCTTTGATCTGGTTCTGAAGGGAGGGACATATCTGCCTGCCACCCCTCCCATCCTCGTCATCACTGTACAGGGCATCGCCTTAGAATAAACGATCCATTTAAATCCCCCGGGATATATGAAGGGCGTTTTCCATCACTGATCACAAAGGGTAAGGGGCCTGGAAGCATCCTAAAGCTGTGATCCCTTTTTAAATAGGGTGGGGGAAACTTAGCGGATCCCAAAGAGCCAGTGTTTTCAGAAGGTAGAGGTGGTATATGTTTATCCTAAGGATGTCATCCCTTTACAGAGTGTGAGAATCTGGACACTTCCCAATGAGCTGACCCTTTTACACATGAGGCTGAAGACCGGAGCCTAACAGGGTGAGTTGTTTGCAGCTTGAGATCTGAGGGGAGGGGGGGAATGAAAGCTTTCTCCCTTGCAATGCATTCTCATGTTTATATCACAGTCATGTTAACCCTTTGACGTGTGGAGGCTTCAGATACATGTTTAATAGGGATGGGGGGCTGAAGATATTATGATCCGCAATGCAGATGTATAACAACGTATGTGGTGCCTTATCTGTATCTCCATAAATCTGTGCTCTTCACTCCTGTGCTAGAAAGGATGCTGCATCGTGGTACCCATCCGTATGACTTCATTATGCTTCTCTGGCTTGTAAGGCAAACCAGTGGGAGTTGTGTTGTTCTGTGTAAGCTTTCCCCAGTGTGCTGGATACCAGCAAAGTAATGTTATTAAAGTATGCATTCTCACTCTGGGTATAGCATGACAACATATAATGTGACAAACGGTTACATCACATGTTAATCTTTCATTTTAGGGGGGTGTGTGTGTATATTCTATTTTTGTCACAACAGAACTTGTAAAATATACTTGTGGTTCAACTTTAATTTTAAATGAAGGATACAATGTTTTAACAGCTGATTTAAAAAATATATATATTTGTAAATCAGCATCGCTTGTCGTGGAAGAGAGTGAGAACTCCCTAAAACTTGTCCTAAAATATCAATTGTTAGTCCAAATGAAAAAGGTATCGCCTAAAACGGAAGTACTCCTTTATTCTGCGCTATTACATTTTTATTGTAAAGCTGCAAGGTTCAGGTAATTAGGAATTGCATCCTATGTAAAGAATCGGGAAGCTTAATGCCAATTTTAATAAAGTGGGTCATTCGTTGCTTTTAGGCAGTACAATTATTTAATGGAGCAAACAAAGAGAACAATGATTTAGCCATGTGCCCTTGTGACCTACTCTCTTCTACTCTCCTGGGCTTATTCAATTACTTCAACCATGCTGTATCTTCTGTTGTCTACATGTAACCAATGTTAGCAGTCTGCTCCCTCTATTCCAGGGTTGGCCAACTCCAGGCCTCAAGGGCCACCAACAGGTCAGGATATCCCTGCTTCAGCACAGGTGGCTCAATCAGTGGCTCAGTCGAAGAAGATATCCTGAAGACCTGTTGATGGCCCTTGAGGACTGGAGTTGGCCACATCTGCTCTATCCTATAGAGCAGCGGTGCGCAAACTGGAGGGGACGCGCCCCCAGGGGGGAGCGCAATACTTTTTTGGGGGGCGCGGGCTGTGTGGCTCACTTACCTGGCTTCTGTGGTCCACTCATCTCCATGACAACGCGGCTTCATTTGATACCCGTTGCCATGGAGACACTGATGACTCGGTGTGTGACGTCAAATGACTCGGTGTGTGACGTGATGTCGCGTGACCCCAAACCGTCATTTGTGGCCTGGTGGGGGGGGGGGGAGCGTGCCACAGCGGCAATCAGGCAGGGGGCTGCAACCCAGGAAGTTTGCACACCCCTGCTATACAGATCCCATAGATAATGATGTTTCATTATACCCAGCATTAGAAGCTTTACTTTCCTTACCAGGCTCTCAGCTTTTGCCTGGCCACAAATAAAAGCTTTCATATTTACAAATGAAAATCCTCATGTTATAGATCTAAATTACTAGTATACTGGGAGTCACAAACAGTGGGGTTTTGCATGTGAAACTCCCCATTTTAGTTGCGCTTGGGTGCTCCTCCAATTTCTCCAGCAGCGTCAAAAGGAATCCCCCGCTCCCCCCATTTGTTGCGGCGCACAGAAATGGCGTTGGGTGTAACGATGTAAATGGTATTCTTTGTGCTAAAAAAAAAATCAATTAAAAATGCGTCGAAATCGTCCGCCAAATTGATGGCGGAAATCCTAAAAAGTCTGTTATTAGTGTTGGCGCAGAATTAATTTGCTATGTATGAGCCCAAAACGATATTTGACGCAGTATGGATGTTTATTATATAGGTTACCAAAGTATATTTGTTTTCACAGTGTGGCTATTCTAACTAATTTTACAGTAATTGGTATTTACTAGTACTAGTTTATAAATTAAAAATAAAGGCGTCATTCTGCTTTCATTTAACCTCTTGAGCACCCGACTGGCCGCAGCGCCTCCAGCACATCGCAATCACATGAGCGCAGAACGCGGTCTCCCAGCGGGAAGACCAGGACATAGCCAGACCCCATGATGTGACGGCTTCCTCATTGGGCACTCAAATGGTTAAATTGCATCAGATGGGCATTCAACATTAGGGATGCATCAAAAATTATGCAAGTCACATACAGACCTTCATACTGTACGCCTTACGTTATATGAAGTCACATACAGACCTTCATACTGTACGCCTTACGTTATATTAAGTCACATACAGACCTTCATACTGTACGCCTTACGTTATATGAAGTCGCATACAGACCTTCATACTGTACGCCTTACGTTATATGAAGTCACATACAGACCTTCATACTGTACGCCTTACGTTATATGAAGTCACATACAGACCTTCATACTGTACGCCTTACGTTGTATGAAGTCACATACAGACCTTCATACTGTACGCCTTACGTTATATGAAGTCACATACAGGCCTTCATACTGTACAAGGGAAAAGAAAAATAACAGTGCGCAGCTAATAACTAGTAAACAGTAAATAACCAGTGAACAGTGCACCGTGACTTAAACAAACAATATTGTGGACCTTAAAAGTGGATCTTGTATTATTCGTGAGTCTGCAGCCTTTCTTGGGGGTGGCTCGACACCCCAGGAACTAGACAAAAAACAAAAAGACAAGGCGCACAACGCACATAGTGTAATACGGTTAAAATAGTGACTTTATGGTTAAAAGTAAATATATCTGCGTACATCAAGTGAGAATCAACAAGCAGTTGGTATATTGGTTTACCACACCAGAAGATGACACTGTGCAGCACCCTCGGATGGATCTCAGCATGCAGAGGATCAGGAAGCGTCTTATCTGTCCCTTTGCAGCATCCTCCGTTTGGGGGTAGTGTGGGTGAGTCTCTTGTGAAGAAAGCCCCACAGCACACAGCTCTCTGGATGGTAGTGGAGCCGCAAGATTCAGCGTCCGTAGATCTCTGTACCGTTTGCCGCCACTTCCTCACTGTGCGCTCGGCGATGACGTCACGAGTCGCTCCGCAGCTTCCGCGATGCTTCTCGTGGAACGCACAGCGTGCGTGTCAGTTCAGCAGTGCTTGGCAGCGGGAAGGGATACTTAGCAGGCGGCTAATAAACAGTGTCCACGATCACTCATCCTTTCTTCACAAGAGACTCACCCACACTACCCCCAAACGGAGGATGCTGCAAAGGGACAGATAAGACGCTTCCTGATCCTCTGCATGCTGAGATCCATCCGAGGGTGCTGCACAGTGTCATCTTCTGGTGTGGTAAACCAATATACCAACTGCTTGTTGATTCTCACTTGATGTACGCAGATATATTTACTTTTAACCATAAAGTCACTATTTTAACCGTATTACACTATGTGCGTTGTGCGCCTTGTCTTTTTGTTTTTCTTCATACTGTACGCCTTACGTTATATGAAGTCACATACAGACCTTCATACTGTACGCCTTACGTTATATGAAGTCACATACAGACCTTCATACTGTACGCCTTACTTTATATGAAGTCACATACAGACCTTCATACTGTACGCCTTACTTTATATGAAGTCACATACAGACCTTCGTACTGTACGCCTTACGTTATATTAAGTCACATACAGACCTTCGTACTGTACGCCTTACTTTATATGAAGTCACATACAGACCTTCGTACTGTACGCCTTACGTTATATTAAGTCACATACAGACCTTCGTACTGTACGCCTTACTTTATATGAAGTCACATACAGACCTTCGTACTGTACGCCTTACGTTATATTAAGTCACATACAGACCTTCGTACTGTACGCCTTACTTTATATGAAGTCACATACAGACCTTCGTACTGTACGGGGCAGGTTATATGATGGGTTGTATGACTTTTTAGCACTGGAATTGAGTTGTTGGCGACTCCAGCTGCAAAGGTTGGAATATCTGTTTCTTAGTGTTTGCACAGAAAAGGTTTTACTTTAATCTGGGTTTTTCTTGTCCTAATATTGGATCCCTACATCGCTTTTCCTGGTCCCATCACTTCATCCCTGATATTTGGGGAGCACGTGCAATGATACGACGCTTTTTATGGTTGAACAGAAGCGGGTCCATTTGTGAGAGAATCCCACCATGTGTCAGCGCTACTGTAACTCAACTGAAAAGTAAGGGGGAAGTTAGAGTGTAAGCTCTTTAAATCAGCAATCCCCCCATGTGCCTATGTAATTACTATCTTACCCCCTGAGCGTGTCCTGCTCTTTAAAATTTTTTTTTTTAAATGTTCTACTCTTAAAAATTCTGATTTTCGTAAGCATAAGCATTTGAGGTTACCACGGTAACCTTGACACTGCGCTGGGCTCAGGGGAGAGCTCCATTTTAACCACCTGGACACTTAATATTTCAACCGCTTCTATCTCCTGAACCGAGTATCAGATGTAAAAAATAAAAACCGTGTTTGAAAGGGCAAGAATAGATATCTTAAAGTAAGTAAAACAAAAGGAGGTCAGCACGGAAAGCTGCGTTTAAATGGGGAGTCCCACCTAGGGCGGAAGGATGGGGGTCACGTTTAATGGCAAAAAAAAAGTTGTGTATGTTTTGTGCTTCATTTGTTAAATAACTCCGATTACCTCATTAGTCAAACAGATAAACAGAATGAGATGATATTTATAAATTGAACTGAACCAAGGAACACATTTAATTTCTCACAAGATATAAGCAAAGTATTTATTTATAAAACGTGTTATCAGGAAGTATTACATTGAGAGTTACCTCTCGTTTTCACGTATGTCCTCGGTACAGAGTTAAGATGACAAATAATACATGGTTACAAATACATAGTTACATAAGTGAGCAGAGTTATACATTATATACAAGACATTGCATGCACAGTTAGACATAATATATATTACAGGCGTATGGAACAGTTACAGACCAGATTAAAATGTGAGACAGCTTTAGTTTTGAAAGAACTTAGACTGGGGGTGGCTGTGAGAGTCTCCGGGAGACTGTTTCAGTTTTGGGGTGTACGGTAAGAGAAGGAGGAGCGGCCGGATACTTTGTTGAGCCTTGGGACCATAAGCAGTCTTTTGGAGTCTGATCTCAGGTGATAGGTGCTGCATGTGGTAGGGGCGAGGAGCTTGTTCAGGTAGCTGGGTAGCTTGCCCAGAAAGTATTTGAAGGCAAGACAGGAAAGATGAACTTTGCGCCTAGACTCAAGTGATAGCCAATCTAGTTATTTGAGCATTTCGCAGTGATGTGTGTTGTAGTTGCATTGGAGAACAAAACAGCATATTGAGTTGTAGAGGGTATCAAGTTTGCTAAGGTGGGTTTGGAGTGCTGAGCCATATACTATGTCCCCATAGTGGATAACTGGCATTAGCATCTGCTGTGCGATAAACTTTCTGACCAGCAGACTTAGGGAGGATTTGTTCCTATAGAGTACACCTCGTTTGGCATAGGTCTTGGATGTCAGGGTAACAATGTGCATCCTGAATGTTAAATGGGAGTCAAACCATAAGCCCAGGTATTTAAAACTAGTAACAGGAGTTAGGGTGGTGTTAGCGTTGGTTCTGATCTGGAGCTCAGTCATTGGAAGCTTTAGAAATGTAGCCTTGGTCCCAAATACCATTGTTACAGTCTTGTCAGTGTTTAAAAACAGTTTGTTTTGGGAAATCCAATTTTCAAGTCTCAAAGTCAGATTGAAGTATGTGTTCAAGGTCGGAGATAATAGGGCTGTGTGTATATAAGATTGTGTCATCTGCATACATGTGTATTGAGGCTCCCTTACAAGCTGTGGGAAGATCATTGATGAACACTGAGAAGAGTAGGGGCCCCAGAACAGAGCCTTGCGGGACATTAAAAGCACAGAATAGTTGTAGTACTAAGGAGAAGGCAGCAATTGTTTTGCCTGGAGATAAATCTCAGATTTTTAGACAAAACACCAATCCTCTGTGTATGACAAACACACAGCTTGCTGCTGAAGCGTTATTGTTAGGTTTATTGTGCAGCTGTTTACAGTAGTTTACAATTTATCACGGGTAGGTATGTCTGAGTTCCTTATCTGTATTGTTCCCGGCAGCAAAGGGGTTATTAAATGATTGGATTGCTGCCTCGGAGATATGTTTGGCATGGTCACAGATTAATGAATGGGTTAATGTAGGTTATACCTTTATCTCAATTACTCATTCGCCAGCTTTAAATAAGTAAATACTAGAAATATTAATGGCAGGTGTAGATTATTGGTAAAAGCTGCATACCCCCTGAACTTGCCAAATTCTGGAAAGGATCCCCTATTAGCAGGGGCGCTCAACTCCAGTCCTCATGCTCACCCCCCCCCCCCCCCCCTCCCTAACAGGTCAGGTTTTCAGGATATACCATCTTCAGTACAGGTGGCTCATTCAGAAACTCAGTCTTCGATTGAGCCACCTGCGCTGAAGCTGAGATATCCTAAAAACCTGACCTATTGGGGACTGGTGTTCAGCACCCCTGAGCTGCAGTGAAGTTAAAACTGGATAAATAACAGAAGTGCCCCAATAATTATATTGAGAAAAGGATATACCTCCCCTGCTTATTGATACATCAAAGGTACTCAACCTCTCTCCTGGGGGAAGATATCTGGGTTTTGAGCTTGTGAAGATTGTGTATGCCTGGTATAGAAGAATGGAAATACAACCCTAAATGCATCACATTTTTGGATCAAAGTTATAAACGTTTGAGATTTAAGGTCAACACATGATTAGTTTTTTGCTATTTCCCTTTCAAATGAACAGGAAATTGTAACGAAACTGGTAGAAGTTTCAGCAAATGACTTAAAATGAAGTCTCAAAGGTAAATGTACCTGCGGTTTGAGCCAGAAATGTCATTTTTGGTAAAGCCAATAAGAAAACCATATCTTATCTGTATGTATCAGAGTAGGAGAGGAGCGGGCAGTACTGTATTTATCAGCACAGGAAGGGAGCGGGCAGTACTGTATTTATCAGCGCAGGAGAGGAGCGGGCAGTACTGTATTTATCAGCACAGGAGAGGAGCGGGCAGTACTATATTTATCAGCGCAGGAGAGGAGCGGGCAGTACTGTATGTATCAGCGCAGGAGAGGAGCGGGCAGTACTGTATATATCAGCACAGGAGAGGAGCGGGCAGTACTGTATTTATCAGCACAGGAGGGGAGCGGGCAGTACTGTATTTATCAGCACAGGAGAGGAGCGGGCAGTACTGTATTTATCAGCACAGGAGAGGAGCGGGCAGTACTGTATTTATCAGCACAGCAGAGGAGCGGGCAGTACTGTATATATCAGCACAGGAGTGGAGCGGGCAGTACTGTATTTATCAGCACAGGAGAGGAGCGGGCAGTACTGTATATATCAGCACAGAAGGGGAGCGGGCAGTACTGTATTTATCAGCACAGGAGGGGAGCGGGCAGTACTGTATATATCAGCACAGGAGGGGAGCGGGCAGTTCTGTATGTATCAGCGCAGGAGAGGAGCGGGCAGTACTGTATTTATCAGCACAGGAGAGGAGCGGGCAGTACTGTATTTATCAGCACAGGGGAGGAGAAGGCAGTACTGTATTTATCAGCGCAGGAGGGGAGTGGGCAGTACTGTATGTATCAGTGTAGGAGGGGAGCGGCCAATACTGTATTTATCAGCAGCTGAGGGAGTGAACAGAAGCTACAATCCACGGCAGTAATATCTCTTCTCCTTCTGCACTGGGGAGAACGGAATGATGGGGCGACTAGAGTTTGGGGGCCTCCGGTGCAGCACCCGGGATAACTGTTGCCCCCAGTGTAGTAGCGGGAACAATGAATCCTGCTATATTCCGGCTGTTAAAGGGAAGGGCATGGTAGCAAAATTGATTTTCTGCTCTGGCTTTGGTCACTGGACAGCCAGAGAAATTGATATGCCATACAGATGTAAGCTGTGTCATTGGTCAGAATACTATCACAACAGATACAATATGTCACAGTATCACAGGTTTGCAATAGAATTAAATAATATAATACTACTTTGGCCAATTGAATTGATCTTGTGTGTATGTGCAGTGTTAGCAGCAGCCCGGTTGTGGTATATGACTGGAAACTGATTTGGGGTCTGAATGGGCGCGTTATAAACGCTTTTGGAAAATCGCTCCATGTGCATTAGGTACCGAATCAGTCATCTCTGAGTTATGATGTGCATTGTGTTACCGCCATTATGTCGTCATTAAGTCTAGGCTCTGAAAGACCTTTTGTGGCTTCAAAAACTGAAAGCGGAAAAGAAATGTTCTGCATATTATTCTAGGTCCCAAATTCCCAGGGATTTAGGGATTTCATGCCTTTTCTAATGGTCACAGCTCAGTATTTTATTACGCACACTCTTTCACTCTCTCTCACACACTCTCTCTCTCTCACACTCTCTCAAACTCTCTACACACACACTCTCTCTCTCTCTCTCTCTCTCTCTCTCTCACACACACTCCCTCGCACTCCCTCTCCCTCTCTCTCTCTCTTTCACCATCTTTCACACACTCGCGCGCACACACACACACACACACACTCACACACTCACACACACACTCACACAGTCTCTCTCACACACACACACTTTATTTATATATATATATATATATATATATATATATATATATATATATATATATATATATATATATGATGCATGTATGGGGTAAATCAGTATTGCTGACCTGAGGAAGAGAGGCACACTCTCGAAAGAAAGCTTGTCCAATGATATCAATTGTTAGTTGATACCTTTTCTATTTTATTACTAATACTGAAGTACTCATTTATTCTGCACTATTGCAATTGGACTGACAAGACTATTTCCATTTGAGGTGTGTGTGTGTATGATTAATTTATGGTGTGTGCGTGTGCAGACAAAGAAAGAAAGAGGAAGTCAGTTGGCGCGTGAGGAGTAAGTAAGAACGCTGGAGAAGGAGGGAGGCGGAAAGAATTGGGGACATCGTAAGGTATTAAAGAAAAGTGCTGGGGGAGGTAAACAAAATGTATTAGTACAGCTCAACCCTGTTATAGCGTTATTCGCTACAACGCGGATCCGCATATAACGCGGTGTTAGCATGGCTCCCGTTTAAAAAAAAAATATGTATGTATATATTTTTTTTGGGCAAACTTCCAGGATTTGCCATGTCCGGACACACACACACACACACACACACACACCACCTGTTTGGCATGCGAGAGCTCCCACAGTCCTCTCTTCTGTTTGCTCTTTACTGCCTAGAAGAGCATGTGCTGTGTTTCTAGCATAATGTATAAGCTTAATCGCACTGTCAGTTTAAAGCAAAGGCTCCAGCCACAGCCCAGGAATTTCCCACTAAATACAATTTCTGCAGAATGTGTTGGTTGCAGTTTGAGTCTATGACAGTTTTCCCCATACACAGCTGATGGGTTGCAATGTTGATCTCTACCAGCTGTCTACAGTTAACTGAAGGTATATATCTTCAAAGACACCATTCCTGCATCTAATGTGCTTGGTAGTCCTCTGTTTGCCTCCTCAAATGCATTTTTCAGAGTTAACATTTTGAACAAACACATTTGTTCCCCCAAGCAATTTCTGAAATGAAATTTGGCTTAGTAACTGGGTTTTATTGCAGGAATTGAAACCTTTCATTCAATGTACACTATAATGAGCTATGTGGACGGGGGCACTCACTCACACTCACACACACACCTCTACCTGTGGTTTAATTTGGCCCCCTGCTCCCCTGCGTGGGGGTGCCGCCGGGTTCCCTGATTGCGGCGGCCATTTTTCTCCACTCTAAAATTCAATGCTTTATTGCTACCTACACACGGAGACACACCCACACACACACACGCGTGATGGCTGACCCGTGGTGTCGGATCCCCAGCACCCTGCTCCGGGAGTTCCCTGATCGCGGCTGATATTTGTAATTTTTTTCAGCGATCCCGGTTATAACGCGGTCGTATCGGGTGGATCCCGAGCACCGCGTTATAACGGGGTTCAGCTGTAGTAATTTTGTACTGAAACCCGTGTGAAACCTGGCTGTGGCCATGTGGTAAAGGGGTTTTCAACCTTTTTTTGGTTAAGGAAACCTAAAATTATATTGTGAAAATCTGGGGAATCCACCCTCTGTCTCTTCCCCTCTTATGCTCCCCCCTCTCTCTCTTCCCCTCTCTCGCTCCCCGCTCTCTTTTCCCCTCTTATGCTCTCCTTTCTCTCTTCCCCTCTTGCGCTCCCCCCACTCTCTCTTCCTCTCTGTTGCTCCCCCTCTCTCTTCCTCTCTTATGCTCCCCTTTCTCGCTCCCCCCTCTCTTCCCATCTTGCGCTCCCCCCTCTCTCCCCATCTTGCGCTCCCCCCTCTCTCTCTCTCTGAGGGGTGCCCGCGGAACCACAGTTGAAAATCACTGATCTAGTATCTATATAAAGAAGGGACAACGCTGACATATACTGTAATATGCAACATCGTATAGTGTCAGATACATTGTATCTGTTGGCCTGTGTCACAGTGACTAGTAGTGATGTCACAGCTGAACAGTCACATGTTGTGGTTGCAGTGAACCAACCTGAAATAACTGTCATTATATCTCTTTTTCCCTTAAGATGATACAATTGTAGTACTTTTTCCTTTTGGTTTTAATTACTAAAACTACTCCTAATACATACATTCTCCTTGGCTTGTGCGACAGTGTGACTTCTCGCTGTGTTACCATGGCCAATCGAATTCCTTGCTATCTTCCGACAGACTGAGTGGGTATCAGCATGGCCACTTCTAACCTGGAGAACCAGCTGCACAGTGCCCAGAAGAACCTGCTGTTCCTGCAGCAGGAGCACGCCAGCACACTGAAAGGTTTGCACGCCGAGATCCGACGACTACAGCAGCACTGCACAGGTAATACTGCACTGACCAGTGCAATAGGCAACATTAGATCACATAGATAAATATAAGTTCATGATGCAGCTTCTCCCACAGGTCCTTGCATCCTACGGTAAGTGGGACTGCAAAATCTGTTGGGTTCCGGCTCATTTTCTATGGCGGAAGCTTAACAGCATGTTGGGTTTTATGTACCAGAGCAATGAAAATGAGTTAAAAGTCCTAAGGCAGGGGTGCTCAACTCCAGTCCTCAAGGCCGCCCCACCCCCACCAGGTCAGGTTTTCAGGATATCCCTGCTTCAGCACAGGTAGCTGAATCAGAGGCTCAGTCTTTGAAAACCTGGCCTAAAGGGGGGGGGGGGGATTGAGGACTGGAGTTGAGCGTTCCTGACCTAAGGGGTCTCTTTATCCGTCTACAAAACTATGGTGAAAAATGGCACCAAAAAAAATTAATTGAGCTGAGGAATTTCTTTCCCTCTTTGATGCACAAGATGCAGCTTTTTCCCTCTGAGAGATCGGTTTACCAAAGTCCTCACTTCAGTATTCGATGTATCGTCTTTACTCAACTACGTATGGGTTTCCTATCAACGGCCTTCATTGTATTGCTGTGTTATTAACCACACACGTATTATTTTTGTGTACATATAATCTGCAAAATAATTGTATTTGGTAACATGTTTTCAAAATGTATAAGGTAATGGTTTAATGCTTTGGATGTATGTTGTTTCATTCCTGAACTGTAAATATACAGTACTGTAAATAATAAATAACCAAGAAATATATTTAGTCATCAACATTTGTGTGTTCCTTTTTCCCCCTCCAGATTTGACCTATGAACTGACTCTTAAAAGTTCTGACAAAACAGGTAAGAAATGGCTTTCTGGCCATTAAAGTAACCCCTTACCTGAATGGGACTTGGCATTCCACCTTCCTTGCCAGAATGTTCTACAGCAAATTACAATGCAGAGGATATATCTAGGAAAATAGGCGATTTGCAGCTTGTCTGGGTACCATGTTTAATTGCTGCAAAGCAATGTTCTTCAAGCAACAATCAGCCTTAAATCACCAATTCAGGGCTAGCAGGCGTATTTGTATAGCGCCAACAACATACTCGGCTCTTCACAAAACCAGAGAAATAGGAATACAGTACAATAAGTGCATAAAAAATACAGCCGCATGATGGGCAATTTTATCATCGAAATCAGGGGCGCTCAACTCAGACCTTAAGACCCCCCCAACAGGTCAGGTTTTCAGGATATCCCAGCTTCAGCACATGTGGCTCAGTCTTTGACCTGTGCTGATGCAGGGACTGATGGAGCCACCTGTGCTGAAGCAGGGACTAATTGAGCCAGGAGAAATGATTCTGAGAGCTCGGCCAGACATGTATTCTGCGAGTTTGAACCTGATACGCGAAGGTGACAAGGGAGCAGTATTAGTGGATGAGAACAAAGGTACATACAGTGCCTCTGTACAGTGTGCCTCTGTACAGTGTGCCTCCGTACAGTGCGCCTCTGTGCAGTGTGCCAGTGGACGTTCCAAATATCCAGACACACTGATCCCTTTGTACTTTTTGTCCTATCAAGGACCTTGTCTTAAATTCCTTGGATCCTTTTAGCTATCAATTTTGACGAGTTTTATGTGACTCAGATTTTTTTAGTTCAATTAAAGGGGCAACGCCTCTTAGGACCGAAGTGAACTAATTCCAGCGACATAACGGGGTCTTATCTGGGCGATTGACACTTTTTTTTTTTTTTTACCCAAATCTGATACCTAGAAGTATATTTAATGTATTTGTGAAAGGGAGACTTGGGAGGGGTGTGTTTTCCGCTGGCTGCTCCCTGTGTGTGATGTCACTGTGTGATCAGCGAGCGCTTGTACAGCCAGGGTCCCCCCACCCCTTATCTTTATTGGGTTTCTGATAAGGACGGGGTGGGATAAGGGGAAAGAAAACACTTGATTGACAAACACTTCCCCCATTCAACTGGCCGATTTATGCGGGATTGCACCTTTAAAGATTTGAATCCTTTTATTTATTTGATTTTTTTTCTAACGCGCTACTCAGCACGAAACTCAGTACTAGAGCGCGCGTGGGAACTTGGGGAGGACACGCATCCCAGGCCTACAACCAGGACCATAGTAATGTTACAGACACAGTCCCTGTTGAGTACTGAGTACTTACTTATGTACTTATGAGTTTACAATCTATGGTTTTGGTGCTTGGGGCACAGGGAGATAAAGTGATTTGCCCAAGGTCACAAGGGGCCGACACCGGGAATGGAACCAGGTTCCCCTGCTTCACACTCAGTGTTTTGTTTCCAGAGTCAGCGTCTTTATTCACTGAGCAGCTCCCTCTCCTTTGACCAATATGAAGTTACAATACATTTCTATATTGCCGTTAATTGCAAATTGATCCACGCTTTCACAGCGTGTTACCCCTTGACCGCCAGGGTTGCAGGTTCTATGTGCATGATACTTGATTATGACAAAGCATTTTTCTTGCTCCCTTTCTATGGTTTCTGCATTAGTTATTTCCTGTTATTTAGGCTGTTGCACTCCAAATATATCATTATTTAAGAATTGTGCTATGGAGGTAAATATTAGTGTCTTTCTTTCGTAACACACATTGCTCAATAGCAGAATGAATAAATGCCCCTGGCAGAAAGGGGTATATAAATAAGGCAATAAGGCCACATGGAAGTCCATATAATGTTCACTATGTAGCTGAAATTGTGCGGTGATTGTAAAGGAATAATCCAAGCGGTCTGTTTTTATTTATTTTTTTTACCTAGGATTGAAGCAGGGGGTCACCGGAGCTGAAGCCCCTTAATCTCAGCTCTGGGGACCTCGTGCTTCCTGAGATACAGACCCTCCGTAAGGGGGCGCCAGTATCTCAACAAAGATTAAAGCTTCTGCTTCACGCGCGCCAATAGGAAGCCGCACCGGATGACGTTACACAGGAAGCCGCACCAGATGACGTCACGCAGGAACCACGCCGGATGACGTCACGCAGGAACCACGCCAGATGATATCACTCAGGAAGCTGCACCGATTGGCCCGCAGGGCGCGGAAGCTGTGAAAAGCGACTATTGCGTGTACCTGAGCGGCCACCAGCGCCCCCTATGGAGGATTGTATCTCTGGAAGCAGGGGTCCCCGGAGCGGAAATTAACACAGTTCCACTCTGGAGACCCCCTGCTTCAATCCTGTGTAAAAAAAAAAAACCAGCCGCTTGGATTTTGGATTGCCTCTGTGTCCCCTGTGGGTTTTAATATCGGTTATAAATGTTGCACGTAACCTTGTCACTGGCCATTGATTGGCTTTTTAGCTGACATACATCAATGTATCTAAAAATGGGAAAACTGGACACGTGAGCAATAAATGTCTCTCATATTGATTTTGTGGCCCATTAGTGTCTGAACATGTGCGCTCGTTAAATGTCTTTGTGACGTTTAATATCGAAGAATAACCGCATTGTCACATGGAAAACAGGGCTATGAAGGGCATACAGCAAAAATAGTACGGGGAAAATACTTATATTTCACATTCAAAATGCTTCTTGTGTATGGATTAAGCAGGCACATTGTGAATAAATACTCTGTAAAAGTTATATTATAGTCAGTAGTGATCAAATATATTCCGGCCAACCTCGTTCCTTTTCTTTATCATTAAAAGATCATTGGGATAATTGTTATAATTCGTGTTAAAATCTATAACCAAAAAAAACTGAGTTAGGCAGTGAAGGACTTGGGAGGGGGGACCAGTACCCCAAAAGTATCTACTTCTATGGGCCATAATGTCCCAAACTGCCAACCACCCCCACTTTATGTGCAGATAGCGAAAACCAGGAGTGGCCAACAGGTCAGTTTTTCCGGATATCCCTGTTTCAGCAAAGGTGGCGCAATCAGTCCTTGCTTCAGCACAAGGAAGCAGGTATATCCTTAAAACCTGACCTGTTGGTGGCCCTTGAGGACTGTAGTTGGCCGCCCCTAACCTAAATTAATTTGTATTCCTTCACCCACTATTATTACACAGTTACATAGTTACATAGTAGATGAGGTTGGAAAAAGAAATGCGTCCATCAAGTTCAACCTATGCTAAATTTAGACGACAGATACTTTATCCTATATTTGTACTTACAGTATTTATTTATTGAAGTGAAACTTCCTTAGTGGCACCTCATTCGTGATGGGGCAAAAATGGATTGTGGAGACAGAAATGAAACGGATGTGACGTCAGTGCTGGCAGTTGAGGCCGGGCTGTGTTCTGGCTCAGCCCGACCCCAACACTGACATCACACCCGCTCCACAAATCAGATGCGGCGGCGGCGGCGATAGCCGCCGGCGCCGCTCCTAACGGGCGCTGCTCCCCCCACATGGCTAATGACATATGCGGCGGCGGCGGCGATAGCCGCCGGCGCCGCTCCTAACGGCCGCCATTCCCCCCGCACATCCGCTGCCAAGCCGCGCATGCTCAGTAATCATGGGGACTGGAGGAAAGCCACGCATGCGCAGAAGCGGTTGGCAGCGGCGCCGTTCCCCGCCCGCTGCCACGGCTGTAAACATGTGTTGCCGTTCCCCGTCTGCTGCCCGGGACAGCAGAGACCGCCTGACCGGGACAGCAGAGACCGCCCGACCGGGACAGCAGAGACCGCCCGACCGGGACAGCCCCCCCCCCCTTTCCTAACCCGAATGGGACCTCCCTCCCAGCCCACACATGTGCCCGCCTAACTTCCACTACCGCTGCCATGCCGCGCATGCGCAGAAGCGGCTGGCAGCGGCGCCATTCAGCCCTCCAGTGACGCGGGCGTTTGCGGGCCCCCCAGGAAGCGGTGTTACAAAAACCCGGGCGCAACCCGCGCGGACCCCCCCCCCCCAGACCCCCCACACATTGACGGACCCCCCCGGACCCCCCACACACTGACGGACCCCCCCACATACTGACTGACCCCCCCCGGACCCCCCCACACACTGACAGATCCCCTCAGACCTCCACACACACTGACTGACCCCCCCAGACCCCCACACACACTGACTGACCCCCCCCAGACCCCCACACACACTGACTGACCCCCCCAGACCCCCACACACACTGACTGACCCCCCCAGACCCCCACACATACTGACTGACCCCCCAGACCACCAAACACACTGACTGACCACCCCAGACCCCCACACACACTGACTGACCCCCCAGAGACCCACACACACTGACTGAACCCCCCAGACCCCCACACACACTGACTGACCCCCCCAGACCCCCACACACATTGACTGACCCCCCCAGACCCCCACACACACTGACTGACCCCCCCAGACCCCCACACACACTGACTGACCCCCCCAGACCCCCACACACACTGACTAACCCCCCAGACCCCCACACACACTGACTGAACCCCCCAGACCCCCACACACACTGACTGAACCCCCCAGACCCCCACACACACTGACTGAACCCCCCAGACCCCCACACACACTGACAGACCCCCACACACACTGCCTGACCCCCCCAGACCCCCACACACACTGACTGACCCCCCCAGACCCCCAAACACACTGACTGACCACCCCAGACCCCCACACACTGACTGACCCCCCCAGAGACCCACACACACTGACTGACCCCCACACACACTGACTGAACCCCCCAGACCCCCACACACACTGACAGACCCCCACACACACTGCCTGACCCCCCAGACCCCCACACACACTGCCTGACCCCCCCAGACCCCCACACACACTGCCTGACCCCCCCAGACCCCCACACACACTGACCCCCCCAGAGCCCCACACACACTGACTGACCCCCCCAGACCCCCACACACTGACCCCCACGACCCCCACACACACACAGTCACACGCACACTTAGTCACACTCACACGCACACTCACAGTCACACGTACACTCAGTCACACTCACACTCAGTCACACTCACAGTCAGACGCACTCAGTCACACTCACAGTCAGACGCACACGTACAGTCACACGCACACGCATAGTCACACGCATAGTCACACGCACAGTCACACGCACACGCATAGTCACACGCACAGTCACACGCACACTCTCAGTCACACGCACACTCTCAGTCACACGCACACTCTGTCACACGCACACTCTGTCACACGCACACTCTGTCACACGCACACTCTGTCACACGCGCACTCTGTCACACGCGCACTCTGTCACACGCGCACACTCTGTCACACGCGCACACTCTGTCACACGCGCACTCTCAGTCACGCGCACTCTCAGTCACACGCGCACTCTCAGTCACACGCGCACTCTGTCACACGCGCACTCTGTCACACGCGCACTCTGTCACACGCGCACACTCTGTCACACGCGCACACTCTGTCACACGCGCACTCTCAGTCACGCGCACTCTCAGTCACACGCGCACTCTCAGTCACACGCGCACTCTGTCACACGCGCACTCTGTCACACGCGCACTCTGTCACACGCGCACTCTGTCACACGCGCACTCTGTCACACGCGCACTCTGTCACACGCGCACTCTGTCACACGCGCACTCTGTCACACGCGCACTCTCTCAGTCACACGCGCACTCTCTCAGTCACACGCGCACACTCTCAGTCACACGCGCACACTCTCAGTCACACGCGCACACTCTCAGTCACACGCGCACACTCTCAGTCACACGCACACTCTCAGTCACACGCACACTCTCAGTCACGCACACTCTCAGTCACGCACACTCTCAGTCACACGCGCACTCTCTCAGTCACACGCGCACACTCTCAGTCACACGCGCACACTCTCAGTCACACACGCACACTCTCAGTCACACGCACACTCTCAGTCACACGCACACTCTCAGTCACACGCACACTCTCAGTCACACGCACACTCTCAGTCACATGCACAGTCACACGCACAGTCACACGCGGAATTCACACTTAGTGCAAATAGCTAATACAGGGGATGTGTGCCGAGCACGCGCATTCTAAGTCAAATTTATTTGCATTTTGTCATTGAGATTGTATTTTGATTTTTAATTAAAACATCACCAACACCAACACAAATACAATTTCTGTGACAAAAGTCAAAGAAGTTTCACTTACTATGCGCGTGCTCAGCACACACAGCTTTTTTTATTTATAAAATATTTTACCAGGAAGTAATACATTGAGAGTTACCTCTCGTTTTCAAGTATGTCCTGGGCACAGAGTAAAACAAATAATACATGGTTACAAGTACAGTTACATAAATGAACAGGGTATACATTATATACAAGACATTGCGTGCATAGTTAAAGAAAATATATATTACTAGCTGAGAGACCCGGCGTTGCCCGTGAGTTAAATTTGCCGCTAGGAAAAGGTGGGGGGAGGGACAGTGGACAGGAGGAGGGGAGGGACGGGGACAGTGGACAGGAGGGGACAGTGGACAGGAGGGGGACAGTGGACAGGAGGGGGGGCAGTGGACATGGGGGGGGGCGGTGGAAAGGAGGGGGGGGACGGTGGACAGGAGGGGGGGGACAGTGGACAGGAGTGGGGGGGGACAGTGGACAGGAGGGGGGGGACAGTGGACAGGAGGGGGGGGGACAGTGGACAGGAGGGGGTGGGGCAGTGGACAGGAGGGGGGGGGACAGTGGACAGAGGGGGGGGACAGTGGACAGAGGGGGGGGGACAGTGGACAGGAAGGGGGGGACAGTGGACAGGAGGGGGGGGAGAGTGGACAGGAGGGGGAGGAGAGTGGACAGGAGGGGGAGGAGAGTGGACAGGAGGGGGAGGAGAGTGGACAGGAGGGGGAGGAGAGTGGACAGGAGGGGGAGGACAGTGGACAGGAGGGGGAGGACAGTGGACAGGAGGGGGGGGACCGTGGACAGGAGGGGGGGGACAGTGGACAGGAGGGGGAGGAGAGTGGACAGGAGGGGGAGGAGAGTGGACAGGAGGGGGGGCACACACACTGTGTCCCACACACACACAAAGTGTCACACACAGTGTCACACACACACAAAGTGTCACACACACACACAGTGTCACACACACACAGTGACACACACACACACGTCACCTCTCCTTTCGGCCGCCGCCATGTTACTTAGTCCGCGAGGGAGGAAGGGGGTCCTTCCGTCCGCCGCCATCTTAGGTGCCGCGTGGCAGTGGCAGGCTGCCCTGCCCACTGCCTGTCCCCGCGCCTGGGAGGGAGGTGAGTGGAGCGGGAGGTGAGTGGGGAGGGAGGTGAGTGGGGAGGGAGTGGAGCGGGGTGGAGCGGGGTGGAGGTGAGTGGAGCGGAGGCGGGGAGGTGAGTGGAGCACCGGGGAGGGGGGGAGGTGAGTGTGATGGGGGGGGGGAGAGGACAGAGAGAGAGGTGTGTGTGTGTGTTTTTTTGGACCTTTGGCCCGTCACTCTGCCTCAGGCCAATGAGAGGTGTGGGGGGCGGGCCAAGGGGGTGGTGTGAGTGTGTGAGGCCAATGAGAGGTGTGAGGGCGGGGGCGGGCGGGCGGGCCAAGGGACCAATGAGATTGCCGCTAGGGACAGGGAACACAGTGAAACATACATACATACAATGCTTTCAGAAATATATAGTAGATGGGTGTATGAAACAGTTACAGACCAGATTAAAGTGTGAGACAGCCTTAGATTTGAAAGAACTTAAACTGGTGGTGGATGTGAGAGTCTCTGGTAGGTTGTTCCAGTTTTGGGGTGCATGGTAGGAGAAGGAGGAACGGCCGGATACTTTGTTGAGCCTTGGGACCATGAACAGTCTTTTGGAGTCTGATCTCAGGTGATATGTGCTGCAAGTGGTAGGGGTGAGGAGCTTGTTCAGATAGCTGGGTAGCTTGCCCATGAAGAATTTAAAGGTAAGACAGGAAAGGTGAACTTTGCGCCTAGACTCTAGTGATGACCAATCTAGTTCTTTGAGCATATCGCAGTGATGTGTGTTGTAGTTGCATTGGAGAACAGAGGAAGCAAACAAAAAACCCAGAGTCATATCATCCAATGATATCTTATAAGGGGAAAAATAAATTCCTTCCTGACTCCAAGAATTTGCAATCAGATTACTCCCTGGATCAACATCCTTCCCATGTTTACTTATTTGGTATATCCCTGTATACCTTTCCCATCTAAAAAGATGTCCATCCTTTTTTTTTTTTAAACAAATCTATTGTATCTGCCATCACAGTCTCCATGGGTAATGAATTCCACATTGTAACTGCCCTTACTGTAAAGAACCCTTTCCTTTGTTGCTGGTGAAATCTTCTTTCCTCCAACCTTAAGGGATGACCCTGTGTCTTTTGTACTGCCCTTGGGATGAATAGTTCCTTTGAAAGCTTCTTGTAGTGTCGCCGAATATATTTGTATATAGTTATCATATCCGCTCTTAGACGCCTCTTTTCTAATGTAAATAAATCTAATTTAGCTAGCCTTTCCTCATAAGTTAGATTGTCCATCCCCTTTATTAATTTGGTGGCTCTTCTCTGCACTCTCTCTAGTTCCATAATGTCTTTTCTAAGGAGTGGTGCCCAAAATTGTACTCTATATTCAAGGTGTGGTCTTACTAGTGCTTTATAAAGGGTCATAATTATGTTTACTTCCCTTCCATCCATTGCTCGTTTAATGCAAGATAAGATCTTGTTTGCATTTGCAGCTACTGCATGACTTTGGGCACTATTGCTAAGCCTGCTGCCTACAAGCACTCCTAAATCCTTCTTCATCAAAGATTCCCCAATTTATCCCCATTTAATTTGTAAGTCGCCTGTTTATTCTTGTTTCCCAAATGCATAACCTTACATTTATCTGTATTAAACCTCATCTGTCATTTACCTGACCAAGTTTCCAGTCTCTCCAAGTCCTTCTGGAGAGAAAGTACATCCTGCTCTGATTCTACTACCTTACACAATTTTGTGTGATCAGCAAAGATGGAGACTTTGCTCTCTATGCCAACCTCAAGGTCATTAATAAACAAGTTAAAAAGCAGGGGCCCCAGTACCGATCCCTGACGTACTCCACTCACAACTTTAGTCCAACCGTGAAAAGGTTCAATTTATGACAACCCTCTGTTGTCTATCCTTCAACCAGTTTTCAATCAAGGTGCATATATTTGTACTGAGTTCAATTTTCTTTATTTTGTACACCAACCTCTTGTGTGAAACCGTATCAAAAGCCTTGGCAAAATCTAAGTAGACCAGATCAACTGCATTACCCTGATCTAAATTCCTACTTACCTCCTCAAAGAAACAAATAAGGTTAGTTTGGCAGGACCTATCCTTCATAAATCCCTGCTGACTATTACTAATAATTTTGTTTTCCATTAGGTATTCCTGAATATTATCCCGTATTAAAGTAGTTTCCCCACTATTGAAGTCAGGCTTACAGGTCTGTAACTCCCCGGTTGTGATCTAGCTCCCTTTAAATATAGGCACCACATCTGCTCTACGCCAATCTTGTGGTACTGAGCCTGTGGAAATGGAGTCCTTGAATATTAAATGTAATGGTTTGGCTATTACTGAACTTAACTCCTTAAGAACTCTTGGATTTATGCCTTATTTACTTTCATTTTATCAAGCCGCCTATGAACTTCTTCCTGAGTGAACTAATTGTTCGCTAATATCTTTACTCTATATGGCAAATCTATGGGTCAGCTCAGAGCAGGCCTGCTATCTTCCTCTTCCACCTGTTTCCCCTTCTAACTGTTACCCAGCTATTTACCTGTCCCTCGTTCACAGCGCCACCATCTGCACCACTAGTCCAAGCCAGGGCATGCTCAGTGAGCACTAAACTCCTTTCAAGATTGTCAATGTCCCTCAATATTGCAAATTTCCTCTTCGGATTAGCAATCTCTGACTCTAAAGAGAGCGTGCGCTCACACTGCTCCCTGGAACAGCTTCTCCAAGTGCACATAATCATAATCATTTTTTGTTCTTGTATAGTGCTGCTAGTTTTACGTAGACATTTTGCAGTCCCTGCCCAGATGAGCTTATAATCTGTTTTTGGTGCCTGTAGCACAGGGAGAAAATTACTTGCCCAAGGTCACAAGGAGCCGACACTGGGAATTGAACCAGGTTCCCCTGCTTCAAACTCAGTACCGGCCAGTGTCGTTACTCACTGAGCCGCTCCTTCTCATACACATGCAGCAAGATGTGCATTGAGTGGCAGTCTCAATACTGCTCATTATTGCAACTATGGAGTTATAAGTACTAACAATGAACTGTACTTCACTATACTATACCTTGTTTAACCTCCTTCTGTTTCTAACTCCACACTTAATTCAACCAGCACTTGAAATCAACCAGTCACACAGATCAGGAAACGCAAGCTCAGGTTTCGTTAAAAGCCACTGTTTTAAATAGGGAATCACTCACCAACCAGGTGTGTTAGGTTAGCAGTCAACTAATTATTGAATGACAAGCGGCAGCAGGATATGTATCCAGGTAATACATTAACATCGTGCCAAATTCTTTCAACCTTTTGAAGGATGCAATTTGTGATCCTTAAGTTTAAAACAGAAACAACAGAGTGGTCCTGTTCTCTGCATTATATGATGTTTCTATGCTGCTTTCCATAGAGATCAGTAAAAATGTAGAAGTGTTTAAAGGAAGAAATCTCTGTCCTCTAAGGATTAGTTGCATAATATGGGGTTTCTGTTTAGAATGGTTTTGATTCCCTGTGTGGCACCGAGACCTTCTGTAACACGGATCCAGATTCTGAGTTGCCTGCCAGGTGAAGTCTCACCGCCTGTTGATAAAGATGTCACATTTTCTCCTGTTTTCATTTCTCTAGGAAACGGGATTTCGAGAAGCGACGAACTGAGGATAAAATGTGAAGAGCTGGAAGGTCAGGTGAAGGACAAAGAGACCGAAAACAATGAGTTGCTAAAGGAGTTGGAGCAGAAAAATGCAATGATAATGGTGCTAGAAAACACAATTAAGGAGAGAGAGAAAAAGTATTTGGAAGAACTGAAGGTTAAAAGCCATAAGCTCAACATGCTGTCCAGCGAACTCGAGCAGAGAGCCAGCACCATCGCATATCTGACATCTCAGCTGCATGCTACCAAGAAAAAACTACTGAGCGGGACGTCCGACGTTGCTCCGTCTGGAAGCCCAGCGCTCTCCAGCTATAAGCCATTCCCCCCCAAAGAAAAGCTACCCGAGACTCCGAGGCGAAGGATGAAGAAGAGTCTCTCCACTCCCCTAAACGCCGACTTCGCCGAAGTGTACCGACTCGGGGCCGACGGGAGGAAGGTACTGCTGCGTGAACCTGTGGATGCCATGCCCGACCCAACTCCGTTTCTGTTAGCGCGGCAGTCCGCAGAGACGCAGCTCATGAAAGAGCGGCCGCAAGTGATCCCTCCCATTCATTCGAGTCGCTCCGACTCCAGCAGCCCAGCTAAAGAGAAGAAGCAGAAGGCTCACATCGGAGTAGCACATCGCATTCCCCATGCAACTCCAGCCCAGAGTCAACTGTTGCCCCAGCCAGAGGTTGAAACACTAGCAGTGGATCAAGTCAATGGAGGCAAGGTTGTTAGAAAACACTCGGGGACTGACAGAACTATTTAAAAATCATATTCCTAAACCCAATGTTAAAACTATAAAAAGTATGTTGCTTTTTATGCACTGTTTGATCACATAGGACATAAAAACAAAGGTAGATTTTTTTTTTTTTAAATACTATTATTTGAAATTCCCCAGCATGCCAAATGTAAACCGATTCTCTGGCGATAACCTGATATCCGCTCGCCTGAAACCCAAATTACAAAAGTACTCAATTACTAAGCGTTGTGGCCAAGTATAGATGTATTTACTGCTTGCTACTAATAACTGTGTACGTTGACAAAAGCACAGGCCGCCCGCGTTACTCTCTGCAATAATACTACTCCTTAGACAGTAATATTGATCGACTGTGAACCGACAGCAAATGATATGCAGCTGTTACCACTGAACAATGCTCCTGTTACTCTGTGTCTCTCTGTTACACACTCTGTATAACTTATAAACAAAGCCTTTTTCTCTGGCAGCACTGAAGACAATGCAGATATATATGTATATGTTTGATGGACTTAATAAGACAACTGTACTCTTACTGAGACAGTGTTAGTGTGTATATCTTTTTATACAATTTATCACTGAGGTTTCCTTTGTGCTAGCACTCATTTTCCTTTGTACACAGCCTATTGGTATCATAATACTTATACTTAAATGAATGTTTCGTACAATTGGATTTTATCACATATTCACCCAAATTAGATTTTAAAGTACTTTTTTTTTCATTATTATTTTATTTTTTAAGATACAAAATATGATTCAGACTTAGAGAATTTTCAAATTCCCAAGATACTCAAAAGATTTTTAAATGGGTGAAACCAATATGGCTGCTGGCTCAGCCACAGTCCGGCGAGCAAAGAGAAAGCTGCAACAGCACTGGGACGTCACTGTCAGTGATGGGATTAATAGTATGTGTCTCAGTGTTTTATTTGGATTGGGCTATAAATCTATTTATTATTTGACACTGTGCTAATCACTTTCCTCCTGCAGGGGTTCCCAAAATTATGTGTGTAACCCCGGCAGCCACCTGAGGATTTACAGGCAGTAAAAAGGGAAACATTTAGGAAAAATACTTCAACTAAACATCCCTTTGAACCTTCTCAGAGAACAGTATTGCTGATAATTTAAATCAGGGGTGGCCAACTCCAGTCCTCAAGACCCCCAACAGGTCAGGTTTTTGGGATAAACCTGCTTCGGCACAGGTCGCTCAATTCGTGGCTGTCAAAGACAGCCACCTGTGCTGAAGCAGGGATATCCTGAAAACATGACCTGTGGGTGGCCCGCGAGGACTGGAGTTGCGCACTCCTGATTTAAATAATACCACTGTTCAAATGGCTAAATGTGTGGAGGTAGTGCCAGACTTTCCCATCCAGTAGCACCTGTCCACACTATAACCAGACAACATACTTAATAAAAAAAAATATTTATATATATATATATATATATATATATATATATATATATATATATATATATATATATATATATATAAAATCAAATTTGTACAGGTTTGTAGTGAAAATGAAATGATAATTCTGGTAGTCATTTGTTTGTGCTAGAGCAAAGCTGGGACTAGTGAATTCACTTCCTTTATCATGATTATACACACACAGATCAAGCAACAGGTCATCTTACTTAGCAATGGCCAACGAGTGGTCCATCTGGAACATTCCAGTGAACTGAAGTCCAAGGAACTATTTAGCTTCCTAGGAAACGTAAGGAAAGGTTGTGAAGTAAAAGAAATTGCAGCCCCAGCAGTTGACATGTACAGGCATACCCCGCTTTAAGTACACTCACGAGTAAGTACATATCGCCCAATAGGCAAACGGCAGCTCGCGCATGCGCCTGTCATCACGTCCTGAACAGCAATACCGGCTCCCTACCTGTACCGAAGCTGTGCGCAAGCGGGGAGACTATAGAGCCTGTTACACATGCCTTATTTACATCAGTTATGCACGTATATGATGATTGCAGTACAGCACATGCATCGATAAGTGGGAAAAGGCAGTGCTTCACTTTAAGTACATTTTCGCTTTACATACATGCTCCGGTCCCATTGCGTACGTTAACGCGGGGTATGCCTGTACAGATGTATCAGATATTATCGCATTAATGGAAGCGGTATGTTGTGTTAATGCCAACGCCTTATTTAACAGTACTGTTACTGAAAACACATTCATTATTTCACGTTAACGGGGGTAAAATGTGCTTCATCTACAATTAGTTTGCGTGTGTGGCATGTGCTTGATGAATGCTGATATGTTTCCTGGCAGTAATACTTACATTACTCCCGGTCAGAAGAGATTTTGATTAATAAGATAAATATTTGTTTATCAAGTAGCTTTTATTTAAATGTTTACAGAAACATACAACTGGCATATTTCAGAATATATAAACTTATGAACATTTTAACAAGCAAAATATATATCTTTATTAATAAGTTACATTGTAAGTTTCACTGTATTTAAATATTCTAAGGAAACATACAAAATAATCTGACTTTGTTCTAATCAGAGTTCAGAGCGAGACAGACGCCCTGCAGCACCCAGTGAGAAATGTGCTTTGTAGTGAAGAGGTCTGCCTCGAAGACCAAACCGACTCCCATCGCGTTCCGCCTCATGGAAGTGGTGTACACAGGAGTCTTCAAGGTGTTCTGTAACAAAAGGAAGTGTGTGTACATGTAAACATGTATCCATTACAATTCTATATTCATAACCCTTCTGCTGTCAGTGGGGCCATTTGCCTTCTGAATGCAGAATTGCATTATTTTGTTTTAATTGTTTGAACTGCGGGATCCCCGAGTGCAGAATCTCTGCTGTTTTACTAACAGCAGCCCTTAGAGTCCACCTGTTTCAGGAAATATTAAAAGATTAAAGTGGCTCGCTGCCTGTTTCCTGTCTGCAGCCTAGCAGTAACTATGAGATCAGTTTTCCTGCCTGTCTCCCAGCAGGAAGCTGCCAGTAAACCATCTCAGGACAAGCCTAACAAATTATATTTCTCCAGAACCTTTGGGTGTCCGAGTATAAGACCACCGCAGAACTATACCAGGAGGGCACTCGGTTCACAATAAGCCATACAGAGGGGGGTTCAAAGGTTTTTTTTGCTGCTTATATTGTGCTTGATTACTACTGTATAGTGATAATCATGTTACAACTGGCAGGCTGCCATAGGTGCAGAGCTGACCTCGTAAATCATGCCAAAGATATGGTCCAGGAAGATTGAAGAGATGAAGGAGTCAGAGGAACATCATTTGCTTTAATGACAGTTTCTCACCTGTAGTTTAAGACGATGAGCTTCAATTGGAATGACCTTCACAATAGGCAGCTCCACCACAAGTAATTTGGGTTTGCTTTTGATCAGACACGACTTTTCTATATCCCAGTCAGCTCCTTCCAGATAGAGACCAGAAATAAAACATCCTGTGATGGGAACACACGCACAAAAAACAAGTATTACATCAGAAATACAACATTGTAACACCATGTAGTCACATTTTCTGTGTTTCTCTACTATGTTGCACAACGTATTGAGTAATTTATTGAATCAGATACAAATGATGATGATAACACGAGGAACCAATGCAAACACAGGGCCAGACAAACACACACAGTATTTTATCAGTCGCACAGGAAGAAAAATAAGTTGTAGCGGTCACATAATAATTATAATGCCAGAAATTTCCCAATGGTGTAAATTAGAGAGGAAGTGAAAAAATATATACTTTTACATATCTTCAGAACAGGAAACCAGTGTTAGATTTCACAATGATGTACACGATTGGAATTAATGGAGTTTAAGGTCATTAAAGCTGCAGTTCAAGCTGTCATTAAAAATAAAATTCCTTTGAATATGTGCAACATTGCTGATCGATCGGCGAAGATTCGGCTCGGGGGTTCACTAAATCTCTGTCAGTGCAGCAGAAGAGGACCAAAGATGCAAAGTTCTGTGGGGAAGATCATGTGACCAGGCAGACACTAGATACAATTGGTATACTGCTAGAAAGAGGGCAGGGCTCAAGAGCCAGAGCCTGTCTCAGAAGAGGAAGGGGATGTGACTTTGTAAATGGTTGCTATAGAAAAAATATATACTTGTTACATATAATACATTAAAAATGTCTTTAAAAATAGTTTGTTTTTTTATTTTTAAATGCAACAAGTATTTTCTTATAGTACAGAACTGATTTATTTTTTTTAAAAATGTAGGATATTCCTTGAACTGCAGCTTTAATATATTGGGTAGGTAACCTTCTCTTTATACTACAGGATAACAAAATGTTACCACACAGTAAAAATTACAGTTCTAAGAGGGTTATTTATTAAATTGTGACGGCACTGAGTTTCCGTGCGATTGTGTTCTGATCTGCATGCCGCAGTTGAACGAATAACCCCCTAAATCCAATAAACTCTACTAACCTTGTCCGGGTCTCTCGATAACTTCGTCTGCGGTGTGCAACTTGGTCACGTGTGTGTACAAAGTGGAGCGGTCAAGTGGCCACCCGTTCTTCCTGCAGGTGGCCTGCACGAGAGCGGTCAGGTAGGACTCTGGAATATGAAGTCCTGACAGCCACATGACATGTGGTTCCCCCTCATTAACCTAATAAAGGAGAAGCCCCCGGGTAATTCCTTGCGTTTCCACCACGTCCCCTCATCTCAAAATCAACAGTAACTTGAAACAAATAGAAATGTCCGTTTGCGATCTCACTAGAAGAAAGCAGCAGTTCACAGGATATACTGGCGTAATGTCGCATCGCCCATGTGTCACGTCATCAGTTCTCTTAGAAGATATGTTTTAATAGTCCATATGTCAAACAACAATGGAATGTATCGCAGAATAAGCAACATACACGGCTCACTATCTTCTGTATTATAGAGATCGCACAACTTACCCAGGATGTGTATTGATTAAACCGTCTTCTGAAGTGAATCATCCAGTTTCCTAATGACTTCAAAGTGTCAGGAGCCAGTCTCCTCCATATGTTCGGGATCTGCCCGTTGAATAACGCCCGAGCCACTTCATCCAACTCACTGCTCATCCCAACTTCCCCAGCCAAAGCCTGTGCGTACAATACCAGATAGGAATGTCATGACATCGCTGCACCACTTATTCAAGTAGGTAAGTAGGGAGTATCTCTCATCCCAACATCATTCAATCCGAGGTCATTTTAGAGCAGCCGTTTTGAGATCATGCTGAATGCCCACCTTCTGCCAACTCCGCGCGGTTTATTGTTATTTTTACAACTACTCACCCTCTGCAATTCTGCCAGTGATTTGGACATGCGCACGATGAGTTTGTTGAACCGTTCCAGCTCCTGCAGTAGCACTACTGTCGTAGGTGTTATTTCTAAGCGAAAATGCTTTCTTATTTGATCCAGATCGAATATCTGGGGCAACTTGTTCTCTATGTCTTTGGCCACTTGCCCGATGTAGTCGTCACGACTGATACCGCTGCCAGATTCCCCTGTAAAGACATTTTAAAGCGGAGTTCAGAATTTCATGTTCTTTACGTTGGTCTTTATTTCACATATACTGTAGGATGAGCAAAAACTTCAATAGTAAATGATACCCTTTCGATATGGACTATAAGAATGTGTTTTTAGATAAGCCTTTGAGAGCAATGGTGTCTGTGTGTGTACTGCTTGACCTAAGGAAGACTGCATTGCTCTTGTTGACTGGTGTTAAGAATATATTCTGTTGATTCAAACTGTGGAAGTATATAGTTACATAGGGTTGAAAAAAGACATATGTCCAAGTTCAACTTTGTTACATTTAGAGGACTAGATACAAATATTGGATGAGCATCTCACGGTATAGAAGTATTCACTTATTTTGCAACATGATCAACTGTTACCACCACACAATGCACATAAAGGTGAAGCTATATGTTTGCCAGTAAACAGTGAAATCCATTGTCAGACTGGGATATCAAGGGCTCACAGATCTTAAGGGTTCTCTATAGGGCCATAATGGACACAAAGTGATAATAGGGCTTGCACTAATGCACATATATACACAAGCTCAGATGTCCATTCACTCATACATACAGTACATGCACTCATAGATACATACACTTCTAAATACATGCATACAGATTGACGCAGAACAAACTGATTTAAATAGACACATATAAGTAGTCTGTCTCTCCCTGCAGCCATACTCAGGCTGCCATGCGTGATTCTCCCATTCTCCCCTGATCATTCTGGGAGACTTGATGGGCTAAACGGGCCCATCTGGGCCTTGCCCATGGGTCAGTCTGAACATGGTGACCTTTCAGATACCTGTTTGAGGCTGCAGTTCCAGAAGATGGGACCACATGTCTCGAGCAGCCTGTGTATAGTATCCAATCTCAGCATTAGAATGAAGGCCAAACACCTCGGGAGTATTTGCAAGCGGAAGCGATTCTATCTCCTCTGTAACATAGAAATGTCGCAAACAAACAAGTACAGTTACAGGAAGCTCCAGCTCAGAAAGGCATAGAAGGCTGTTCTACATCTGCCAGAACTCTAACACCGGCCAATGTGCCCGGCTATAATATACAGGTTTGATATCCTAGTGCAGAAATGAAGAGATCTTACCAACAAAATCATCTTTTTTATCTCCCTCTGGAATTCTGTAATCAACCTCCTCATTCTTATAGAAATGGAACAACTGGAAAGTGTCAAATATAAAGTCGCCCAGATATTCATCCATGTAGATGGTGAGAATCCGGCGGTCGAAGCTGTCGATGGCACGTCCCCCGTACATCACCTGCAGTGTTTAGCAGTATACAATCAGGAGCCTATTAACTGCCACGTTAAATCGGAGTCACCTGGAGAGCTGCGTCGCTTCGGAGACGCCGCACATCACACACAGAGTACTTTAATGTATCCGATAATATTTAATCTATTTATACTTTAAATACCCCATGGACCATAAAAGGTACTGTAGGATGCTTTGCGAATGTCTGCAGTAACATGCCTGATCAGGTTACGGCCCTTATTTACTGAGCTATTCCAGAAGACACCTTCCAGCACCACAAGACATCTTACAGCATCTCCATTTCAGTGGGCCATTAGGTGTCTCCCAAGGCAGAGGTACTCAACCCCAGTCCTCAAGCCCCCCTAACAGGTCAGGTTTTCAGGATCTCTCTGCTTCAGCACAGGTGGCTCAATCAGTCCCTGCTTCAGCCACAGGTGGCTCCATCAGTGGCTCAGAAGACTGAGCCACTGATGGAGCCACCTGTGTTAAGCTGGGATATCCTTAAAACCGGACCTGTTGGGGGGTCTTGAGGACTGGAGTTGAGCACCCCTGTCCCAAGTTATCCTATGGCATAGCATCGTTTAGTAAATATGAGCCTAAATCTGTTGTAAAAGGGATTGTTTCAAACTGCACATCCGACCTCACCAGCAAGAACACGTTTATATCTACAGTATGTTTCTATACAACAAATACTAGTCGGACAAAGATACATATGTAGGTGATGTATAGGTTTATCACCCAAGTTTACCTCTCCAATCAGATACTTCAGGCTGCCCCAGGGTATTTTGGTATCATTTTGCTGCAAAGCTTTGGTCAGGTAAGTATTTAATATTTCCATGCAGACCTGTAAGAGACAATGTTACAAACAACCCTCAGTACATCCTAGCTGAAGACAGGACAGTAACAAAGTGACCGGTTTTAAAGGGCATATACAATGTAACATGTCCAGTCCAGGCCATTATTATATTGTATTTAGGTTTGAATCCTGTGTGTCAAAACAAGGTGTCATACATAGTAATTATTCCGATTTGCAACAATTCTACCTTAATACAGACTATGTCGCATACATACGTGAATTATTCTAATAGTAAATGAATCTTCTTTGTAGATTCATTGTTACATTAGGATAGGGTTACAAGCTCTAATTGAACAGCTGTCTTGGGATATCTGGGGAGGGGCCTGCGGGTGACATTTGAGTTACAATCGACATACAGTTGCTATTGATACCGGATGATACGCTGAGCTAATAATTTCTGTAATATAAGTCTATTCCCTTGTGTGGAGGATGGGCAGTTCCTTCTCAGATATGACATCAGTTTTAAGCTGTAGGAACACGTGTGGATACCTTATTCGGTCACAGTATTGGAAGAAGGAAGAGCTGACTAAGGGATATTCTTTGGATAAATACTGATAGATTTAGCTGGTTGGAAGAGAACGATTACACTAAGAAGCAGAGAGACCGGGTTAACATCGGGAGAGAAGATGTACCACCAAGATCAGAAAGAGGGTTAACACCAGGAAAAGAATAATTATGTACCCATCTTAGAAGATATTATAATTTATGTGACGTCACCGCCATTTTTGTATGCAAGTATTTATCTTCAGAATAAACATTTTATTTTGTGGGCTAAAAGCGGAATGCAGAGTTCCGTTATGCTGTTGACAACTATAGGAAAGACAAAATGACATTTTACATACAACGTCTATGAACAATATTCAGTCACCAAAACATGTATTCTCGGTTACTGGAACTGTTTTCTGCAAGCTGAACATGATACCGTTCAATTAAAATGCATGTATAAATGCTTCTTAGCCATAACCTCACCGTTACATTTCATAAAGCGATTGAAAGTGTTCATTGAGCTTTATGAACATAGATGATACTCTCGCCAAACTATTCACTGTCCAATAGTACCAACGGAACCTCTATGGTTATGAAGGGGATGTTTTCCAAACGTTAGAACACTTCACTGAAAGACTAATTACATTTCCTACATATTTCGTGATTGGAGAAAATGATACTGTAGACCTATTAACAAGAGATGTATTAGTAACATCGCCCATGGGAATAAATAGCTCCAGAGGAGCGAGCGCACCTGGAAATCAGACTCATTGAAATCATAGGACACGTTCCAGCCGATTTTGCCAAACTTCCTCCTCTCTTGCACCACTGCATGGAAAAACGCGAGCACGTACACCAGGGATTTAAAAGCCGGGTGCTGACAAGCGTCAAGGGCTTCGTGAGTGACCTTGAAGTAGGTTGCCCTCATATTCAGCTTCAGCCCATTCGGAGGTTCTGTAACGACCTACATACAGTGCAAATGAAGGAACAGTTAACAGTTATATAGATTAGGTCAGGGGTGCTCAACTCTAGTCCTCAAGACAACTTCTCCCCCAAACAAGTAATTATAGCAATAGTAAGTATGCTTATTATACCGAAGAAGAATATGAATCCACCATCTTTAATGTAACCTGCAGAAAATGCATGTTCCGCCACTTCAAATAGCACCAGGAAAATGCAACAGTCAAGTCCCATCTTGTATATTTGTTTTTTACAATGAGCAATTGTTGTGACAGACATATCAGGGATAAAGCTACATCATATAGTAACACAATGCTATCCAGCCAGTCTGTGTCTATCTACGGTACCTTGAGGGATTTCTGAAGTATTCCAATTGGGAAGTCCTTGGTGGGGTCGGTAGTGAGCCACAGACGGAAGTCTGGGTGAGGTTTGTTTATTCTCTCATGGGCCTTCTCCAAATCTTTCAGCCAGTTCACCAAGAGGTGACAGTTCTGTAACATCAGCCACTGCCCACGAACCACTGCCGTATCCAGGAGCTGAAGAGCCACCTACTCATCCAAAAAGACACTTGCGTCCATGCCTCCATTTATATAAGATACTTGTCTCGCAGTCCCGTCCCCCTAACCTCCCCCCCTCTCCAAGTTTTGAGCTTTTGTAGATGTGGATGTACACGAGCTTTCCAGATTGTATGGTTTCCAAATGTTGGGCACAACTATGAAGAACGTTTACGTTGATCCATTACCCCCTTTGCTGCGAGAGGTGACCGCATGGTATTGTATGGCAACATGTTTTAGGCCCCTGCGGCAGGGAAAGGGTTAAACTGCATCATAACACAAAATCAGTGTGGTTCACAGAACGCCCTGCGCCGCCGTACTGCTCTGAACTGGAAAGAACGCGACTTACCTTTTCCTGACCTTGCCCCATCGCAAGGAACTTCAGACGGTTGCCTCCGAACCCTGCCCTATCAGCCAGCTTCATGAGGTCACTAGCTGGGTCAGAGCCGGGACTCAGGATAAAGACAATTGGTGAAGTGGGAATACTTTGTTCAAATATAGCTTCAAAGCTTATGACCGGTGGTTGCACGAACCTGGAGAAGGAACAGGAGACTGTAAAACGTGTTTACATACATTTATAAGTCTATACCTGTCTATCATTTGAGCTCGCACAACCCATGGAGCACACTTCTAATTCATACTGTATATTGAATGATGCATCAATGGAAAATCAGGTCTTGCAGCATGAGAGCTGCTGGTTGCTTCTTAGTAACCCTTTGGATGCTGGATGATTCTGCAGTACACCTCCCCAGCAGTGCAATGGTTAACGCAGGAGAGCTGTAACTATATCCAGCACTAAGCATCATGTTCCTGCTTGTAACTCAGCACATCCCAGGGGTGCTTTCTTCCGGATGTCTGGTCATGCTGGCTCCAAGATAATTGTTCCAGTAAAAATAACAGTACGACCCTCCAAGGAGCATCCAGTCCAAAAGGAAAACAACATCATAGGATCTTCAATTAAGCAAAGATTGCAGCTACACCCCATACCTTTCTTTCATCGTTACCTACACAGAATTTACAGTATCATGGATATATTATATTTCCTACATATGCAAAGCACACTCAGTCAAGGTACATGTAGGAGATAACTATATGACCTTTTGAATAACACAGAATTTCCCTAAAATAATAGTGCGTTGAGATGCTAAAGGTTTAAAACCACGTAGCCATGTTACCTGTGACCCAAGAAAATGCCAGAGAATAGACAGCAGTCTCTCCATTTAACCCCTTGGCAGCCTGTAAGGCCTGCAAAAGGAGGGCCATGTCATACACATTACAAGGTCAACGTGCCCTAGTCTTGCAGCTCTCATTCCATAAAGTGTTCAGTTTCATTCCTTTCAGGCCAGGGGTGGCCCACCCCAGGGGGCTCAATCAGTGACCTGCTGGGGGGAGGGGGGTCTTGAGGACTGGAGTTTAGCACCCCTGCCCTAAAATACACACAATTAGACAAACGCAACCTTAGCGAACTCAAAACCCCAGTCCCACTGTATTATATTTATATATTTAATGGCGCCCACTGGGAAAGTGGCCTAAAATATACAACAGTAACCACAGAAGCCCCAATGCACGTCCATTTCTAGATGTTTTTTCTTTTCCTAATTATGGGTCATTTAGTTAAATCTTTTGACCAAAACATGTTAAGCTGCCGCCACGTCACGGAACGGTCTTTTCTTGACGCGATTGCAGGCTTCAAATGTTTTGGCCAAAAGATTTCATTAAATGACCCAAACCTATGAGAAGAAAAAAAACATAGAAATGCATCAAATAGTTAGTCATGTTGGCTGTGCATTGGGGCTACTTAACTTTGTCTACTCTAAAATACACAGAGTTTAACCAGCGAGAGCGTCTCCCATCATTCTAACGGCGACTTACTGCTCTCCCATGGTAAGTGTAACGTATTCCGTCACTGCGCGGTAAACGCGATCCACTCGGAAGCAGCGCAGGAGAAGCAGTTTCTGGAAGGTGGAAAGCTTGTCCTTGTAGCTGAGAGGGAAGGGGAATTGTTCCAAGGTGTCCAGGTCATACCACTAAAATGAGAGACGAAAGAATGGCGCACATTGCGGACGGATAAATGTTAACCGCTTTTCCGTCGCAAGGGCTTGAAATGCATGCGAGTGTAATGTCCCCCTCCCAAAAGAAATGTAGCAGCGAGTAACTGTGTCTGTTACCAGGTTTCAATCTCCGTCAGGGGAAACAAAATGGCTATCAAATCTTTGGTCAATAGGAAGCTGTAACATCTTTGGTTGTGGCTTCCTATTGGATGGCTATTTAAATCCCCTTTAAAAACCAGGAGGTTAGTTAGGGCGGATTGCTCACGTAACGTAGTTACAATTCTCAGGACAAGGTTGGACTCTTGGACTTCCACTGGAAGCTGTATGAGACATTGTGGCTCTTAAGGCAGCGTAAGGTTAGGCTGCAAAGGGACAGCAGCGTCTTTGTAATGCTGTAAACTGACATCCCCCTAAGCAGATCACGTAACCCCTGCAGTGCCAGAGGGGCCTGCAACAAATGACTTTGCAGCATGTGAGTAGCCAGTTCCTTAGAAGTCCCTCATAACTGCAGTGTACGAGTTTGTTTCCCAGTGAAAGTGCCCCTTACAGCTTTCCAATCCGCCTCGTGCCGCTCGACATCTTCAGGGAGAGACCCAAACAATGACGGGAACAGTTCACACAGACGCATAATGTCTTCCCACCCTTGGTCCAGGAGCCACGGGCATGGCTTCTTCCTCTTGCTTTTCTCCAGGGAGAGATTTCCTAGCAGCAGAGAAAGAAAATGGAAGGATGGGATTTAGAACTGCAGAAATAACACGGGGGACACTCCTGGTCACGTGACGTGGAAAAGAAGCATTTATTGAAGTTGTTCAGGAAGCTTAAAAGGCTTTTTGGACCCAGGATTGAAGCAGGTTTTTTTTGGAGCTGAACCCCATTAATTTCAGCTTTGGGGACCCCCTGCTTCCGGAGATACCTCTGCCGGTAGCCACTCTGGCTGAGCTAGCTGGGGTTTAAAGATTTAAGCTCCAGCGTCATGCGGGCCAATAGGAAGCCGTGATGTCATCAGGTTCGGATTCCTATTGGCCCACGTGAGGCAAGAGCTTTAAACTTTAAAGCCCAGCTGGGTCAGCCAGAGCACCTACCATCACCAACCACAGAGGTGAGTATCTCCGGAAGCAGGGGGCCCCCGGAGCTCAAATAATGGGGTTCAGCTCCAGTAACCCACTGCTTCAATCCTGGGTCAAAAAAATAAAAATGAGCTTGGCTTGCAGCTTTAATCATCAAATGATAACAAAACTGCAGGTTACGTTCATATGAAGCCTCAAGTGTATTAAGAAGGAAATAGTACGTTTTGTTCCATTTTGCAGACAGGGCTCTTTTATTTCCTATTTGATATGCAGACTATTTTTACAAACTGACTAATTATTTGGAGGGGTTTGTTACCTTTTAAGAAAAACTCCAGTTCTTCTTGTGGGACTTTGCCCTCTGCCTGCTCTATCTTGATCGTCATATTGAAGGAAAAAAGCAATTTATGTTTCTCAAATAAACCTGAAAAGAAAAACGGAACTGATGCATTGATCCACACACATATAGAAAACAATACAAAGTCATTCCTTTGTAACGAGAGATTATAGATTTATAAGCTTAAACCGATAACAGAATCAGTGGATTCTCTGGCATGGTTTATGGGTTTCACTAATATCCTAATATTATGTTGTGGGGTCCATTTAAAACAAATGATAGGCTATAACATTTTGCTTCTTATGTTTCAAATCCTGAACAGGTTCAAGATATCCCTGCCAGTCATGTGTCTGTATATTGCACGATCGACAGCTCAAGACTCATCAGGAAAGACTACAGAACCGTAATATGTGCGGCTTGGAGGAGAGAAGGGAGAGGGGGGGAAATCAGAGGGGGAGGGAAGGCAGGGGAGGGGGGAGCCAGAGGGGGTATGATTGAAACTTTCAAATACATAAATGGTTTGAAGTGGAGAAGAATATTTCAGAGAAAGAGAAGTACTAGAACATAAGGTCATTCTCTGACGCTGGTGGGTGACATGCTAAGGGGAAGTGTGTGGAAGTTCTTTTTCACCGAAA
Organism: Ascaphus truei; assembly: GCF_040206685.1. Taxonomy (NCBI): domain Eukaryota; kingdom Metazoa; phylum Chordata; class Amphibia; order Anura; family Ascaphidae; genus Ascaphus; species Ascaphus truei. Next base: position 8,473,595 of record NC_134495.1, on the reverse strand, counting down.
GGGTGGTGGATACGTGCAATGGCCTCCCAACAGTGGTGGTAGGGGCTAATACAGTAAGGGAATTTAAACGTGTGTGAGATTGACATAAGACTAATTCCTAAATATGAAAAGAAAGTCAAGGATCAAACAGAGTCTGACGTTTTACAGATGATAGGATAATGGACGGACCAGATAGTTCTTAACTGCCATTAAATTCTGTGTTTCTATATTTTTTTACAGCTTGTGACAAAACATTGTTATACTAACCTGTACATCCATAATTATACACGTTGAAAGTCAAAGTGCCCATGATGTTTTTCAGTCTCTTGGCTAAAATTCCATCCGGCAAAGACTTTCGTAGTGAAAAATCAAAGACGGTCAAGAAGGATGACAATGAATACTGATACATGGAGTTGACCAGAGCCATCTCGGACAGGACGAAGAACAGGATGGCACCGCGCCGGGCAGCTGGCCTGTAGCCATCCCGCAACTTGTCTATGTCAGCTGCCGTCTTCTCTGCCAGTTTCAGTTTCTCTGACACCTTAAGTCACGGAAAAGAATGTTAGTCTATAGGTATATGTATTATATAGTCTTTAGGTACAGTATATATTATATAGTCTATAGGTATATATTATATTGTGTATCGGTATATATATTATATAGTGTATAGGTGTATATATATATTATATAGTGTATAGGTGTATATATATTATATAGTCTATAGGTATATATTATATAGTCTATAGGTATATATTATATAGTGTACAGGTATATATATTATATAGTCTATAGGTACAGATCACTGTGTCCTTTTATTATATTTATACAGCTGTAGATTGTCCTCGGTGTATGTATTGTGCATGAAATGTCAAAGTGTAGATGTCACAGCACAGAGCTGTAAAACTACACAGTAAGGGACTAATTACTAAGCAGTGCTAAGCCGTAAAGCCATTTGCAGGGCATTCAAGTTAATGGTGCATTACAGCATAGCACCACTTAAAAAGGAAAGCCATAAATGTGCTTAGGAAGGAGATGCAACAAGAGCTGGTGTATATGTCCATGTACCTTTCCTGCTGTATATGTCCATGTACCTTTCCTGCTGTATATGTCCATGTCCCTTTCCTGCTGTATATGTCCATGTCCCTTTCCTGCTGTATATGTCCATGTCCCTTTCCTGCTGCGTGTCTTTGAAAGAGAATACTGTACCTCTTTTGTTTCACCAGACATTTAAACATTCTCACTTAGGGGCTTATTTAATAACACTCACTTACACCGACTGCGCGGAAAGTCCTAATCAAGTCAATGGGACTCTCCGTGTGGTAGCACCGAATCAGCGCCATTCCAGTTCACGGTCTCCAAAATCCGTATTGCAAACATGCTGATAACGGTGTGAAATACCTTCTTATAACAAGCGTTAGGACGCAACGCAAGTGTTACCTCAGTGGCTTTGGCCTTTGTTTCTTCCAGAGTATGAACCAGCTCCACGTTATCCAACATGTTTCCCGTGGAGGTTGCGAGCTCTCGGAGCAGCGAATCTTCCAAGTCCTTCAGCAGTTTTTTGTTATCACTGGTTTCCAGAATGAGATTTTCTCGCTGCTCTTCCAACTCTCTTCGTTCAAAGCCAACAATTACACTGAGTAACTGGTCTTCCAGACCCTTCAGAGTAACTGCATAAAATAAAGAGGAGACATGTAGGAAACTGACTGTGTTGTCAGATGTAATTAACTTTATGTCTAGAAGATAAAAGTGGATTTATCCAGGTACCAACTGTGTGTTGGCCATTCATTATTTTAGTCATATCACTTCCACGTAGACAGAATGGATCCAATACAATAATACCAACTTGAATGCAAGGGTTATGTATCAAGGGGGAAAATGATGTCTGCTGGTAAACTGATGCTAAGGGAGTTATTTTCTAAATGTATCTCAACATCAACATATCAAGTACATTGTTTTCTGCTCGTGAGTAATTTGGGGAGAGGTTATAAACAGTGACCATTATAATGGTATACATCAGTGGTTTCCAAGCTTTTTTTGGTGAAGGAACCCTTTGTGAAATTGTGAGGAACCCCAACTCCCTCTAATAGTGTCTGAGATCAGATGCATTGTAAGGAACCCCAACCCTCTCTAATAGCGTGTCTGAGATCAGATGCATTGTCAGGAACCCCAACCCTCTCTAATAGTGTCTGAGATCAGATGCATTGTAAGGAACCCCAACCCTCTCTAATAGCGTGTCTGAGATCAGATGCATTGTAAGGAACCCCAACCCCCTCTAATAGCATGTCTGAGATCAGATGCATTGTAAGGAACCCCAACCCTCTCTAATAGCGTGTCTGAGATCAGATGCATTGTAAGGAACCCCAACCCTCTGTAATAGCATGTCTGAGATCAGATGCATTGTAAGGAACCCCAACCCCCTCTAATAGCATGTCTGAGATCAGATGCATTGTAAGGAACCCCAACCCTCTCTAATAGCGTGTCTGAGATCAGATGCATTGTAAGGAACCCCAACCCTCTGTAATAGCATGTCTGAGATCAGATGCATTGTAAGGAACCCCAACCCTCTCTAATAGCGTGTCTGAGATCAGATGCATTGTAAGGAACCCCAACCCCCTCTAATAGCGTGTCTGAGATCAGATGCATTGTAAGGAACCCCAACCCTCTCTAATAGCATGTCTGAGATCAGATGCATTGTAAGGAACCCCAACCCTCTCTAATAGCGCGTCTGAGATCAGATGCATTGTAAGGAACCCCAACCCTCTCTAATAGCGTGTCTGAGATCAGATGCATTGTAAGGAACCCCAACCCTCTCTAATAGCGTTTATGAGATCAGATGCATTGTAAGGAACCCCAACCCTCTCTAATAGCATGTCTGAGATCAGATGCATTGTAAGGAACCCCAACCCCCTCTAATAGCATGTCTGAGATCAGATGCATTGTAAGGAACCCCAACCCTCTCTAATAGCGTGTCTGAGATCAGATGCATTGTAAGGAACCCCAACCCTCTGTAATAGCATGTCTGAGATCAGATGCATTGTAAGGAACCCCAACCCCCTCTAATAGCATGTCTGAGATCAGATGCATTGTAAGGAACCCCAACCCTCTCTAATAGCGTGTCTGAGATCAGATGCATTGTAAGGAACCCCAACCCTCTGTAATAGCATGTCTGAGATCAGATGCATTGTAAGGAACCCCAACCCTCTCTAATAGCGTGTCTGAGATCAGATGCATTGTAAGGAACCCCAACCCCCTCTAATAGCGTGTCTGAGATCAGATGCATTGTAAGGAACCCCAACCCTCTCTAATAGCATGTCTGAGATCAGATGCATTGTAAGGAACCCCAACCCTCTCTAATAGCGCGTCTGAGATCAGATGCATTGTAAGGAACCCCAACCCTCTCTAATAGCGTGTCTGAGATCAGATGCATTGTAAGGAACCCCAACCCTCTCTAATAGCGTTTATGAGATCAGATGCATTGTAAGGAACCCCAACCCTCTCTAATAGCATGTCTGAGATCAGATGCATTGTAAGGAACCCCAACCCTCTCTAATAGCGTGTCTGAGATCAGATGCATTGTAAGGAACCCCAACCCTCTCTAATAGCATGTCTGAGATCAGATGCATTGTAAGGAACCCCGACCCTCTCTAATAGCGCGTCTGAGATCAGATGCATTGTAAGGAACCCCGACCCTCTCTAATAGCGCGTCTGAGATCAGATGCATTGTAAGGAACCCCAACCCTCTGTAATAGCGCGTTTGAGATCAGATGCATTGTAAGGAACCCCAACCCTCTCTAATAGCGCGTCTGAGATAAGATGCATTGTAAGGAACCCCTACCCCCTGTAATAGCGCGTCTGAGATTAGATGCATTGTAAGGAACCCCAACCCTCTCTAATAGCGTGTCTGAGATCAGGTGCATTGTAAGGAACCCCAACCCTCTCTAATAGCGCGTCTGAGATCAGATGCATTGTAAGGAACCCCGACCCTCTCTAATAGCGCGTCTGAGATCAGATGCATTGTAAATTCTTCTGTATTTGGTACAATTTTCAAATGACCTGAAAATTGCAGGGAACCCTTTAGGGAAAACCCGGGGAACCCAATGGTTCCTAGGAACCCCTGTTGAAAAACATTGGTATACATAATATTCTGTTATTTATCTCCCTGGACCCTGTGTCAAAACACCTGCCAAGCTTTTGGTGCATTACCAAACAAAACGATCACTGTGAAACAAACTTGAGACACCAGTTTCTTACAGCTGATGAAAAGAATGAAAACGTGCTCCATGTTCTCACCTGTGTAATTGATAACCATGGCTTTACCAAACACTGAAGGTGAATACTTGGGGTTTGACAATTTGGTATTTAGATACAGTTTAAAATTTGGGTCATAATCAACCTCCTTATCTCCTAAAATAATAAATTGCTGGCCTCGAGGCCCCTTGATGTTCTTTTCCAAAACGTTGTCGATCACGGGGTCGATATACTCATCCACATCCTGAAACAGGAATGGGAAGCCATACTTGATGGCCATTTCTAGCTGCTTTAGGAAATCAGGGTCGTTGAAGGAAGAAATCTGGAAAAGGAAGGCATTAAATATTCAGAAATAAAGAAGACGTACCTAGGCAGCCCCTTTCATCCCATTCAAATAGATTTACCCGTAAATACAATACTAAAAGGTGTTAATTTGACTGCTTAGAGAACAGCACAACAAGACACTGAAGCATTTCAAGGCATTTCAACAGCATGGAGATACCAATATATCCACCTACATTCTCTGTCATGCACTGAGATGTCTCAGAGCCATTTGTAGGGTTTCTGTATGTCTCCCATCATCCCATTAGATTGTAAGCTCCTTGGGTCAGGGATTCCCCTTTTCCTCGTCTCTCCCCTTATGTTCAATGCTCTGATAGCAAATTGTACATGTAACTCCCTGTATTTTGCATCACCTGTGTGCTTGCATTGTAAAGCTCTGCATACAAGTTCGGTAATGTATATTAAAAAAAATGAATATATACATCAGTCATTATGACAGGTTGCTCAATCAGTCCTTGCTTCAGCACAGGTAGCTCAATCAGCCCCTGCTTCAGCACAGGTGGCTCAATCAGAGGCTTAATCTTCGATTAAGCCTCTGATTGAGCCATCTGTGCTCAAGCAGGGATATCCTTAAGACCTGACCTGTTGATGGCCCTTGAGGACTGGAGTTGCCCCCCCTCCCCCCTGCCGTAAAGGATTCTGCACACACCTTAAGGTTGTTCCTTTCCTCCTTCCTCTTGATCCAGTTTAACGCTTGTTGCTGGGGGTCTATGCACAGTGGGAAGCGGCTGGCTCGCGAGGTCAATATGCCGTTCTGTATTGAGAGTTCATCGGGGGGCAGCCCTTCTGAAACCCACCTGCACAAGAACCGCACAGAGGTTAGGTACAGCTGTGACGTGCGCCATCAGTTACAATCGCTCTAAAAGGATCCCAAAAAACGCACACGCCGACACTCGCAGTGTGATGCGGGAATCAAGTCCCACACGTTTACATATCGGACAAGCTCGTCGCTGAATAACATACCATTAGCCGGGGCTAATGTCCATGCTAACCCCGCGAATGTCAGGGGAACTGGCCTTGTAGCTCTTACAAATGGTTCTTGTAAGTAGACCCTGCACCACTAATACAACTGTAAGCAGAGAAGCTTACACCTGCGCATAAAGGCAAGTGATGGGGTATCTCTTCTATAGCAGGGGCGCGCAACTCCAGTCCTCTCTCCCCCAACAGGTCAGGTTTTCAGGATATCCCAGCTTCAGCACAGGTGGCTCAATAAGAGCCTCAGTTGAAGAACATCTGATTGAGCCATCTGTGCTGAAGCAGGGACTGATTGAGCCACCTGTGCTGAAGCAGGGATATCCTGAAGATATGACCTGTTGGGAGGGGGGGGGCCTTGAGGACTGGAGTTGAGCCCCCCTGTTCTATAGAATAATGGGCCAGTAATGCATTGTTCTGGTATGTAATACAGACCTCACATGGCAGCTTTTTAAAACATAGAAATGAACTGCAGATCCCCTTGCCCACCGTGTCTGGCCATTCTCGTATCTGCTGCAAAACCTCAGGCTTCTCTCACATTTAAGATATCCATGTGTCTATCCCAAGCAGTTTTGAACTCCCTTACTGCATTCGCCTTTACCCCCCCTCCTGCTGGGAGACTCTTCCATGAAACCATCACCCTCTGAATGAAGGACGTCCTCCCCTCCCCCCCGAGCCTGCCGCCCTCCTGCTACAAAGTATAACCTCTTATTCTAACGCTCCTTTTTCTATGACAAACGCTCCCCTCCTGCCGTACCTTATGGAAACTCTTGATGAAGTTGAACGTTTCTATCACATCCCCTCTCTTCCTTATTGTACACCTTGCGTTCCTCCTCCTTTAACGATGTGTACCAGCACGCAACAAACATCAGCCACTCAAACTTTTTAATAGGTCGGTGAACCCTGCCAAAAATAAATGCGATATCATCTCGCTTACCTGCTAACTTCAACGTCATCGGTGAGGAGAAGCTCCACCCGGAAGGGCTGGCTCAGAGGAACTTCGCGATCTAGAATATCCCGCTGCCAGTCTGTGTACACCATCTCATTACGGAATTCCCAGTTGAACGCGCCTTCGTAGCTGAGGAACGCAGCGCAAAGGAGGCAATCCCCCAATAACTTCACTCTCCGCTCCTTCAATTCCTCCAAGTCCTTCATCCATCTGATGGAGACATACCAGAAGTAAGTCAGGAGTCGCCAACTCCAGTCCTCAAGAGCCAGCGACAGGTCAGGTTTTCAGGATATTCTTGCTTCAGCACAGGTGGCTCAATCAGTCCCTGCTTCAGCACAGGTGGCTCAGAGGCTCAGTCTTTGACTGAGCCACCCGTGCTGAAGTTGGGATATCCTGAAAATCTGGCCCTTGAGAACTTAAATTGGCGACCCCGGAAGTAAATGCTTTGTAAATCTACTATGCATGGCAGAGTTTTGTCAGTCGCATATATCGGGGTTAGCTGAAGCTTTCCTAGTGTTTGTCTATTAAGGAAAATAATATATTGATGACGTAAATTCAAGGACTACTTGGAAACCACGTGATCTAAGCGCATATAAGCTAACAAAGGAAGGGAACTGCAACTGAAGAATGCAACATTTTTGATGGAAAGATTATATGATCACAAAGGAACCCCGGGCACAAAGATAAACGTGATCCTCAACATCTTGGCTTCTGCTAAAGTATCATCAACTGGATGGCAAAGAGCTCATTCTTGTAGTGATGCTATACTTTATCGCATGCCATAGTTGTGTAGAAGTCGGACAGCACCACAAATATGTTTTGGACGTGGGGTCTTTTATCATGGTCAGCATTTTTTAGCTCTACCCTAGATTTAAATTAGAGAAAGAGCCTTGTTGCTCATCATTGTGACAGCCTTAACCCCTGTCTAAAAAGGGCTCCAAATCGAAAGCCTGGATCTGACCTATGAGTCCAGCAGGGAGCTGGTTAATTGCAGCTGCAGACAATTAACCAGTCGCCACCTGGCTCATCAGTCAGGTAGAAAACACTCCTGCATAAACTGCAGGGGATCTCTCTAGCACTAAGGTGTACACTGACAGAGAGGGATCCCAGGGAACCAGCGGTCCCTGGAACCCGCCAGAGGGTGCACCCCCCGGATACCAACCGAGACCCGGACTAAGGGAAAGAGCCCCTCAATTTCCCCAATATATGTCTCCCTGGCTATACCTCTGCACTCGTCTCCTACAATCATGTATGCATACGTCTACCCAGTGGTTAACGTGTCTGCTTCTTTATAATATGATACATCTGTATAATGACAGGATGGTTAAGTACACTTTTACTTATATTAGTACATTGTTTCTCTCCTCTTCTCAGATACGCCACGTCAAACCTGCCTTATATTTTCAGATCCTAAACCAGAGATGAGTTTGTCGGCTGCGATCAGTCTGCGCTCCATGATTTCCGCCTCCTCCTGCAGTTTTTGCTTCTCCGCTATTGCCGCCTCGTACTTTTCTCCCAGTGCTTTCAGCTCTCTCTGAATAGTCGCCAGCTCAGTCTGTATCTTCTCCAGGTCGCGCTTGCTTAAGTAGTAGTTCCGCTCCAGTTTTGCTACCTGCATTGTAGGGGCGGTGATTTCTCATCATAAGCACAATTACAATGCAATTTCTCTACACCCGAAATCAGGGGCTCTCAACATCAGTCCTCAAGGACCACCCAACAGCTCAGGTTCTTCAGCAAAGGTGACTCAAAATCAGTCCCTGCTTCAGCACAGGTGGCTCAATCAGTGGCTCAGTCGCAGACTGAGCCACCTGTGCTGAAGCTGGGATATCCGTAAAATCTGACCTGTTTGGGGGTCTTGAGGACTGGAGTTGAATACCCCTGCCCTAATGATCAGCTATATTATTCAAAAAGACAGCAAAATGTAGAAGCATTGTAAAAAGGGTACATTTAGAATGTTGCTTTTTTTTGTACCGTTTTTACTCCAGTTTTGCAGTAAAAGAAGCCTTTAGTAAATAGATTCCGGTCTCGCTGCGTCAACAACTTCTGAAGTTGGCTTACAACACAATAAATCAGCCAGCATCTCTCAGCTCAACAGAGAGTGACATTGCTTGTCTTAGAAACAAGGGCAGATACACAGACATGATTTATTTAAAAGCCATTTGTAGGATGGAAATAGAAGGCTAATTGAACCACAAGTGTTGATGTAACGGTACGTGTTGTAAGATGTGATTTCCGTTGGCTGGTTGTACCTTCTCTCTCTTTGGTTTGATCTCTTTCGCCACATCACAATAACCCATTACAGCTTCAACAAACTTCAGCATCCCTAAGCCCGCTCTGCTGATGGCCTCCATTTCTTCAAACGTTGTGTTCAGAGTCTTCAAGAAACCTACATGGTTGGATAGAACACCAACACGGTTACCAACATACACCAACACGGTTACCAACATACACCAACGCGGTTACCAACATACACCAACGCGGTTACCAACATACAACAACACGGTTACCAACATACACCAACACGGTTACCAACATACACCAACACAGTTACCAACATACACCAACACGGTTACCAACATACACCAACACGGTTACCAACATACACCAACGCAGTTACCAACATACACCAACGCGGTTACCAACATACACCAACGCGGTTACCAACATACACCAACGCGGTTACCAACATACAACAACACGGTTACCAACATACACCAACACGGTTACCAATGTACACCAACGCGGTTACCAACGTACACCAACGCGGTTACCAACGTACACCAACGCGGTTACCAACGTACACCAACACGGTTACCAACATACACCAACACGGTTACCAACACGGTTACCAACATACACCAACACGGTTACCAACATACACCAACACGGTTACCAACATGGTTCCAACATACACCAACACGGTTACCAACATACACCAACACGGTTACCAACACGGTTACCAACATACACCAACACGGTTACCAACATACACCAACACGGTTACCAACATACACCAACACGGTTACCAAGTAAGATTGGGTGATCTCCTTCTATTAGGTGAATTTGGTATTTGGGTGACAAAGAGGTGAGCCCAGAATGGCTGCAAATTGATTTGGATAAGCCTTATATAGCTTGGCAAAGGTACATCATGTATTCATTCAAGGTGTTGAATAATGCATATTAAAATATTTTCATGCATACATTAGTATAATTAGCCCAATAAAAAAAAAGGGCAATCCAAGAAAATAAGTATATAAAATAAAAGATAGATTTGCATTAGTAGAAATTCAATTTGAGTGGACTCCCTGATTGGAAGTCAGATTTGAGGTATCTCTTTGCATGTCCTATCATGTAATATTACTTTATTAATTGCTCCTTCCAATTAAAAAGAAGCTGTAACTCCTAATGGAAGCTGTTGAAGAAAGAAGGACGGTGTGAAATAAAAACAATACAGTGTTCCACATGAAACTCTGCCTGCAAAATGTGTACAAGAATAGATGTGAGCGTTACATACTGTACTATATGTCATGTTGATATTGTTATATACTGTATGTTATGTTGTGAGAGTTATATACTGTATGTTATGTCTTTATCCATGCGTTGCTACCTCTCACAGTCTTGACTTGACTCTGGGTAATCGCATCAAAATCTATTTCCATGAGAGATTTCAGGAAGCTTGGGTCGGACATCATTCCCTTTGCCGCTTTCCAGCTTATCTCCTTGTATCCTCTCATTACAAGGATGCATTCACACACAACTTGAACTGCCCTTGGGGGTTTGGCAAATGACCTGTTGAACAACAAAAAAAAAACACCAAACGCATAATTTGTATATTTATAAGGGAACCCTATGGTTTGGTGATAAACTAGCTCACTTCAAACTGGTCAAGCGCAAACATTTTTCCAACGCACAAACCCATGCAGGAGTACTATGTGATTGTTACAATTGTTTAATGAATTACAACAGAGTGAGCTCGTGTGCTCATCTGCTCATATCCAGAATCCTTTCTGCCAGCGTTACGTCACTCATTGCATGATACTCAAAGCAGGCGGACATCCTGCCAACGACACGTGAACAAGAGCTGAAGGCATTACTCTGTAAATACGAAACTGCATGTTATGGTAAATGTAAGTCTGTAGTGGTCCCACTATAGGAAAAAGCCTGTAAGGAACCTAGCACGGTTTATGCACATGCAACTTAAGTATGAGTTCTCTAACACAAGATTCTCTGCAAGTAGAACAATGCTTTGTCACATAAAAAAAAAATAGATTAATTACAACTACAAAATCTAGGGGTCTATTTCTAAAAGTCTTGCAGCTGAAAAACTGGGGCTAGACTAGTACACTCCAGTTGGCACTGTTAAGTACTGTATATACTGTGCATATATACAGTAATGCCATGGATTTGGTCATATTGAGCGCACTAAGATTGTGTATTTCTAATTGCAAAACCACTGCAATGCCCTTGATTTATCAAAGAAACTGAACCCCATGTTAAATAATGGTCTTTTTTTGAGGGATAAATGTAGTGAAGATTATTTGCACTAGAATTGCTCCCGTTTTGCACCTGGAAGACGTCGCTATATACTTTAAAACTTCCCCATGTAAATGTGGTTTTACAAACACTGTATTATCGTTGCTACCTGCAATGCTAACTCCAGTCCTCAAGGGCTACCAACAGGTCAGGTTTTCAGGATATCCCTGCTTCAGCACAGGTGGCTCAATCAGTACCTCAGTCAAAGATTGAGCGACTGATTGAGCAACCCGTGCTGAAGCTGGTGCTTCAACTGAGCCACTGATTGAGCCACCTGTGCTGAAGCAGGTAAATCCGGAAAACCTGACCTGTTGGTGGCCCTTGAGGACTGGAGTTGGCCGCCCCAGGTCTAAATGCACTAATGCCACAAAATTGCCTGCCATCTCAAAATCAATAGAGGTGAAGAAATACGCTGTAATCCTGGTGACGCAGTATAGTTACATATTAGATGAGGTTGAAAAATAGACATATGTCCATTGAATTGAACCTATGTTCAAATCATTTATATAAAAAAATGTTATGAGGAAAGATGGATTAAGATATCAATCTCATTTTTAAAAGCACGGCCTCCTGGAATACCATGTATGTGTTTTATGGTCTTAATGCATATTTTTGACACTGCACAGAACCCCCAAACTCCGGGTCACTCACACGGAAATCTCACTGCACCACAAGTCATAAAAACCTCTTCAGCTTTCTGTCAGCAAGGTACTTACAGCTTCCTTTGATACGCGTAAAGCAAGAGAGAGGGCTTCATTGGTCTTACTTTAAACAATGTTACAATGAAACGCAAGATGAACATCAAACAAGGTAAAAAGTCTTACCTTTAAGTCTGCGTCCATAGTAGAACGCGCTAGCTTTAGCGCTCCTTGGCGTAGCTCACGTGACCCGGCGTCGCGCGGGAAATACAAACTTGTTTGTGTCGCGAGCGCCGGACTCCCTGTAGTGCATGTGCAAGTGCTAGCGGACAGCCATGGAAGAGTGCTGGTCTTTTTAAGACATAACTATCGCTGCCTGATGGGCCAGCAACGCATTTCGAGGTGAAGGTGTTAAAACCGTTCGCGCTGATCGCTCTTTTTTTAGCGGTTCATTATTTTTTTTACTAACTTCAGGAAATCTCTTCTTTCCTTTTCCACCACTGTTTTTATTTAAATTTAAATCTGTTGCTTTGTTCGGTGGGTTAAAGCAGGGATGCCCAAACTTTTCAGTCTGCGCTCCTCTGCCTGCTCTACCTCCCCCTGTTTGCGTACCAACCCCTTACCTGGTGTCCGGCGTCTTCCGACGTCACAACATCATGTGACGCCATGTGACCCCACAGTGTCATTTGAAGCCGCCAGAGACCAGGTAAGGAAAGTTACAGAGGCCTCGCACGCGCTCCCCGGCATTTCATTTAAATGCTTTGGGGAAGAGCGTGGAGCCTCTGTAACCCTCCTCCCCCCCCCCCCCCCCTCCCGAAAATCTCATGCCCCCCAGTTTGCGCACCCCTGGTTTAAAGCATTTGAAGTTTTACGTGTCCGGGAGGTTAAAATGAAGCTGGAGATAAAGAATTGTTTTTATTTTTAAACAGCAGGACATGCTCAGGGGGGCAAGATAATAACATTATAGCTGTTAAACCAGGGGTGGGCACTGCCCAAGGGCCTCCAACAGGTCAGGTTCTAAGGATAACCCTGCTTCAGCACAGGTGGTACAGTCTTCAACTGCACCACCTGTTCTGAAGCAGGGATATCCTGAAAACCTGCCCTGTTGTTGGCCCTTGAGGACCCACCCCCAAGTTCATGTATGCTTCTGTGGTGATTTCTGCTTTAAAGCACAGCTCCCGTAATACCTATTCCGTTGTCACAGGGTTAATTAAAAGCTCTTGCTCTTTAATAATAAAGGACAATATAAAACGGCACTTGGACCTTAACCCCTTAAGTGCCAGCACGGGCTTGCCCCTCTATACGGCAAATGTGTTCACCCACATTGATGCATGTGCTGCAATATTATTGTTCTTCATTTCTAAAGCACCAACATATTCTGTAGTGCGGTACAAGAGAGGAACAACCCTAGCGATATAAAATACACAGAGAGAATGACATACTAAGTAAGGACAAAGCAGCGCACACAGATACAGGAGATACTGGGGGCCCTGCCCGGGGGAGCCTGTTACCTAATCTCTGTGACATCAGACTTGTCCAGCTTCTGCAGCTCTAGCTTGGCAGCCTCCAGTATGGGCATTGCCTCTGCCAGGGAGCTCTCTGCGTCGTGCTTTTCCACTGCAATCACTTTGTTCTGTTCCTCTATCTCTGCAGCCTTTTCTTCAGCAAGCTTCCTTTTATCCTCCGCTGCGACAGATGGGATAAGTCACATTAAAACAGCAATTCCCCCAGCAACATTTTCTTTTCTAGCTTACCTGCACGGAGGGGGGTAGGGGGTTGGGGGGGGGAGAGAGATATTTGTAGGATTTGTTTTAACAAAAACTACACAAAACTACAAATATGGTCGCAGTGTCACCAATAGAAAGTTGCATCATCTCCTAATGAGGTTTCCGCGTTCTGTAGAATACCGGAGAGTCCTGGCCATGCGGCCGTTGTGTTTTCCACTGGTCATTTTTCCTGCCCAGCGGACAAGGCTGTTCATCAATTGTGAAATGGGGGGGGGGGGGTTCCGGAGTTCGGTAGACCACTCATTTCTGGGGGACCCCAAGTTCAGGACAGATAAAAGAAAACGTGAGCAACGCAGACTGCTACTTTAAATATTGTACAAAGCGCTCACAAGACATGGAAACTCAGCCAATGCCCCAGAGAAACCAGGCTGGGAGCCCATCTGAGCAGGGATTCTGAAAGTGCTCTGCCGTGAATTGCCCCAAAGAGGTCTGGGCGGTCGCTATCCCCACAGGAGTGGAAGCAAGCCCTGGGTAAGCCTTTAATGTGGTACTCAGCACTTGGTCAGCTAGGATTCCCCCCTCTCCGTATGCCCAGTCTGGTGCCTTGATCCCTGGGTTAAGTTCTGGTCTAGCTGGACAAACTTTTCCCAGCTGGACCTGTCCCACGCCACTGCTCCATTAATGTCCCACGTGGCCGAGCGGCCTTGTCAATGTCCCTTGCTGCTGCCGCCGCCGCCCTCATCAATATCCCTGTGCAAGAGCGCGGCCGCTCCAACGCGCCATCTTTAAATTTCCCTCAACATTAACGAGGGTGCACAGAACTCGGACATTTAAAGATGGCGCCGTGGTCAGAGCTCCGAAAAGTCAAACGACGGAGTGCGGGTGGCGGTGTTAGAATGTTGCACTTACCCATTTGCCACCCTGGCCTCCTCCTCTTTCAGCATTCCGACGCGTTTCTATGACAACGGGGCGTCATGTGGCGTCGTGTTGTCATGGCAACACGTCGCCACGTAACGTTATGGCGATCAAGCAGAAGGAGGAGGGCCGCCAAACTTTGTCTGCCCGGGGCGCGATAATGTCTCGGTCCGGCGCTGGGGATGAGTGGTCACCTTTTATTGTTTTATAGTGAGGGAATGTGTCCCATATTACAACAGAGCAACAATATATAAGGTGTGCCCTACTCAGTACAGGAGATGTGCATGAAACTCATGCCAGAGGACCCCTTGAATAGGACTTGAGTGTCATGAGGGAGTCGATTGATTACAAGTCCCATCAGCACCCTGGCACCCAAGGTAGGGACTAGGAGGGTGCTGCACAGGGTGATAGGATTCAGATCCTTGAAGGATAGTGTACCCTTATACAAAGAGTTCCGACGGGATGCTGGAAACAGGTGGCAAGCCACGTGCCTCTCTGGGATGCTGCATGAGCACCCAGGGAAGAAGTGTGTATGATGCAAGATGGAAATAAAGAAACTGTCAGATAAAAGTTCCTGGCGTCCTTCCTTATCACCACAGCCTACAACACCAGCCTGCACGGACGCCAGCACCCAGAGAAAGGTAACCAAAGATTTTCAGCACCTGTGCATGAATAGTACACTTTGATGTGAGCCTCTTCCAGGAGCCGGGCAAGGAGGGGTTACAAGCACGAAGCCGAGAACACGGAATTTCACACCAACACGAAAGAACTTATTCTGGCTTCTGATATACAAGGAACTGCCAAAAAGAACCATATGAACCCAAAAGACGTGTTCCTCAACTGAAACTTCTGCATTCTTTTTCTTATTATTATTCTGCTGTGTTTGCATGATACAGTATGTAATGCCAGATACAGGTAAATACCCATAAAGATCACCCTTGAGTAAAAATATAAATACAGTAGCATTTTCATAAGTATACCTATGTTCATACGGTTGCTTTAGGACAGGGGTGGCCAACTCAAGTCCTCAAGGCCCACCAACAGGTCAGGTTTTCAGGATATCCCTGCTGCAGCACTGGTGGTGCAGTCATTGACAGAGCCACTGATTGAACCACCTGTACTGAAGCAGGGGTATCATTAAACCCGGACCTGTTGCGACCCTTGAGGACTGGAGTTGGCCACTCCTGCTTTATGGTCTGCGTGGCTAATACCTTGCACATTGCACATATTTGTGCATCACAGTGCACAGCAGGAGTGGAACTATCTTCATCAGTGGGAGAGATTGTGTGCTCACCTACTGCCGTGTTGATGGATATCTCATCCAACAAGGCTTCACATGCAGACGACTTCTCAGCCAACACCACCTTTTGCTCAGCCAGCTTCACGTTCAGCTCAGCCAGCTGGACGGTGGCTTCCTTCAGCTTGTCCAGACCTCCTTCCAGGCGTTTGCATTGCGCTACACCCACACACAGCGATAATGACCGATTATTTGTCAAATAATGATTGATTCCTTTACACATTCTATACGGGATGTTGTACAGGAGAAAGATTCATGCAATATGTAATCTTTCATTCTATTTCAACAGATATCATTGTTTATAGGCACAATGGCAACCTACATATCAAATGTAGATGCACACAAATATACAGAAGTACATTACAAAACATACTCTAAAAATATATATATTAGTTTTCCTCTTGCTGGTATCCATAACTTGTATCCCATAGAACGGGATGAAAAGTATCAGGAAGAAAAGTGTTGCACTGTCAATTTTTACTGCATTAAAGCTGCAGTTCAGTCAATATTCTGCATGTGTGTTTTTTTTAAAATAAATCAGTTCTGTAGTAAGAAAAAATACTTTTAGCATTTTCTGTTTTTAAAAAAAAACAACTTTGAAAGACCAATTTTCTTGTATTCTATTTTAACAGCCATTTGCTAAGGCACTGCCCCTTCATGTCCTGTCACAAGCCCTGGCACACCCCTTTGTCAGCCCTGCCCTCCCTCTAGCACTTGTCAGTGCAGAACTGCTCATGAATATTCATGAGCTTCCACTGCCAGTCAAGCAGATTATAAACAAATCCCAGCTTTTAATATGTCACCAAATTTCGACCTATCAATACATGGAGAACGAATTGACCTGCAGCTATACTGTTCTTTAGCTAATTAGAGATTGCACACATGAAACTATTGAAGTAAAAAAATAAATGTAAAAAAAAAAAAGACTGAACTGCAGCTTTAAGGCCACACTTCTGGCAGAATCCAATAGTAAAGCAGTGTCTTTTTAGCTTTACGTGTGTAAAGGGCAAGTGATGCCTCCTGTGGTCTTTCTAAAACACACACACAAAGGTATCCACACTCCAGCTAATAACCTGAAGGCCTTGTACACTTGTCTATCCCAGAGCTGTCACCTGCCCTCTTCTACTCCGATCCCCATTCCTACTGGAGGAAACAAATGCTCTGTCCGGATAGAATGTGTTAAGAAAAGTCTTTAGTGGAACAAGACGGACGTCATCTGTGATGACAGCCCGAGTTCTTTACTATCTCTACAAAAGATGATTGGGTATTATGGCCAATCACTATTCCCACATTGCTATCTTACCCAGGTTAAACTGGTTCTTTTCTTCTAACAGTCTTGAATAGGTGCTGATGAAATCAAGATAATTCTTTGGCGTGACGTAGTTACTGCGTCTCAGTTTCTGCTGAAACGTCTTGCTGTACTTTCCAACAGAATCATGCACCATAACCACATGGCTAGTGACTGGTTCTGAGTACTGAGAGGGGATCAGGGGATTCTCTCCTGAAATGTCCAGAAAAAGGTGCTTTGTGAACATGAAAATAAATTGGTACGATGATTAAATGGCAGTAACAATGCCTTAGAATATAATCTAGTTAAATCAGCGGGGTTTACACTATTGCATTTTTAAAGAACTATTCTGAAAACGACAACCTTTATTCTTGTTACAGTAAGTGTAATACGTGTATTTTGCAAAAGAAAACTAGTATATCTAGTTGTATTATTATTTGCATGTCTGTACCCAGCATCCTTTGCATCCATACATTGTCCCCCAAGCCTAAAGGCCTACAGTAAGAGAATTGAGATTAAAAAACAGTACAAGGTTTAGCTTTTGATACAAAAGATTGCTTGAACCTTACTACATGAAACAGACATCATGGCCCAGATTTACTAAATGGTTCTAAGCCATCAAGCGTTGGTTCCCAACTCCAGTCATCAAGGATTCCAACAGGCCAGATTGTAAGGATGTCTCTGTTTGAGCACCGATGGTCCCATCAAAATGACTGAGCTACTGATTGAGCCACCTGTGCTCATGCAAGGATATCCTTAACACCTGGACCGTTAGGGGTCCTTGAGGACTGTTGGGAATCACTGCTACAAGGCATCTTATGGCCTATTCAATGAATGGACTTTACAGCTGTAGCACCAAATATGTCCCTATATGTCTCATAAGGTTAAATAAAATGTATTATTCTCAACAAGTACAAAATACATTGCAGGTACTATGACATTGTAGGTACTATTGGGTAATGGCGTGTACTTACCTAAAAATGACTTCGCAACTGCATAGAGTGCCTGTGGCGGCCATGGTAGGAACCAATCTATCCCAGTATTATTTACCAATCCTGGAAATCAAATTACATTTGCATCAAATATGCACAAGAACACTTTATTTTTACAGGAGCTCAGAGTTAAGAACCAACTGTCATCATTGACAAGTTATGGCAACTGAAATTTGTGCAGCTGCTTGGACAAAAAGCTCCTTTATCCCGAGATGAAAATGTATAATTTAGTAATCAATCAGCAACTTGCATTACTGTGCAGGGCCTCTAACTTTGTGCTGCAGCCAACCCTTCATTAAACTAGCACTGTGACAGGGGCGGCCAACTCCAGTCCTCAAGGGCCACCAACAGGCCAGGTTGAAAGGATATCACTGCTTCAGCACAGGTGGCTCAACCTGTGCTGAAGCAGGAATATCCCTAATACCTGGCCTGTTGCTGGCCCTTGAGGACTGGAGTTGGCCTCCCCTGGTGTACAGTGATCCAAGTTTATTCTGCACTCAAATACACACTTCACTGAAGAAGCTGTATGAGAAACGCATTTGATGAATTCTGATAATTGTAAGCCACCATACTCCACCAAACCGGCGACTGACGAATCAGCAAACACCCTGACAGACCTCTGTGCGCATGCGCAAACCGGACCCTGGTAGGAACGGTATCGGAGGGCTCAAACCGGGCTGTGCACGAGCCTGGGGGAGCCGCCGCAAAGCAGAAGGCACAGAGTGACCCAGGAGTGGCTGAGATAAATACCACGGAGAAACCCCGCAGCCCTAAGGCAGATGGACAGACGTGAGAGGGCATGACTCGAGTGAATGGATACTAGGCTGGAAAGCTATTCACGAATGCCTTTGTGAATAAGCCGTTTGTGAGTGCATCCATATTTTTAACCTATTGTTATTAAAATTGTACTATACTATGTTCTTTTTCTCTCTACCTTTTTTTAAAGTCACCCACTTGTTCCTGTGGAAGGTTATATCCCCATCCCCAGTGTGATTCAGCACATGTAAATTTATTTTTAGTATTTCTATAGTTCTTTAAGAGTTTAAAAATAATATTTACTATACCACTATCTCTTTTTCCCCACATACATCTGTTTGTGATGATGTACTGAGTCTATGCGCTGGAGGACTTCTTTCTTCCACACAAGCTGTTCTAAAGATGGCTAATTTAACATGTTCCCCAAGAGCTGCTCCCCTCTGCAGAGAACCAGCATGCCAAGGGTTAACATTTGCTTGTACTATGTGGAATGTCAACCCCACCCACTGGAATGTTAATGAGCCAGGAAGACAAAGGACTTTGAATTCACAGCTGCATTTAATCTGAACCCCTTCAGTGTACATCTGGCTCGCCCCAAAGGCGGACAGCCTTTGACGCAGCCGAAGGGCAGCTAAACGGTGTGGGCTGTTTGCTGCCGTTCAGTGATGTTAAAGCATTTCTATTTCAATCTGAAACTCACCAGCCCTTTTATCCCCTGTACCCAATTTTCCAACTCTATCTGTCCATGAAATGTCTGTGAATTGACTTTATAACCCTGTTCTTTTAATGTAATCATGTATTGTTATAACTCTGTTATACCTGAAACATACCTGAAAACGAGAGGTAACTCTCAATGCATTACTTCCTGGTAACACATGTTATAAATAAATAAAATGAATAAAGGTTTATAATACATATGGTCCCAGCTTACCGGGGAAATTTCTGCATCTCGTCCTTAGGGTGTCACCAACGGGGGACATTCCAAGTATAATGTGAAGGTTGTTGGCACTTTTATTTACAAAGAATTGCCAGACGCTCTCTTTGGCGGGGCCCACGTCGTTTTTCATAGCTTCCTCCCTGACTTGCCCCAAAATAGATTCCTTCTCATCATCTGGGAAAAGTGCCGGAACCATTCCTACCCAATGAAGACACATGATATTGCACTTCGGGTGTATAGAAGAAAATACATTAACACGTCTGTTATTTGCGTTATTTTTACGGACTCATTTCGTTTTAATTGACAACCTTCTCCCCTCATCAAAACAAAGATATTTCACATTTATCGCATGTTTTTATACCGGTTTAATAACACTTGGGGGGAAATGTAGCTGTGTACCATTTATAAAATTCATTCAAAAAATGCAGTTTAGTGAAGTATAAGTTAAATGGGCAGCCCCATGCAGTCGGCAAAATCAATATAAAAACATTCATATAATTAGCTTTTTGGAAATGATACTATCACCATTAAAGTTAAATGATAGCATATTTGAGGATATACATTTCATGCTCCCCCAGCATATAAAAAACTAAACGGTTGGATGACTCTGAGTTATTATTCATCTGAAAGATGTGGCTTCCAGTAAGCGATGGCCCATTTTAATGCACTTGGAATCATCGCAATGCAGATGTGCTTTGGCCTGAGCGTGCAGTAAAGAGCAATGTCATCTTTCAGTGGCACTGCTATGGGATTACCTAATGTTTCACTCATTCTCATTTGCTGCTTCAATGGCTGGTTATGTACCATTGCAAGAACAAACACACTTGCTTAATGTAATGGCATTGGAAATGGCTGGCACTGGCCGATACATGCAATGACTCCATTATATTTATTTTTATTTATTTATGGGTCACATGTATAATGGATTCTCCCCCCCCCATCCCCTCCATCAAACAATAATACATTAGTTACTGTATGTCATTGTAAATGGTCACTCATTATTCATGATGACAGGAAGCTGATGTCAAGGCAACATCTGAGGAAGCCATGGAAATGCCTCAATTAGGGCTTCTGGCAGACTTTTGTAATTAGTCAATACAATAAAACCATTTTACTGAAAAGATGTGTGGTAAATTTATAGGAAGTGATTTTTAGCATATATTTTTTTTATAGTAAACACACACGGAAAAAGCTACACTAAGGGGTTAATTCAATATAGTCTGATTTGTGTTGGAAAGCAGCCCATGTGCCCGCATTTGCCCAATTATAAGGCGACCCACTCATTTAAGAAGCAGCTGGAAAAAAAAACAGTTCTCTCTGTCTCTCTCTCTCTCTCGGTTCCAGCTGCCTGCCACAAGCAACATGGCTGCCTTGAGCCCCCAAAGGTGGAGCTTCCTCCATTACACCCTCCAACCTCATACAGCTGACTGCTATTTGGCTTGCAAAGCGGACGGGACCGATTATAAGGCGAGTATGTACCTTTCAACATAACTTTATTTTTATTTTTTAAATCATCGCTTTATAATCGGGCTAATACGGTATATACAATATGGCACTGAAACCCTTCAAAAGCTGCACCTGAATTACAGATTGCCCTATGGGCTGCAAATTCACAGGATGCATTTAGTCCAAGACACTAGTTATTAAGAAAGCCAATACGGCTGGTACACCATGTAGCTGTTGGGAAGGGAGTCTTAATGGAAATACACAAGTGCCACTACAGTGAAAGTGAACTGGGCATTGTAAGTAACCATCACCTGAGGTTAACATATTGTTGATAAGTTCCAGGAAGCCTTCTTCTGCCACATGAGCATCGGTAAACAGGAAAATCATCTTTTTGTTCTCCAGGCCAAGTTTCATGTAAAGATTCTTCAAGTCGTCACGGAAACTGTTCTCCCCGTAACCTCGGGTAAGAATGATTTCAAAAACCTATCACGTGGAAAAACAATAGGCTTTATGCGGTGCTGTGGAAAGTGTTGGAAGCCTGAGACCAATGGTGTGTTATAACAAACCTCATATCCAGCAGCAAAAGCAGCCAGCCTACACAGGGACTGCTTCCCTGAACCTCCTACACCAACCAGCAGTGCATGGCCTCGGTCCATCCTTATAGCGCGATGTATACGGGTTAAATGCTCAAGTGCATCATCGAAAAGAACCAGGTTCATTTTGGTCTTAATTTCGTTGTATTCCTCGAGAATTTCCTAAACATACAATGAACCGCCAACATTATTCATACAACGAAACCCGACGAGTTATGGCAGGTGAAAAGCATCGATCGCGGCGAATACAAAGGAGTTATGGATTGTATCCTGGCTCCTAGAGAGTATTTTAAACACCTCACCTGAAAGAGCGCTTTAGCAGCATCATAGTCTTGGATGTCTTCGTATACCCGCGGCTCGCCTTCATGCATCGCGGTTCTGTAGTCGCCAAAAAGAATGGGGTCTCTTATGGCGTGCTCCAGGTCAGCTTGAAAATGTTCTTCAATCAAATGATGTATGTGGCCTTGTACCTTGATGCGTACGGTAAAAATAAAATGCATCAGATTTCTCGGTGACTTCTCTATCTCGATGGCACTGCGTGGTTCATAATTGGCAGCACTCCTGTATCCATATGGATATATACGGTATACATGCTGTGCATGATGGGGATCTGTACATTGGTTGAAGTGTCCTTCATTAGTTGTATCATGTTTGCAACACCAGGCTACCACAATGTTGAAGCAAAGGAATTCTTAACCTTTGAAACCCAACTTACCACTCTCTTATCCACTTCATTAATGAGTCTGTCGTGGAAAACTCTCAGGCCCTCATTCCTCCACACTCTCACCATCTGTGCCACGGTTTGGAACCTGCCATGAAACATGGCCAAATGTTTATTAGAATCACAACCGCCAAACAATACGGTTTTCCCGTGGACCGATGTGATATTAGAACCGTTTATTATTCAGGCGAACTGGTTAGTTTTCAGTTACTTCCTCATAAAAAGATGCAAAGGTGCATGGGAACCAAACAGAAATACATAGTACCTTTCTGGGGTAGTAAGAACCAGTCCATTGTAGACCCTGGAGAGGTCCCGGAGGTTAAATATGTAATGGAACTTTGAGGGAGTAGGGGGTAGGTCCCGGACAATCAGTTTGTAAAGCTCCAGGGTACAGAAAGTCAGCTTGTCACAGATTGCCTGGATATCCTCGTGAAAAAGCTGCAGATGACAGAGACAGAGTAATTTAATCATTCAGTGGTCTTTTTTTTTAAACGCATCCATTTTCCCATCTCTGGGGTTTCCACTGGTCACAGACCGTAAAACTACTGTAGCTGAAGCAGATGACGCCTTTTCAGTAAGGTATGGGTCTGCAATGCACCTGTGCTTAAATGAGCTACAATAACCTCTCAAATCCCTCCAGCCGCAATGAGGAGTCGTCATATAAGGGTTAAGAAACTGGCCTTTCACCACGTCACTGGAAACCCCTCCAGGAGCCAAAGGGGACCCCCACATCCATGTGACCGTGGGAAAGTTTTATCTCTCTGTGTCTCCGGTAGGGAAATTAGATAGTAAGCTCTTCAGGGCAGAGATTCATGTGTCTTACGTTATCACTCTATGGCTGCAGTACTCAACTCCAATCCTCAAGCCCACCCCCCTGATTGAGCCACCTTTGCTGAAGCTGGGATATCCTGAAAGCCTGACCTGTTGGGGGGGGGGGCTGGGGGCTGGAGTTCAGCACCCCTGCCCTATGGTTCTGCCTCCTGTGGGAAAAGATCTGTGCTTTTTATTCCCCTGTAAATCTTCCTCTCCTACTCCTGTCTGCCGCCTCGTTACATATGGTTCTTCACACATATGCCTATTTACTTTCAAATTATGTTCAGATTTCTCCTTCATTCTTCTTTAAATTCCCACTGTGATGTATTTTGGTTTTTATAGTGCTGCACAAATAAACTGGTTTATTATGAAACAGTTTAACATCACCCTCCAAACGCTCCATGTTACTGAAATTACCGTTATATGGCCTTGTAAGATAGAGGAATAAATTAGATGCAAGGACTCCTCTGAAGGGAACAGCACATTAAATACAGTGAAGAGGGAAATAAAACGGGTGTCCACTTCATTGCGCCCTCCACCGGCTTTCCCCATTGCAGCCACGAAGCCGAGGTCGCGAAGGGTCTTGCAGTTCAGCTCCTTGCCGCGATCATACATGCCACCTTTTTCCAGGAGCAGTTTCAGGAGGGCAATGGGTTGCTGGGTGCCATATTCATCCACCTGCACATGAGACGGGACAAATACTGTCATGAGACGAGAGAGTTATCCAGCAGAAGAAAGGGAAGATATTTAGGTATGAGCACCGGTGGAGGTGCCCTTAAACATATGGTTTGGGGGTTTAACTTCACAAGAGCACAGCTATTAAACAAAGGATGAAGGAGTAGCTTAGTGAAGTGCATTTAATAATGAACCCAAGAGATTTCAAAGCCTCTATACAGTATAATTTCATCTGTGAAGAACCCTACAGGTCCCCTAAAAATGCATTGCAACCTACAACGAATGAAGAACCTACAGGTCCCCAAAAAATGTATTACAACCTACAACGAATGAAGAACCCTAGAGGTCCCCTAAAAATGCATTGCAACCTACAACGAATGAAGAACCTACAGGTCCCCAAAAAATGTATTACATCCTACAACGAATGAAGAACCCTAGAAGTCCCCTAAAATTCATTAAAACCTAGAATGAATGAAGAACCATACAGGTCCCCTGAAATTATTTATTTATAACATGTGTTACCAGGAAGTAACACATTGAGAGTTACCTCTCGTTTTCAAGTATGTCCTGGGCATAGAGTTAAGACAAATAATACATGGTCACAATGCATTACAACCTACAACGAATGAAGGACCCTAGAGGTCCCCTAAAATGCTTATAAATCTACAATGAATGAAGAACCCTACAGGTCACCTAAAAATGCATTACAACCCACAACGAATCTACGACGAGGTCTGATCGAACCTTTGGCATGTTCATGTCGTCCATGAACACCAGCAGACGCTTCCCCATGGGAGGTCCGTAGGTATCCTTGGTACGTTTCTCCACATTTGCTTCCAGATTTCTTTGGATATCCATGGACGTAGTACGAGAGGAGAAGTTTATGGTCAGCAGCATCTACATTAAGAGATCAAACACACAAGTTGTTTATGATGGTCATTTGTACATGTATTCAGCTTACGTTTAGTGTGAAGACATTTACATTCTTTCCAGCTGGGGCATGTTTTTCATTTTGTATTGTGTATGAAAAGACATTGCTGTTGACCCACAACTGGTATGACGAAATGTTCCCCAAGGTCAATACACAGTATGCTATATCCGTACAAAGGCCAATGCATGGGTTAACTATAAACTTTCACTGATTCATCTTTATGTATCGTATAGATGCTCTTTGTACAAGATTTGAAGGGTAAAAAGAAGTAGGTCTTCCAATAAGAGAACCGAAGTGGGTTGTGAATGATGGACTCGGGTGAATTTCTTCCAAGTAATTGTCCTCACTCTGCTTTCTGCAGTAGACTCGACCTTTCAGCAGAATGCTATTCCACACATCATGCCCTCTGGTGAGATGCATGAGTAATTCATCACAAGTTGAAAGACAAATTCAAATATGAGAGTTACATACCGTGGTGTCACTGTTAAGGGTTTTAAGGCGATTCATTGTAGTTGCGGTCTTAGAAGTGCCAGATTCACCAACTAGAACTACCGGACGTTTAATTTTCACCATCTGCTCCAACAGCCATGAAGTACGGGTGGTGTCCACAGTGGGAACTAGAAAAACATACCAAAAAAAGAGTCGTTAGTTGGGTTGAACCACTTAATATAATTTGAATTAAAGAGGCAAAGTGTGTGTGTTGGATTCTCCTATGGCAAGTAAACAATTGAGTCTGTGTTTCAAGAAAGTGGTCTGGGCCGACGCATTTTTTGAAAAAGAATTTGCATTTTTCGTGTCTGAGATTTGATATATTTATTAAGTATTTCCACTGTTGTAGAATTTGGCGCATGCTATGCTAGTATTATGCGCTAATAACACTACACATAAAGCTACGCCAATGTTAAATCTCTTTTCTTCTGCCGAAATTCGTACATCGCAGCACTCACGTTTTGTCAGATACATAAGTTTTATTCTTCAAAGTAACTTACAGACATATGGTATTTACATCAAGATGACTTGTGTTCTCCTAGAAGGTTTCCTTCTCTGGTGACTCATGACTTTGGTGACTCTGTCAAATTTGTGCTAGACTAGTTTCTTATACACACAATATTACATACGTAAGCATATTCTTTCCTCACAAGGACGTTTGATCTTTTGTCTACACAACATATTTTCTGAATAGCTTCTTACATATAAGGAATTCAACCTTCTACTCCAGATCTATCCTTCAGAGAGCTAGACATCATCAGCCGTCTTTAATCTATTCAGACACTGATTTTAGGAGGGTGAGGAAGACTAAGATAGAAAGTCTTACAGCCAATATGCAATTGTAACTCTGAAATAATTACTCCCACTACTTTGTCGCAGACATACGGAGACATACTAAAAAATGGGGCAACTAAAATTAATATATAGACGCTGCCTTTAAGTGTGAGTTGCAAAAGAATAACACCTTTTCTCCTAAATCTTGCCTTTGATATGTAGAGCACAAATGGGTGGTTTATAGATGGCATTGTGTCAAACTCGTCACGGAAAAAGAGACAGGAACTACGAGGTCATAAAGCTATTTTATGTATGAAATCCTATGTCATACTTTATATCATACAGAACCGTTAAGCCTTCATTCCAACTTCCATTGTTTGTTTGTACAGATCAGAGATCCCCCAACTTACCTAGTATATCAATAAATTTCTCCGCGGGGTTATGAATGTATTTAGGAACCAGTTTGCTCCAAGGTACCCACTTCTTTGTCTCTCCGTCAAAATGAAAGTCATAAATGGTGGGCAGCTGGCCTGCAAATACACATAGAGACTTATTTCATGTTTAAGTTCCTTCCAATACACTGGGACCGAATAATGACATGTACCTTCTTGTCGTGGCAAGTTCATTTACAGGGTGACCCACCTGGAAGTTCTCCGGGTCCAGCCAGAACCTGCTCATCGCTTGCAGTTGACATTGAGGCTAAGCGTTTAATATACTCGTCAAATCTGACCCTTCCTGCTTCGAGCAATGTTCCTCCCAAGGAACAATACAAGGCTTCAATGAAGTAGCATTCCAAAATATCAACATCATCAATTTCTTTGTCAAGTAGTGAGTCCAACATCATGGTAAACTGCGTCACCTGTGAAAGCCGATGGGAACAGTTGAAAGATTCGAGTCCTTAAAGGATTAGTGCAGGGGTTCTCAACACCAGTCCTCAAGACTTTAGCACAGGTGACTCAATCGCAGACTGAGCCACTTGTGCTGAAGCAGGGATATCTTTAAAACCTGACCTGTTGGGGGGGAGGTGGGCTTTGAGGACTGGAGTTAAGCGCCACCTGGATTCATGCATTCAGATGTCCACGTGTTGGCATATAACTAATTTTAATGCCGGGAAGCAGGGTGTTGAGGTCCACTTCAACAGATAATAGTGGCAAACAGTTACACTGTAACAAGCCATGCAAGCCACTTCAACAGATAATAGTGGCAAACAGTTACACTGTAAGAAACCATGCAAGCCACTTCCACCGCTGCTCCGCAGAACACAAGCTAAACAAGTACAGTAGATAACAAATTGATATTTTTGACGATGGTTTTAGCGACAATGTCCTACCATATTTAGATCAGTCTGAGGAACAATAGTTTTTAACTTCCGTCCTTGTTTTCCGTCCATTATTCCTTCCACAATCATTTCTAGACATTGGGGAACATATTTCTCATACAAGCGGCTTAATTCAGTTTGCTCTTGCTAAAAATAAATAAAAAGAAGTGTAAAGAAGCAAGTAAAATACATTGAAGCAATGCTGCAAGATACATTTAAAATGTACATAATTAGCAGATCAAACATATAATAGATTCGTGGATTACAAAGAGATGTTGATTAACAACACGTGTAATTGAAATAACTCTTTACGCACAAATACTTTGCGTTCTAACTTGCTCTATACATTGACAGAGAACCCCTTTTTTGGTGGTGCACAATGCCTTTCAAAGGAGGTATTCAACACAAAAATAGGGGCATCTAAAAAATAATCTTCTAATGTCGCTTGCATTATTACAAATGATAAATCTTGAGCAGTATAAAAAAAAATGTCATGTATTTATTCCACGAAAAAGCACAGAGATTAGAGAAACCATCGTACACACAGAGAAAATATAATAAAAAAAAGGTTATTTATTCATTTTTTTTATTTTAAAACCACGTTTAAAAAAATGTATAGTTTAAATGCTGCCCAGCAGGTTACATCTAACCTGCCAGTCCTCAAGTCTCCCCAACAGGTCAGGTTTTCAGGATATCCCAGCACAGGTGGCTCAATCAGAGGCTCGGTCAATTGAGCCACCTGTGCTCAAGCAGGGACTGATTGAGCCACCTGTGCTGAAGCTGGGATACTCTGAAAACCTGACCTGTTGGGGAGGCTTGAGGATTGGGGTTGAGCACCCCTGCTATAGAAATTCTAATCTTCGGATCACAGTTCTCAAATACTCAGCAGAAATTAAGCATTTAATGAAGCGTGTTGTTTATGGGCTGGATTCATTTCAAGTCCCAAGGAAACATTCATCCAATGGTCAAAACGTATATTTTATTTGTACCTTGTTCTGTCTGTTATTGACCCACTTCTGCCAATAGGGGTTATATCTGAGGTTCTTGGGATCTACAAAGACCATCCCGCAACGGGACACTGTGGCAGGTGAAGCATACTGTAAATCCCCAACCTAGTGAAACAGGAGAGAGAGAATATACACTTACAAGTTATATATTTACTGTATACTCCCAGGGCTGCAATGTTGCTGAAATGGGTTAAAGAAACAATCCAAGCGGCACTCGTGATCGATCAGCAAAGATCCTGCTTCCCAGGGTTCACTAAATGGCTGCCTTTCAGTTTCGATCAATCCTTCAGTGTAACTCAGCAGCTACAATGTATCCTTATACTACCAAGGTAACATTATCTATTGTTACAATTTGCAGCTCACACTGCTGGGAACATTATCACAAGCAGGAGAGTGTTGCAAAGATCTTGCACTGCTGGGGAGGTGGGATAAAGCCTGCTATAGAAATCACAGGATGCTCAGTGTATTAAAACTCATACAAAATGGCATTGAATCTATACTATAATTCTAAGTTGGATTCCGTCTGTTTGTTTGTATGTCAGAAGCATAGAAATCTCAGAAACAGCACCACGTAGCACAACGAAACTTTCACTGTACATTCTGCTGCGGATTTGTAGGTCAACGCAACTATTTTGAGCTTCCAATGTGACTCACTTCCCAAATTATGGACATTCTAAGTTTCCCTTGGCTGTCCAGCAAATCTGTTAGAGCAGGAGGCGGGGGAAGGGGGGGGAGAGGGCATAGCAACTAATGGAGGGTGTGTGTCCTTGTCTGGATCGGGGCTGTGTGTGTGTCTCTCTGTGTCTGTGATGTGAGATGTGCGGGGGAGATGTGCCAGCGGGGGAGAGGGAGGGGGGGAGATGTGCCAGCAGGGGGGGGGGAGATGTGCCAGCTAGCGGGGGAGATGTGCCAGCTAGCGGGGGGAGATGTACCAGCGGGGAGGGGGACATTTGCCGGCAGCGGGGGGAGATGTACCAATAGGGGGGGGGGAGGGAAAATGTGCCGCCAGCGAGGGGAGATTTACCAACGGGGGGGGGGAAGCGGGGAGATGTGCCACAGCGAGGGGACATGCTACAGCAGCGCAGAGAGATGTGCCGTCAGCTGGGGGGGGGGGGAGGAGGGGAGGGCCGGGGTAATGTTCCTGCAGCAGGCGGGTCACACACACACACAGACAGACACACACATATACAGACACACAGACACACACAGACACACACAGACAGACAAATCTCACCCCGCACTATATCCAGCAGCGAGTGGGGGGGCCCGAGGAGATGTGCCGGCACCGGGGGGGGGGGGGCCGGGGTAATGTTCCTGCAGCAGGCGGGTCACACACACAGACAGACACACACATATACAGACACACAGACACACACAGACAGACAAATCTCACCCCGCACTATATCCAGCAGCGAGTGGGGGGGCCCGGGGAGATGTGCCGGCACCGGGGGGGGGGGGAGGGGCGGGGACATGTATTCAATATTACATTCCCCGGGCGAAGCCGGGCACAAAAGCTAGTTGAATAATAAAATGTTTAAAAAATGCAGTATTATCAAATACTAGAGAACTGATTTATTAGAAAACACACATGTAGGATATTGCACGGATTGCTCCTTAACACAGGACAGATCGATAAAGGGAAGAAAAAAGGTCTAGACCTCAAATAATAATGCGCAGTGTGGTTGAAGTCTAATGCGTTCTCCATTTGCCATGGTCAATAACTTGTTGTCGTCCATCACTGAATTCATATTTTCCACCCACAGAGCATCAACGTCTCCGTCAAATAATATATACCTGTAGAAACACAATCGTTTGCTTTAAGGAATAAGTTACCTACACAATGCGATGTAATAAATGACACAATGCATCATGTATCAGGTAAATAGTAATTCAATATTAAAGGTCATATTTACTGAGCGGTGTTATGCCACGAGACATCTTATGTCTGTTCAAGTGAATGGGCTGGAAGCGGTCTTGTAGCATAGCACAGCTAAGTAAATATTGGCCTAAGTGCATTATACTATATGTGTCGCTGTTGAAATATATTTCTATTCTATTACATTATTGTGTACTTTTTCATATATTATGATACCACGAGTTGCACCAATGTAATCATGGGGCAATAAAAATCTACATTTTGGCACGTTGTAACTTCCACCGTATAACCTGGGTTTTCACGGAATTGTATGCAAAATCCTTTGTTTCAAGCATGTTTTTACACAACTGTACATTACAGCAAATGATACTGTGTGTCGGCAGCATTCATGTAGCCCCACATGGGGTGGAATCTTCTCTTGGCATTAAACAAATGAAAATCATGTTATTGTTATCCAACTACAAGTGGGTCAGCTAAAGGACAGGGACATACTCTGAAGGACTGGGAGAGAAGGGCCCATATTTACTACGTTCTGTAAAACACCTTACAGCCCATAGACTTAAATACTGCTTAGTAAGTATGGCCCATATCCAGGGCCGCCAACAGGGGGGTGAGAGCCGGGACACGTGTCCTGGGCCCGGTGGCTGCGGGGGGGCCCAGCCGGCACAGGAAATTGGGCCCTGCCAACTTCTGTGTCCCGCTGCCGGGCCTCTGGTTGCTGCCACTGGACCCTGGTTCCCGGCTCACCCCAGCCGCTGCCTCATCTCCCACGGTCCTCTCTCCCCTGCCTGTGTGTGCCGGAAGCTGGGTGTACCCGGAAGTCAGGCTCAGATTCTGGCGTCCACTGGATTGAGAGAGAGGCCTGGCGTGTGAAGAGGAAGCAGCAGCTGGCGAGAGCCGAGGCCCGGTGGCGGCAACCAGAGGTAAGTGGGGGTGGGTAGGGAATTGTATTTGTGCGGAGGGGGAGAGGGAGGGGAATTGTATTTGTGCGGAGGGGGAGAGGAAGGGGAATTGTATTTGTGCGGAGGGGGAGAGGAAGGGGAATTGTATTTGTGCGGAGGGGGAGAATTGTATTGTGGAGGGGGGAATTGAATTGTATTTGCGTGGGGGGGGTGGTAATTGTTTTGGGGGGTAGTGGTAATTTGTATCTGATGGGGGTGGTGTTTGTATCTGGTAGAGGGGTCTTTGTAACTGGGGAGGGGGGTGTTTGCATCTGGGGTATGTGTTGTGTGTCTGTACCTGGGGGGGTGTAGTGGTGTCTGTAATGGGAGGGGGTATTGTGTGTTTATTGGGGGAGGGGATTGTGTGTGTAGTGTGGCACTGAGAATTGTATGTGTACTGGGGGGAATTGTGTGCGTGGCCAAGGGCGGAGGGGAAAATGAATATGAGGAAAGGGGGATTGAGTGAGAGGGGGCAATTGAGTTATAGCGGAGGGGGGGAAGAGAGGAGAGAGAGAGGGGAAGAGTGAGAGACAGAGTGGGGAGAGAAATAAGGTGTGAAAGAGGAGGGCTCACAAGGCCGCTGACATGGGGGGGAGGGGGCGGGTCAATCTCTACTCCTGGGCCCCAGGAAATCTGTCGGCCGCACCAACCTGTTTATGACCTCAGAGAATTTAAGTCACAACCTGGGGTATCAAAGTTGATGAACTTACCCCGTATGCCTTCCAAACACCATCCTTACCTTCTCTCTTTTTTGTCAGTGGGCCGATTGATTTCCCTGAAGATGTTTGAAAGAACCCCGTCCGTCCAATCTCTTGTCGCAGGATCCAGGATGCCGTACATCTCAATCACGCTCATGGCTTTGGGATTTATGGTGTACAACTTGGTAACTAGTCCAAGCCTAGTGGGAGTAGAATAATTTTAGGACCCAGACAGTTGATAATAACCACTATGCCAAAGTAGTATTATCCCAGGGGTGGCCAACTCCAGAACTCAAGGGCCACCAACAGGTCAGGTTTTAAGGATATTCGACTCTTGCGTTCTGCTCAAGGATGTCTTCTCTATACCCCTTTTGTATCTTATGCCCTCTCCCGCCTTAAACCTTTCTCACTGACTGCCCCACACCTCTGGAATGCCCTTCCCCTCAGTACCCGACTAGCACCCTCTCTATCCACCTTTAAGACCCACCTCAAAACACACCTGCTTAAGGAAGCATATGAGTAGCTCCGTGGCTGATAATTAACACCTCATACATAAACCTTGGCCCCCTGCAGACGCACTTACTAGAACACCTCCCTACTGTCTCTGTATGTTCTTCATACCTACCAATTAGATTGTAAGCTCTTCGGAGCAGGGACTCCTTTTCCTAAATGTTACTTTTATGTCTGAAACACTTATTCCCATGATCTGTTATTTGTATTATTTGTTATTTATATGATTGTCACATGTATTACTGCTGTGAAGCGCTATGTACATTAATGGCGCTATATAAATAAAGACATACATACATACATACATACATACATACATACATATCCCTGCTTCAGTACAGGTGGTGCAGTAGTTGGCTGAGCCACTGATTGAGCCACCTGTGCTGAAGCAAGGATATTCTTAAAACTTGACCTGTTGGTGGCCCTTGAGGACTGGAGTTGGCCGCCCTTATATTATCCCATTAGATGTATTGGCGTACTGACTCCCTAAAAGTAGTGCTGTTTCAACTGGGTCATAGCCCCATTACTCAGTGTCACCTATAAGGAGAGACAAGTAGGATCCACCAAAAGCCACAATCATTGTGGAAAATGAAACAAAAATTAAAAAAAGTGTTAGATTGTACATATATGTTTTTTTTATTATGGTTTAGTTAACACTGTAAATTACAATATTTAATACTATTAATTAAAACGTAGCATTCTGGCTTTATATGCCCCTGCTTACCACTGGATTAAACACCCATTATATGCAATTTGCTCCTGCTCTCAGATTGGGCACCTGAGAGTCTAAGGCCTCGGACATGGTCAAAAAGACCGTGCTGAGGCGCGCTGAGGGGAAACATTATCCCTATCAGCGCGGCTTTAGACAGTGTTTCCGGAGGCGTGTGGAAATGCAGGAGACAGGCAAGTTTAAATTTTGCCGCTCATGCAAGCGCAGGGCCGGTCACGTGACTGCCAGAAGCCAATGGCAGTCCGTGACGTCGGCGCCATGACGTGGCTCCCTAGCCCCGCCTCCCGGCCCGCCTCCATGCCCGCCTCCCGGACGGCTCCCACCCTGCACACAAGCGCGCTCGCTGACGCTCATGCAGGGACAAGAAAAATCTCCTGCGTGAGCAGGTGAGCATGAGCGTCAGCACTGCCCAGCGCCGCTCCCTGCACCATGTCCCAGGCCTAAGGCAGGGGTGCTCAAACTGGGGGGCATGAGATTTTCTTGGGCGGGACGGCGGTTACAGAGGCTGCTTGCTTCCCCAAAGGCATTTAAATTAAATGCCGGGGATCGCGCGAGACCTCTGTAACGTTACTTTCCAGCGATGCGTCACCATGGCAACCCGGCGTCAAATGATGCAGCGGGGTCACATAACGTCGTGTTGCCATGGAGCCGAGCAGGCAGGGAGGCGCAGGGAGAAAAGTTTGCGCCCCTAGTCCAAGGGTCACATCAAGGCCCTTCGTGGCAACCTTTGGCTCCGCGGGCCGCCATTTGTAGAGCCCTGTTGTACAACCTGGGAGTGTATCACCTATACCGAACACGGAAAAGGGGATATGAAATATTGTACTTACTTAGTCTGTGCCATGCACAAGGTGTTAATTACGACAGACTTGCCTCCTCCTGTGGGTCCAACCACCATGGTGGTATGACGAGTCAGCATTGTCTCGTACATCTGAACGACTTTATCCACCTTTAAAACAGATCAGACATCAAGAGTAATGTTTAAAAAACAAAACAAAAGCATATTCCTGCTACTAAACTACACCTTTATTTCCTACTAGTAAATCCATGTAACCACTGCCAGCTTCACAATGCAAATTCAGTGACCAGGCTGAACCTCAGACTAAAAGGACGACACAGTGTTCTGCGCGGGTCCACTGGTTCTGCATCTTCCTTGGCCCAGGCTTAGCTGTAGAACTTGTTAATGCAGCAAGCAAAAACTCCAGAGAATCCACGTAATACCGTAGGCAGGAAGATAAAAGGGACACGCCCACCTGGTGCTCATTTGCAAGTCACTACCCAGAATCCTTGTCTGCAGATTAATCACTGTAGGACACATGCGGCGAATGAAGATGGTTTACGGCGGAATGAGACATTTGGTCACGCCCGTTTCGCCGTGACCAAAATAGCCGCCGGTGCTTCGCCACAACTCACCCGGCCACCGCAGCCGATCCGCCACTGGAATACCCGCCGCCGGCCGCTACTAAGGTAAGTTTAATGACTGTTTAGTGAAGGGGGTTAATTTAATGAGTTTTAGTGCTTAGGGTAGGGGGTTAATATAAGGGTTAATTTAAGTTTTTTTTAGGATAAGGCAGTGGTGCGCAAAGGGGGGGGGGGCGCGCAGGATTTTTTTTGGGAGGCACGGGCGGTTGCAGAGGCCCCGCGCTCTTCCCCGAGGGATTTAAATTAAATGCCGGGGGATCGCGTGAGGCCTCTGCAACTCACTTACTGGGATTCAGAAGAGTTGCTGGGACGCGTCGTCATGGAAATTCGACGTCAAATGACGCCGCGGTGTCATGCGGAGGGACGTCACATGGCCGTCACAGCGTCATTAGACACCGCCAAACAAGGTAAGGGGGGGCGCAAGAGCGAGGGGGAGCAGGCAGGGAGGCGCAGCTCCAAATGTTTGCGCTCCCCTGGGGTAAGGCACTCACCTTAGCGGCGAAGTGGCGATTAGCGTCAGCTTCAAGCTGCGGGGTCAGACCGGGTTTACAAACCCGTGGAAGACGTACAAATACACGCGGGGATTTTATCTTTGTCCTTTGTATTACACGTACCTTTAAAATCAATTCAAGTTAAGTTTTAATGAGTATGTTTTTCCCCAAGAAAGTCCACTGCTGCTGTATGTGTGGGGTGTTAAAAAGTGGTCCAAAAGAATACAACACTGACTGTAAAGTGATGCACACGGGTTACTGGCTAGGACTAGAGCCCTTAACTGGTTGAGGTGTAATGAACCTGTGTGTTGGGATACATTTACCTGCACAGGTAGAAGGATGTAATGGTGGTCCTGAAGGGCTTCTTCCACCGCATCGTTAAATTTGGGGTAGCGAACACGGGGGCAATCCAACCCCGGAAACAGATCAGAAATTAAACCCAGGAACAGAGGGACGTCTTCAAATACAAACTTGGGTAGGTTCATGTCCCTTAGAGCCCTCATCAACACAACATCCTAAAACAGACAACGTATACAGAACATCTGCATCATTTACCTGTATAACATTAACACTGATGAAGCAAAAAATAAAACATATAACAATAGTATAGTAGATTATTTATTTATCCACGAAAGGGAACAGTTCTTATGATACTTTACATTTAATGTAACAGAAAAGTTACTGTATAGTTCCTTATAGATTGTAAGCTCATCGAGGCAGGGCCTCTTCTAATACATTACATAGCAGGCTTATCCTACCTCTTCTAACACAGCACATCGCAGGCCTATCCTACCTCTCCTAACACATTACATTGCAGGCCTATCCTACCTCTCCTAACACATAGCAGGCCTATCCTACCTCTCCAAACACATTACATTGCAGGCCTATCCTACCTCTCCTAACACATAGCAGGCCTATCCTACCTCTCCTAACACATTACATTGCAGGCCTATCCTACCTCTCCTAACACATAGCAGGCCTATCCTACCTCTCCTAACACATTACATTGCAGGCCTATCCTACCTCTCCTAACACAGCACATTGCAGGCCTATCCTACCTCTCCTAACACATTACATTGCAGGCCTATCCTACCTCCCCTAACACATAGCAGGCCTATCCTACCTCTCCTAACACATTACGTTGCAGGCCTATCCTACTTCTTCTAACACAATATTAATCATGTCTGAAAACTGTTACATACGCCCATAATCCTATATTATCTCTAACTGTCCATGAAATGTCTGTAAATTGAATGTATAATCTCTGTTCATTTAACGCACCCATGTATTATTATTACTCTGTTCCCAGGACCTACTTGAAACGAGAGGTAACACTCAATGTATTACTTCCTGGTAACACATTTTATAAATAAACTTGCACTCCAGTGAATGTATTTATGAATAATTAGCCGACATTTCGGCTAACACACAAGCCTTTATCAAGACAAACAAGACAATATCAACCACCCAGAATACTGTATGTTAAGGCCCATGTTTACTAAGCAATGCTATCCCATAATACACCTTCCAGCGCCTGAAAACACATTATGGCCCATTCAAGGGAACGGTCTGCAAGTGTTTTTCCCGGCGCCAGAACACAGAAGTAGAGCACTGCTTAGTAATTCTGCCCCTCGACATTTCATGAACTTGCTGCTGGGGGGGACCTGCAAAGCCATTGCTGTTAGTGACAAAGTTTACCTCGCTTAGATCGGGGGAACCCCTTTTCAGCTCTCCAGCCATTACCAACACAGACTTTAAGGCACGCAGACCGAAGTCATAATGATGCTGCTTGGACAGCTGCTCCCTTGCCAGCTTATATAGCACGGTCATCTTCTTAGCAAGATTCTGAGCCGGACCATGGGGAAAAGAGGAAATATCACTGGAAATGGCACGCCCAGGCACACAAAACGCCTGGCAAGGCAGACCAAAACATAACCTCACCAGGGTGGGGGAGAGGGGGGGGGGGGGGGAATAAGGTTATTTGAAAACACTGCTAAACAAATTCAGGACAATAGGGCTCATTTGCTAAACGGTGCTACTCATTATCACATGGTGACAGCTAGCATCGCCTAATGAGCAAACCCCCATGTGTCTTATTGTTTCAGTAGAGAAGAAGCAGGCATCAAGGTGAGAAAGGCAGTATTACTGCCGAAACGTTGCATTTCTTGGCACATTAAACCCTTTTCACTGCTGATTAAGACCGTGTGCCGGCTTCTTCTTCTCTACTGGACCATTTTGGGGACTTCAGGAGCTCCCCAGAACCAGCGCACCGGCAGCTAAGTACCCCACTATCACCTGAATGTCTGAGTGCGTGCACAACCCTCTTTCTTATTGTTTCAGCACATCTGCTTGTAACTGAAGGCTGATTAAAGTATATTGTTCCTTTAATGCTCTAAGAAAACTTTTCAAGACAGTCGTCTAGTTTTTTTCCAGCTAGATTAATTGCAATGACAAGAAGTCTTTTAATGCTCTAGTACAGGGGGTGCGCAAACTGGGGGGCGGGAGATTTTTCTGGGGGGCGCGGGCGGTTGTAGAGGCCCCGCGCTCTTCCACAAGGCACTTAAATTAAATGTCGGGGAATCGCGCGAGGCCTCTGCAACACTCAACTTACTATGATTCAGATGGCTGTGTGAAGCATCGCCATGGCAACACGGCGTCAAATGACGCCGCGGGTCATGTGACGTGACGTCGCACACGTCAAATGCCGCAGCGGGTCACGTGACGTCACAAGCGTCAAATTATGCTGGGGTCACGTGACATGACCCCGCCGTGTCATTTGATGCAGCTGCAAGGTAGAGTGGGGGGGAGAGGGGGCGCGAGCACCAGGGGAGCAGGCAAGCCAGGGGGGCGCAGCAGCAAAAGTTTGCGCTCCCCTGCTCTAGTACAGGGGTACTTTAGCACAAGTGGCTCAATCAGTGGCTCAATTGAAGACTGCACCACCTGTGCTGAAGCAGGGATATCCTTAAAACCTGATCTGTTGGTGGCCATTGAGGACTGGAGTTGCCCCCCCCCCCCCCCCTGTTCTAGCATATGCACTAAAAAGAATCACAAAGTAGCCAGACAATGAAACTAGTTACCTTGGCCAAGAGAAATCCTTCCGAAAAGAGCATGATCTCACAGATCTGCTGGAGATCCGGCACAATCACAACCACGGGCCTGAACAGCGCCTTCACAGATTCCGGCAATTCTGTGCGGCCGGCGTAGCCGGGGTTCATCGTGATGAAGATACCCATCCGAGAGTCCAGAGCGATTTCCTGCCCCTCAAACTGTGAAAAGAAAAGGTGGGTCACTTCGATACAATGTATGTAACTTGACTCATTGACAGGGTTAGTTTGACCCCTTCTCTGCCAAAGGAGCCAGCAACGCAACTACAAGCCCGCCTGGCAGAGAATAACCCTGTTATTTATTTCAATACATTTGCTCTGATGAAGTTTGTAACTAAACATGGAGTAAGCACAGTGAATGTCCAGAAAGGCCGCACTTATAGTGCCGGCGACGCGACCGATTAGGTCACCCGTCGCCACTAGCGAAAGTTATATTGTAGCTTTAAGCGACGTCGCTGGCGACAAGGCCAGTGACATCACGAAGGTGGCAGGCAGCGCTCTCTGATTGGTTTAGAGACAGTCACACGTGGCGACTGTCTCTAAAAAAAAATCTAATTTACCCGGCTTCAAAATTTTTGGGCACTCCGTCGCCGTCGCGGTCCCCAGGCACTATAAGCGCAGCCTTAGTATGACTACAGACATCAAAGTAATCATTAGGAAAAGGAGTTCCTGCCCTGAAGAGCTTACAATCTAAGTAGTGCAAGAACTTACAGAGACAGTAGGAAGGGGTTATGGTAAGTGTATATGCAAGGGGTCAAGGTAAGTGCTTATGAGATGTATAATACTAGCCAAGGGACTAGTAATTTGGAGTTACTCAAATGCTTCATTAAAGAGGTGTGTTTTAAGATAGACTTAAAGAGTGTAGAAGGTGCTAGTCGGATATTGAGGGGAGGGCCATTCCAGGGGGGCAGTAAGTGAGAAAGGTTTTAGGCAGGAAAGGGCTTTAGATTCATGCATTCCTGACACTTGATGTATAATAGGACAGCACCTTATAGAAGAGAGATCCTGGACTAAAACTAGTCTGGTTTAAACCTTCAATGCCCTGACTTCCACATGTCTAAACTGTTATAGATGTATTATTTCCGAGATGCCCTCATAAGATCCTTGCTTTATAGTACATTGGAGCCCCACCCAAACAGCAAAGAGATTCATTTTCCTAGGGCTCGGGAAGGGTTTGGAAGGTACTGAAGGTGAATCCTAGGGATCCAGCAGCAGGCAATACTGACCTGAAACCTTTTTAAGTGATGTATTAAGGCATTTCGAATGGTCTGTATCTGAGACGAGATCACAGAGAGCACAG
The DNA here is from genome assembly GCF_040206685.1 of Ascaphus truei. Taxonomy (NCBI): domain Eukaryota; kingdom Metazoa; phylum Chordata; class Amphibia; order Anura; family Ascaphidae; genus Ascaphus; species Ascaphus truei. Next base: position 8,434,186 of record NC_134495.1, on the reverse strand, counting down.
AGGCATCTATACGATTGAACTCATCGAAGCAGCCCCAGGCGCCACATTGGGCAAGGCCAGAGAAGATTTTACCCACTGCCTGCAAACATAAAGCCATGTTAGAAGCGCATATCCAGTTGTCATTCACCAACACAATGAGAGAAAAAGACATCATTTCCAGAACGGGCTAAAATTAGAAGCCATGATATACTTTCATATACATCAATCCTTTGCATTGGCTACTGCAATGTGCAAAATTGGTTTCTGTGAGGAGGATTAATGTTAAAACAAAATGATCCCTTTTGTCTAGTGAGAAATTATAGCATGTAAAATTCCTCTGAGGATGAGATTCATAAACCGTGTGTAAATCCAGAAACTTGTCTGCAATCCATCTATAGGAACTACACAAAAAGCCATGCAAAGAATTCGTGGATGGTGGTGCATCTGCCTGGAAAAAATAGCGTGGGACCAAACTTGCAGGAACTGGGTACAAAATAAATTTATTGGCACATAAAAAACAGCAACAGCAACTCTTGACGCGTTTCAGCCGCACCGGGCCTTTGTCAAAGAGACACAAAAAGCCAGGTGTTTTATATACTAATAGAACAAGGTAAGAATCAAAAATCCAGCCGCTCCATAATACAAAAAGTAGGCACTCACAAGCAAAAAAGGGGTTAAAAAGGTATACTTTAATGAACTACATAAAAAACAAAAAAACAGACAGTACTAACTACTCTCCCACATGTTTCACGCCTACTGAAAGCACCACAGTAGGCGTGAAACATGTGGGAGAGTAGTTAGTACTGTCTGTTTTTTTGTTTTTTATGTAGTTCATTAAAGTATACCTTTTTAACCCCTTTTTTGCTGGTGAGTGCCTACTTTTTGTATTATGGAGCGGCTGGATTTTTGATTCTTACCTTGTTCTGTTGCTGTGTATGAGAATCTGCTTCACCACCGGATGCCTGGAGGAGACGCTTTTGGCAGCGTCAGGGCAGCTGCAGCAAGAAAGGATGACCAAGGCGGCGTATCATCGTGAGTAAAGGGTACTCCACGCCGGGCATAGCCAGGGTAAGGGGGACGATAGTGACTGCACCTCACAATAGGTTGTCCCCCCGTGTCCCCTCCTTGTCACCATTATCTATCTGAATACAGAAAACTGCAGCCCCTTAATCCTTTATTTTCCGGTGTCAACTCCTATTATCACTTTACTACTGCCTAAAGGCTTTATTTCCAACCTCCTGGAGCTTTGACACGGTTTTTTCTTTGTTCTGTTTTATATACTACTCTTATTTATTATTTATGTTGAGCCATACTGTCTTTGATATTTTGAGTGCATTGTTTACCTTTTAAATTGAATATAAACATGGAATTACACTATTGGCATTTTTAAAAAAAAGTTTTCTTTATAAGGTGTGCCTATACCTACTTTCATTCTGTGTATATATTGTGACATAGTCCCAAGATATTAGGCAGCTTTCTGTCCTATTTAGATCAGAAAGTGCAGCCACAGAGTAAATGTGATCCATCCCACAGCTTCACAGTTGCTGTAGATGGTGGATGGGAAAGACAGACCAGAATTCACAATTATTCTAATTTCCCTCACCTGCCCTCCTATTTGAGGAACGTGTACTTAAGGCAGTTATCCTACTGCCTCTGCCTCTCTTAGAGCCTAGGGGCTTGGGCTGCTGCTAGCAGCCAGATAGGGGAGGACCTTCCCCCTGCAAGGCAACAAAAACCTTCTTCTTATGAATTCTGGAACCTATTATGAATGTTCGTATATATATTTAGTATAAATGTTCTATATTTCGTATAGTTGGAAAGCGGATAAGCCGCCCAACCCTAGAGAAGGAAATCTCTGTCTAGTAAGTGCTCCGATTGAGCAGGGTTTATTTTGTGATGTGTTTCAGTGAAAGTATGGCAGACCCCTGCTGGGACAGAATAAAGCAGGCAGAAGCCTGAATCATACGATGTTGTGCCACGTATTATCGGTTTAGTTACCCTAAAAGACTGTCATAAAGAGCTCGGACTGACGGCATGGCAACTTAGGGAAGTCGTTTGTCACATATGATGGAGAATTCAGACAGACACTGAAAGGTTTGAGAGTTAATGTTGGGGTCTAAAATGGCCGCCCAGTCGAAGATCAGAACAGACTCTGCGAGTAAAGTCTATCCCACTGTGTATGACTACCAGTTGTGCTTACAGCATACACAGGGAAAAGTATGAAAAGTATTGATGCAATAGTGCATCCAGAGGTCAATATATAGAACTGCAGATAGAAAAAAGACCAGGGAACCGGGCTGTGTTTCCATAACGTTTACTGTATTATCAGAAAGGGGTTGGTCATTTCATTGGAATGTTAAGTTGGAAACCAAATATTTGCTTCATCATCATTCATTTTATATTGAGAGCAAGAGAGAGACTTATTATCTAGATGTGATGCTGAGGGCTGGGATTATGCACAATGCACAAAAGTCCTAACTCCCTGTTTCTCGGAGTTGGAGACACCCATCAGTGGTAGGAAGAGTTACTAGGGGAATTTATTCTATGTGCCTTGAGTCATAGGTTTGAGAGAGGAAACAGATGTGACTGGCCTGGGCAGGTCGACTGAATTAAAAGTTTATGGGATAATACTAAACATTCTTTGAGGTTACTCATCACATAGGTGCTGAATGAATGATTTACAATGACACTTACTTTGTAATCCATGCCTTCACCGCAGTTTGTTACTACACACAGCAATCCCAGGGCTTTAGCCAGATCTTTGGTTGTCTCGGTCTTACCAGTTCCTGCTGGGCCAGCAGGCGCACCACCTAAATACATAGATAGCGCCTGGTACAGAAAAATAAAACAACAGCTTTAATGCAAAAAAAAACCGAAATCTATCCTGCATATTTACATATTTCATTTCAAATTATTATTATTATTATATTTACAGTCAAAAGAGAGTGTCGGGATGCGCTCCTGAATAAATGGGTGGTACTGAGTGCTACATTCAAATGCAGATACTGCAACTGCAGGTGTATTTACTATACCCCGGTGTGGAGAGAATGGCACACCAGGCTTGAATAAATAATAATAATTAACTTTTAGCATATTTATGGTTATTTTGTAGTTCTATTAAGGTCTGTGGACATCTGAAGAGGAGATGTGTGACGTCTCCAAAGCTCTCGCAGCTGCAGCATCTCTATGAAGAACACTCATGTTGGTCTGTTAACAGTAATCGCAACCGGCAACCACCCTTCATTTCCCGGACCGCCGCACCAATCTATTAAGAGTCAACAACGTGGAAATGAAGAAATGAACTAGTCTCATTAGAAGTAACAGACATACACTTGATAGTGTGGCCCCTTGGATCACATTTGCTGGTCACTTTCCCCATGGTTCATTATCGGAGAGTACATGACAATCTCTATGGTTATCAATAACGCTCATGGAAGTATCCTTTTATATATGTCACCACCCCCTATAACTGAAGTGTAGCAATTCCTCTTATGTGATCTTTGTTTTAAATCACCCGCAGAACATCCGAAACCTGAAGAGTATATATGCCAATGATGGACATTCATCCTAACGCGCCCCTTCGCACCTCCCCTCCGCCCTCTTTCCCACTATCCCATTTCTTTTCTGTTCCTTCCATGCCTCATTAAAACAGTGTTAAAACTGAAAATAAAGTGTTAAAAAAAGGCAGATACAATAATAATAATAATAATAAAAACTAGAAACAACGGCACAGGTTTCTTTTAAGCAAACCAGTGAAGTGCTTTTTGATCTTGCTTTTCTGACGTTAGAAAAGCAGTTATTTGCTAAATACAACTTGCCTGTTACATCTCTCATTGTAATTACACGATTATGCAAAACAAAAGAAAGAACGGGACTACGGTTACATTCAAGTGAAATGCAAAGTGCAGGAAGACCTATAGATCGAATGAACATTAACATACATTAAAACATATTTCTTATCTGCTGAATGCACTGTACCTGTGTAAGAGTTAGGTATATCCGATCAGTCAGTGGGGTGATAACCAGTCTCCCATTTAGACCCATGTATTCATAACCGTAGGCAAAGGTCCCAGTGCACTGGCGTACATTAAGATCATCGGGTTCTCTGTCCCAGTAAAAACGAAGCTGGCTTTCCCACTCAAACTCCCGGGCATCCATAATACTGACAAAGAGAAATGTATCCACCATACAGTAAGTAACAGTCACTGCCAGCAGTATCACGCACGCGATTACTCAGTGTAACATAACGTTTGTTTACCTGTCTCTTACGAATATGTCCACTATGTCTCGGGCATGGACGTCAATGATAAGGACGGAGTTATACTTTTTTCGATCGTTTCTGCTTAAAGGCTTTGTGATTCGAGTGACCAGTTCGTTAATCTGTTGATGCATCTTCTTAGCGTAATGTTTCAGGGCTTGCTTATCTCCCTTCTTGATTTTGCAGAAGACATCCCCCACTTCCCAGGTCCACCAGACCTGGTTACCAGCCAGCACAACCATCCCCTGGTACGAGAGCATCCAGTCAACCCTGTGAGACATGGATCGTGATTCACGGGTGTCAAGAAAGGAGTTGTGTAGTTTTCAGATCTCATGAACAACAACCTATATCCATTCTATATACACCAGCAACAAAGGCAGAAGTATACCTACCGTATGATTATAAACAACAATGTATTTCATTCATAGGAATACAAACCATTTGTATGTATGTATCCATGTATATGTATGTAATGTACTGTATGTATATCTCGATATATATGTACTGTATATATACCACCTTGAGAAAGGTCCCACTGGGGGACCGAAACGTAGTTTTTTGTGTCTTCTATCAAATATAGAAAATGTATGATTTACTTACCTGCAGTATCGTATGGTGTATATATATATATATATATATATATATATATATATATATATATATATATATATATTGTATGTATGCAATGTACTAGATGTAATGTATACATATCTCCATATATGTAATGTACTGTATGTATATCTCCATTTATATGTATGTAATGTACTGTATGTATGTATGTACTGTATGTATATCTCCATTTATATGTAATGTACTGTATGTATATCTCCATTTATATTGCGCTCACTGTGTACTCGGCGATTTCTAAAAGAGGGAATACAGGAAGTTATAATACAATAAATGCAGCAAACAAAATGGGATAATAGGAAGGGAAATCCCTGCCCCGTAGACCTTACAATCGAAGTGTTATGTTGGGAGACTAACAGAGACTGCAGGTGAGGGAATAAGTGCAGTAGGTGGCAGTGCTTGGCCATTTATATTTATGAAACGTGGATGCTGGTTGCATTAATGCTGTGATTAAAATCTTAATTTATTATTCCTTCCGCTGCAAAAGAGCATTGAACACAGTTCTATTCAGGTTAGCATTAACCTTTTTGCAGCTAGGGTGGGAGCACCAACCCATTGCAAAATCTTAAGGAAGACAAATGGCTTTTATCTTTGTTATACGGAGTACCATATTACAAATACACAATATGTATTTATTTATAAAATATTTAACCAGGAGAAAAATACATTGAGAGTTACCTCTCGTTTTCAATTATGTCCTGGGAATTAAATTGTAAGCTCTTTTGTAAATAAATTCACAGTGCCTGCATTCGCAATATGCTGTCCTATGTTTGCAAGAGCAGCGCTGTAAATATGATGAGCATTAATATTTGCCACTGTGGCCGTACCTGCTCTTGTCCTCGCAGTATCTAAATATAGCCTCCTTTGTGATGAGTCTGTTGGTCCTCCTCATTTCCTGCAGAACGGCGGTCATCCAGTCCTCGACACGTCCTTCAGCGGCTATGGCCTGGCGGAATGCCATAACCTCCCCTTCAGCCGAAATCATGGCAGTAGCCACCGTCTCACCCGTATCACCCACTTGGAATTTCAGGGATGCTATGTTATCATACATCTGAAAAAACAGGACAGTTTGTGGAGAGGACTCAACCAGACATTAAAATCAAATTATGGCGGGTAACAAAAGTGACAAAAACTCTTCACCGTACAGTAAATAAAAATACCCCTTGTGGTGCATTCGCATGTCTCAGACAGGTCTGCAACCCCTGTCTTTCCCCATTATCGCTTAGCAAACAGTGCTTTCACTGCAACCAGGGATTCTGGGTAATGACATGCAAATGAGCACAGTGGTGAGGACTCCAAACTTGAAACTTATAAACGACTTCAGAGAATTACTTACTGTAAACAGAAGAAACTGCCAGGTGAATGGGACACATTCTCTGTCTCACAGAATTGTTCAATAAAAATGTTCTTTTTTTCATCCTAACCCCAAAATTAATCAGGCTCACATAATATAAAACCCCATCAGGCCCATTCTAAACAAACTCTACATTATTTGCCTATTTACAACTTCTAGTTAAATCAGGGGGTTCTCAACTCTTCCCCCCACACCCCCCTCCAGGTTTCCAGGATATCCCTGCTTTAGCACACTGAGCCACCTGTGCTGAAGCAGGGATATCCTTAAAACCTGACCTGTTGAGTGAGTCTTGAGCACTGGAGTTGAGAACTCCTAAGTTAAAACATTAAAGTTATACACAGCAATATAATACAAAAATACGAAAAATACCTCCAGGAAATCCAGATTTTCTAATTAAACTTCTTTCATGTTTATTTAGAAAACATCTTTATACAGAGCAACGTTTCGGCATGCAAAGGTCTTCATCAGCCGAATATTACCATGATGAAGACAACTGAATGCTGAAACGTTGCTCTGTATAAAGATGTTTTCTAAATAAACATGAAAGAAGGTTTGATTACAAAATCTGGATTGCCTGAAGGTATTTTTCAATATCTACCCGTATACAGCTTACAATATTCAGCTTGCCTTTCTTAAAACCAAGGGGGGGTGTCATGAGACGGCCAAAGTTTGGAGAACGGAACACATTGTTTCGCTGAAACCTTGCACCCGTTTCCCCCCTCCCCCCCCCCCCCCACACAATACCCAGCAGGCTACCTTGATTATATGCTCCTGCACACATGTGGGGTCGCTGCTGCCTAGGATACTGAGCAGCTCGTCATCCGATATGAAGAAAAACCGAGGGAAAGCATTTCTCTTAGAGTCCAGGTAATCATTCAAGCTTTTCTGACATTTTTCCAGGCCCTCGCTTAGGTTTTGTAATTCACCGAGGCGGTTAGGGGCTTGGCAACATCGCTTTATCACCGGATCTTTTACCGTTTCAGACATTATCTGTAGAGGAAGAGTCAATGCTGCCATTAGAACCCATGCCACAATGTGTCAAGTGATGTGCAGGAAGCGGAATGCCTTATCTCTCCTATACCATGTACCATAAATAATGACTGATTCACATCAGGGAAAGTGTCTAGTCCAGTGAGTTCCAACCTTTTTTGTTTGGAGGAACCCTTGAAGTATTTTGAAAAATCTCGGGGGATCCCCTATCTGGCTGACACATATATTATTTATCCCTTGCGTCTCACTCTTACTCCCTCTTTACCACACTCACTCCCTCATGACCCCAACTCTTCTCTCACTCTCGCCCCTACCTTCCGTCAATTACCCCACTCTCACTCAATCCACCCTACAAAATACATACCAAAAAAAAAACACCCCCGGGGGGAGGGGGGGCGGTCTGTGGTCCAAAGGAGGAACCCCTGAGACTGGTTCAAGGAGCCCCAGGGTTCACTGGTCTCGTCACACACACCAAGTGAAGAAGCCATGTTTAGAAGTGTAAAGGATTCACACATGGTTATACCAAATACATTGTCTGACTCACTTTTATACCTCTTTTCCCCATATTGTTATAGTTTAAGTAGGTTGAGAGTTATAAGACTGTTCATGGTCCCAAGGCTCAGCAAAGTATCCGTCCGCTCCTCCTTCTCTTACCATACACCCCACAACTGGAACAATCTACCGGAGACTCTCACAGCCGCTACCAGTCTAGGTTCTTTCAAAACTAAAGCTGTCTCATATTTTAATCTGGTCTGTAACTGTTACATACGCCTGTAATATATATTATCTCTTGAGAAAGGTCCCACTTGTCTTGTATATAATGTGTAACCCTGTTCACTCAATGCATGTATTTGTAACCATGGATTATTTGTCATCATAACTCTATGCCCAGGACATACTTGAAAACGAGAGGTAACTCTCAATATATTACTTCCTGGTAAAACATTTTTATAAATAAATAAATTTCACTAGTTATCACATTATTACTGTATTAAGTTCGAGCTAAGCACAGGAAGCGTGAAGATATGAAGCACAGACGATCGATCCTCTATGGACAAAATACTTTAACACTAATTAGTCTACGTGTGATCTCAACTATACAGCTGTTAGGGACAAATATACTCTACGGTGTAAACCCTGATATAATGTGTTAACTCCTCTATCCCTGCAAGCAACTGTGAAACCACTGTAAAACAATAACACATTTATGGGGAGAAAAGAAGTGTAAAAGATCTGCGATTCCACATAAATGAACCATAAAAAAAACAATATTTTAGAAGGTAGCAGTTAAAAATCTACAGGCCCACTTTCATAACATAATGGTATATGGGCTTTGTTGGGCTATACTAATGAATTCAGGATAGGGGGAGCATATTTGTAATGCATCATTTTAGTGCACTGTTTCTCTCTTATGAAGAGATACTAACATATCTTCATGTTTCAAGTGTGCAGCAAAAAAAACAACTGTAAATGCACAAAATTATCAAAAAAACAAAAAACAAATAGCAATGTAATTTATCCATAAAAGAATTACCATTGTTTTATAAACTATTCAGAAACAGGTTGCACGTTATTTTCAACATGTTCAATCCCTTTTGCTGCTAGAGGTGAGAGAAATACTTGCCCTTTTCAATATTTTGTCAATATTGTCAAATTTTTTGGCTTCTTCTGGCAACTGTGACCGGATGTCACCTCCAATAAAAATGCTTTCAAGATACATCCATTTCCGCTGAACCACCATCCACACCTGTGAAGCAGCACAGCAAAACATCAATGAGAATTCCCAGTAATTACCTTCGGGGTGAAATATTAGCTCTGATGGCAACAAATGCTTGGTTACCTCAATAACTTCTCCAATTAAAGAGAGGGTTTTTTCCCAGAGCTGCACAGAGTTTAGGAAGGGGCCCGCGAACCGACTTCCTGCTATGCTTTGCAGATTCATGGCGTTATCGTCAAGAATCTGAAGGATATCATCAACGGATCCCAGTATATTGCCACGATCCTGAGTTCCCTTGATGTATCTTTGCACAGTAAATTTCATATTTTCCCACAAGTCTACAATATCCTTCACACCCTGGTTAAAAAAAAAAAGAAGAAGATAAAAGACGGCATTTAGTTACATGGAATAAGAACAAGACTGCTAAAAGTTACAAAGTTTCTATTTCAACAATTTAGCCAATAATATCCTGAGAGGCACGTTGGTAACTCTGTTGTTTTTTACATACATGTGCAAAAGATAAGGAAACCTTGACAAAAATGTCAAACAGTATGACATACGGACAGTACATTATAGGACCCGATCCAATGTGGTCATTCTCCCTCTCACAGAGGTACATGAGATTTTTATCAGGTAGTGTTAGGACCTGCAATTTGGGTCCTGCCTTGACGTGGCTGCAGGCTTATAACGCTTATAACTAAATTACCCTAACTCATGATAATATCAGCACTGAAGTATTGCAGTACAGGCAGTCCTCGTTTTACAACGCTTCGCTTTACAACGAATGGCTTATCCATCGCTGTGCAATGCATACCTATATTCATTTTTACAACGCCAAAATGGCTTATCCAACGCTCTTACGACGCTTTGCAACATTGTGCATGTGTGTATATATATATACATACACATACACATAAACAACGTTGCAAAGGGTCGTAAGAGCGTATATATATAATATTATACTATATAATATATTATTTATTATGTTATATTATATATAATACAGTATATACACTATATAATTTATGTGTGTGCTGCATATCTTATTGCGTGCATATCTTATTGCCTGCATAAAATATTTGGTGTATTTTAGTGTTAAAAATGCCTCCAGGAACGGAATCTTTCATTTAAACAGTGTTCCTATGGGAAAACGTGTTTCGCTATACAACGTTTCGCTTTACAACGCCATTTTGAGTAACGCATTGTGTCGGATAACCGAGGACTGCCTGTATGTATTTTGTCACATTGGATGTAGCTTTGGGCATTTTTGTCTTTTAGAGTATATTATAGGAGGACAATATTGGAGCCACTTAGCTGTAGGAGAAACGACAGGTAATTCCATAAGATTACATGACATATGCAATACATGTATTGGAGCCACTGGTGGCTGAAGTATAAACTACTATCACTGTATTATGTTTGTGCAATTGTGACATGTCTGTTGTTGGAGAACCTGTTATACATAGATTTGCTTGTTTGAGTTAATGGAATATTTAATGTCGATCAGCGCACATGGCTAAACTGCATTAAGAAGGAAAACTGAATGAGAACATAAGAGGTTATTTATATATATTTTTTACATAGGATTGAAGCAGGGGGTCTCCGGAGCTGAACCCCATTAATTACAGCTTCGGGGATCCCCTCGTTCACGAGGTACAGACCTCCGAAGGGGGTGCCGGGATCTCAGCAAAGTTTAAAGCTCCCGCACCACGCAGGCCAAATAGGAAGCCGCACCGGATGACGTTGCAGCTTCTTATTGGATCGCAGGGCGCAGGACCTTTGAAACTCCGCCATTACGCGAATCCTGCTAGCCGTGCGGCTACCGGCACAACCTACAGAGGTAAGTGTTTCCAGAAGCAGGGTGTCATGATAATATCATGAGATATTATGTATTTGAATCCATCTGGTGCTTCAGGGGTTAATGAGCTACAATTGGTTTAAAAATACAATATGTTGGGTCAGTACTTTTTCCGGGTTTCTGCTGGTCTTCAAAGAGGGCTTAATTCGGGGGGAGTGGGGGGCTGTCACCGGTGGCCCACTCAAGGTGACGTGTTGGTTTAGAAGGTCGTAAACACTAACCAGATACTGGTCTGTTGGCCTCAAAGAAAGCTAAATGTTGGTGAGCAATTACTGGTACATTCCAGAGAGAGGTGACACACCGCGTAAGCTTCAGTTAAGGACTTTATTAAAAATGAGAATATCATGTGACATCATCTGTCGAACATGCTGGGAGTTGCATGTGTGTATCCGTGGCACTGAGCGGCATATAATGATTGCAGACACGTCAGATTTAGAAGGTACTATGGGACAGATACCATTTGTTGCTCAAATTTAGGATTAAGATGGTCGTGATTAGTCTAGTTGCGTCCGCCATGAGCGCCTGAATGTACTGATGTAGCTCACGTGTGTAAGTATTAGAGTCGCGAAGTTATGAGTGCGGTTATATACTGAGGGAAGTTTAAACGTCGTTTTGTAAAAGTTATTTTTTACCCAGTCGTAAAACTGTCACTCTCATAGCCAATTTACGACGGGGGTTGGGCTTAGTTTGTTTCAATGGGGGGGAGGGTGGGGGAAATCTTACTTATGTCCCAGCAATTATTATAAAAATCAGATTTCAACAGAGGTGTGCTTGGACCAAACACATGATATCTCATCTTCATGAGCCAATTACCTCTCTGGGAGAAAACCTATAGCATTTGGGTGATGTAGTGTATAGGAATTTCTATGTTATATTTTATCCTATTATTTTGAGAAACTGTTCTGCATTTATTGTAATTGTAATTGTATTTGTTCTTGTAATCCTTTTTCTGTAACATAAGCACTGTATTTTTATAGATATTAAAACATTTAATAGGTGATGCTTTGGGCTCTAATGAACTGTTGCACGCTCTGGAGAGAGTATTTACATTTTCGGACACATTTGGCTACAACAGATTTTTGTGCATTAAGTGCGTAGTTTTTTTCTATCACAAACAGGGACCTGAGACCCTGGCAGGTTTATTAATTTTACATCTTTTATTTGCTTTTCTAGGGTGCTGGCAGCCTATATATATGATTGCAATTGAGTTAGGGTTAATATTAACTCATTGAAAGTACCTTGCGGAGGAGAAAGGCGAGTTGGCTAGAAAAACCGTGTGTGTTAACCCTGGCTGCATATCCAAGTCACGTGCCCACTTTGGTGCTGTTTGTGACAGGTGGTACGTAGTATATGGTGACAGATTTAGGGGAGATATTACTAATTTGAGGGACCTTGGCAAAGGGTGGGACCGCTTGCGAGATGTGTATTAACACTTGTCCCGTATGCAGGTCACGGTGTGCCGTACGTGACATACGTGGTCCCCGGAGCTGAAATTAATGGGATTCCGCTACGGAGACTCGCTGCATCAATTCTATGTAAAAAATAAAATAAAACTTGTGTATTACATCATACAATTATTTTGCCCCTGGTTTCCCGTGTTTGTTCTGTATCCCATCAAAATGTTCAATAAACAAAAGTAATAAAATAAATAAAATAACGAAACAATCGCCCCAAAAAAATGACACACTTGGATTGCCTCTTTAAATAACAAGCTTGAGAATAGTTAATATGTATAAATACAAGCATGTTACCTTCTCAATGCTTAGCTCCTTAACAGCTGATGCCACAATCTCGCTGATGACCTCCGCATACTTGTGAAGCTCCATAGCAAACATATTTTCCAACGTGAATGTCTCGAGGTTCAGCTCAAAACTTGTACTTGTTCTGACCATAAGATCTCTCCAGTGCCTGAAAGTACATTAACTGGTCAAACACCGCAGAGTGGAGAAACAGGACCGCACAGACCAGGGCCATTTTAAGCACCCACGTCTCCCTGCCACCTCTTCCCCTGCTAATGGTGTTAACCTATCTGATTTAATACTGACTAACCTTTAAAACTCGCCTCACACATCAAGCATCCCAATAGCCTGCACCCATGGCTATTGTCCCACACCCACTGTCACTCCTACCAACCATTGTGGCCAAGCGCTGCCATCTACAGTACTTATTCCCTCACCTGCTGTCTCCTGTAACTCTACCATCTTTCCACTTAGATTGTAAGCTCTTCGGGGCAGGGATTTCCTTTCCCATTGTCTGATTTTGCTACACTTATTGTATTATTATAATTTCCTGTACTGTATTCTTTGTGAAGCGTTGAGTCCACTTTTGGCGCTATATAAATAAAAATATGCATACATACAAAAGTGTGTTCAAACCTGTCTCTCAGAGCTTCATTCTTTAGATCAAGAAGCAAAGGGATGGACGCTTTAAACTCCTTCATTTTGGATTCTAGATAAAACGCCACTGGCAGGCTGCGGACTTCTTTGGATAGCTTTCTGAAAGCCTTGAGAAAGCCGTCGATTCCATCCTGAAGAACCTGAACATTTAAATTTGCCCACAGCATCTGCGACCATTCTTCTTCGGCAAGCTGAAATACAGCACACAACTGTGTGACTGACTCAAAGTGTTTAATATTACTCCATCTCTTGCATGAGTCCCCATTGGTGAAGGGATTGACCATGCGGATTCTTATGGAGGCAAATGATCTTAAATTGACAAACCTTTTGTGCTATGTATATTTCATATATCTGTCGTAAGCCCCTCATTTCCTTCTGCACTTGTATGAGGTCAGGATACATTGTAATGGACAGGTCAAACAGCTTTTCAGCATTCGCCAATTCCTGGCGGTTCTTTTCCTGCTTTGCTAACTTTTGTTCAAACACTGCCAGGACCTGCAATCCTGTGAACGAGTCAGAGAACATTATTGCACTTGTTCAATTGATTTGTCTGCCTGCTGATGTATTTATTTTTATTTATTTATAAAAATGTTTTACTAGGAAGTAATGCATTGAGAGTTACCTCTCGATTTCAAGTATGTCCTGGACACAGAGTTATGATGACAATACATGGTTATATTAAGTGAGCAGGGTTATACATTATATACAAGACATTGCATGCACAGTTAGAGATAATATATATTACTAGCTGAGAGACCCGGCGTTGCCCGGGATGTAAATGCGTAATAGGTAGTATTATTTATAAATGGTGGAACAATAGGTGACTGTTTGTTGTAAAGGTTGGATAATAATATTGAAAAGAAAGATGGAATAAAATGTAATACGATGTTGTATAAAAATGGTTCATTGTAAACACACCACAGTACAATGTATATTTTGGTGACATAACAGATGTAAAAATGTGAGGCGTGTGTCCTGCTAGGGTGTGAGGCGGCAGGTGGCGCGTGGATTGTGAGTGCTGTCTGTGAGTGGGGGTCCTGCTAGGGTGTGAGGCGGCAGGTGGCGCGTGGGTTGTGAGTGCTGTCTGTGAGTGGGGGTCCTGCTAGGGTGTGAGGCGGCGGGTGGCACATGGGTTGTGAGTGCTGTCTGTGAGTGGGGTCCTGCTAGGGTGTGAGGCGGCAGGTGTCGCGTGGGTTGTGAGTGCTCTCTGTGAGTGGGGGTCCTGCTAGGGTGTGAGGCGGTGGGTCAGTGATGTCGGTGCGTAGGGGCGGGAGGCAGCAGGTGTGTGTGGCGGCAGGTATAGGTCGTGTGTGGCGGGAGTCTGTTGAGTGCATGCAGCGGCTGTGAGGCGGTGGGTGAAAGGCAGAGGCGGGCGGAGTAAGGGCGGGTGAAAGGCAGAGGCGGGGAGGCAGGCGAAGATCAGTGGACAGGAGGGGGGTGACAGTGGCCAGGAGGGGGGGAGTGTGGCCAGGAGGGGGGTGACAGTGGACAGGAGGGGGGGTGACAGTGGACAGGAGGGGGGGTGACAGTGGACAGGAGGGGGGGGGGCAGTGGACAGGAGGGGGGGGGGCAGTGGACAGGAGGGGGGTTGGTTTGGTTTAAATTGACGGGTCCCTCCTCTCCACTCCCCCTGTATCTTTCTCCGCTCCTGACCCCCCCCCCCACCCCCCATGTGTAGCTCCGGTCCCCACTCTACAGTGTCTGAGACACAGTGTAACACACACACACACGCACACAGACACACACACAGTGTCCCACACACACACTGTCACGCTGTGACACACACACACACACAGACACACACACACACACTCACTCACTCACACACTCACACACACTCACCTCTCCTTCTGGCCGCCGCCATGTTAGTTAGTCCGCGAGGGAGGAAGAGGTCCTTCCGCCGCCATCTTAGGTGCCGCGTGGCAGCGGTAGGCTGCCCTGGCCAATGCCTGTCCCCGCGCCAGGGAGGTGAGCGGGAGGTGAGTGGGAGGTGAGGGGAGGTGAGCGGAGGGAGCGGGAGGTGGGTGGAGGGAGCGGGAGGTGGGTGGAGGGAGCGGGAGGTGAGTGGAGGCAGCGGCAGGCTGCCCTGCCCACTGCCTGTCCCCGCGCCGGGGAGGGAGTTGAGCGGGAGGGAGGTGAATGGAGAGGGAGGTGAATGGAGCGGGAGGTGGAGGGAGTTGAGCGGGAGGGAGGTGAGTGGAGAGGGAGGTGAGTGGAGCGGGAGGTGGAGGGAGGTGAGTGGAGAGGGAGGTGAGTGTGATGGGGGGGGGTGGAGAGGACAGAGAGAGGTGTGTGTGTGTGTGTGTGTCTCTCCCCCTGTGTGTCCTTTGGCCCGTCACTCCGCCTCAGGCCAATGAGAGGTGTGCGGGGGCGGGCCAATGGACCAATGAGATTTCTCCTAGGGACACCGGACATCCAGGCAGGCAGGCAGGCAGGCAGGCAGGCAGGCAGGCATACAGTGCTTTCACTAATATAGTATAAGATGAGCGTATGTAACAGTTACAGACCAGGTTAAAATGTGAGACTGCTTTAGTTTTGAAAGAACTTAGACCGGTGGTGGCTGTGAGTGTCCGGTAGATTGTTCCAGTTGTGGGGTGCAAAGTAAGAGAAGGAGGAGCGGCCGGATACTTTGCGGAACCTTGGGACCATCTCCCTTACTTTGATTCAGATGGCTGGTATGACGCGTCGCCATGGCAACGTGGCATCAAATGACGCCACGGGGTCACATGACATCACATGGCCCGCGGTGTCAAATGACGTTGCAGGGTCACGTGACGTCATGACTCTGAGGCGTCATTTGACGCTGTATACAAGGTGAAGGGGAGCACGAGTTGTGGGGGAGAGCAGGCAGGGGGGCGTAGGACAAAAAGTTTGCGGACCCCTGCTCTAGGTGAAGGATGTAAATAGAAAGCCGTCATTGAGATCCCGTGGGTACTGGCTTTGGAGCTTGTAAATGTCTCACACCTCAAAAGGCGTTTGTCCCAGTCACCTTTCCTGGGGCCAATTTTATGATGGTCCATGCCCCGAAAACGTAACATCTTGATGTCTCCCGAGTGTGACTCATTTATGTGGCGGGGGACTGGTGTGTCAAGTCTGTTCCTTCTGTGTTAGAAGCCCCAACAATAATTCGATAGGTTCTTGATAACTAAGCTACTTAAACTGTTAATGATGCTGTTAAAGTATGTTTTAGTATAGCCAAGAGGATATATGGTAAGGAATCATTGCAAGCAGCATCTAATAGGACATAGGACATTTTACCATTTTCAAGGTCGTCTCCAACAGCACCAGGTCCTTCCACACGGAACAGGTCTGCAAACTGGACCAGCTCCGTCTTGTAGTCCTTAATTTGATTTTTGGTGATCTATGGGAAAGAGCAGTTTTGGCAGATATTTATTGATACTGTATTTTAGAGCAGGGGTCCTCGACTCCAGTCCTCAAGCCCCCCCCCCCCTACTCCTCTCACCCCCCACCAGGTCCGGTTTTCAGGATATCCCTTCATCAGCAAAGGGTGGCTCAATCAGTGGCTCAGTTTTCCACTGAGCCACCTCTGCTGAAGCAGGGATATCCTTAAAAGCTGACCTGTTGTGGGATCTTGAGGACTGGAGTCGAGAACCCCTGTCTTAAAGCATTTAAAAGCCTGTGCTAAAAACCAATTACCTGTGTAAAGGTATTTTTGACTTTTCCGAGGCTGTGATCCACGTGCATTGATTCTTGAAAGAGGTCTTCCCAGATGTGCGTGATTCTCTCTGCCAAATCTTTCTCTTCTTCTTCAAACTGGAGGAAATATAAGATGTGGTTTTTAATCCAATTAAATGAGAATGCACTGGCCACATCCCTGACCAAATTCAACCAGATTTGCTCACCGCTGCATACATCAATTTTTTTTAATTTATTCTAAGATCATTAATAATAGCTGATCGGGACAAGACGCAAACTACTACATGTGCACCCATGGGTGGGATGTGCGTCCAATGGGAGTGATGATTAATGTAAGTTTCCAGCTACCTTTGCAACACTAGTGAACACCATGTTTGATAAAAGCAATACATCGGGTAACGTTTATTAATGACATAACATTGCCCATTCTCTAAGGTGGAGGATCCAAACTCCAGTCCTCAAGGACCAATAACAGTTCAGGGTTTAAGTGTGCCCCAGCTTGAGCACAGGTGGTTCAGTCAAAATGATCGGGTCATCTCTGCTAATGAGAGGATTGTCTTACAGCAGCAGGCCAAGGTGCCGATTAAAATTTTTTTTTTTTTTAAACATTTCCTTCCCTTTAATATGCGCATCAATACAATCCACACAATGATAAGTAATTGGCTAAGTTGCCGATCGATCTGTTCTCTTGTGATCGATCAGCGAAGGTTCAGTTTGGGGGTTCACTAAATGGCCGTCAGTGCAGCTGAAGAGGACCAAAGATGCAAAGTTCTGTGGGGAAGATCATGTGACCAGGCAGTCACTAGATACAATTGGTGCACTGCTAGCGAGACGGCGGGGCTCAAAAAGGGGTGTGCCAGAGCTTGTTTCAGGAGAGGAAGGGGGTGTGACTTTGTAAATGGTTGCTATAGAAACAAAAAATGCTTGTTACATTATAATACATTAAAAAAATTGTTTTTAATGCTACAAGTATTTTCTCCTAGTACAGAACCCATTTATTTAAAAAAAACAAAAAAAAAACCACGTAGGATATTGCTTGGTCTGAGGCTTTAAAACCCGGACTGGCCGCGGTCCTTGAGGACTGGAGATGGGAACCTCTGCGTTAAGGGCATGCACAGGAAGATGATGACTCCATTATGGGATGGTTAAGTAATAGTTTTTTCATATTATTCCACGTTTCTGATAAAAGACAACTACATATCATTATTGTGACTATTTCCGTGATGAAGGCACCTTCAACATGCTGTGCTAATAAAGGTACAGTGGCTGAAGTCATTATTGTGTATTTCTGTGGTCAAGGGATTTCCAACTAGTTTTGCAAACGGGCCGGTTCGAAAAAAAAACTAATTAGAGAGTAGACGGGCCATAAGAGTATTATAATGTCATTATGGATACATTTAAACGGCTTAGAAAGGAGTCTAGTTCAGGTGTGTGCAAACTTTTCAGTCTGCACCTCCCTGCCTGCTCTCCCCCACTGCTCGCGCCGCCGCCCACCCATTAGACTCCGGCGTCAAATGACAACGCAACATCATGTGACCCTGCGGGGTCATTTGACGCCGGGTTGCCATGGAGTCGTGTCACTGGAAGTCAAGGTAAGGGAGTTTCAGAGGCCTTGCACGGTTGACCCGGCGTTTAATTTAAATGCCTCCGGGGAAACGCAGGGCCTCTGTAACCGCTGCACCCCCCCTGCCCCCAGTTTGCACACCCCTGGTCTAGTTCAACATTTTCCAAGCATTTGTAACACCTGTGCCATATGTATCTACATTATCTTAGCTTACAAGTGAATTTCAGTGTGCACTGCAATTATAAGGAGCAGACCGTCCAAGGGCCACCCCAAGGCTCGCCCCAAGGGCCACCCAAAGGCCTAATGTGGGCTCAATTTGGTCCGTGGGTCACAATTCCAAAAGGCCTGCTATAGTCCTTACTCACCTTAATATTATACATTGTCAAGGTTCGGTATCTCTCCTGGATATCTCTGAATCTTAATTCAACCATCAAAGACATATCTCTAACCGCTGTGATGGTGGCGAGTACAAACTTGAGATCTTCAAGTGTGTCTGGGGTTTTCTTTAAATTTACAGACAATTTCTACAAAAGAAGAATGTTAAAAAGTTTGAGGATATGGAGAACATAAGTTTTTATTCTCCTATTTATCACATTGCCGCTAATGTTGCAAGCAGTGCAATACAAAGCAATACATTGTTTAAGCAATGGCTCCAAACAGCATTTAGTGATGGGGAGGTGAACCTTTCACTGCAAGTGCCGGCAACACATCTGTATTTAATTAATGCAACCCAGTTGCAATGGTAAACATGTACAAAATAGAAACAAACATTTGGGGTGTTCACAATGATGTTACTGGAGTTAAGTTACTATGTACTAGTGCTACATTCTTTAAAGGTGCTATTCCCCCAAAAACTGACATCTTGAAAATGAGCTCAATGTGATACCTTAGCTGTTTTCGATTTTATTTCAATTTTAAAAGGCCCACAGATTAGTGTCCACATCACTGCCGTTTTATTCTCACGTGCTCATCGCACCAGGGCTGTTTTCCATGCAGATTTCAAATAAATATTTAAGAAATGGTCTTATTTTGAGCTTCTTATATGAGGCTCTTTGAAGTCCAGCAATGTAAGACAGCAGGAGGGTATTTGCAGCCATGTAACTGCTCATTTCAGGAAATAAAACACGGGGGCACATACATCCAGTGCTGGTTCTGGTGTTAACCCTTATTGACTTGAATGGACATTTACACTTTAACAGGTGCGATAACCCATCCTGGCACTTCAAGCATGTGGCCCAAAGGCCTTTATTCTATAAAGTGCGAGAGTGCCGATCATGCATGTGCCCCGTATGGCAAACCCCATTTACTTCAATTACAATTATCCGTGCGATAACGCCAGATTGGTGTTCTCGCACCTAATAGCGGGGGTGCTCAACTCCAGCCCTCAAGCCCCCCCTCCTCAACAAGTTAGGTTTTCAGGATATCCCAGCTTCAGCACAGGTGGCTCAATCAGAGGCTCAGGCGAAAACTGAGCCTCTGATTGAGCCACTTGTGCTGAAGCAGAGATATCCTGAAAACCTGACCTGCTGGGGGGCTTGAGGGCCGGAGTTGAGCAGCCCTGCATTATAGAATAGAAGTGTCAAAATCAGTGAACCGGAAAAAAACTAGAGGGGTGAAAACAGACTCTTTATTCAACAATACGGTGAAGAAACCCAAACCCCTCCAGGGTACCTTGTACGTCACGAAAAAATGCCACCCCAAGGACCCTTATGATGTACACCGCACATCATTACCCTTCGCTTATTTTTTAGGGGATGTCCGCGATCGGCGCTGCCATCGCATAGCACACAGAAGGGGGGGGGGGGGCGTCCCTTCCCCGTTAAATCTGGTCACAACACGGGAACTGATCACATGATCGCTCCGAAGAGAGGTCACGTGATCACGAATTGCCAAAAGGTTTCGTGGCCACCGGGTTGCCATGACGCTCTGGCACTGAAAGGGTTAAGAAATGACCGTGCAGGGGGAGCTGGACCTTTAAATAACTGTCAGGCTGTTCTTCCTAATTACAGAGGTTCTCACAGCACCAGTGGCGGATTTCCCATTAGGCCCAATAGGCGGAGAGAAAGTGCGGGACCTCTGTAAAGGTCTCTTACCTCCTCCTCCGCCCTCCTCCTACTGCAGCATCGCCGCAGGAAATGGCGATGCATTGCCATGACATCGGGACGTCACATTACATCGCATTGTCCTGGTAACGTGTTATTACGCTGCAGGAGGAGGCGGGTGGCGCTGCATGAAGCGGCAGTGGCCCGGGCGTTAAAAAGGTAAGTGCCTACGGGCGGCAAAATGTTAAATCCGCCACTGCACATCACCCATCTGGAGCCTCATGTCCAATATAGCCCAAAATAGTCAACACGCTCCCCCAGGTGCCTGTGAAGATAAAACACATACCTCCAGCTCATTTCTGAGGTTGTATAGTTCTTCCCGTGCAGATTCATTGAGGAGTTTTCCAAGAGAATTCACCCAAGCTCTTGCATTCTTCTGCACGGTGTAAGCCAAAGGTGCCAGGTGCAGCCTGATGCATTGTTCATCTTTGATTAAAGGCTGCTGCGTCACCTCTTGAGCTATCCTAGCGTAGAACTGCAACTTCTCATCATATATGACGCAGGAGGGCTTTTTGGCAGCAAACTTCTCCATGACAATGGCTTTATCCAGCTTCCATAGAGGGCGGTATCTCTTCCACCGGTTGAGGTACTTTGCGAGGGAGCTGAGGAGTTTGTGCATGTTCTGGGAGATGACAATAGCTTGCTCTATGATCTGAGGGTTTTGAGAAATGTCACTGAAGAAACTGAAGACAACGAGTTCGTCTTCTTCTGCTCTCTGTGGAGGGCATTCAATGCAGGTCCCATGCATCCACCGTACAAAGCCCTGAAATCAGTGCGGGAAAGCGTTACAAAGAACCATAGAACCCAACACACACTCTATTTGATCCCAAGCATCACTTTGTCTCTATCCCAAACACGTTTATATCTCCTTTACCACACGCCCATCTACCACCTCTGATGACGCTTTTTCCTGAGTTTGCCAACCTTCATGGCATGTACCATTCGTTTTTTTCTGCTACCAAATGCATCCCCTGCCTGCAATCCATTCTCCTATATTTAAATAGATGACTAAGCATATAGGATTACACGATTGGTACCCTACACTCGGTAGTTACCCGGAGCCCTGCTGGCAATTCTAACTTTGCAGCCACTCTCCCGGCTATAGCTAATTTATGGTTATACCTTTGTGGTTTCCACGCATCCCCGGATGCACTGAACAGTCATCTTGTAGATTTCATTGGCATTGGGATGAAGGATTATCTCTGGAGCAGACAGGATCGTTTCGGCTTGGAAGAGTGGAACCTCCCCGAGGAGAACACCGTTAAAAGCCTGGAAATTTCTTCATCAAATGAAAAAAGAAAAAAAACAATATGAAGAAATGTTAGCTCACTGGACATCAAAAGGAAAATGAAGCGATCACAAAGATGCAATTTTCAAATGTTACTGAGTGACATCCTCCTAACCATTTTACTACAGAAAGAAACTCTCACCATCGATGAACCTTTATTTTTTAAGTCTTCGACTTGCAGGTCCTTCTAGATGTGAAGTGCTCCACGCACATTTTAAATGAAGAGTTTTCAATTTACATTTAACTTCACTTTTTAAGTTAAAATGAACAGGGTTATTGGATACCAAAAATGTGCCCTACAAAATCTTCATCACGGACCACTAGATTTATCGCAGATTACTGACTCGACTGTTCATCCCTTTAGGCAAAAAAGGATGGGTAGCCGTGCTGGTCCTCTCTTCCATGTAGTAAGAATGTTGGGAGAGGGAGTAGGGGGTCTGATACCTTTGATTGGACCAACAAGTAGTTGATACGTTACAAGCTTTCCAACATCTCAGGGTCTTTCATCGGGTAACCAGTCAGAGTGACTAAGCCACTGATTGAACCACTGAAGCAGGGCTATCCCTAAAATCTGGCCTGTTGGTGGCCCTTGAGCACTGGAATTGGCCGCCCCAGGGCTATCCCTAATATCTGGCCTGTTGGTGGCCCTTGAGCACTGGAATTGGCCGCCCCAGGGCTATCCCTAATATCTGGCCTTTTGGTGGCCCTTGAGTACTGGAATTGGCTGCCCCTGGGTTAGTTGAAGAAAAATCAGCCAAACAAATACAGAATACAATAATCTTCCTCTTACTTTATAATCATTTTTGTCAAGGTGTTGAACACCCTGCGTTCCCAGTAGGCGTAATATTGAGCCATTTTGGGGTTTTTTCCCGTGTTTGTGTGCACCACCAAGCCTTCCATTTTTGTTAGCAGTGGCCCAATGGCAGCACACTTTCGAACCATGACCTGCAGGTCCTTGGTTCTTTCATTTTCAATGTAGTCGTAGAATTCCTTTACCCCTGCAATCAAAAAGAACATAGTCAAACATGCATGTTAGATGTGCCCCCTGAGATGTAGATGCTACTCCATTAAAAAAATATATCACATTTCTATGGACAATGAATAAACCATCCCTCCCACAAATCCCAACAGACCAACCCCCCTGCTCTAAAAGTGCAGGATTTCAATCCATTTCCCCCAGGACATACTTGAAAATGAGATTCACATTTCAATGGTAACATATTTGATGAGTAAATAACCTTCAGAGTTGGTGATTTTTTTTTTTACCGCACGGTTTTGCGGGTAAGAAAACACACGTACCTGGGAGTTCAGCTCCTGGTTTCATATCCATAAATTTAAAGAGATTTGCAGACTCAATCACTGCTAGCTTGGAATCGATATCTTTCGCACTCTTCTGTACTTGATGGATCAGGGATTCAAACTTTGAAATGGCCTGGCTGCATCGAATGATGTAGTCTCCAATGCCTTAAACAAAACAAACAAATGTGGTCTTTAAGAAGAGTCATCTCTTCATGTCATCAAACAACAGTGCAGGGGTCTCCAGCTGGCGGCCCCCAGGCCAATGAAGAGCCTAGGTGTGCAAATTTTTTAACCTACGCCCCCCCCTGCCTGTCTACCTCCCGGTTCGCGCCCCCCCTCCTCCTCGGCTCCGACATCACGTGACCCCGCTGAGTCATTTGCCGCCGATTACCATGGCGACGCGGCGTCGAAGATCAGTTAGGAGAAGCTGCAGAGGCCTCGTGCGGTGTCGCCCCCGGCATTTACTTTAAATGCCTTGGGGGAGAGCGCGGGACCTCTGTAGCCGCGCTCCCCCTGGAAATTCTCCCGCCCACAGTGGATGCAGCAGGCAACATCTCTAGAGCAGGGCAGGGCAACTCCAGTCCTCAAGGGCCACCAACAATTCAGGTTTTAACGATATCCCTGCTTCCGCACAGGTGGCTCGATTGAGTTGGAGACTGAGCCACTGATTCAGCCACCTGTGCTGAAGCAGGGATATCCCCAATACCTGACCTGTTGGTGGCACTTGAGGACAGGAGCTGGCCGTCCCTGCTCTAGAGAATCCACATAATAAAGTGGATAGGAAGCTAAAAGTGAGGCGCCCAATTGGTTCTCATTTGCATGTCACTACCCAGAATCCTTGTCTGCAGCTTGCGCACTCTATTATGTGACAGTGGGGTGAATGAGGCAGGTTTTGTGGACCTGTAGAAAACATGAAAATACACCATAGGGTATTTTACCTCTGCTAATTTTCTGATGTAATAAAGGAGTAATTACATAGGTCACGGGGACCTTGCATAAAAACAATGTAATATAATAGCGTTTGAATAAAACAGCTTTGAATTAGCCGACTCCCTGAGCTGCTATGGGGTCTTGGAAGCCCAATGAGAAAAAACACTGCAAGTCCATTAAACATTTCAAGGTTTCATCAAAACACCAGTTGTGTAACACGTTCTAATTGTATTACCTAAGGAGTTCCAGTTCAATCTTTTATAGCCAGATCGAAACACCCTCCAAAGTTCCCGAATGTGGTCATCAAGAAGTTGGACTTCGGCTTCATTCAGGGATCCCATAAGTTTCTCGTAAGCAGCCAGCATGTGTTTCATTCCATCCGTGTACCTAAAACAGTTCTTACATGGTCACGCCAAACCAACAGTGATATCCGTGTCTAATTCTTAAGCTTATACAGGCTGCTGAGGGGGATTGCGGCTTTTGAAGCTACATACCAAGCAATATCCTACATGTGAGTTTTTTTTAATAAAATCAGTTCTGTACTATGAGAAAATACTTAAAGCATTTTTTTTTTAAACCACTGAATGACATTTTTAATGTATGGTAAAATGTAACAAGCATTTTTTGTTTCTATAGCAACCATTTACAAAGTCACATCCCTTTCCTCTTCTGAAACAGGCTCTGACACACCACTGTTTGAGCCCCGCCCTCTCGCTAGCAGTGCACCAATTGTATCTAGTGACTGCCTGGTCACATGATCTTCCCCACAGAACTTTGCATCTTTGGTCCTCTTCTGCTGCACTGACGGCCATTTAGTGAACCCCCGAGCCGAATCTTCGCTGATCGATCACAAGAGAACAGATCGATCGGCAAGTTAGCTAATTACTTATCATTGTGTGGATTGGATTGATGCGCATATTAAAAGGGAAGGGAAATTTTTTTTTTTTTTTTTTTTAATCGGCACCTTGGCCTGCTGCTGTAAGACAATCCTCTCATTAGCAGAGGTGACCCGATCATTTTGACTGAACCACCTGTGCTCAAGTCGGAGTACACTTAAACCCTGAACTGTTACTGGTCCTTGAGGACTGGAGTTGGGATCCTCGACCTTAGAGAATGGGAAATGTTATGTCATTAATAAACGTTACCCGATGTATTGCTTTTATCAAACATGATGTTAAAAGGTAGCTGGAAAAAAAAAGAAATAAAAGCCGCATTGAAAAGGGCAAGAAGAGAAGATTGGCGATCAGTGCAGACTGCTACTTTAACATGCTTCACAAAGCGGGACCGGGTAACCGCCCGACTTTCAATCTGTTGCGTTTGTGTGTAAGAACCAGTCAGCTGAATCCATCATTGAATTTGCTGTACTTTGTTTCTCGAACCGCTGCATTGCACAGGTATGAAATATAGAAGGATAAAGACATAGCAATGCTGGCAGCGAAGAGGTTCATCACTTCTTGTGCTGAAGCAGGATATCCCTAATACATGGCCTTTTGGTGGCCCTTGAGGACTGGAGTTGGCCTCCCCTGTACTCCAGTATAAAGCACAGTTCTGCCATCAGGAGACACAGGGAAGGGCACTTCCAGGTTGCTGGAGTTTAGTGGTATCAGCCTTTCCATGTAATAACCCTTTTCAATGTGTGTATAAGTCCGGCGTTAATGCAGAAATGCCATTATCTTGGTCACGATTAGACACGTGGACAATCACACATCACTGTTGTTGACGACCATAACGGACGCTCACTAGCAAAACATTTTGGGCCCACACAAACTTTAGTACAGGCATACCCCGCATTAACGTACGCAATGGGACAGGAACATGTATGTAAAGCGAAAATGTACTTAAAGTGAAGCACTAACTTTTTCCACTTATCGATGCATGTACTGTACTGCAAGCGTCATATACGTACATAACTGATGTATATAACGCATGTGTAACAGGCTCTATAGTCTCCCCGCTTGCGCACAGCTTCGGTACAGGTAGGGAGCCGGTATTGCTGTTCAGGACGTGCTGACAGGCGCATGCGTGAGCTGCCGTTTGCCTATTGGGCGATATGTCCTTACTCGCAAGTGCACTTAAAGTGAGTGTCCTTAAACCGGGGTATGCCTGTAGTAAAAATGACATTATGAAGAATGGTTTTGCTGTAGGTCGTCCTCAGTATTTCATACAGGCCCAAAATAACCCTACCAGCTCCCACTGCAAATGATGAATGGCCTTATTTTAAAACTGATGTACGGCGCCTCTTCCTCACCTCAAGAACTTGTCTTCCTGTAATGCAACATTTCTTGCCAATTCCCCGACAGAAAACCCCAGCTGCTCCATGTGTTTCGTTTCTGTAATAATCTCCCGCAGTTCAGGGGCAAAGTTTACCACGTAGCGGACACTTTTATCGTCAATATCCACCTCAATGTGGTCCACGTTCTGCAAAAGAAAAAATCAAGCAAACTAAATGCATTCTTTTCATTTTTATACAGCTGACAGAATATGCAGAATATGCAGAATATGCAGAAAATGCAGAAAATGCAGAATATGCAGAAAATGCAGGCACTCGTTGCAGTGAATATAGAAACATAACTGTTTTTAATAGGTAAGTTGGGAATCCCCACCGCAAAATAAAACCAACCTCATACTGTAAGATTTTCCATAAGCTGTGTTTTAATGAATGTAAAAGCACCAAGCGCTTTGTTTATTCGTTAATATTATGTCTTTATAAGATGCAGCGTGTTCTGAAGCACAATACAATAAGGTATAAAAGGCAACAAAAATAAAACATATAAGAAATATTAAAAGGTTTGGGGGTGCTGAAGTTCAACTGCACTATTTCCAGCTCCGGGGACCCCCCAGTTCCAGAGATACTCACCTAAGTAGGTATGTATGTATGAATGAATGTACATCGTTATTTATATAGGGCCATCCAGGTATTTAACGTTTTACAATACACGTGACATAATATTATAACATAATGGGAATAAGTGCTTCAGACATAAAAACAATAGGAAAATTATTCCCTGCCCTGAAGAGCTTACAATCTAAGTGGTAATGGAGCATAGGGGAATAGGGAATAATTCCCTAACTGGTGCTACAAACGTCACTATGTGGTATAGGAACAAATCCGGAATCCATGTAACATGAAATGACAAATCAATCCAGGTGCACAATGAGGTGTGTAAAAGAAGGCCATCTCACTCCTATTAGAGCCCCATAAGGTAAGACCAGTAGGGGGGTCTGACTGTGCTGACAAGGGGAAGTGAAGAAAAATCAACACTTACCCTGTGTGAAAGCACATGCCGCTGCCCGGCGGTCTGGGCGGCTGGAGGGAGGTGAGAAGCACACTGGCAACCGAGGGAAGTTCCGTGTAAATAAATAAATAAACTCACGGAGTCAGCTGGATCCCGGTGAGGCTTCAGTCCAGGTAAGTACAGCAAACGTTCAAAGAGGGGACTGATCACAGCCAGTGATAGGGCTGGAGGCAGGTAACCAATAAAAAAAGTATTTATTTAATTAAACAGCATAACAGCAGACAGATAGAGGACCCTGTATCTGTCTGCTGTTATATTAAATAAATCCTTTTTTTATTGGTTACCTGCCTCCAGCCCTATCACTGGCTGTGATCAGTCCCTTCTTAGAACTTTTGCCAATCTAAGTGGTAAGTAGAGAAAACTTAGAGACAAAAGTGGGTATTCGGGTAAGTGCTTCTGCAAGGTGTCAAGGTCGGCGCATGAGATGCCCTGTTTAGTATCAGCCAGCGGAGCTACTCATATGCTTCGTTAAAAAGGTGTGTTTTAAGAAAGGTGCAGAGAGAGGGTGCTAGTTGGGTATTGAGGGGAAGGGCATTCCAGAGGTGCGGGGCAGTCAGTGAGAGAGGTTTAAGGCGGGAGAGGGCTTTAGATACAAAGGGGGTAGAGAGAAGATATCCTTGAGCAGAACGCAAGAGTCGGGATGGTGCATAGCGAGAAATTAGGGCTGAGATATAAGGAGGGGCAGAAGAGTGTATATGTATTAAGCTAACATTCAAACTCCTAACAAAGTTTTTTTAATACACCAGTTGTGTAGTATTAGATAACACTTACTGCATCCCCCCCCCTCAATGTCTTTTTAATAAGTTTGAATGTATTAACCTTCCTTAGATTGCTATAGCAATCATTTACAAAGGCTCTGCACTTCCTCATTTGTAATAGGCAGCCATGGTGTGAACCTTTGGAAGTATGATCTTTGTCGATCGATCATGGAAGAACGGATCAATCGGCAGTTTAGGGAATTAGATTTCCTTAAAGCTAAGCAACTGCTGCATCTATAAAACAAATGCAAACGGTATTGCCACTTTAAATAGCTGTCCAATAGGAAGACAACGGATTACATGGTGGCTTCCTATTGGCCGGCCTGATGCGGGAGAGTTGATTGGTTATTTTGTTTCACCTGGTGGGGACTGAAACGCCATACCCTTCAACGACCAAGTATCTCGGAAACATGAGGTCCCCTGGGGCTAAAAAATAATAATAATAATAATGTGGTTCAGCTCCAGGGACCACCCTGTAATAAAAGGGGCTTGTTGCTTTAAATGCCGACTAAACTAATAGGCTGCTGTTTCTTCCTGCAGTGAGAGAGTTAAAAACAAAACGAACAAAATCCCATCCTATTTTCTTACCGGTTCAGAAGTCGACATATTTGCCTGGATAATGACCCCGGATGCATGAACTTTCACAAGCAAGCTTCTTTTCAGCAATAAGGGCAGCATCTGTTCTGTGTTCTCTTTCCAAGCTTCGGATTTCTTATCTTCATACTCCTTCATCCGTTTCACCACTTCCAAATACTTGGCTTTAGCCTGAAAAAGAAAGAGGACAATGACCAAATTGCAACTGAAAAAATGTATTGGACCAACTTAAGATTTTTTTTCATGCATCAAAGGTGCGGTTCAATTATAGTAATAATTGTATTTGTATACTATTTAATTACTCATATACACACACATATCTAAATATTGATTGCAGACGTTACAAAATTAGTTTTTTATTGAGGCCTACAAAGCAGGTTGTATAGTTGCCGATCTCAATTGTTACATGGAAGTTAATACAATGTGTGATGTTTAAGACACTTGGACAGACTTGGAGACATGGGAACGCACTACGGGGAGTACTTCCATCTTTACTATTATAAGGCAGCGCGCTGAGCTTTTGCTATAATCATGAATACTGTGTGGTATGCTTGAAAAGAGACAAGGATTGTGAGACCTGTGTTAGCTACTGTACTGAAAACCCAACACTTACTGCCCTTCCGCGTTCACAAGATAGCAGCTCCTCCATCTCCAAAAATCGGATGATTGTCCTCTTGAGGCGATGGAAAAGGGATCTCTCCCAATATATTGATCCAGCCACAGGGGGGTGGTTCTTGTATATAGGAGGATTATCATGGTTTTGCACAAAGAGGTTGTTCAGTAGATCAATCTGCAATGAAAAATAAAGACACAAATATATCACAGTAGGAGTTGTCATAGTGTTTCTAGGTCCCTACCATTCTCCTTTGCACTCAACAAGTAAAAATCGATAGAAGCAGAAATCGGCAGAAGATACAGGAAAGAGAAGTATGAATCCGACTCTGACCCCAGTTCCCGGCTTCTATTGAATAACATACATACATACATACATACATACATTATATTACACATACATATTATACAGTATATATTTTTTAGGTTATGGTGAGTGAAAAGGTGACTGAAAACCCTCCACCGTATAGCATATAAAAAGATCACTTGTGAGCATATTCACATGTCTTAGACAGGTCTGCAACCCTGTTTTTCACCATTATCTCCTACCATACAGTGCTACCACTGCAGCAAGGGATTTTGGGAAATGACATGCAAATGAGCACACAGTGCCACCTTTTGTCTTAAATCCATGATTACATGGAACCCTTAAGCAAGGAAATGTGAGCATTGGCATGTCATTTCGCAGAATCCCTTGCTGCAGTTGAAGCAATGTATGCTAGGTCAGGGGTGCGCAAACTTTTCCCCGTGCGCACCCCTGCCTGTTCTCCTCAGCACCTCACGCCTCCTCCCCCCCTCACCCCCCGCTCGACCCTAGCGTCAAATTACGTGCAGGGTCATGTGACATCACGCCGCCCCCGCAGCGTCATTTGACGCTGGGTTACCAGGACGACGCGTCGCCGGAAGGGAAGGTGTGTTATAGAGGCCTCGCACGGTCCCCCGGCATTTAATTGAAATGCCTGGGGGGAGAGCTCGGGACCTTTATAACTGCCGTGTCCCCCAAAAAAATCTAGCGCCCCCCCAGTTTGCACAATGATAATGGTGAACAGGGCTCTCCATTCATTTTTATTCACACAGATACACACACATACTCTTTCTTCACTTGCTTTCACAGTAACCTTTTGACACCTCTAGCCATAAAACACATCCACACCTGGGGATGGAACAGCACAGATAACATTCCAAGAGACACTGTTTTTAAGTATACCTTTTGCTTGCTTCATTCATTGTAACATCGCCGAAAGAAGAGATCAGTGTATCTCGAAAGCTCGCACAAATAAAAGCATTTCGTTAGCCACAGAACGGTATCATCTATTTATTTTTTGATTATATATATATATATATATATATATATATATATATATATATATATATACACACAGCCCCGTTTACAGTGCAGTTCTCTATCAGAGAAATATAATTAAACATTTATAATCTCATTTTGAATAAATGCATTTTTTGTATATAGATTACAGCACCAATAGCAAGTTGGCACTGTTCGTCCATACCTCTTTACAATATTGTTCCAGAATATCGTTAAATTTCATCATCATCTTCTTGTTGATGGCTTCCCGAGAACGGATGTGCTTGAATTTCAACAGCATGTCGAACGCAGCTTCGGCAGATCGAAGGGATTTAAATGACTCGTCTATAAAATGTGTTGCTTCTCCTTCAATGGCCTATTTAAACCAAAGTAAAAGGTCAGACTATAGTACATTAATAGACAATACAGCTCATTTCTGTGCATCTACAGATCTACATACCATTTCTCAATAACCGTACACATCCCTCTTTGTATGTCGTGCTAATTCTTCCATATTTTATTCTGTATAGCTCGTACAATACATTTAACAGTAAAATAGCCTGTTCTTTAGGCATAAGGGCGAACATACCAAAACTTCGCTTTTAAACTCTTCCATGACAAGCTTCCATTGCTGTGTGTATTTCATGTTGAAAGGATCGAAGGACAGGGTTTCCATTGGCTTCATGAGACCATCGACTCTCCGCAAGACGTCATCGATCCGTTTGGGATCTCCGGTGACCGCTTTCAACTCGGGGCCGAATATGTTGTAAAACTCTTCCAAAACCTGCTCATTTCAAAATGTCACAAATAAAGGTGTTTTTAAAAAAATATATAATCTTACGTCTACGAATATCTTACTGTGCAGCTTTAAAAACAGAAAATAAACCAAATACATCTTTTCCGATGAAATAAAGGAGAAGAATTATGTTAGAACAATTATTAAGGGCCTAAAGCAGCAATTCTGGTTTCATTTTCTTTTTATTACAGGATTGATGCAGGGGGTCTCCGGAGAAGAACCCCATTAATTTCAGCTCTGGGGACCCCCTGCTTACAGAGATACTCACCTCTGCAGTGGTGCCGGTATCTCTGTGCCCTATTCCTCCCGATCTCCACTGTGCATTAACTGACCTCTCACCATATTGAATAGAAGCCTCATTGCTCCAATGAACACCCACTGCTGGCTGTTCTTTTGCTTTTAATAGTCATTGCCGTTATGTTTGATAAAGCTCAGCCCTTGTGACCCTGGGGCGTATGCAAGGGCCATGTCACTGTTTAAATGGCTTAATATTTATGAATGTATTTACAAACACGTGTACTGCACCTGTAGCATATCAAAGAGATCCTGACAGATAGCAGCCAAATAGTCGGTTTTGTCAAACAAGCGTTTTCTGTCGAATTCCCACCGCTGGTCTCTTCCTGAAGCCTCGATCTTGGCACGGATGTCGAAATAAGAGCTTTTCCACAATTCCAGGGTGCGCTTGGCTTCCAGCGTCTTGGTTTTTGCAGCTTCTCTAATCTCTCTAACGAGAATATATAGAAAGGCCCTCATGAAATAGTAATTCCATGCGTATACAAAGGTGCCGCAGAAATGATGTGTCCATTTTTGGGCGTTACATTTGTACCGCTAACAACAATTTTTCACCTCGAATAGATACAGGTGAAGTTTCACCTTTAGTTAAAAGGAATTGTGTACTTAGACTAATGTTCTTTTCAAATAGTTAAAAGGTTACTGCAAAATAATCATTTAATGGCTGTGATAGTCAAAAGCATCCACCGTTTCGGTGCCAGGATGATGAAGGTGCTTTGCACTGAAACGTTGGATGCGTTTGACTATCAGTCATTAAATGATTCTTTTGCAGTAAACTTTTTTTGTAGCACCCACTCTATTTTGTTTCATTTTCCCAGTCCCCTTTCTTTCCTTGGGGCATCCTAATTTGCTGGGTCCTGATCCCTCTTTTTGTTTGACTTTTGAAATAGTTAAAATATTTGCAAAGCTATTCATTAATACAACTCTGTTAATGTTTTGTGAATCCCCCCTAATCCCTCCCTATTTGTTCTGTACCTCCCTCTCCAAAATCATATATATATATATATATTTGTTTTTGATTATTAAGCTTGGATAACACGGTACAGATACCTCTACACATACACATATATATTTATAAAGATATTAATTTAAACTGTGATAACTTCTGAAATGTATAATTTTCGACCAAATGTAGTAAGTCTCAGGCCCGCCTGTTTAGATCTGTGCTACTTCTGTGCTGTTAAAATTTGTTTCATAATTAAAAATCTAAATTAATACAATCATGTGTATATCGGGTGTGTTCCGCGGTCTCTCTCCAAATGTTGTATAAGGCCGCGATTATAGTGGCCGCGACGGTGCGCGCCGCCAAATCAATTACATGAATTCCGTGAAGGTGCACATAGTGTGCGCGACCGAGCGGAGGCACGATGGAGAGGAAGAATCCTAGAGATGGCCGCGTGACGTCAGCGTCACGTGAGGCGGTTCAGCCAATGATGGGGAACCGCTCACGTGATGTCACTGGCCACGCCTCCGTTGGCTACCGATGTCTCCTGCACCGGCAGTGCAGGTTTTTGCGTGCGCGCCCCGCAGCGGTCACTATAATCGCAGCCTAAAGGAGTGGAGTGCTGGGGGAGGTATACAGGTCGATATTATCTTGGCAGAAAACACAACATTGTATTATAATAACATGCCATTGGGCCTATCCTAATGAGATGCATTTCGGCCATTGTTTTTGCATATAATTAGCCTTGTGGATACTCGTTAATTTCAGGGGGGGAAAGGGCCATTGCTGTATTAGGTAATGTCACGATATGATCCCGGAGTCGGAGATTTGTGGCAATATCCTACATGTGTTTTTTAAATAAATCAGTTCTGCAGTATTAGACACTTACGGCATTTTTTATTATTCAGCTCTTAATGCCATTTTTTATGAGTTTTAATATGCTGAGCATCCTTTGATTTCTATAGCCTTTTAGCCCACCTCCCCAGCAGTGCAAGATCTTTGCAACACTCTCCTGTGTGTGATCATTTGCTGCCAATATTCCCAGCAGTTTGAGCTGCAAACTGTAACAATAGATAATGTTACCTTACTAATATCAGGATACACTGTAGCTACTGAGTTACACTAACTGAAGGAGTGATTGAAGCAGAAAGGCGGCCATTTAGAGAACCCTGGGAAGCAGGATCTTTGCTGATCGATCATGGGAGAACTAATAGATTAGGTAATTAGTTTTCAATAAAGGTAATCAAAGGCTGCATTTATTAAAACAAACAAAAAAATATGTATATATATAAAAAAAAAAATTGTAAGTGCCACTTCGATTGCCTCTTTTATAACCTTAGGGAAATTAACACCCGTTAATGTTACTGTCGTTACAGAGCTTGGTGAATCGGGCACACAAAGTAGTTGATGGGGAACTTGCTTTTCCTTTTATATCCAGGAATTTTTGACACCCAAGAACTATACTCCTGTTATAAGCAGGCAACGCTTCCTGTGATGTGTTTGCTGCATAAACTGAGCAAAACGTACTGAACATTACTTACCGAAACAACGAGCGGATGTTAAGGACTCTGCAAACCCTTTCTGCAATTTCCCAGCCAATTCGTTCCATTAACGGTACCATCCTTTCATCCTTATTATAATGTCGGGAGATGATCCATACCATTCTCAGCGCATTCATCATGGATGGAATCGTATCCAGGACAATGTTAAATCCTGTCCCGTGGGTTAAATTCTGCAAGGACACGCACACACAAAAAAAGATACAGAAAAAGGTTTATTAAAAAAGCACCCATCCAGCTGCGAAGGAATCAAACTAGAATCAGCTTTATACTGCGATGTATTGTTCTTTAACTGTAAGATATAGATTGCAAAGCAAATAAATATTTCCTGGGAGACAGAAGAGTAGGTACAGTTATCCTGAAATGTTAAAACGTTGCTGGTTACGGGAAATAAAGACTGCTAGCAAGCCCAGGATTAAGCCCCGTATTACATGGTAGGTACATTGCATTTCAGGCCACCTACCATAAGCCCATTTGAAGCAACAGTTCCCTCTCTGCATCTACGCTTTTTTGTTTTTACATGGATGGGAAGCAGGAGGTTCCCAGAACTAAACAGCGTCAATTTTAGCGACAGGGACCCCTGGTTCCCGAGATGCTTACCGGTAAAAGTAACGCCGGTAATTCCTTGTATTTAAAGCCCATGCGTCACCTGGGCCAATAGGAAGCTGCAACAGATGACATTATGACTTCCTATAGGCCCCCGTGACACCGGAGATTGAAACTGCCATTTTGTTTCCAATGGAGGGACTGTGTCGGCGCTACCTTCAGCGTTAAGTATCTCAGAAACCAGGGCGTTTCAGCTCCGGGGATCCCCTCCTTCCCACCCATGTAAAAATTTAAAAAAAAGGGGGGCCAAAAAAAATAAAGTCGAGTACTGGAGACTGCTCCTCTATTTCACACTAAGGGAAATTGTAGGTGTGATTTCATTTTTCCCTAAAAATAGAGCTTGTTCTAATCTCTCTGGAGTTTAAATGTCACAGTCACACGGGAAGCCGCACCGGATGACGTCACGGCTTCCTATTTGCCTGCGTAATGCGAGACATTTAAACACCGCCATTTCGTTAGGTACACAGTTCCCTGGCTGCAGAGAAACCGGCCCCCTTTATGAAGGCTCTGGAATAAGGGGGTCCTCGGAGCTGAAATGAACACAGTTCCGCTCCGAAGACCCGCTGCACCAATCCTGTAATAAAAAAAAATAACATTAATTGAATCCTGTATTGCTAATTCTCTCTCTGTCAGAGGCCATGCTACAACTGTTTGCCGGCAGAGGGTCCTGCAATGTGTTACTTCCAATGGGATGTCAGCCATACAGCTAACAAGGTTGTCAAATACAAAGTGACAAGGACTCACTTTGGCTGAAATCGTCATATTGAATGGCGGTCTCAGGACATGCTTACCTTCAAATGGCGTTCCAGCGTGGACAGGAACCGGACATTGTCTGCTGCTTCGATGTGGTACTTGTTCAGCTCGGTGACTGTTAGATTCAGGTTTTGGATCACACCAGAGTCAGCATGGGACAAGATATTCAGTACCTTCTTCACCGGGGGGAGTTTCAGCTGCTCGCTGAGTGCGCTCAAAGTGGCGTTCCGTTCCCGCCAGAAATCTATCTCCGCTAGAGGACCGTTCCCCTGCAAACAGGAATTCAGAAAGGATTCGCAATAACGTATATTACAATGTACACAGCCACCAAAATAATTGTGCCAACAACCTATATTCCGGGATCCCTTTTTTAATACTGTTGTTAATTATAGGAATATTGAAGATTTAGAGCCTTATTCAATATACACCCCAGTGGCAGTTCAGCTGGGATTTACGTCTGACAACGCCCCAAACTTCCGCTTCAATGGGTATAGAACGACTCCCTTAGCTCCTAACCAAAAACATGACAGCTTATAACTAGTGCGAATTGGTATCATCACATACAGATGTGTTACACGGATACCTCTGGTTTCTTCTGCAGCTGTTCCTCAATAGCTGCGGACATCTGTGTCTGCCAGTTCATTACGCACTGCTCCAATTTTTCGACGGTCGCTGCGTCTGCTGCCAATTGGGCTGGGTCGACATCGAGGTTTACCGCTGGCATTTCTAATTTAATTTCTCCTGAATATAGACGGGTAAAGTGAGAAGTGACGTCTAACATCATTCAGAATTATACTTCTTCTAAACGTAAAGAGGAGGGAATAGAGATGGAATTCTATTACACTGCAAGAGTTACGGCGAATGCGTTATTAAAGGGGCAATCCATCTTAGCACCAAAGTAAACTAATGCCGGTCACATGTTTAAGAGAGGGGGAGGGAGTAGGTGATATGATACTTTTATTGGACCAACTACAAACCTGGTCCAATAAACCTCTCAGGGTGCTTCCTCGGGTCTCATCTAGGTAATTGATACTTTTTTTTCCACCTAAATCTGACACCTATAAGTATTTATAATGTATTTGTTAAAGTGAGACTTGGGAGTGGTGTAATTTCCTCTGGCTGCTCCCATCTGTGTGATGTCACTGTGTGATGTCACTGTGATCAGCGAGCGCTTGTACAGCCAGAGCCCCACCTCCCCATATTTCTATTGGGTCTCTAATAAGGACAAGGGGGGGGATAAGGGGAAAGAAAACACTTGATTGACAATCACTACCCCATTCAGAGACCCCTAAGAAATGTAACTGGCCGACTGTGTGGGATTGCACATTTATTATCCAAAAGCCAATAACTACCTTAGTGGGTGGCATGCCCATATAGCAATAAAGATGTTCTGATACAGAAACGCTAACAGACAATATGCTTTTCAGAACTTACCCTCGAGCTGCTGTATGGTCTGCTGAATGTGGTTCAGGAACTTCTGCATGTTCATCAGGAACTCGTCCCGGATCAGCTGAACGCTGAGTAATTCTACGGCCGGCTCGTCCTGTTTGGAGGCTTCTGCATCTTTCTGCTGCTCCTCGTGCTCCGGCTGCTGCACTTGATCCGGATTAAAGGAGCCGTCTCCGTTTTTGTGTTGATTGTAAGACAGAAGGGGCATGAAAACCTGAGTAACAAACACATGTTATAATACTCACATCAGCCGCCTAAACCACTACCATTCTATAGCTCACAGAATCAATACAAAACTGTCACACGGACACGAGACTTTCTACACTACATTGTAAGCCAATGAAGAATAGAAGGAATAACCACTGAAGAATTGCAATATAACTAGAATTGTCTCACTACTCAAAATGCTCAATATTATAACACTGCCTTGTATTGTATTGTATGTCTTTATTTATATAGCGCCATTAATGTACATAGCGCTTCACAGTTGTACACACGGAACAGGTAGAGAAGAGGCTTATAAGCAAATGTAGATCCGATCCAGTGTGTGTTTCATCCCAGCCACATTACATCTCTCCTTCATTCATTCTGCTTTTTAACATCCCAGTTTGCCGAGGGCCGATTTTGTTTTTACGATGCTACCTGTGAGAACACTTGTTTGAGCATCAGCAGGGAATGGCCGTTCAAGATCCCATACTCCAGGAATTTAGGTATGACATCGTTAGCCTCCTGTATGTCATTAGGCTCGGTGATCGTTTCTAGATGAACAAAAAGAAAAGGTACTCGGATAACAGATGCAGTTACAGGCAGCATTTCAATCACAATCGTCTCAATCAGATGAAACATTAATTATGGAAAGCCATGTTCAAAATGACAAGCATAAGCACCCATTCTCGACAACGTATATTTGGTAGATCTCTCACGGTGGAGGGTTTTTGTCACTTTTTTACCCAACATAACTTATATAATGTGGGGTTGAAACCTATCCCAGCTTCACTTGGCAAAAGCCAGTATAACCAGCCTCACACTGAAGAAACCCAAAAGGTCAAAATAGCTGTCTGTGAGTAGGGGTACTGGCTCTGCACTTCTTTATCCCAGGCTGTGCTGAAAAGCTGTGTAATATGGCAGGCATGGGCTCATAGGGGTCCCTGTTAAAAAGGATTTGAAGCAGAAGTTGACACAGTGAGTGCTCATTTGCATGTCTTTTCCCAGAATCCCTGGCTGCAGTGGAAGCACTGTGCTAAGAGATAATGGGGAAGGGCAGGGTTGCAGAGCTGTCTGAGACGTGTGAAAGTGCTCACACCGGGGGGGGGGGGGGGGATTTTTATTTGCTGTAGATCTCTTGCGAATAATTCCCCTTACTCAAAGTGGATCTCACTGCATTGTCAGTTCTACAATGAGTAACACATAACGCCGTAAAGAAACAGCGCATGTGGCCGCAGGTAAGAGCCACTTGGTCACTTATTCTGCCCGTTTCCTAGCTGTAAAAACTCAGACCCTGTTCCATCCCTGGCTTTCTGTCACATTTAGGGTAGCCTCGTGTCTACCCCACGCATGTTTCGACTCCACTACTGTATACCTTTGGTGTTTCGGAGGAAGAACACAGCGTTGGAGTTGGCAAATTGTTCGGGGATGCATTTGTAGGCGACATGCAGGACGGTGCGGGACACAGTCCGTGTGATCGTCTTCTGAAACAGAAAAAACATTCAGGATAATTCACCTGGAAACTGACCGGAGAACTGGATTCCGCCTTTAACATTAAAAAGACAGGAGAATAAAATTGGACACGGTTTAGGACAGGTGCAGCAATTACAAAAATAATAGGGTATACAAATTGGAGATACATGACAGGGGCGCTCAACTCCAGTCCTCAAGATCCCCCAACGGGTCAGATTTTCAGGATATCCCTGCTTCAGCACAGGTGCCTCAATCAGTTTCTCAGTCGAAGACTGATTAAGCCACTTCTGCCGAAGCGGGGATATCCTGAAAACCTGACCTGTTGGGGGGTGGGGAGGGGGGGGGGGGGTCTTGAGGACTGGAGTTGAGAACCCCTGATATAAGAACTTTAGTTTTCTAGAATAGGCAGTAGAACAGGGTGGGACTGTAATTAATAATTACTTTAATAATGCGCGGATTGCAGGCAAATCAAAGCTAGTAGATATAAGGAAACTGTTAGAAAGATATGAACTTCTTACAGTAGGACGAACGGAGACCTCGTTCTCAGGAGCAGCCTCGTGAAACGATCCTGTAAAACTTCCAGGGTGTAATAGGGTGGATGTCTCTGCCCTGGTGGCAGCTGCTTCTCCGTTTGCGCCCTCTTTCAGATTCACAACATTCTCCTGATATCGCTCTTTTTCTGAACAAGAGAGAATAGCACGAACATTAGATCAGTTGTTCGAACCTCCGCAGAGTCCGCAACAGCTATAAAATGGTCTAAATTCTTTAAAAAACTAAAGCTTTCTCACATTTTAATCTGGTCTGTAACGGTTACATACGCCTATAACATATATTACCTCTTACTGTGCATGCAATGTCTTTATACATAATGTATAACCCTGCTCACTTAATGTTATCATGTATTCGTCATCAGAACTGTGCCCGGGACATACGTGAAAACGAGAGGTAACTCTCAATGCATTACTTCTTGGTAACACATTTTATAAATAAATAATTAAAACCGGAAATAAACCGCCAATATTTGCATTTTTTTTTTTTTACTACTGATCCCTTTTCTTAAAGACCCACAAGGGCAAAGTCAATACATAAACCATTTTAGATCACAACCGTTAATTGTGTTTAATTTGGTACAGTAATTCCTGCAGCACCAAAGGAAAGGGTTCTTTACAGTAAGGGCAGTTACAGTGTGGGATTCATTACTTATGGAGACTGTGATGGCAGATACAATAGATTTGTTCAAAAAAAGGTTGGACATCTTTTTAGAAAGGAAAGGTATACAGGGATATACCACATAAGTAAACATGGGAAGGATGTTCATCCAGGGAATAATCTGATTGCCAATATTTGGAGTCAGGAAGGAATTGATTTCCCCTTATCAGATTGTTATTGGATGATGTGTTACTGGGGTTGTGTGTTTGCCTTCTTCTAGATCAATATACGGTCAATATAAATACAGGATAAGCATCTGGCGTCTAAATTTAGCATAGGTTGAACTTGATGGACATGTGTCCTTTTTTCAACCTGATCTATTATGTAACCCTTTGCTACCACAGGGGGATTGCAAGTACATTGCAAAACAATGCCTGCTAGTGTATGTACAACTGGGGTTGTAAACGGCTTATACTGTACATCTTGCTGTGTACAGCGCATGGGGCACTGTCAGCACTATACTGTATATGAAGAAATGAAACACGCTTTATGGGCCATGTTGCGTAAACAGTGCTAAGACTTAAAACATTTCAACCCGTGAATGAAAGAGGGGAACAACAAACGCATTGCAGTCCCCTTTAATACTTGAAAGGATGGTAAATTACCTTGCAGTATAGCACTGTTTAGTAAATCTGAGTCCATCGTGTTCCAATTAGATTGAAAGATGTAGAATAACCATATTTTCTTACATAGGCAAGAAAAGATAGAAACAAAAGCGTGTCCTATCCGCTTATGTCTGCTTCCCAGAGCGACCCAAAGCTGCATATCACACCTGTGCCATGCACGCTTTGTATTTCCTGTGATAACACTTACTTGGATCAGATGGAACAAGCGTGTCCATGTTTTCCGCCTCGATTCCCTGGCTGGGTGCGGAATTGTTAGCATCTCCTTCATATGGGACATTATTAAGGTTTAAAAGCTCCTCTGGTTCTAGGAGGAGACAAAATGACACTTTCTATAATACCGAAATACAAAAGGGCTCTTTCTATATACAGATGAAGCAGGCGTTATTATATAGCAGCGCTACTGAAAAACACGGTTAAGGGATGATGATAATAATAATAATAATAATAGCAGCATGGTCTTGTATAGCGCTGCTAGTTTTACGTAGCGCTTTACAGAGACATTTTGCAGGCACAGGTCCCTGCCCAGTGGAGCTTACAATCTATGTTTTTGGTGCCTGAGACACAGGGAGATAAGGTGACTTGCCCAAGGTCACAAGGAGCTGACACTGGGAATTGAACCAGGTTTCCCTGCTTCAAGTTCAGTGCCAGTCAGTGTCTTTACTCACTGAGCCGCTTTTTCTCCCCACGGGTTATGTTCTGTGTTAACGAGGGTAATATCCGCTACATGTGTACAGCACCGTTTTTTGTACAAATATTCCCTTTGACATTAAGACATTTTCAGCAGCATAAATAGAATTTGTGGTTATCATTGAGTGTACATATAATGATAATGGTAATTTTATAATGGTAAAACATATTGTTTAAAATTCCGAGAACAAGCCCAGGACATGGAGACTGACAGCTACTCCCACTGCCTGTACCGTATAGTGACAACTACTCCCACTGCCTGTACCTTATAGTGACAGCTACTCACACTGCCTGTACCTTATAGTGACAGCTACTCACACTGCCTGTACCTTATAGTGACAACTACTCCCACTGCCTGTACCTTATAGTGACAGCTACTCACACTGCCTGTACCTTATAGTGACAGCTACTCACACTGCCTGTACCTTATAGTGACAGTTACTCACACTGCCTGCACCTTATAGTGACACTACTCACACTGCCTGCACCTTATAGTGACAGCCACTCCCACTGCCTGTACCTTATAGTGACAGCTACTCACACCGCCTGTACCTTATAGTGACAGCCACTCCCACTGCCTGCACCTTATAGTGACAGCTACTCACACCGCCTGTACCTTATAGTGACAGCCACTCCCACTGCCTGTACCTTATAGTGACAGCTACTCACACCGCCTGTACCTTATAGTGACAGCCACTCCCACTGCCTGTACCTTATAGTGACAGCTAATCCCACTGCCTGCACCTTATAGTGACAGCCACTCCCACTGCCTGCACCTTATAGTGACAGCTACTCCCACTGCCTGCACCTTATAGTGACAGCTACTCCCACTGCCTGCACCTTATAGTGACAGCTACTCCCACTGCCTGTACCTTATAGTGACAGCCACTCCCACTGCCTGTACCTTATAGTGACAGCTACTCCCACTGCCAATACCTTATAGTGACAGCTACTCCCACTGCCTGCACCTTATAGTGACAGCTACTCCCACTGCCTGTACCTTATAGTGACAGCCACTCCCACTGCCTGCACCTTATAGTGACAGCTACTCCCACTGCCTGTACCTTATAGTGACAGCCACTCCCACTACCTGTACCTTATAGTGACAGCTACTCGCACTGCCTGTACCTTATAGTGACAGCTACTCCCACTGCCTGTACCTTATAGTGACAGCCACTCCCACTGCCTGTACCTTATAGTGACAGCTACTCACACCGCCTGCACCTTATAGTGACAGCTACTCGCACTGCCTGCACCTGATAGTGACACTACTCACACTGCCTGTTCCTTATGTATTTGTAACTCGGTTTGGTTACCATCAGGTACTATCAACAGGGCACTCAGAGTTGGG
The DNA here is from genome assembly GCF_040206685.1 of Ascaphus truei. Taxonomy (NCBI): domain Eukaryota; kingdom Metazoa; phylum Chordata; class Amphibia; order Anura; family Ascaphidae; genus Ascaphus; species Ascaphus truei. The sequence continues at coordinate 8,391,657 of NC_134495.1, read as the reverse complement.
TTAATAATAGTTAATATCACAATAAACAGTGATACTTTACCCAGTGTAGTTGTGAGTTTGGTTATCACAATGTAATATTACTTAATCACAACGCACTTGGGGCTTTAGCTGCCAGGCAGTAATAACTCCTGGTTACCTTATGCTCAGTAACATTAGGTTACCATCAGATACTATACACAGCCACTCAGCAGTTGGGTTACCATCAGATACTATACACAGCCACTCAGCAGTTGGGTTACCATCAGATACTATACACAGCCACTCTGCAGTTAGTTTACCATCAGATACTATACACAGCCACTCAGCAGTTGGGTTACCATCAGGCACTATACACAGGCACTCAGCAGTTGGGTTACCATCAGGCACTATACAAAGGCACTCAGCAGTTGGGTTACCATCAGGCACTATACAAAGGCACTCAGCAGTTGGGTTATCATCAAGCACTATACACAGGCACTCAGCAGTTGGGTTACCATCAAGCACTATACACAGCACTCAGCAGTTGGGTTACCATCAAGCACTATACACAGGCACTCAGCAGTTGGGTTACCATCAGATACAATACACAGGCACTCAACAGTTGGGTTACCACCGGGCACTATACCCAGGGCACTGCGGAGTCGGCTCACCGCCCCCTCTCACCTAGGGGTACCTCCACCTGCACCTCCTCCACCCCGGTGCTCTTGAAGAAGAGCAGGGCCGAGGCCCCCTCCTCCTCCTGCCCCTCCTCCCTCTCGTTCAGGAACCTCAGCAGCTGACCCCCGTGCTCCCCGTCGTTGCGGTTCAGCAGCTCCTCGAAGTGGGCCGGGTCCGTCAGGCGGAAGGCGCCGTACACCCGGTCCCGGATCCATTCCACGCGCGCGTCCTCCAGGGACATGTCCGCAGCTCTCCGGCGCGTCAGTGTGGCGTCGCCATGGCAACACCACGCTGCCAACGCCGGGCCTACATCCCGCCGGTCGATATCAGTGCGCAGGCAGCTCACACAAAGTGCATACACCGTAACCATCCGCAGCATCAAGGGATTACATGAGAATCATATTAATGCTTCAAAGAACTTCTAGGGCAAAATCCAAGCAACGGCAGGCAGCTGATTGCTATTTGCATGTTCATTTGGTTAAAGGCCAGTGAATAGCATGTTTCATTTAAAAAAAAAAAATATGAAAACTATATATTTAAATCAGTTTTCCATAGCAAACCCAATGCTATGATTATTTTTTTACAACCTTTGTCTAGCCCCTCTGCATGAAGACTTTTTGGGAGGGTTATTAATTAAAATGTGGTAGTGCCAATCAGATCACTAGCACACAGAAACTCCCATTTAGATCAGGTCACCACTAGCTGGGTTAAAACTCAGTTTAAATCCCCCCCTCCCACAAAGACTTCTGAATACGACAGGTGAAAAACCAACACAAAACACATCGCTTATAATACGGAATTTTATTGACAATCGCAATGTTAAATTGCGGTTAACGGTGTGCAACCTTTTCCCACCTTTTATACAACCAGTTGCATTGTAACACAAAAGATAATGTCCTTTTCTCGTAAAAACATGTGGAGACGAGAGCAAAGGGAGTGTATATAGTAATACGAAGGCTCAGATCAGCAAAAGGGTGCAACCCTTTAACATGCGAATGCTTAGCACCCTCTCAGGGCGGTGGGCCTAAGTATCGCAGCCCCCCCCTTACAGAAGACATTTAAAACAAGTCCTCTATTTAAACAATAGCAAACGTCATACCAAGGCCTGGGGGAGCGGGCCTTACACACCAAACCATGCAAGTGGTCAGTGCTAATAAAACAGCTAGTCTAATGCAAGCTCTCCCGCCCCGTCTTCGCCACGGAATAAAGAGCATTCTCAAAAGGACACACGGCGGATACTCTGCAGCATTGTATAAAATGCAACATGTTCATTATGCTGAATGAGCCTATTTGAGCAAGTTTTATTAATAGTTCATTTTGGCACATACAACACAGTGGAAATAAATACATTTAGACCTCTATTTAACATGCTGTGAAGTCGTCACATTTGCTTGGGGAAGATTAAAAGGACTTATGTCTTCCCAAGCAAAGAGAAGACGGCCTCACAGCCTTTTAAAGAAGAGTCTTTAAAACCTCCTGACCTTTTTATTATGAGACATGAAGACAAGCTTTAAACATCGCAAAATAGCTCGGGGGGGGGGGGGGGGGGGGGACCTTGTGGACATTTTATAAGGGTTCTGCATCCCTTCCTAGATCTACAACATAAAAATTGGGATGAAATGTTTTCACATGTTCTTTCCTTCTATCTGTTGTGGGCTCCCATGTGGTTTAAGTCGGCATTAGTTAGAATGTTCTAAAAAGCAGCTTTCGATCTGCAAAGAGGATTTCGACTTTGCAATGACCTTCTGCGTGGTTTCCTTACTAAAGGATGCGCTTGCGGTGCAAATGGTATGTATTATAAATCTAAAGGCAAATGCCTTCCAAAATAATGCACACAATAATCATTTCGCGTGCTTTGCAGCTGCGTCAGACGTTGCAATTGGTATTAATAAATATGAAATGGTAGATACGGTGTTAAGTGGCTGTGCTTTCATTCTGTTGGGAGACAGATATTTCTAAGTGGGGCTGCACATAGACTTTTTTTAATGCATTTAAAAATAAAATAGTTCTGGATGTAGTGGAAATGGAGCCAGTGAAAACAAAAACACAGGAGAAGGGATATTAGTCGGTTCATAGATTGGAGAAGGGTGCTGTAATTCGGATTCAACAGGATATGCAACCAGACACCCAAAAATATGTAATCCTTGTAATAAATCATAGAACATTAAAATAAATCCCACAATATTGGTCGCTCCTGCACAGAATTTACACAGCAAGATGAAGAGATTAGGGTTTTTTTTTTATGGAATGTCATTAACAGATGAAGTCAGAGAAATTACATTATAAAAACAGAGAGAACAAAGACTTAAAAATAGGCTAGTTACATTTGAATTGTCTGAATTATTCTCCAAAATAAGCAACATACAAACTTTCAGTCGTCATGTACAACATCAGCCAGTCACTGTCGGGGAGAAATATACATTTAAGTCAATACTGAAATGTTCAGTGGGGTACACATTCTCCAAATGCTGCCATTATTGTCCGAGTTAAAAAGGTGTATTCAATCTTACAAATATATAAAATCTTTAAAGATTCATCCCAACTCCTCATCCAATCATATACTATTTGTCACTTGCCTTACCATATATTTAATTTAATATACAATTAAGATTCTAAAAATGTAGATTCCAGAGCCCTATGCAAGACACACAAAAAGCACACAATGCAGGCACTCTCTCTTCCTCTCAACTTTATTAGGCATTTGTTTAAAGCGACTATGTACTGTAATGTGATCCTTGACACTCAAAGACAGTGTTCTCGATCGAGGTAGGAAAAACTTGGAGGCAGCCATCTTAAATGTGGTGTTTAAAAAAAAAAAATCAGCAAAGAAAACCCAACGTGTATTTTTTTCATGGAGAAGATATAGCTTTTAGTTAAATCTGCAGCAATTGTTACTACAATGAGGTGACATATTTAGTATATTCCGCAACAGGAACAGGTAAGAGTAAATGCATCTATTTTATTGTGTTTTCTCCCTCAAAAATGTTTTCTTCAATCAGATGTTAGGCCATTGTATACTTTAATTTTACTCGCCGTTATTATATACGGAATACTGGACTTGAATATATTCACAGTTAAGTGCATAGGCCCATTTAAAAACACAAAAAAAAAAAGTACATTTTTGGCAAAGCCAAATGTAACCAGTTTAATAACGCAGAGGCCTGTATGGGATAAATAAAAGCCCTATTAAAATGAAAAAATTAAAATGGCTGGCCTGCGTTCTAAGGCAACGGGTGTGAAATTCTTCTTGGTAAACACGCCGGACTCTGTCACATGATTGTATACATTATGGATCCCGAGTTACCAGCAAAACAGATCTACAGAGCGTGTTCCCTCTCGAGATGAAGAGACACGTGTTTGAAGGAGAAAGGGGCAAACTTGTATCCTTCGCCGGAATAAAACTTGTTCTGAAATTCCACCCTGTTATAAAAAATAAAAAAAAAGAAAAAGAAATACATCAATATCCATCCAACACGCCTAGATCATACGCTTTGCAGACATACATCAGATACTGTATATTAATAATGCTCTACTTGTGCATGCAAGCACGGTATATTTAAATACGCACCAAGTGCTCATTTGCGAGTGTAAAAATGCCCCTCCCCTCATAAAAATTATGCATGCGTGCGCACACGCAGAAATAAATCTGTAATCTTTCCAAGAAGATCTTTATGTATCCATGTATTTCCAAATGTATATACTCAGACATCACATTTGTCACCAGCATTTTCCTTTTCCTATGTATACATCTGCAGCGACCTGCGCAGCGGCCGTGAGCTTCCTGCGCCAGCAGCTGGAGAAACCTACCAGTGTAATCGGAGGGCGTGCAGGAAAGCGGAGAGACCCTCCATCACCAGGAGAATAAATACTGTGAGCGCGGCAAACACGGCCAGGACTGGGACCAGCAAGAAGACTCCCACGCTGGGAGCTACGCGGAGGCCCATCCGCATTACCATGCCCCACAGCACCTCGGAAAGCTCTGGAAAGGGAGGAAGGACGCGTGGGATGAACCGGTGAAATTACTTCCATTTTCCCTTCCCGGTATTCCATGAGCAGATGTGGGAAGCACACAGGGGTCGGGGGGGGGGGGGGGGCAGGGGGGGAAGAGGTGCTCTGCGTCAGGAGGAGTTTCATCATGCAATCTGGGTCTTTACCCCATAAAGCCATCTCATGTCCCTTCCCCAGCTACTGACTCGGGCGCAGTAGATAGGACAATGGCTTCCCAGATGTTCAAAGTGAGCCAATGTGGAATTGTTTCCACATCCTCACAAATATTCTTTGGAGAAACAATACATTGTTCATTAAGTATATTGAACCAAGGTGTTTACACATTACTTGGACTGTTTTTCCTTTAGGTTTAATGATCTAAAGATTCCAAAATCTTTCAAACAGGAGGAACAGACGGGGCAGCCTTGAGAGGCCAGCGAGGAGGAGGGGGAGAAGAGAGAGAAGGGGGGAGAAGGATAGGGGAGGAGATCTCCATTGTGTATATTTCTGAGTGGTCAGACTTACGGGCGTGAGCCAAACTTAATGCCCAGAGCCGCAGGTAGGACGCCGTATTGGAGATGCAGCCCAGGCAGTATTCAATACTGTGGATAGCCTGGCGCAAAAATACGTCTCCAAAGTCAAACTGAAAAACAAAAAAATAAAAAAAAGATTCAAACAAGGGAGATCTTCGCTGGCAGAGTCGCAATGTAAAGGGTTAACACACAGACACGAATGTTACACCCCATGACATGCAGAGTACATTCATAGTATACACGACTTGCAAAGAAATTAAAACTAAACCTTAGAAACTACGCACATTTCTTGGCCGATGAGCTTTCTTATAAAAATTGTTTTACGGCGAAAACTTTTCACCTACAAACTACAGGCAAAAACAAAAAGAAAAATACTGAACCCGAGGCTTCCCAAATCAGGGCTCAAAAGTGTGCAGATGCATCCATGCAAGTTAATACTCTTATAATAGGATGTATGAAGTATGTATAATATAATAACAGTTCAATAAAGATGTTTGGAGATCACGTGAGTCAAGTTAGAGGGAGGTCAGGAATGCTCTTATGTGCAGGGTATAAATCTTATTAATGCGCCAGGGATGTCTGGGGAACCCGCATGATGGGGAAACCAGACCCCCTAGTCTGCTAATAAAGTATGACCCATAGAGATAGACCATAGTGGTATGAAGTAGAATAGTCCTTAAACTTGAAAAAATAAACGGGTACTCACGACCTTGTGGATCTAGATACCCAGGTGCTCTCAACATGGATAGAATACCGGAAATGATATCCCAAGGGGGAAGAAGGAGGCGGTGCACTGCGTCCAAGGGGGAAGAAGGAGGCGGTGCACTGCGTCCAAGGGGGAAGAAGGAGGCGGTGCACTGCGTCCAAGGGGGAAGAAGGAGGCGGTGCACTGCGTCCAAGGGGGAAGGAGGCGGCGCACTGCGTCCAAGGGGGAAGAAGGAGGCTGTGCACTGCGTCCAAGGGGGAAGAAGGAGGCGGTGCACTGCGTCCAAGGGGGAAGAAGGAGGCGGTGCACTGCGTCCAAGGGGGAAGAAGGAGGCGGTGCACTGCGTCCAAGGGGGAAGAAGGAGGCGGTGCACTGCGTCCAAGGGGGAAGAAGGAGGCGGTGCACTGCGTCCAAGGGGGAAGAAGGAGGCGGTGCACTGCGTCCAAGGGGGAAGAAGGAGGCGGTGCACTGCGTCCAAGGGGGAAGAAGGAGGCGGTGCACTGCGTCCAATGGGGAAGAAGGAGGCGGTGCACTGCGTCCAAGGGGGAAGAAGGAGGCGGTGCACTGCGTCCAAGGGGGAGGGGAAAAAAAAAAACGGAAGACAGAGGCTGGGTCACTAGTTAAAAAATTTCTTTATTGGATCCACAGCAACATGCTGACAAACCGGAGTCTTGAGGAACCTCCGACGCGTTTCACGCTTACGTTCGCTTTGTCAAAGAGTGCCCTTGGAACGCAGTGCACCGCCTCCTCCTTCCCCCTTGGGACATAATTTCCAAAACCTGTTTTACGACCAAGCACTGGATCCGGTGTCTCACTGTCCCTTACCGCCCCCCCCCCCCCCCCGCACACTGCTGATGGATGTAGGGTCCGGTGTCTTACTGTCCCTTACCGCCCCCCCCGCACACTGCTGATGGATGTAGGGTCCGGTGTCTCCCTGTCCCTTACCGCCCCCCCCTCCCCCCGCACACTGCTGATGGATGTAGGGTCCGGTGTCTCACTATCCCTTACCGCCCCCCCCCCCCCGCACACTGCTGATGGATGTAGGGTCCGGTGTCTTACTGTCCCTTACCGCCCCCCCCCCGCACACTGCTGATGGATGTAGGGTCCGGTGTCTCACTGTCCCTTACCGCCCCCCCCCCGCACACTGCTGATGGATGTAGGGTCCGGTGTCTCACTGTCCCTGACCGCCCCCCCTGCACACTGCTGATGGATGTAGGGTCTGGTGTCTCACTGTCCCTGACCGCCCCCCCTGCACACTGCTGATGGATGTAGGGTCCGGTGTCTCACTGTCCCTTACCGCCCCCCCCCCCCCCCCCCGCACACTGCTGATGGATGTAGGGTCCGGTGTCTCACTGCCCCTTTCATCCATGTATAGCCCTGTCTGTTTCTTCTCTGCATCATCTGGCTTAGATGACTATCTTGTTTTGTTTTTTTACATGTGTTAAACTCCTGGAATCTCTGTAAATCAGGGTAGCTGACTTGAGGAAGGGAGGAGAACTCTCGAAAGCTTGTCTTATATCTATTGTTAGTCCAAATAAAAAAAGGTACCACCTAATACTGAAGTACTCATTAACTCTGCACTACTACCCAAAGGCACTGCTACCATGCAGCTCAGTGCTAGCGTTCGCCATGTATCCCTCTGCCCCTCCAAACTGCAGAAGACTACACAGCAGGAGGTTCTGGGGCCAGGTAATGCAGTCAGGTCCCCTGTCGTGGGAAGAACGCCGGTGACGGCCTCACCTCCTCTTTGTCTCTTTCTCTAGCCTCGTGGTCAGAATGGTTGCCTCCTTCTTCCAAATCATGCGATCTCAGCAGAGAAAGCTCCTCCTCGCTTCCCCGACGCACCAACGTGTACCCTTTCTACAGACAAAAAACAAAGATGAGCCATCCTTTCAGTATGAAACACTTTCCTTCCCAACATGGCCAACTCCAGTCTTCAAGGGCCACCACCAGGTCAGGTTGTATAGATATCCTAGCTTCAGCACAGGTGGCTCAATCAGTGGCACAGCCACCTGTGCTGAAGCAGGGATATCTATACAACCTGACCTGGTGGTGGCCCTTGAAGACTGGAGTTGGCCACCCCTGGTTTAACAAGTGTAGGTTTCTACAAAACTACAACCAAGCTAAGACCATCCACCACCAAGGACATATATACTGTGCCGTCTACAGGCATTGACTTCCCTGGGCTGCAAGGCGTCTTCCAAAACAAGAAGGTGCCTTATAGCAGAAGACTATTCAGTAAATACATAATCTTCTAAAACCAGGGCCACTGCCTTTCCTTATAGACCGATCATTACCATTTACCGCTACTTCTTCTAGACCTCGGCAGGCCCAACTAGAAAATGATCCCAAGTCAATAAAACCTTCAAAAGACCCCATGGCCCCCCATTTCCAGAGGACGCGGTTTACTTTACGAGACATGCACCTATAGAAACAAGGTGGGGGGGGGCGAAAAAGCACCTACTCTGTAATTCCCAAAGGTTTGGCCTCCGTGGTGCTGCCAATAAAGGTAAAGAGGTTTCCCAAATACCAGGACTGGCACCGAGAGGAACACGATCACCACCAGGAACGTCTGGAAACCTTTCTACAATGGGGGCAAAAGGAGGAAAGTGGCATATTAAATAGGTTACATTTGATTAACGTGTGTGTGTGCCCTCTTCCCCTCAGCACAGGTGGCTCAGTCAAAGACTGCACACACCTGTGCTGAAGCAGGGATATCCTGAAAACCTAACCTCTTGGTGGCCCTTGAGGACCGGAGTTGGCCACACAAACCCCTAGAATGACCAGTACACCCCTCCAATTCCCTCTTGCTGAGTTTCTTCAGCTTATGACTGACCTGCCCGGTGTAAAAGTCTTTCATGTCCGCTCCCGTGAACAGGAACATGTTGATAAAGTGAATGAGAATGCTCGGCGCCTGCATGGAGTTCTCGGCGGAATACATCCACCACTTGTACAGAATCATGAACACCAGGTAGCCGAAAATGCACGTCAGGAAGAGGAGTTCGGGGAGGAAGACCAGGAAAATGCAGAAGCGCTTCCTGAAGTGCCTGCCAATAAACAGGAGATTAGAAAGCAGCCCGGCGAGAGCTGGTTTCTTCTACATACGGGCAGGTCCTTTCATTCAACGTCAAAAGAAGCATTACCCGTAGGGCAGCAAATTAGGAAACCATTGTAGAGCGGAGATGCCGGGGGGGGGGGGGGGATTATAGGGAACACAAAGCATTACAAAAGTAATTAATGAAAGTAGGAGCGGCTCCGTGTAACGGCGCTGCCACGAATAACGACAGAGGAGCCTGCTTCATATCCCGGGGTCAGCGCCTTGTGTCCAAGTCACTTTATCTGGGCCCCAAAAAAAGGATTGTAAGCTCTGGGGGACAGGGACTGTGTCAAATCCTATGTGCGGTGCGCTGTACTGCAATAGTGAAGCGCGTTGGGAGCTACGATCCACGCCAATAACAGCTCTACTCCTTCTGCGTTGGGTGAGACACCAAACTGCTGGAGCAACTAATAGTTGGGGCCGCAGGTGAAGCAATATAGGGTCAGAGGAAGGTCTTGTCCGCCTGTTGCGCCCCTCCCAAATTGTTTACAGGAAGTCTGAAACGTTTCGCCTTCATCATACTCCGGTCTCCAGCACATCAGGTACCCCTCTTATTTGTATAAGAGCCAATAAGAGAGCATATGAGGGGCAAGAGCCAATGGACATATAAAAAGGGAACACACAACACTACCGAAAAGCCTCATCACCTCTATACTTACAGATGGTTAAAGACACTCAAAACGATTCCAAATGTCATGTGTGTCACACCGATAATAATGGACATCTTCATCTTGAAAGAGTTCAGAAAAGTGAGCCGATTGCTGGCCAAGTTCCAAATCTGTGCGTGAAAAAGAGAACGCGTCACACGAGACCCCAGCAGGAAGGGAAGCAGAGGAGACGGCTCAGCACGGAGATAAACGTGTAACAGCCCTGTCTGTGCCTGGAGCACCAGCTTTACAAACAAAGGAATATTCCGGTTTTATTGTGGCGTTATTAAAAAGGATTACAGAAGAATTAAGAGTACTCACTGGGTCTATACCGAAAGGATAAACTCCGTTCATGACGCCTGTTATATTTGGATCCATGGTCAAGTACTGATTTGATAAATCTGCTTTTCTGTTGAAATCCCCCCCCAAAAAACACAGATTAGTATTACAAAGAATGAAAGCCAGAGTAGGGTTTCTCTAGAACCGCGTCAGTAATCAGTTATGGGGCGGGGGGGGGGGGGGGGGACTTAGGTAATCGATACTGCAGGAGTGGGCAACTTTAGTCCTCAAGGGACAACAGGTCAGGGTTTCAGGATCTCCCTGCTTCAGCACAGGTGGCTCAACCAGTCCCTGCTTCAGCACAGGTGGCTCAGTCTTCAACTGAGCTACCTGTGCTGAAGCAGAGATATCCTGAAAAACTGACCGGTTGCTGGCCCTTGCGGACTGGAGTTGCCCGCCCCGGTGATACCGCGACACGATGCAGCGCGGAAGGGGATGGATATTTTCGGTGCAGCTTGCGCTCGCTCTGCGCATTGGCGAGGGGTCCCACGAGAGTTTCCCACCGTACATCAAGCGCTGTTTGGAATGGAAATAGGAGGGTAAAGGGGGATGAGGAAGGCTCCGAGTGGTCTACGTCAAACGGCGATACTCACTTCCAACCGCCCGGGACAAACATGGCCGACACGTTCCAGCCGGAGCCGAATATATTCAACGACTTGGAGAAACAGTCGTTGTAGATCAGCCCGGTGTAAATGGAGAAGAGGCCCATCAGGAGGATGATGTAGCGGCCCTCAAAAAAGATCTTCATAATCTGTTGGATAACGAATAGGACGTAGGGAGAAAGGTCAGACAAGACACGGAAATCTTGTCCAAATTCATATTAAAAAAAAAAAAAAAAAAATGTTTTAAAAAAATTTAAATTTTTTTTTAAAAAATTTTAAAAAAAATTCATTTTTTTTTAAAAAAAAATAAAAAAAAGACGCGGGGCAGACGGTGACCATTCTGCCATCCTCTGAAAAATACACGCGAGCAGGGGGTGAAATGGCTTAAAGTAGTGGTCAAGTGTCCAATTAAAAGATCTACATTTCAACAGTGAGGCGAAACGCGTCGGTCGGCATTTTGCAAATATGTCAGCAAAATTTACTTAATAGAAAGGGGTGAAGGCTTTCTAAAATAAGAATCACTTTCTTCTTTAATGAGGGATTTGTAAATAAAACAGTAGTGATCCTCTGGGGTGTGAAAATAACGTAAGTGGTACTTTGTACACCCAAGTGTCATTACACTTCCACCGCTGGTTAAGAGGCCTTGCGTGCTGCAATATGCCCAGTACATTGGTATTAACAATCTTATATCTATGTCCTTTATCTGTGATCTGTATACTTTCCCTTCCCGAGTAACCGTGTACAGAGAGATGGGATGACTGGCAAACAGAAGCGTTGACGAGAGCAAGATGAGTGCAGATCTACTCCCGCCCAACCTATGAGCCGCGAAACCCACGCACAGGGGGGGGGGCGGGGGAATTTACAGAACTCCAGCGCACCTTTGGCTATAATTGGAATGTATTTGCAGCGCGATATGTTATCACTTACCTCATCGCGTGAGCGTAGGAACATGGGGCTGCTTTCGTAAAGCACCATCCAAAGGGCGAAGAGAGACATGAGTATCCCGTGCCCGAAATCTCCAAACATGACACCGAACAGGAACGGAAAAGTGATGATGGTGAAGGGAGCTGCGGGTCGGAGCAGAGAGAACCGCGATGTGAACCCCTTGAATGCAGGGCCCCCCCCCCCCCCCCCCCCCCCAACGCCTCTTCCCTCCCCCTGCATTTTAATCTGGGTAGTTTGTTACATTAATGTCATTCTGTACGCCAATACTAAGATGTCAAATATTTACATCAGCGTACAATGCTCGCCTTCCTATACCCCAAAAACTTTAAAACAAAAGAAACCAGATACTTTATCCTATATTTGTATTTACAGTATATTGATCCAGAGGAAGGCATACAGCAAACCCCAGTGACACATCATCCAATGATATCTCATAATGGGGAAAAATTAATTCCTTCCCGACGCCAGTAATTGGCAATCAGATTACTCCCTGGATCATTCCCAGGCTTACAACCTAGAACCGTAACCTAATGGACCGAATTCCAAAAACAAATACTGAAACACAAAGTACATTTACAAAATCAGTTCAAAAACACAGATACCACGAACGGGGCACCCTAACAGTTCAGCGTCTCTTTGCGGCACCAAATTATCAGGCCGAGCTTAAAAATGGCCGAACCTGGATTCACTTCTCGGTAGTTCCCCACCCCGTAAGCGTCCACAATGTTCTGAAAGCCCACAGTGAACTTGTTGGTGCGGATTAACGTCGGGGGCGTCTCGTTGCTGGGGATCCGGTTTATAAACGAGGGGACGGAGGCTCCGTTTTTCCTCTGAAGAAAGAAGAGGAGATCAGTGTTCAGCGGGTGCCACGAGCGGAGAAATGTGGCTAGATTACCCAGTGACCGTAAGAGATTGCCAAACTCCCCCCATGGAGTGCAAGTCATGTTCTGCATCTAGAACAGGTGACGCGAGTCTCTTCACCATCTAATGCAAGAGTGACCAACTCCAGTCTTCAAGCCCTACCAACAGGTCAGGTTTTCAGGATACCCCCGATTCAGCACAGTTAGCTCAGAGGCTCGGTCAAAGACTGAGCCTCTGATTGAGCCACCTGTGCTGAAGCAGGGACTGATTGAGCCACCTGTGCTGAAGCAGGGACTGATTGAGCCACCTGTGCTGAAGCCGAGATATCCTGAAAACCTGACCTGTTGGTAGGGCTTGATGACTGGAGTTGAGCACCCCTGCCGTAGACCAGGAGTGGCCAACTCCAGTCCTCAAGGGCCACCAACAGGTCAGGTCTTCAGGCTACACCTGCTTCAGCACAGGTGGCTCAGTCATTATGCCTGCACCAGCTGTGCTGAAGTCGGGACGTCCTGTTGGTGGCCCTCGAGGACTGGAGTTGGCCACTCCAGATCTAATGTGATGGTTCTGGAAACACTGACACAGCTGACACCAGACTTGCAATTAGGTCCCCAACATTACATTTAAATGGGCAGCCCCGCCTCGGACCAAAGTGAAGGCACGGCAGGGACATTTCCACTGGGTGCAGGGTATCTGATTAACACCTTACAAATCAGGCAAGCATAAAGTATTATTAAATACAGTTTAAAACGTTTAGTGTCGTCTCTGGTTCCATAAGCTTGGCACAGCCATTGCAATCTGTAGGACTTTTCTTTACATTCATCGTTTACACTTCAAAGGTCTGCACGGGAACCAAACGCTTTGGCGGGTTTAACCATCTGTATCTATGCTCTTTCATGATCGGATACATTTTCGAATTCTTGTTGATTGGCTTTAAAAGGTCATTGTCCAGGCATCGTTAAAACAGATACAAACTTTAATACAGGGGTCTCAAACTCAGTCCGCAAGGGTCACCAACAGGCCAGGTTTTATGGATATCCTTGCTTCAGCACAGGTCAGTCTTTGAGTCACCTGTGCTGAAGCAGGGATATCCTGAAAACCAGACCTGTTGGTGGCCCTTGAGGACTCGAGTTTGAGACCCCCACTTTAATACAATTGGAGAAGTTGCAGCCCATGCAGAACCGGCCGAAAAACAAAATGACTAATTTCTCACTGGAGCAAAAACTTTTACTTTGAGTCATTATATTTATCTAAGAAAGTGAAGGAAATAAAGTACTTTTTTTGCCCATCAAAAAAAACTTTAAGTAGCAACATAATCCTGGTACCCCGGTAGTAACAGAGCCCTATAACCTGGCTTGCTCTATTGAAAACCTTTTCGCTTTGTAAACCCCCTGCTAATGCCCCAGGGTAACAGCAAGGGTAGCTTACCGAGCCTTCCTCAAGCCCCCTCCTCAGGTTTGGCAGGTCCGCCACCGGACACCAAACCTCGGCAATCAGGCACTTGTTGGTGACATCAAAACTACACAGGTTCAGGACGTGATAAATGGCCTTCATCTTCTTTATCTGGATCATCCACATGCATATGGACTCTGAAGCCTTGGACAGGACTTGCTTCAGGTAATCGTCTGTCCGGTACATCACCTGCGTCAGAACCCAAAGATCTGTGCGTCAGAACCCAAAGATCTGTGCGTCAGAACCCAAAGATCTGTGCGTCAACTCCAAGCTGAACGCTCAGACACATTTGCTTCTGATTGCCAAAGGATACTTGTAATTTAAATTATAATATAACTCAAGAATGACCCAAATCCTTAGGGTTAACCAAAATTAATCAACGCCTCCTATAATTGGTTACATCAGGGGCGGCCAACTCCAGTCCTCAAGGGCCACCAACAGGTCAGGTTTTCAGGATATCCCTGCTTCAGCACTGGATTTGGCCACCCCTGGGTTACATAGCAGTGAAACCCGAGCAAAGGGCCGTGGCCCTTTAAACATTGCATTTAGTGAGTATATGGGTCGAAACTGTTATCTTATGGGACTCTTAGCTATTGTATAATCGTTATCCTATGGGACTCAGCTATTGTATAATAGTTATCCTACGGGACTCTTAGCTATTGTATAATCTTTACTTTATACCCTGTGAGGGTTACACATTAAAACAGCAGATTCTATGTTGCTTAGCAAAATGTGCTTTGCCTACATGACATTTTATTGATTATTCCTGATTTATTGTGGAGTGCGGATCCATTTTTGCTTTACTGTTGAAAATAAAAATGTGTCCATAGAGTTTCGCCTTTGTTCAATTCTAATTGAGGGAGAAACACTCGTTCTAGATTTACAGGTATATTGATCCAGAGGGAGACACAAAAAAAACCCCAGGAAATAAACGATCTTGTATAATTCAGCAATAAAACCATTATCTGTCCCATGAATCAGCATGGGAAGAGACCAGATTATCTTCATGCTAGGAGTATAGTGACCCGACCATCCCAAGAACATGGAAGTTCCATCTGTCCTTAGAATATCGGATTAGTACACAGATAGTCCAGGTTAAAAATTCTATATTCTCCGAAGTTGCCGTTCCACAAAAAAGTCCCATTAAACGCCCGCCCGCTTCGGAGTATGTAGAATTGTCCCAAGTCATTAAGCAGGTGAATTTCTCATTTTGAATCCATTCTATCCAACCTTTGCCAAGTCTGCCAAATTGAGGTCTCACTCCCAGTCCCACATTGGGAATGAAAACACAGCACCAGAAAAGGTTGACTGATCACCATCGATGTGCCCCCTTCACCCTGCTCACCGTGTGCAAGTCTTGCATACGACTGCTCAGGCCCGATATGGTCTCGTTACGCTCATCAGTAGAAGTCGGATACGGATACACACGGCAGTGGTAACTGAGGCAACATGAAAAACACAAAACTTGATTAATTAGGCATCGTAGAATAAAACACAGACAGGAAGGCGCAACAAATCTACTGTGAAGCGCTATGTACATTAATGGCGCTATATAAATAAAGACATACAATACGCAACGCTGTAGTTCTGCATCGTGTTCGCGGTCCTTCTGGCAGGACCTGGTTCAAGGCCCAATTAATGATGCTAAAATGACCTTGCGCCAACTCATTATACAAAACAGCTCAAATAGCACAATATAGAGAAGTCTGTACTGAAAAGAGAAACTGGTATGAAACCAATTTAGAATATATTGCTTTATATTTTCATTTTGTGCCAATCAAATATAGTTCAACGGTCTAGGAGCCATATAGACCCAAAAGAAGTGTAGATTTCTTGCAGGTGGTCATACCTTTCAGTGGGACAAACAAGAGTACTTCATAGATGCAATTACAGCGTACAGAGCTTTCCAAAGCTCGCAAGTCTGTTGTGTGTGTGTATTGATGTGTATATACTGTACACACCTTGTGATGTTTTAAAGCTCTGTACACTACGATATCACCACTCACGTCAAAAAAAAAAAAGATATCCGTTATTTTGTCATGTTTAGCAATGTGCGCATTCGCTCAAATAAGTTTCGTGGATTTTCTCGCATTTTCCCCATCCAAATCCGTTTGGCGGCGTAAAATCCACGAACGGATTTGTTCGGTGTTAATCCGCGCGGATCAAAATCCGCCATCGGATACAATCCTGCTGGCAGATTCTTAATGTCGAGCCCGCGGTTCTTAAGAATCCGGCCACGCATTGCGGAATCCGCGAAGTGTATTGGTAATAATTTAAAAACCGCAAAACCGCTCCTTTTTGAGATCGATTCATGGAAAATCTGCAAACCAAAGAAACCGCGGAATCCAGATCCAAATCTGCAGTTCTCTAGTCATGTCATCTTGGCGCGGGACGCTCGCTGGCCTTCTCAGAGAACGCTAGTGAAACTCCCGCAATGCCCGTGTTGATTAGAAGGTTGTGGCAAATATGGAAAACTGGACCTGCCCACGGAGAGGTGATGGGGAAGTTCTACCCAACATGGGCATGTGGTTTCCATGGAACGCCAACCCTTTCACACGCATGATACACTTTGCAGCAGGGGACGGCAGGTAGACTGTGCGTTTGAGACTTTCAGCATATTTATAACTAACTAATCAAACCTTGGTTGAAACCGTTTTAGAAAGTGATCTAGGTGCATTATATCCGGCCTCGCTAAATTCATATTGCGGATCTCTTCAGAGGATGAACACTGCCTCTAATTTCTCTATACGTACTAGCGCGTCACCTGCACCCTTCCCCACCTCGATGCCTGGGCGGCGTTTGCTACAAACCACAAGTAAATGTAATTGTGTGCGCCAGTGCTGTCATGCTGTTGAGCGTACAAGCCTTTCCCTCCCCGCTTTTAGTTATTTAAAAAAAATAAATTATTATTATTACAACCGAAAAAGTAATTTACACAAACTGGAACCAATGAAAACACCATAAACTGAAATGTAACTCAGCAAATAAAAAAGTAACAGAAAAAAACTATCCTTTTTGTTTGGAAGAGCCCAGTAAAGTAGTAATATATGCAGGGCCTCCCAGCACCCAGATACAGTGTTAGGCTGAGCTTAGAGTGCTGGCTACATTGAGGCGACGCGACCAGTGACGTCATCCGTCGCGGTCACAAAAGTTGTAATTGAGTTTTTACGATGTCGCTGGCTGCAAGGGGCGGTGACTTTATGTGATTGGCTTATTGCAGTCACATGGTTCGTCCGTCGCGGTAAATATCAAAATCCATTGATTTCAGCGATTCTGGTCGCTGTGTCGCGCTCACTATAGGCGCATGCGACGGATTACATGCGGGAGTATAAGCGCAGCCTTAGAAGATACACAAAACAAATTATCTTATTCTCACTTCTCCTTAGAGACGCAATTGCTCACCAATCACAGA
This sequence comes from Ascaphus truei, assembly GCF_040206685.1. Taxonomy (NCBI): domain Eukaryota; kingdom Metazoa; phylum Chordata; class Amphibia; order Anura; family Ascaphidae; genus Ascaphus; species Ascaphus truei. The sequence continues at coordinate 8,374,443 of NC_134495.1, read as the reverse complement.
TCTTTTTCACTTTCTGTCCGATTTGGTCACCCCAATAGGAAACTAAAAACACAAACCATTTGGTCGGTTCTTTCTAGGGAGAGAAAAAAAAAAAGTTGAACACTTAAACACACCCGTTTGATATATCATCATTACATAGCAGCATTTGAGAAAGGCATCTTTATATAGCGCCTTTATATAGCGCCTTTATATAGCGCCTTTGAAAGTAAAGGAGGCGTTTTACGCTCTGCTTCATAAACCCGATCGTGCCCAATTAACTTGTAGCTTATACGAAATGCAAAACAAAATAGAGAGAATACACTTCTGGTCCTTCTGGCAATGCACAGGTTAAAGTGCTCTGCGGGAATTCTGTGCTCTGCAAACATCTGCCCAGGAAAAACAAACAGGCAGGAGGCTGGGCAGATAAACGCTGGTCCTCACCGTGTCCGGGTCTTCAAGGAACTCGTCAAGCTCGGCGAACGTCAGGATGGTGTATCCTTTACACACCCGCCACAGCATTTTCTCAAAGGACTCCCGTCTGGCACGGTGAACCAAGCCAGAGACAAAGCTGCAGAGGAACAGAAGCGACGGTCACGACGGGTCACCACAATAACCCTTTTGTTGGCAGAAAGGGCCAGCATGGGGTTAAGTCGTAGTTACCGCGACACAGGGAGCAGCAAGACAAAGACAAGAGAACTTGGGCGTCTGTGCATCCTACTGCAGAAAGACGTGTCAAGAGTAAGACAAACCAGGCGGATGTGGACACCCATGGGTGACAAACAGCGGAGACCAATAAGTCCGCTCCTCTCAACGCAGAGAGACGGCGGTTATCTAATTGAGCATTTCAGCGCTCCTCACCCCAGCTTCGCCCCCAGTCTCTGCATGCAGGTGTAATCCATCAAGGATTCTTTCTCTAAAGCCGGAAATTCTTCATAACTGGAGGTTGAAGAGGTTTCCTGCTAGATAGAAAGAAAATAAAATGACAATTCGGATACGTTTAAAAAGGGGTCCGTCCCACCTAGGCAGTGGCGATTAAAAGGTTATATCGGGGTGAATGGTTTTACCAAAATCTGACACCTAGAAGTATTTTTAAATATTTTTTTTTAAAGCGAGTTTGTAAACATGGTGACCTGAGATTTGGGAGGGGTTCGAGTTCCTCTGGCTTCTCCCTTTTGTTTCATGTCACGGTCAATTAGATTGTAAGCTCTTCGGAGCAGGGACTCCTTTTCCTAAATCTTACTTTTATGTCTGAAGCACTTTTCCCCTTTATGTGTTATTGATATTATTTGTTATTTATATGATTGTCACGTGTATTACTGCTGCGACGCTATGTACATTAATGGCGCTATATAAATAAAGGGCACATCCTCCGAAAACAAGAAGCCGGCACTCCCAGGGGTCTTCATACAAAAAAATTAATCCACACAGATCAATGTTTCGGTCAAACACACGGACCTTTCTTCTGCTATATAAATAAAGACATACATACTGTGTGATCAGTAAGAGTTTGTACCGAGTCACACCCCTCCTTTTAACTTTATTGGCTTTCTGATAACGAAAGACTGGGCTAAAAAGGTGAATAAAATATTTGATTGACAAACATTGCATTTTTATGGACCTCTAAATTGGCAATTTATCATTTATTTGCACACAAAAATACAAACAGCTAAATTGTTGCTTTTAGCACTGTTATATTTGGTTAGGGAAGTCAATAATAAGGTTAGTTGGAATGCTGCCGTAAAGTAACTGAATCCACATCAAATTGATCACAGAGACACAGGATTATTAATGACTGCAATAAAGCCAATATTGGTAAATTAGCTATTTTCGCCTGTAAAAACGTATCCAGTTTTGGGTTGAGGCCGCGACCAGCTCCATATTGTGTCCTGTTTCTCATGTCCAGGGATCTTTACTATGAGTAAGAAATGAGACTGGTCCAGCCAACGTGAATGCCATTATATACAATATAGTGATCAAGCTCACTGCCCCAAGAGGCATTTATTCCGACAATGCCGGGAGGGGAAATCAGCAGACACCAAGAGATGGAGGGCTCTGAATAAGAGAGACCTATGGAAGTATACATGAAAAAAAAAAACAGCTGAAAGCTCTAGGAAACAACGGATAGTATGATATATATGTATTGAATGGACTAATGCAGCAACAAGGAACAAAATAGGGTAGCAGGCACTATACATGCGAGGTATGTTGGGGTGACCAAATACCTGACCAAGGAAGCCTTGAGATGAACGTTATAATCTCCCCGGCAAGTCATCTGCAGCTCCCACTGTTGACCCGTATTCAGTTAGTGTATCCGGTGTAGAGTATGCAATAGTACTCACTAGAATTCACCGTTCCCCATGGCCAGGCAAAAACACTGAATATATTCTGCGTCCCTTGGCAGCGTCTGTCCGATCCACGTAAGCTCCAATTAAAAAAAAAAAAAAAGATCAGAAGAACGGCCATTCCTTGAAGAGGCAGAACTCGCCAGCCGAAAGTTAGGTTAACAAAACGCTTTTCTTTTAACTACGTAAGAGTTTGACATCCACAGAAAAAAACGCTCCTCCACCCACGCGTTTCACGTCGTCACTGGCGCTTTCTCGAGTAAGACTTCAGAAAGCGCCAGTGACGGTGTGAAACGCATGGGAGGAGCTTTTTCGTCTGTGGATGTCAAACTCTTATGTAGTTCTAATAAAAGTGTTTTTTAACCTAACTTTCGGCTGGCGAGTTCTGCCTCTTCAAGGGATGGCTATTCTTCTGATCTTTTTTTTTTAATTGGACCCTACGGAATTATGGCTGCTCATGAACACACCGTAGTCTGCACAGAACAGTTCAGACTTTGCTACGTGGAAGTGGGACAGCCCTAACACAACCTGGTCCGACGCAGATGGTTCTGTACCTCGGTGGACCTCTGCACAAAGTTCTTGGTCGCCCGCAGCATGTGTGCATACTCGGTCACCTCCACGAGGTTCTTGCGCAGCTTTTCCTTGTTCTTATTCACTTCACGGAGCTCAGCTTCCAGCTTCTGCAGCTGCTCCTGAACAAAAAAGGAGGTGGGAACAATCAGGCTGAGGAAGCTATATGCCAGGAGTGGCCAACTGTGGTCCTCAAGGGCCACCAACAGGCCAGGTTTTCAGGATATCCCAGCTTCAGCACAGGTGGTACAATCAGTCAAAGACTGAGCCACCTGTGCTGAAGCAGGAATAGTCTTAAAGCCTGACCTGTTGGTGGCCCTTCAGAACTGGAGTTGGCACCCTCTGAACTAAACGAACTTTAGAAACCCCTGACTGCTCCAAGCTTAAGTAAGCAATTAGCAACACAACGTTAAATAAGGAACGAAGGCAAATACGGAACGAAGGCAGAGATCTAATGTGGTCGGACGCTCCTGCCAAGTAGATAAATGGGCAGATCAGGTCGGCTATGTGCTACTTATCTGCCCTCATTTTCCACATTTCTAAAAACACCTGCAGCCGTTACGACACGTTCTTGCTAGCAGTGAAGGGGTTAACGCCGACAGGTGTCAGGCCGTGTGCAATGATGTCAGGCCGTGTGCAATGATGTCATCTCGTGTGATTCAAAGGAAGTGACGTCAAAGCCCTATAACATCCAGGCACTGTCAACTTTGCTCTGATACATCAGCTGATCGCCGCGTCAACAATCTTATTACTTGCAATTAAACTGCATTTTACACTGTGTGCGTACAATAAAAGGAGTCGTAAAAAAATACCGTCCAAGTGGTAACTGACCTGGATTTCTAGCACGTGTTTTGGAAGAGGAGCCGCAGGTGTGATGGTGCCCTCTGGGAGATGGATATCCGCTTTTCGGATTTCTTGTACTAAATATCCTATAAATTGTAAAAAAACAAAGATATATATTCATATATTGCATTCAGTGCGATGTACTGACACGGTTAGGCGTCTGCTGCAATTATCCGCATGTGAACTTTGCGCCTTGATGCAATCAGCTAAATGATTGTATTTGGCTGAGCAGTTCCCAACCAATTGGAATATTAGCATCGGTCCTCCTAAATCTCGGCAAGCCCCTCACCCTGCCTCCTGAATCTCGGCAAGCCCCTCACCCTGCCTCCTGTAGTTGTAATTCTGTAATATACTGTGGGTTGGTAATGAAATATGATGGTCCAAGGAACTACAGAGTACCATTACGTTGTATTACCAAGCCAGGCTTTGTTTTTTTTAGAGGGAACTTCCATTATAATAGATCCCCCTAGCTCTGCCGCTATACAATAAATATATCAAAACATGGTATCCAAAGTGCACTGCTTGTTTAACATGCTTTCATTTAAAAAAAAAAAAACAGAGCTAAAATACAACAATAAAATAGAAAAAGGGGAGGACCGAGACCAGAGAACACATTAAAATAAGAATATTCGTGTTCTTGGGAAGGTAAGATCAGGGTTACCATATGTATTGTACATATTGGCGGTTACTATCATAAATAGAGGTATTATCCTTATCCAATTTGGGAATCCTATGGATTTGGAAATACACGTAAATTTACAGCATACAACATGCCCATGGTTTTTAAATACAACAAAGAACAAATATATTATGTGGTAATGGTTGGGGTTTCTCAGAGCTTGTTGGGAATTTGTGTACTTGTTAATTGTGTGCAGCTGGTCTCAGCTGCTTATGGGAGGGTTGTGGCTCCTCCCCACCAAGGTTTAAGCTCGCCCCGCCCCACTTTCCAAGTTGGCAGGTCAGTTTCATTTTGCCAGGTTACGACAGATCCAATGTGATCATTCTTCCTGTAATTATACAGGTAAATAAGAATTTTAACCCAGGTTAGTGTTAGGACCGGCTTTCGGTCATGCCTTGTAAGTGGCAGCAGGCTTAAGACGCTTTGGCCAACGGTTAAACTAAATGACCCTTTTTACAAGAGATATGAAGGTATTGCACTGTGTATTTTTGGCACAATGGATGTAGCTTTGGGCATTTTTGTTCTTTGTTGTATACATTTAGCCACGCCCACGAGCACTCCTTGTGACACTTACAGGCATTTACATATATATTATGTGGTAATGGTTGGGGTTTCTCAGAGCTTATTGGGAATCTGTGTACATGGTTTTTAAATGTCACATAATGGGTTCCTTTGTACTAAGGGAACTTGATCTCAGAGCAATGCATTGCAGGTCTCTCCGAGTTACGGGCAAACTTTTTCCCCAGAGCAGAACACAAATACAAACGGCTGCATGAAAAGAGGATTGCTTTCTGTGCTTGGCCTTAACCGTCCCGATATTGTGTGAACACTCATCCTCTAACTGTTTCCGTGAGGTTACCACGTGAAACATATCGAGCGGATTAGATAAAGCAAGTCATACGTTCGCTCCAGAAAATATATGAGCTCATGATTTTTGCCAGGGGGCGACACCGTAACATGCTGGACGATTGTACATAAATCCTTGTATGTTAAGGAAACCAGCTCGAGTTACAGCCAAAGAATACAAAAAAGGATAAAAATAAGTCCAATGGAAAAGAAACAAGAAGTCACAAAAACTCTGGGGTGCGGGAAATGAAATACATAAAAATCACACAAGAGCACGAAAACAGAACAATAAGGACGTCTGGCAAAACTACCGTCGCCTGTGTCAGACACCCTTAATGTGCTCCCCAAAATGTAAACAAGATCCTGTTCTTGCAGTGATGGTGTCCCCTATGCAACAATAAAATAGAGAGGCCTTCAGCACGGCCTCCAGCACAAAGAGTCCCAACCTCTCTTTACTGCGGAATAAGGCATCAAGAAGAATTTGGAGAACTATCCCATTCACACTTAGCTCTATTCATCAGTATATTTATTTATACACACACTACATAAACAGAAACATGCATGGTAAACTAGGCTCAGATGCATCACTCGAATCAAACCTTAGTTAAAGTACAATCGTGCAAGATACTCACCCTACAATTATGGTTACACTTATTTTGATCCAGAGGAAGGCAAGCACAAAGCCAGTAAACATTTGCGAATTCTGGGCCATATCAACTAAAGGGCGCAAGGCTTTAGCACGACCATACTCAAATTCAAGTGAAGGCGAGTTCTCAAGTAATGCTAAATCAGACTTCAGAACCTTTTCTTAGACATATGTATTGTATCTGCAATCACAGTCTGCATGGGTAGTAAATTCCCCCTCATCACTGCCCTTACTGTAAAAGAACTCTTGTCAGACGGTGAAATCTTCTTACTCTAAGCTCAAGGGATGATAGGGGAATTTGTGCAGTCATATAAAAAAGCCCTTTTATCGACCTTGGGTATACTACCAGCGTGTAGAACAGCACGGAACTTGGATACAAAGCTCAGCCTACAGTAGAAATAGAGAAAACTCCTTGACGTGAACTATGAAGGGTTTTGGGAACCACTATTTAGATCTTTAGGGAACACAGTCTCAGAACCGCTAGCACAACCCATCACCCAATTCTCATCACAAATACAGTTAACATCTTCATAAATGGTGGATTCCACAAAACACAATGGGATTAGGAGCCAAGAGGAAAAGGTGTTACCCATCTAATATAGATTTTAGCAAAGTTATTCCAGACAGGCCCAAACGACACACCAGTTGAACAGAGCGTTATCTACAGATGTGATGGTGAGCACGTTAGTTCCAGGCTACGCACCCAATATTCGCTCCATCTCTTCACACTTTTTAACTTCGCCAACAAACTTTCTCTGAAAAGCGTTTACGTGAGGGTTCAGCTGTCGGAAAAAATAAAAAACACAGATCGTCATTACTTTATTCACGCACTTCCAGCGCTTTGTAAAGCATTACACAACTATTAAGGCATCAGTGATTTGTTGTTCAAGTTAAGGAACTTCCTAACAGCCTTCATCCCATAGAACTGCAGGGGTTTGGTTACCATTCAAGTATCTCCTCTCTCTTGCAGGGACTAAGATCAAAATAGCGCAAGCTGAAAATTTACGCATGTAAACCCTTCTGCCGACAGTGGGTACTGACCTTCAGCGAAGGGATTACATAAAATCATCAGGATGTTAACATGGGGGTCCCCTGAGGAAAACACTCATTTAATCTCTGGGGACCCCCGATTGCCAAGATTCTAACAGGGAAAAAAGGAGCACATTTCAGTCCCCTCCAGGGCCAACAAAACGGCAATTAAACCTACCACGTCACGTAGGACAACAGAAAGTCACGCAGTTATTCGCTGCAGCTTCCTGTTTGCCTGCATGACGCGGGGGATATACAAAAAGTTCAACCAAATTTAGCAAAACAATAAATAGGGATTTTTATTGTCCTGAAAAATAAAAATAAATTTACAATCAAAACACCCCCTGTAGCCCCCACCTTCCCAACTTACAAACCCCCACCTCCCCAACCCCCTTACTCACATCTCTGAACTCGGCCAGCCCCAACTCCCCCAGCTCGCTGACACAGTCATAGGCCGAACCGGACTGCAGGAAGAGCTGGGCAAGGCACATGGTGTCGCTGCGGAATAGGGAGCCCATGACAGGGCCGGTGGTGGAGAGGGGGGGACCCCCGGTACCTCCGAAACCCCCCCTGCAGCCAGCCCTCCTCTCCTCTCGCCTCGGCGGCTGATGAAGGGCGCAGGGGACCCCCGGTTTCTACCGGTACATTCCACGTCGCTTCTTCCCCGGCTCCGATCCTCCAAATCTCCGTTACTTCCGGGATAGGCGGACACCCGGAAGTGAGTCGGGCAGATGACTTACCTTGCGCTGCACGTGGTGGGCGAGGCAGCCAATCAGGTGGGTGGGTGTGGCAGCCAATCAGGTGGGTGGGTGAGGCAGCCAATCAGGTAGGTGGGTGTGACAGCACAAGTGACAGCTAGCTCTGTGCCAGCTGCTGGAGCTGCCAGTCTCCAGAGGGACTCAGCATAGGGATTTATTTTACTTTTATTTTATGCTTAGAGAGTTGGTGGCGTCACCGCTCTCAAGCATGAGCGTGGTCAGCGCCAGGGGGGACGCAGCCTTAGATTGCTAGCTCTTCGCGGCAGGGCCTCCTTTTGCCTTATGTTGTTATTTACCTGTTGCACTTGCAGTCAGGTTTGCCACCTTCTGTTGAAGGCTACCCCCAGAGACTTTTTGCAATGAAATTACATTTTTTATTTATATATTTACTTCTCTTACCTTCTCCGGCGGCGGAGGGTTTTTTTTGTCACTTTTTTTAACTCCCCATATGTATCAGTCTTGTTATTTATATAGAGCTGTTGGTGCAGCACTTTAAAACATTAGAATAGGAAGTAAATACATTACAAACAACAGGAATACTGCAAGCAGGATGGACACCACTCCGGGTTTGACCTGGAGACTACGGGTTATGGCCACGTATCTTCTGACACTCCCCGTGGCACTCAAAGGGTTAAGAGATTTTTCAGTTGGGCTTTGAATGCAGAAAGTGAAGCTACGTGACGATTAATGTATTGCATAAATGTTTCTAAAATGAAGTGTAATGTACTACTGTTTGATAGGATTGGTGTTTCCAAGGAACAGGACCACACATTTTTGCAAAGGCTTTTGATATGGTTCCACACACACGAGGGTGGTGTACAAAATAAAGCAAATTGGACTCAGTAAAAATATATGCACCTGGATTGAAAACTGATTGAAGGACAGACAATAGAGGGCTGTCATAAATTGAACTTTTTCAGGTTGGGCTAAGGTCGTGAGTGGAGGGATCAGTGCTGGTACCCCTGCTTTTTAACTTGTTTATTAATGACCTCGAGGTTGGCATCGAGAGCAAAGTCTCCATCTTTGCTGATGATACTAAATTGTGTAAGGTAATAGAATCAGAGCAGGATGTAATTTCTCTCTAGAAGGGCTTGGCGACACTGGAAACTTGGGCATGATAAAGGGGTCAAAAGCACGTGTCCCACAGTGATAGGTGGCAGGTTTGTAATTGCCATTGAACAGTGCTTTTAATTAGTCATACGGTTTATCCATTATTGCCCTACATTTCATTTGATTAGAAGCCATCAGCAGTTATTATACTGCAAGTCTGAATACACTTTACATGTGTATTTATCACGTTGTAATTAGTTAATTCTGGTATAGGCCTGAATCACATTGAAAGTTATTACAATGTGGAAAAATGCCAGCAGGTTGGTGTGCAAGCTAAATTAGTTATCACAGACCAGCGCTATGTGAATACAAATACAATACAGAGTTGGGTGATTTGTGTGATAATATTGTAAGACATCATGTAGCATGTATAAAATGAATAACTCTGTACCGTTATGAGCTGATAAGTAGGGTTACCAACTGTCCCAATTCTTTAGGAACTGAAACAGAGCGTGGAAGCAACATGTTCTGAATTTGGAGTATCCTGGAATTTTTTTTTTAATGCTCATTAATTAGTTGAGTAATTTGCTGTCATGGACTATAATTGCACAGAGAAGAAAGCAATAAGGAAAAAGGAGAGAGAGACAGGTAAAGACAGCTCTGTATAGAGGTTGACAGCCGAAATGCACAGTAAGCCACAGACTGCTAACGTGTCCTGTTCAGCCAGATGTTTTTCACAGTGCCACTATGGCGTGTCCATACTTCCCTTGTTTGAAAGGGCATCATTTTATTGACACTGAATCATTACAAGTTCTTCATATAAACAACACCTGGCAACTCCATGTCTACAGTAAGATCACGGATATGATATGCAGGTGTTATATGCTGGGCTCACTCTATATAGAAGTTGCCAACACAGCAGCACACAGGAATACGAGACCAGTTGGTGATCAGCAGACTGGCGCTCTGAATCTAGTTGGCAGGTTGTGAACAGATTAAAGGCCGCCATTCTATATATACCGAAACGGCTATTTTCAGCCGAAAAATCTCCGTTCAAGTCATTGGGTATTTTCCGCTAAAAACATCCTGACTGGACTATATAGAATGACCCCCCCCCAAACCATTGCAATGTTCTAAAGCGTCCCTCAATACTGAAATCAAATCAGGACATGAAGAGTTAAAACGATTTAATCCAACATGAAATAAAATCAGTCAAACATTCATTTCTTTGTATCCAATTTAAATAATTGTACATTACAAAAATATAATTTCTCGTCGTACAAAAAAAAAAACCCACGAATATTTTTACAAACAAATATGCTTATTCCTATATATTTACATTTCCACATAGTGTCATTATTGTCGTACTGCGCAGAGAAAACACAACGTTGTATCAAAACAGCAGGTTCTTTAACAATGGGAGATCATTACAATGCGGTATCGTTCCAGGCTTTACGGATTCTGTTCCACGGACCCCCCAGAACCGCGGCTGCGATGAAGAAGAAAACCAGCACCATTCCCTTAGCGAGGGCCAGGTGACGCGGCTCACCTGGAATAAGAAATATTCAGAGAGATCACGTGATTGGAGGAAACCACAAACTCATCTGGTGGGCAACTCCAGTCCTCCAGGGCCACCAACAGGTCAGGTTTTCTGGATATCCCGGCTTCATCACGGGCGGCTCAGTCATAGGGACTGAGCCACCTGTGCTGAAGCACGGATATCCTAAAAACCTGACCTGTTGGGGGCCCTTGAGGAGAGGAGTTGTCAACCCGATTCAGAGCATTACCTGCAGTAACCAACAAGCTGCATGAGTATACGGAGCACATGGTGACAGCGCTGTGTGTACCTGTGTAATACTGCGTCAGCGGGTATGCGAGATGCTGCCAGCACACAGCATTACCTGCAGTAACCAACAAGCTGCATGAGTATACGGAGCACACGGTGACAGCGCTGTGTGTACCTGTGTAATACTGCGTCAGCGGGTATGCGAGATGCGGCCAGCACACAGCATTACCTGCAGTAACCAACAAGCTGCATGAGTATACGGAGCACATGGTGACAGCGCTGTGTGTACCTGTGTAATACTGCGTCAGCGGGTATGCGAGATGCTGCCAGCACACAGCATTACCTGCAGTAACCAACAAGCTGCATGAGTATACGGAGCACACGGTGACAGCGCTGTGTGTACCTGTGTAATACTGCGTCAGCGGGTATGCGAGATGCGGCCAGCACACAGCATTACCTGCAGTAACCAACCGGCTGCATGAGTATACGGAGCACATGGTGACAGCGCTGTGTGTACCTGTGTAATACTGCGTCAGCGGGTATGCGAGATACGGCCAGCACACAGCATTACCTGCAGTAACCAACCGGCTGCATGAGTATACGGAGCACATTGTGACAGCGCTGTGTGTACCTGTGTAATATTGCGTCAGCGGGTATGCGAGATGTGGCCAGCACACAGCATTACCTGCAGTAACCAACAAGCTGCATGAGTATACGGAGCACATGGTGACAGCGCTGTGTGTACCTGTGTAATATTGCGTCAGCGGGTATGCGAGATGCGGCCAGCACACAGCATTATCTGCAGTAACCAACCGGCTGCATGAGTATACGGAGCACATGGTGACAGCGCTGTGTGTACCTGTGTAATACTGCGTCAGCGGGTATGCGAGATGCGGCCAGCACACAGCATTACCTGCAGTAACCAACCGCCTGCATGAGTATACGGAGCACATTGTGACAGCGCTGTGTGTACCTGTGTAATATTGCGTCAGCGGGTATGCGAGATGCGGCCAGCACACAGCATTACCTGCAGTAACCAACAAGCTGCATGAGTATACGGAGCACATGGTGACAGCGCTGTGTGTACCTGTGTAATACTGCGTCAGCGGGTATGCGAGATGCTGCCAGCACACAGCGTTACCTGCAGTAACGAACCGGCTGCATGAGTATACGGAGCACATTGTGACAGCGCTGTGTGTACCTGTGTAATATTGCGTCAGCGGGTATGCGAGATGCGGCCAGCACACAGCATTACCTGCAGTAACCAACAAGCTGCATGAGTATACGGAGCACATGGTGACAGCGCTGTGTGTACCTGTGTAATACTGCGTCAGCGGGTATGCGAGATGCTGCCAGCACACAGCGTTACCTGCAGTAACCAACAAGCTGCATGAGTATACGGAGCACATTGTGACAGCGCTGTGTGTACCTGTGTAATATTGCGTCAGCGGGTATGCGAGATGCGGCCAGCACACAGCATTACCTGCAGTAACCAACAAGCTGCATGAGTATACGGAGCACATGGTGACAGCGCTGTGTGTACCTGTGTAATACTGCGTCAGCGGGTATGCGAGATGCGGCCAGCACACAGCATTATCTGCAGTAACCAACCGGCTGCATGAGTATACGGAGCACATGGTGACAGCGCTGTGTGTACCTGTGTAATACTGCGTCAGCGGGTATGCGAGATGCTGCCAGCACACAGCATTATCTGCAGTAACCAACAAGCTGCATGAGTATACGGAGCACATGGTGACAGCGCTGTGTGTACCTGTGTAATACTGCGTCAGCGGGTATGCGAGATGCTGCCAGCACACAGCGTTACCTGCAGTAACGAACCGGCTGCATGAGTATACGGAGCACATTGTGACAGCGCTGTGTGTACCTGTGTAATATTGCGTCAGCGGGTATGCGAGATGCGGCCAGCACACAGCATTACCTGCAGTAACCAACAAGCTGCATGAGTATACGGAGCACATGGTGACAGCGCTGTGTGTACCTGTGTAATACTGCGTCAGCGGGTATGCGAGATGCTGCCAGCACACAGCGTTACCTGCAGTAACGAACCGGCTGCATGAGTATACGGAGCACATTGTGACAGCGCTGTGTGTACCTGTGTAATATTGCGTCAGCGGGTATGCGAGATGCTGCCAGCACACAGCGTTACGGTCACAGTCGTAGTCCGTGTAATTCACCTGGAAACTGAAACACACGCGCTGTTTTAGCAACACTTGAACTTCAAAAGGAAGTTGTGTAAAGAGGCGGATTGTTACCACAATAGCAGTCACACAGACCGCAGCGTTAGCTCAACGTGACCAGAAAGAGACAGTTATTTTCACATAATATTAACCCCTTTCAGTGCTGAACATTGCATAATAATTCACATTTTAGTAACACAGAATTTAACGGCAGATAAGAGGCACTTGGATCCCTTATTCTGCCCATTTTATGATCTGATGTAAAAGATTTGACCCTATTTGACCCTTGGGGCTTTCTTTTGTATTAGGCTTTAGCCTCATGTCTATCCCAAGCATGTTTGAACTACTTTACTGCATTTGCCCCTACCACCTCTGCTGGGAGGCTATTCCACGAATCCACTACCCTTTCTGTGAAGTACCTCCTCACATCTCCCCCCCCCCCCCCCCCCCCGAGGCTCCCACCCTCCAGCGTTAGAGAATAGCCTCCTGTTCTGGCACTTCTCTTTCTCTGAAATCCGCTGCCCTATTAAGGTCTTTCCTAATACGTCTTACGTTGGCGATCATGCACAACCTCCCATTTATTAACGTCTCCCGGAGATATGATCTCCAGAACTGAGCACCGTGCCCTACGTGAGGTTACACCGATGATCTATAAAGTGGCATCACCACCCTCTCTTCCTGCTGCTTACCCTATACACTTACCCTATACACCCTAACGTCCCGCTGCTAATACCTCTCCCTATACACCCTAACACCCCGCTGCCAATACCTCTCCCTATACACCCTAACACCCTGCTACTAATAACTCTCCCTATACACCCTAACACCCTGCTACTAATACCTCTCCCTATACACCCTAACATCCTGCTACTAATACCTCTCCCTATACACCCTAACATCCTGCTGCTAATACCTCTCCCTATACACCCCAACACCCCGCTGCTAATACCTCTCCCTATACACCCTAACACCCCGCTGCTAATACCTGTCCCTATACACCCTAACACCCTGCTGCTAATACCTCTCCCTATACACCCTAACACCCTGCTGCTAATACCTCTCCCTATACACCCTAACACCCCGCTGCTAATACCTCTCCCTATACACCCTAACACCCCGCTGCTAATACCTCTCCCTATACACCCTAACATCCTGCTGCTAATACCTCTCCCTATACACCCCAACATCCTGCTGCTAATACCTCTCCCTATACACCCTAACACCCCACTGCTAATACCTCTCCCTATACACCCTAACATCCCGCTGCTAATACCTCTCCCTATACACCCTAACATCCCGCTGCTAATACCTCTCCCTATACACCCTAACATCCCGCTGCTAATACCTCTCCCTATACACCCTAACATCCCGCTGCTAATACCTCTCCCTATACACCCTAACATCCCGCTGCTAATACCTCTCCCTATACACCCTAACATCCTGCTGCTAATACCTCTCCCTATACACCCTAACATCCCGCTGCTAATACCTCTCCCTATACACCCTAATACCCCGCTGCTAATACCTCTCCCTAGACACCCTAACATCCTGCTGCTAATACCTCTCCCTATACATCCTAACATCCTGCTGCTAATACCTCTCCCTATACACCCTAACACCCGCTGCTAATACCTCTCCCTATACACCATAACATCCCGCTGCTAATACCTCTCCCTATACACCCTAACACCCCGCTGCTAATACCTCTCCCTATACACCCTAACATCCCGCTGCTAATATCTCTCCCTATACACCCTAATACCCTGCTGCTAATACCTCTCCCTATATACCCTAACATCCCGCTGCTAATACCTCTCCCTATACACCCTAACATCCTGCTGCTAATACCTCTCCCTATACACCCTAACATCCCGCTGCTAATACCTCCCTCTATACACCCCAACATCCCGCTGCTAATACCTCTCCCTATATACCCTAACATCCCGCTGCTAATACCTCTCCCTATACACCCTAACATCCCGCTGCTAATACCTCTCCCTATACACCCTAACATCCTGCTGCTAATACCTCTCCCTATATACCCTAACATCCTGCTGCTAATACCTCTCCCTATATACCCTAACATCCCGCTGCTAATACCTCTCCCTATACACCCTAACACCCTGCTGCTAATACCGCTCCCTATACACCCTAACATCCCGCTGCTAATACCTCTCCCTATATACCCTAACATCCCGCTGCTAATACCTCTCCCTATACACCCAAACATCCTGCTGCTAATACCTCTCCCTATACACCCTAACACCCTGCTGCCAATACCTCTCCCTATACACCCTAACATCCCGCTGCTAATACCTCTCCCTATACACCCTAACATCCTGCTGCTAATATCTCTCCCTATACATCCTAACATCCTGCTGCTAATACCTCTCCCTATACACCCTAACATCCCGCTGCTAATACCTCTCCCTATACACCCTAACATCCCGCTGCTAATACCTCTCCCTATACACCCTAACATCCTGCTGCTAATATCTCTCCCTATACACCCTAACACCCTGCTGCTAATACCTCTCCCTATACACCCTAACATCCCGCTGCTAATACCTCTCCCTATACACCCTAACATCCTGCTGCTAATATCTCTCCCTATACATCCTAACATCCTGCTGCTAATACCTCTCCCTATACACCCTAACATCCCGCTGCTAATGCCTCTCCCTATACACCCTAACACCCCCCTGCTAATACCTCTCCCTATACACCCCGCTGCTAATACCTCTCCCTATACACCCTAACATCCCGCTGCTAATACCTCTCCCTATACACCCCAACATCCCACTGACTTTGAAATGTTAATACTCTGTTGGATGCATCTGTGTTAGTAGGTTAGCAGAGGGTCCCACAGTTTGAGAATCACTTACTTAGATTCTAAGCTTTTAGCGCAAAAATCTATTGCACATTCCCCGCGTCATAGTTGGTGCATATAGCTGCCACCACATATACTGTGCACACAAACACACACACTAATCGTGGCGCTTACCTGGTGACTCTGGGAGGTGGTTGAGCTGGGACTTTGATAAACCGCACTGAAGCGCTGATTGGAAGGGACAAAGTGCAATTGTCGCCGGGGACACAATTTATGTGAACTGTAGAAAAACTAATTACAAAATAAAAATAAAAAAAAGAAGAATATGAGAAAAAAAATTGCGGTACTGAATAACTGCATGATTACACTGCAAATTAATTTCCTATTTTTAAAAAGGGAGCTAGATCACAACCGGGGAATTACAGACCTGTAAGCCTGATATCAACAGTGGGGAAGCTACTTGAAGGTTTAATACGGGATAATATTCAGGAATACCTAATGGAAAACAAAATTATTAGTAATAGTCAGCATGGATTTATGAAGGATAGGTCATGCAAACTAACCTTATTTGTTTAATTGAGTCGGTAAGTAGGAATTTAGATCAGGGTAATGCAGTTGATGTGGTCTACTTAGATTTTGCAAAGGATTTTGATACGGTTCCAAACAAGAGGTTATTGTATAAAATAAAGAATATTTGACTCTGGTTGAAGGATAGAAAACAGAGTTCTAATAAATGGGACTTTTTCAGGTTGGGCTAAAGTCGGGAGTGGAGTACCTCAGGGATCGGTACTGGGACCCCTGCTTTTTTACTTGTTTATTAATGACCTTGAGGTTGGCATCGAGAGCAAAGTCTCCATCTTTGCAGATGATACTAAATTGTGTAAGGTAGTAGAATCAGAGCAAGATGTAATTTCTCTCCAGAAGGACTTGGTGAAACTGGAAACTTGGGCAGGTAAATGGCAGATGAGGTTTAATACAGATAAATGTAAGGTTATGTATTTGGGAAACAAGAATAAACAGGCGACTTACAAATTAAATGGGGAAAAAATTAGATGAATCATTGATGGAGAAGGATTTAGGACTGTTTGCCAAGTGGCCAAAGTCATGCAGTAGCTGCAAAGACAAACAAGATCTTATCTTGCATTAAACGGGCAATGGGTGGAAGGGAAGTAAACATAATTATGTCACTTTACAAAGCACTAGTATGACCACACCTTGAATATTGAGTACAATGTTGGGCACCACTCCATAAAAAAGACATTATGGAACTAGAAAAAGTGCAGAGAAGAGTCACCAAATCAATAAAGGGGATGGATAATCTAACTTATGAGGAGAGGCTAGCTAAATTAGATTTGATTACATTAGAAAAGGAGGTGTCTAAGAGGGGATATGATAACTATACACAAATATATTCGGGGACACTACAAGGAGCTTTCTAAAGAACTATTCATCCCACAGGCAGTACAAAGGACTCGGGCCATCCCTTAAGGTTGGAGGAAAGGAGATTTCACCAGCAACAAAGGAAAGGGATCAGTAAGGGCAGTTACAGTGTGGGACTCATTACCCATGGAGACTGTGATGGCAGATACAATAGATATGTTCAAAAAAAGGTTGGACATCTTTTTAGAAAGGAAAGATATAGAGGGATATAACAAATAATAATAATAATTGTTTGTTCTTGCATAGCGCTGCTAGTTTTACATTTTGCTGATAGTCCCTGCCCCGTAGGGCTTACTATCTATGATTTTGGTGGCTGAGACACAGGGAGATAAAGTGACTTGCCCAAGGTCACAAGGATCCGACATCAGGAATTAAACCAGGTTCCCCTGCTTCAAACTCAGTGTCTTTACTCACTGAGCCGCTCCTTCTCTCATATAAGTAAACCTGGGGAAAATGTTGATACAGGGAGTAATCTGATTGCCAAATCTTGGAGTCAGGAAGGAATTTATTTTTCCCCTTATGAGACAGCATTGGATAATGTGTCACTGGGGTTTTTTGTTTGCCTTCCTCTGGATCAATATACTGTAAGTACAAATATAGGATAAAGTATCTGTCGTCTACATTTAGCATAGGTTGAACTTGATGGACGCGTGTCTTTTTTCAATCTAATCTACTGTGTAACTATTTATATTTTGGGAAATGATACCAGTCATTTGAATGAGCAAGGAATACGCGAGACTCGTTCCATATAAGAGTTGCTATACGATAACACCGCAAGCGTTATAATGCTCCTCCTGTTATCCCGTCACTGCCAGAGAGGCTGCAAAAGTCAGGGGAGGCTCTGTACAACATCGGGCAAATCACTTCAATGGGTTACACGTTGTCCGACGGCTCTCAGATAACACTTAGATTGTAAGCTCTCCGGGGCAGGGTTTTCCTTTTGTCTGTTACTCTTATTGTATTATAATTTGCTGCATTGTATGGTTTCTTTTGTAAAGAGCTGAGGAGTCTGTGGGCGCTACATAAATAAAGATATACATACAAACTAAAACTACATTGTACAGTCTTCAGATACCGGAAGATGTATTCTAACATTGTAATGTAACATAGCCCAATATCCCAGTGTAGGAAGTAACCTTATTTTTGCCGCAAGGATTTCTTCCTGGGGAATCCCCTCCACCGCGCCGGTCACTGCCGTCATGATCTGGAGATTCATGTTAGCCGGCACATTTAAACACATTCGATATCCGGCCGCACATTCTCCCGAGCACGTGGTGTTGGGTTCTTCATCTAGACGAAAACAAGACACAGTATTTATTCACACTACATCTCTAGTTGTGGGAGACTTCCTGACCTCGTGGGCAGAAATACAGAACCTGCATGTTGATCCATTAAAAGGTAACAGAACCTGCCAATTAACTTCTCAACTACCAGTACGGCTGTAATAAAAATACAAGTTAGATTATGGTGTGGGAGCTTATTACTGATATATGCCAGTCTGAAGCAGTGATCCATGAAGACTTTAGTAGCAGCCCACAAGACCTCTCAAACTTCACTTGAGGTGCCTCCACCCTGCAGACTTCAAACAGCGAGTCATTTACATAGCTACTAAGGGGATCTTCCGAGCATCCACATACTGTGTCCCCTTGCCCAAAGGTTCCCGGATGTGAACACCTTCCCAGCTGGAGAAGCCTGATCTCCCCACATTGTAAGAGTGCCCGATAATCAGCGTTGACATATTGGTCTAACACACTGTGATCTGCATTCCATCTACGACTAATGGGCTTATTCTACATCAGTTAAAGTAGACCAATCGGGCCAAAATTCAGTGGAGAATTTCAGCCAAAAAAATAGCCCAACTTGCCAATACAGTAGATATAAAATTAACCCCTAAAGGTGACATCTCCCAAATCATGATACATGGAGCATAGCAGAGAACAGTACAAAGAAAAAATTTTTATTTTTATTTTGCATGAGACCTGTTGACTTACAGATAGGGTCCCCAGGTGGCTTCTCCAAAAATACTGGACACAATGGTGACAGGTGCGAGACCCACACACACATGCTCGAGACACACACACACACCTCTCTCGCCTGCTCTCCGCTCCATGCTGTTTCCTCTTCTCCTTGGCCCCACCCCAAGGCTCCTGACACCTCCTGCTGATTGGCTGCATTACCCAGCAGCAGCCAATCAGGATAGAGGAAGCTAACCAGCCCCCTAGCAACAGCCCGGCTCTCTCCCTGCTCTGAGAAATCCCGCACCCCCCAAGCCGGTCAGGTCACTATGTCCAGAGACTTAATACCGGACACATACACGCCCAGAGAGGTAATACCGGACACATACACGCCCAGAGAGGTAATACCGGTATACACATACACGCCCAGAGAGGTAATACCGGTATACACACACACGCCCAGAGAGGTAATACAGGTATACACATACACGCCCAGAGAGGTAATACCGGTATACACATACACGCCCAGAGAGGTAATACCGGTATACACATACACGCCCAGAGAGGTAATACCGGTATACACATACACGCCCAGAGAGGTAATACCGGTATACACATACACGCCCAGAGAGGTAATACCGGTATACACATATACGCCCAGAGAGGTAATACCGGTATACACATATACGCCCAGAGAGGTAATACCGGACACATACACGCCCAGAGAGGTAATACCGGTATACACATACACGCCCAGAGAGGTAATACCGGTATACACATACACACCCAGAGAGGTAATACCGGTATACACATACACACCCAGAGAGGTAATACCGGTATACACATACACACCCAGAGAGGTAATACCGGTATACACATACACACCCAGAGAGGTAATACCGGTATACACATACACGCCCAGAGAGGTAATACCGGTATACACATACACACCCAGAGAGGTAATACCGGTATACACATACACACCCAGAGAGGTAATACCGGTATACACATACACACCCAGAGAGGTAATACCGGTATACACATACACGCCCAGAGAGGTAATACCGGTATACACATACACGCCCAGAGAGGTAATACCGGTATACACATACACGCCCAGAGAGGTAATACCGGTATACACATACACGCCCAGAGAGGTAATACCGGTATACACATACACGCCCAGAGAGGTAATACCGGTATACACATACACGCCCAGAGAGGTAATACCGGTATACACATACACGTCCAGAGAGGTAATACCGGTATACACATACACGCCCAGAGAGGTAATACCGGTATACACATACACGCCCAGAGAGGTAATACCGGTATACACATACACGCCCAGAGAGGTAATACCGGTATACACATACACGCCCAGAGAGGTAATACCGGTATACACATACACGCCCAGAGACGTAATACCGGTATACACATACACGCCCAGAGAGGTAATACCGGTATACACATACACGCCCAGAGAGGTAATACCGGTATATACATACACGCCCAGAGAGGTAATACCGGTATACACACACACGCCCAGAGAGGTAATACCGGTATACACATACACGCCCAGAGAGGTAATACCGGTATACACATACACGCCCAGAGAGGTAATATCGGTATACACATACACGCCCAGAGAGGTAATACCGGTATACACGTACACGCCCAGAGAGGTAATACCGGTATACACGTACACGCCCAGAGAGGTAATACCGGTATACACGTACACGCCCAGAGAGGTAATACCGGTATACACATACACGCCCAGAGAGGTAATACCGGACACAGACACGCCCAGAGAGGTAATACCGGACACATACACGCCCAGAGAGGTAATACCGGTATACACATACACGCCCAGAGAGGTAATACCGGTATACACATACACGCCCAGAGAGGTAATACCGGTATACACATACACGCCCAGAGAGGTAATACCGGTATACACATACACGCCCAGAGAGGTAATACCGGTATACACATACACGCCCAGAGAGGTAATACCGGTATACACATACACGCCCAGAGAGGTAATACCGGTATACACATACACGCCCAGAGAGGTAATACCGGTATACACATACACGCCCAGAGAGGTAATACCGGTATACACATACACGTCCAGAGAGGTAATACCGGTATACACATACACGCCCAGAGAGGTAATACCGGTATACACACACACGCCCAGAGAGGTAATACCGGTATACACACACACGCCCAGAGAGGTAATACCGGTATACACATACACGCCCAGAGAGGTAATACCGGTATACACATACACGCCCAGAGAGGTAATACCGGTATACACATACACGTCCAGAGAGGTAATACCGGTATACACATACACGCCCAGAGAGGTAATACCGGTATACACATACACGCCCAGAGAGGTAATACCGGTATACACATACACGCCCAGAGAGGTAATACCGGTATACACATACACGCCCAGAGAGGTAATACCGGTATACACATACACGCCCAGAGAGGTAATACCGGTATACACACACACACACACCCAGAGAGGTAATACCGGTATACACACACACCCAGAGAGGTAATACCGGTATACACATACACGCCCAGAGAGGTAATACCGGTATACACATACACACCCAGAGAGGTAATACCGGTATACACATACACACCCAGAGAGGTAATACCGGTATACACATACACGCCCAGAGAGGTAATACCGGTATACACATACACGCCCAGAGAGGTAATACCGGTATACACATACACGCCCAGAGAGGTAATACCGGTATACACATACACGCCCAGAGAGATAATACCGGTATACACATACACGCCCAGAGAGGTAATACCGGTATACACATACACGCCCAGAGAGGTAATACCGGTATACACACACACGCCCAGAGAGGTAATACCGGTATACACACACACGCCCAGAGAGGTAATACCGGTATACACACACACGCCCAGAGAGGTAATACCGGTATACACATACACGCCCAGAGAGGTAATACCGGTATACACATACACGCCCAGAGAGGTAATACCGGTATACACATACACACCCAGAGAGATAATACCGGTATACACGTACACGCCCAGAGAGGTAATACCGGTATACACATACACGCCCAGAGAGGTAATACCGGTATACACATACACGCCCAGAGAGGTAATACCGGTATACACGTACACGCCAGGGAGGTAATACCGGTATACACACACACGCCCAGAGAGGTAATACCGGTATACACATACACGCCCAGAGAGGTAATACCGGTATACACACACACGCCCAGAGAGGTAATACCGGTATACACATACACGCCCAGAGAGGTAATACCGGTATACACATACACGCCCAGAGAGGTAATACCGGACACATACACGCCCAGAGAGGTAATACCGGTATACACACACACGCCCAGAGAGGTAATACTGGTATACACATACACGCCCAGAGAGGTAATACCGGTATACACACACACGCCCAGAGAGGTAATACCGGTATACACATACACGCCCAGAGAGGTAATACTGGTATACATATACACGCCCAGAGAGGTAATACCGGTATACACATACACGCCCAGAGAGGTAATACCGGTATACACATACACGCCCAGAGAGGTAATACCGGATACATACACGTCCAGAGAGGTAATACCGGTATACACATACACGCCCAGAGAGGTAATACTGGTATACACATACACGCCCAGAGAGGTAATACCGGTATACACATACACGCCCAGAGAGGTAATACCGGTATATACATACACGCCCAGAGAGGTAATACCGGTATACACATACACGCCCAGAAAGGTAATACCGGTATACACATACACGCCCAGAGAGGTAATACCGGTATACACATACATGCCCAGAAAGGTAATACCGGTATACACATACACGCCCAGAGAGGTAATACCGGTATACACGTACACGCCCAGAGAGGTAATACCGGACACATACACGCCCAGAGAGGTAATACTGGTATACACATACACGCCCAGAGAGGTAATACCGGTATACACATACACGCCCAGAGAGGTAATACCGGTATACACATACACGCCCAGAGAGGTAATACCGGTATATACATACACGCCCAGAGAGGTAATACCGGTATACACATACACGCCCAGAAAGGTAATACCGGTATACACATACACGCCCAGAGAGGTAATACCGGTATACACGCCCAGAAAGGTAATACCGGTATACACATACACGTCCAGAGAGGTAATACCGGTATACACATACACGCCCAGAGAGGTAATACCGGTATACACATAAACGCCTAGAGAGGTAATACCGGTATACACATACACGCCCAGAGAGGTAATACCGGTATACACATACACGCCCAGAGAGGTAATACCAATACACACACACGCCCCGAGAGGTAATACCGGTATACACATACACGCCCAGAGAGGTAATACCAATACACACACGCCCAGAGAGGTAATATCGCTATACACATACACACCCAGAGAGGTAATACCGGTATACACATACACGCCCAGAGAGGTAATACCGGTATACACATACACGCCCAGAGAGGTAATACTGGTATACACATACACGTCCAGAGAGGTAATACCGGACACATACACGCCCAGAGAGGTAATACTGGTATACACATACACGCCCAGAGAGGTAATACTGGTATACACATACACGCCCAGAGAGGTAATACCGGTATACACATACACGCCCAGAGAGGTAATACTGGTATACACATACACGTCCAGAGAGGTAATACCGGACACATACACGCCCAGAGAGGTAATACTGGTATACACATACACGCCCAGAGAGGTAATACTGGTATACACATACACGCCCAGAGAGGTAATACCGGTATACACATACACGCCCAGAGAAGTAATACCGGTATACACATACACGCCCAGAGAGATAATACCGGATACATACACGCCCAGAGAGGTAATACCGGACACATACACGCCCAGAGAGGTAATACCGGACACATACACGCCCAGAGAGGTAATACCGGACACATACACGCCCAGAGAGGTAATACCGGATACATACATGTCCAGAGAGGTAATACCGGACACATACACGCCCAGAGAAGTAATACCGGACACATACACGCCCAGAGAGGTAATACCGGATACATACATGTCCAGAGAGGTAATACCGGATACATACATGTCCAGAGAGGTAATACCGGATACATACACGCCCAGAGAAGTAATACCGGACACATACACGCCCAGAGAGGTAATACCGGACACATACACGCCCAGAGAAGTAATACCGGACAAATACACGCCCAGAGAGGTAATACCGGACACATACACGCCCAGAGAGGCAATACCAGACACATACACGCCCAGAGAGGTAATACTCAACACATACACATAAACGCCGAGAGAGGTAATACCAGACACATACACGCCCAGAGAGGTAATACTCAACAAATACACATACACGCCCAGAGAGGTAATACCGGACACATACATGTCCAGTATTCCAGTATTCCCTTTCATTTCTTTACTGGACAGAGTGTCAAAATACAGGACAGTCCGGTTCAATACTGGACACCTGGCAACGCTACTTACAGATAATGGGCACCCATTCACTCAGGTCACTGGAATTAGAGTTGCCTCTCATAGCTATGTAATTAGCTGGAATCAATGACATCAATGTCGCAGGGACAGTCTTCCTGCAACACACAAAACAATACAGGTGACATTTAGGAGCATCCGCTTGCTGCTCTTCACACGGCGAACCAGTTGCCAACTGCCGCAGCTTACGGAAAAGACACGTTACTGACACTCAGAAGGGGAGTTTACAGAAGACTAACCTCATCTCGCTGCAGGTTTCGCTGACCACTTGTAGAAGGCACCCGGAGAAGGAGTCTTGTCCAAACAGTACTGCGGTGCGAGATGCTGAGGAGCATGCGCCATCTCCAACTGCAACATAAATATGACTTTAGACTTGAACCCCTCCTCCCCCCACCTACACACCGCTGATGGCTGGTCCTACATACTCTCCCCATGTCAGCCAGTTATTGCCCTGTCTGGGTATTTCCCATCCCCTCTGCCATGACTGCTCTCCATTCTCTGCCTTAGCTCGAGGGGCGCTCAACTCCAGTCCTCAAACCTCCCCCCACCAACAGGTCAGGTTTTCAGGATATACCAGATTCAGCAAAGGTGGCTCAATCAGTCCCTGCTTCAGCTCTGGTGGGGCAATCAGTCCCTGCTTCAGCACAGGTGGGCCAATCAGTCCCTGCTTCAGCACAGGTGGGCCAATCAGTCCCTTCTTCAGCACAGGTGGCTCAATCAGTGGCCCAGTGTTCGACTGAGCCTCTGGTTGAGCCACCTGTGCTGAAGCTGCAATATCCTGAAAACCTGACCTGTTGGGGGGAGGGGTGAGGGAGGGAGAGCTTGAGGACTGGAATTGAGCACCCCCCTGGGTTAGATTATCTTGGTTTCTACACCAGGGTTGAACTCCTGGAACCTCTGTAATTCAGCACCGCCTGTCCTGAGGCAGAGAGGAGAAGGGACTTTAGTGCTCCCAAAATCTCTTGTAAGGTCAGTCTGCCATTAATGAGGTATCCTCGTTACCCTACATGTGTTTCATTTGCATGTCATTTCCCAGCATCCCTGTCTGCAGGGGAAGCACACTATGCTAAGAGATAATGGGGAACGGCAGGGTTGCGGACCTGTCTGACACACGTGAATGTGCTCACATTATTTGCTTGTTATTTGGGGAGGGGGGGGTATAATGAGAAACTGGTTTAATCTGTGCATTTACTTGGCTTCCCTGGGAAATATCCCAAATTAAACAGTACATGACATACATTTTCCTTACTCAGATACATCCTGCCCCCTGGCCCTTAGTTATATTAATACGGTCGCCCTCTTCCGTTCCCCCCCCCGGAGCACTCGGGGCTCGTTCCCTTCCCAGCCTTGCGAGTTGACGGCAATCTCTCGCGGTTCATTGTCGCTGCGTTACAGCGCCGGGCTCGCATATCCCGCCTGATATTTATCTGAATGTGGCATTTGCTTTGCCGTTGCTTTATATATCAGTAGCTTAGTTTTAGCCCGGGTTTATGTTTATCCCGGTTTATTGTAGTAGTGCAGGTGTGGGCCAGCTCCAGCCCTCAAGGGCCAACCAACAGCTCAGGTTTTAAGGATATCCCTGCTTCAGCACTGGTGGCTCAATCGGCCCCTGCTTCAGCACTGGTGGCTCAATCGGCCCCTGCTTCAGCACTGGTGGCTCAATCGGCCCCTGCTTCAGCATTGGTGGCTCAATCGGTCCCTGCTTCAGTGCAGGTGGCTCATTGAGCCACCAGTGCTGAAGCAGGGATATCCCTAATACCTGGCTTGTTGATAGCCCTTGAGGGCTGGAGTTGGCCACCCCTGTAGTAGTGTATCAGTTAACTTGACAGCAGCAACCTCCCCTCCTCCCCCTGTTAAAAATCCTCTCTGGCTTCTGGGGGTTTACCGGGCTGTGGGGAGAGCTCCCTTTTAACCTCCCGGACACATCACATTTCAAACGCTTCTATCTCCCGAATGAAGCATTCGATTTGAAAAATAAAAACCGTGTTGGAAAGGGCGAGAAGAGATCAGCGAGAATTGGGGACCCTGCTTTAAGTAATTATGCAAAAAAAAAAAAAACTACACAGGAGAAAAATATAAATAGGTCAACAGGATTTTATCCAAGCCACATTTAAGATGGCTGCCTGTGTAATATTTTCTTTTCCAACTTATACAAGTAAATAAAAATATATTCTTTACATCGACCCAGCACACGTTCCCAAAATACCAAGTACTACCAGGCTGCCAAAGATCCACAGTTGTTCTAACAGGAGACGAGCTTCCATTAGCGGCTATAACTGGCTTGCCAACCTGGTAACCTGCAAGGGAGGAAACAGGTTTGTCAGTATGGTGCGCCTTTAACCAGAATGCCACGTCCGTTTGTAAAACACGTTCACTTTCCAACTACATCTGTGACCCAAATTACTTCCTAAAGTTACTCACGGAGCGGGAAGAGCAGGGGTGGGCAACTCCAGCCCTCAGGGGCCACCAACGGGTCAGGTTTTCAGGATATCCCTGCTTCAGCACAGGTGGCTGTCTTCGACAGCCACCTGTGCTGAAGCAGGGATAACCTGAAAACCTGACCCGTTGGTGGCCCCTGAGGGTGGGAATTGGCCGCCCCTGTCGTAGATACACCGCGGCTTATCACATGTCATTTTGGGCCCCCGAATGCAAGTTGTATTGAAAGCGAGAACAGCTGCAAGAAAGTGTATTTATCAGTCAGTATTCGGGGCAGCGAATGGCTAAAGAAGATCTTCTGGGCTGGACCGGCTTCTTGTTCCCCACAGTCACTGCGACGGGTGGAGGTTCCCCACAGTCACTGCGACGGGTGGAGGTTCCCCACAGTCACTGCGACGGGTGGAGGTTCCCCACAGTCACTGCGACGGGTGGAGGTTCCCCACAGTCACTGCGACGGGTGGAGGTTCCCCAGTCACTGCGGCGGGTGGAGGTTCCCCACAGTCACTGCGGCGGGTGGAGGTTCCCCACAGTCACTGCGACGGGTGGAGGTTCCCCACAGTCACTGCGACGGGTGGAGGTTCCCCACAGTCACTGCGGCGGGTGGAGGTTCCCCAGTCACTGCGGCGGGTGGAGGTTCCCCAGTCACTGCGACGGGTGGAGGTTCCCCACAGTCACTGCGACGGGTGGAGGTTCCCCACAGTCACTGCGACGGGTGGAGGTTCCCCACAGTCACTGCGACGGGTGGAGGTTCCCCACAGTCACTGCGACGGGTGGAGGTTCCCCACAGTCACTGCGACGGGTGGAGGTTCCTTTATAAGGCGCTCCGGGGATTTGTGGTCTTGTTGTCAATGGGGCGTAAACATATTGTGTGGTCCCTCTCTGGCAGGACACGGGGGGCTCTCTCTGGCAGGGCACGGGGGGCTCTCTCTGGCAGGGCACGGGGGGCTCTCTCTGGCAGGGCACGGGGGGCTCTCTCTGGCAGGGCACGGGGGGCTCTCTCTGGCAGGGCACGGGGGGGCTCTCTCTGGCAGGACACGGGGGGCCCTCTCTGGCAGGACACGGGGGGCTCTCTCTGGCAGGACACGGGGGGCTCTCTCTGGCAGGGCACGGGGGGCTCTCTCTGGCAGGGCACGGGGGGCTCTCTCTGGCAGGGCACGGGGGGCTCTCTCTGGCAGGGCACGGGGGGCTCTCTCTGGCAGGGCACGGGGGGCTCTCTCTGGCAGGGCACGGGGGGGCTCTCTGGCAGGGCACGGGGGGCTCTCTGGCAGGGCACGGGGGGCTCTCTGGCAGGGCACGGGGGGCTCTCTGGCAGGGCACGGGGGGCTCTCTCTGGCAGGGCACGGGGGGGCTCTCTCTGGCAGGGCACGGGGGGGCTCTCTCTGGCAGGGCACGGGGGGGCTCTCTCTGGCAGGGCACGGGGGGGCTCTCTCTGGCAGGGCACGGTGGGGCTCTCTCTGGCAGGGCACGGGGGGCTCTCTCTGGCAGGGCACGGGGGGCTCTCTCTGGCAGGGCACGGGGGGCTCTCTCTGGCAGGGCACGGGGGGCTCTCTCTGGCAGGGCACGGGGGGCTCTCTCTGGCAGGGCACGGAGGGCTCTCTCTGGCAGGGCACGCTCCGCTCTCTGGCAGGGCACGCTCCGCTCTCTGGCAGGGCACGCTCCGCTCTCTGGCAGGGCACGGGGGGCTCTCTGGCAGGGCACGGCCCGCTCTCTGGCAGGGCCGCTCTCTGGCAGGGCAGGAGGGCTCTCTCTGGCAGGGCACGCTCCGCTCTCTGGCAGGGCACGGGGGGCTCTCTCTGGCAGGGCACGAGGGCTCTCTCTGGCAGGGCACGGCCCCTCTCTGGCAGGGCACGGCCCGCTCTCTGGCAGGGCAGGAGGGCTCTCTCTGGCAGGGCACGCTCCGCTCTCTGGCAGGGCACGGCCCGCTCTCTGGCAGGGCACGGCCCGCTCTCTGGCAGGGCCCCTCTCTGGCAGGGCCCCTCTCTGGCAGGACCCCTCTCTGGCAGGGCCCCTCTCTGGCAGGGCACGCTCCGCTCTCTGGCAGGGCCCCTCTCTGGCAGGGCCCCTCTCTGGCAGGACCCCTCTCTGGCAGGGCCCCTCTCTGGCAGGGCACGGCCCGCTCCCTGGCAGGGCAGGAGGGCTCTCTCTGGCAGGGCAGGAGGGCTCTCTCTGGCAGGGCACGCTCCGCTCTCTGGCAGGGCACGAGGGGCTCTCTCTGGCATGGCACGGGGGGCTCTCTCTGGCAGGGCCCCTCTCTGGCAGGGCCCCTCTCTGGCAGGACCCCTCTCTGGCAGGGCCCCTCTCTGGCAGGACCCCTCTCTGGCAGGGCCCCTCTCTGGCAGGGCCCCTCTCTGGCAGGGCCCCTCTCTGGCAGGGCCCCTCTCTGGCAGGGCCCCTCTCTGGCAGGGCATGGCCCGCTCTCTGGCAGGGCAGGAGGGCTCTCTCTGGCAGGGCACGCTCCGCTCTCTGGCAGGGCACGCTCCGCTCTCTGGCATTTCACGAGGGGCTCTCTCTGGCATGGCACGGGGGGCTCTCTCTGGCAGGGCCCCTCTCTGGCAGGGCCCCTCTCTGGCAGGGCACGCTCCGCTCTCTGGCAGGGCCCCTCTCTGGCAGGGCCCCTCTCTGGCAGGACCCCTCTCTGGCAGGGCCCCTCTCTGGCAGGGCACGGCCCGCTCCCTGGCAGGGCAGGAGGGCTCTCTCTGGCAGGGCACGCTCCGCTCTCTGGCAGGGCACGCTCCGCTCTCTGGCATTTCACGAGGGGCTCTCTCTGGCATGGCACGGGGGGCTCTCTCTGGCAGGGCCCCTCTCTGGCAGGGCCCCTCTCTGGCAGGACCCCTCTCTGGCAGGACCCCTCTCTGGCAGGACCCCTCTCTGGCAGGGCCCCTCTCTGGCAGGGCCCCTCTCTGGCAGGGCATGGCCCGCTCTCTGGCAGGGCAGGAGGGCTCTCTCTGGCAGGGCACGCTCCGCTCTCTGGCAGGGCACGCTCCGCTCTCTGGCATTTCACGAGGGCCCCTCTCTGGCAGGGCACGGGGGGCTCTCTCTGGCAGGGCCCCTCTCTGGCAGGGCACGGGGGGCTCTCTCTGGCAGGGCCCCTCTCTGGCAGGGCACGGCCTCTCATGGTCTGTAGCCTGTTACCATCGTACAGTACACAAAGTGCTGCAAAGTGGTATTGAAAACTCTGGATTTCTGAAGGCTCAGGTCGGTCAGGGAGAGATCAGAGGCCCCCCATTAAACAGGCTGAATATACACAATAAGGTCATGTAGGGTTTCATTGCAATCATTTACTAAACTGCATTGAAAAGCGTCGATCTGTGTGCAACACGAGTACAGATACTCTGTAGACACCTGTAAATAGCTTGTGGTGGAGAACAAAGTGAGATTTGTAACCACTGTTGGGCGTTATTGGCGATAAAGCAAAACTAGTGTCATAATTAATCAGATCCGGTGCTTTCAACCAGGGCAGCAAGAGTTAAGTAATTAGGTAGGTTACCTGGATTGCCGGACAGGACGGACCATGTGCTGTTGCTGGTGACAAACGTTGCTGTGAATCGCTGAACCAGTTTTGCTGTGAATAAATAGAGCAGAGTATGTCACTATAGCTAATGGATTACCCCTATATACTATGACAAATTACTGCTATGCTTTGCACTGTGGCACTGAGGGGGTTAAGTGACCACCTGCTTTTCAAAGTTATTTTAAAGGAGCAATTTACGCAAACTAAACTCTGTTTTTTTTATTTTTTACATGATTGGAACAAGGGAGGGTCCTCGAGAGCGGAACCCCACTATTGTCAGCTCGAGGGACCCCCAGTTTCTGAGATATTTACTAGTGAAGATACAGGTATTAATTTGTGTTTTTTTTTAAGGGGTTTTAAACAGTCGTCCAATAGGAAACGACATCCGATGATGTGGCAGATTCCTATTGGGTCGATATTTGACAACCATTTTTTTCTAATTCGCATTTCATTCAAACCCGGTAACTTTACGGAGATGTATCTCGAGAACCGGAGGATCCCCAAAGCTGAGGATAGTGATGCTTGGCTCCCACTCTGTAATGCTTACAAAATGTAAAACAAGGAACTGATCCTTTAACATTTTGGGTGCAGCCTCTCAACCCTTTTTATTGTCACCTCCACTCGTATAAAAACTCATCATTATAATTACCATAGAGCCCCCTTGTTATCTCATGCATTCATTTAGTAGCTGTCACTGCTGTGCAAGGGCATGCAATGTGCTACTTGCCAATGCAATGAAAGAGTTACACATTTATACAATGGCTTTTTATCACAGGCATCCAGTCCGTAAAGAAGTTACCGTGATGAGTTAAGTTGAGGTTTGCAGTGAGGATGTTTACGTTGATCTCTCTCAGATTATTGGCCTCCCAAATGAATGTGTAGTCTGCAGCCACAATGACTTTCTGACACAGCATGGGTTGTGGGAGGGCCGTTCCTGCAAAATAAAACATGCTCCATCAGAGGCAACACAGGGAAACCGAAGATATTACTCAGTAAGGCATCCCTACTGCAACGGTTACTAGAGGAAGCGAGCAGAGGATCTTCAGAGACATTCGGAGTGCTGAAAACGTGAAGCTGACGTGGTCTGAGAGCGAAGTCTCCAAGCTGCCTGAGCCACCCCGAGCCACCTGCTAACGTGGCTTCCTCCTAAGTACTCAGCCACGATAGTCAGGGATTTCAAAGTTAGGAACTGGGATATAGGATAGATGGAATATTTCTGCCGTTGGAGGTAGCATGAAGTCTGGAAGGGAATCCTGTACCTGTCTCTGTGATGTAGCGGTCCACACTGGTAATGTTCTGCTCACGAATGACCACACTGACGGAACCTGAAAAGAAACATGAAGGAAATGGAACCATTAAGTCCCGGAGAGATTTCACAGCAAGGGGGGAAAACAAGGGAATCTAAATCCTGCCTCACCTCCTCTACCGTCCTTAACAATCCCATCCAAATCTGTCGTCAAAACACTTGTGCATGTTGTCAGGTTACTGACACATGTGGCGTTGAAATTGTGAAGGTAGGCCACGGGGGCGTTACGTTCACACAACCCCATCGTAGATTGCTGAAAAGAAGGCACAAGGAAGTACTAAGGACAGGAATGCATATTCTAAACGCCCAATCCACAAACTGCGCTCCCTGGATCTACGGAAATCCCTCAAGACTTTCGTGGGTGATCCCCGAAGGCTTGCGAAATACAAGGCCAGTATTTATTTTTGTACATAGACTATACGTCTACGTAACTATGTTGATGGGTAAGAATGGGGTTCCTCCAAGTAATTATTTACATTGAATGGGTCCGAGACCCACAAGTGTCATTCCGCTTATCTTGCTGGATTCATTTTCTCTTGTTACCCCATCATGTCGATAGTAGGTGAAGCAAAGAAGCACAGCCTTTATCCAACGAAGATCCTTGAAAAGGAATAATATAGGGCAACTCCAGAATAAAAAATGAAGGGTATTTATTATGTAAGCTCACAAGGAGATGAAAAGCACAAACGCACCAACGCGTTTCGTCCCGTGGGACTTTTTCTATATTTCAATGACTATGACTATATAAATATAGTGCACACACTAAAATTGAGCACCGTCTTCCCTACACATCTATATCCCAACATGTCACCCAGTCCCAGCAAACACACACAATGCCATGTGCAGCTACAGGAGTTATTTGCCTTTCTATCGCCAACAGATCAAACGCTCCCTGGCACTCAAATTCATATACAAAATGTTACTTATCTGCTACCAGAAAGAATGGTTCAGGTATTCAAAAATAAAACTGGAGTTTCTAGTTTATACTTGTTTCCGGATCTGGAAGTCATACCTGCGGGACTGTAAAATACTCCGTACAGCCATTCTGCTCTACTAACACTGGATCCCCTTGTTTGTAAGCACTGGAAACGCAATCTGGGGCAGACTGGAACGTTACATTGAAAGCGGCGGGTTGTAAGGGGGACCTGTAAACAGAAAGGGCCATGGAAGGCTCAGAAGATGGTCCATTCAATGTGTTTGTAGTATGGTTCAAATGTATGTAGATCTTTATTTATATAGCGCCCTCTATACACATAGCGCAGTAATACACGTGACATAATAATACATCATGGGAATAAGCACTTGAGACATCAGAGTAACATTCGGAAAAAGAGTCCCTACCCTGAAGAGCTTACAATCTAAGTGGTAAGTAGGAAGAACGTACAGTGACAGTAGGAGGGCGTTCTGGTAAAAGCGTCTGCAGGGGGCCATGTATGAGGTGTAAAGTATCAGCCACGGAGCTACTCATAGGCTTCGTTAGGCTTCGTTAAAGAGGTGTGTTTTAAGAAAGTCCCTACAGTGTGAGAGAGAGGGTGCCAGTCAGATAGAGGGGAAGGGTATTCCAGAGGTGTGGGGCAGTCAGTGAGAAAGGTTTAAGGCGGGAGAGGGCTTTAGATACAAAAGGGATAGACAGAAGACATCCTTGAGCACAACGCAAGAGTCGGGACGGTGTAAATCTTACACTGGAGTTTCCTTAGGAGTGACAAAAGTTAGGTTCTGTGTCGTAGATTTAGTAAGCAACACCAAGACTTAAGGGACCTTACAGGCGATTCAAGTAAATGGGCTTTATGACTTAGAAAATATGTCCCTTCGGTCTTATTGAATATGCTCCGTAGTTGCTGATTACACCATCAACGTTCGAAAACACCAGTTTAAGTCAGTGAACGTTTTTCAGCCGGTACGGCCTCATCGTACCTTAAAAAAAAAAAACCCTCACAAGACGGTAACGTGAACACTTGATATTCATATTTTGTAAACACCCGCTTGCTTTAACTGCCTCTATTGCAAGATAGCTTGTATCTAAAACAATATAAATCCAGAGTAAAAATATAAACCCAAAACAAAAAAACTAGAGAACAACTTGTTTGAACTAAGAAATAAGAAATAGTTAATGGTAAAGGGAGAAAGAGCGGCTCAGTGAGTAAAGACACTGACTGGCACTGAGTCAAGGGGAGCCTGGTTCAATTCCCGGTGTCGGCTCCTTGTGACCTTGGGCAAGTCACTTTATCTCCCTGTGCCCCAGGCACCAAAAACAGATTGTAAGCTCCAAGGGGCAGGGACCTATGCCTGCAAAATGTCTCTGTAAAGCGCTACGTAAAACTAGCAGCGCTATACAAGAACATGCTATTATTATTAATGAATTGCAAGCTTGTTATAGGCAAATTAAGAAATAGGAGGTAATGATAATGTACATCAGTCTTTCATTCAGATTTGATGCTAAAAAAAACATGGGTTTAAAAGGAGGTACCTTGGTATTATTGTGTGTTTATTTTGCACATAAGGTCTTACCCCAGCAATGTAGAAAGTATGAAGTCTGTAATTATACCTATACAGGGTGGGCTTAGCACTGTATTTCATCAATTATGTTTGCAACACACACACAGATTATTTCTTCATACTTACACTGTGGCACCTTGGTAAAAATAGCCCAGAAATGGTGAATTATCCATGGGAGACTGAACACAGAGGAAGGGAAACCAGTCAGGGGCACGATTCTTTGCCTGGACACTGCAAAGCTGGTCGAAAGGTGGGTTAACATTTCCACCAAACACCCCCGTGTAACAGGATCCATTAAACAGCTCTGTCATCATTGCGCTGCACTCCTTGAAAAGGGAAAGATGGGATATGGATCATTCTGCACGGCAAGAGACAATAGATTATTTTTTAAATGCCATCTATAATTATTACAGCGTGGGATCCTATGTAAAGAGTCCGTCCATTATATTCAATATCTCCCCACATGTCAATTAGATTGTCAGCTCTTCGGAACAGAGACGCCTTACTTCCTATGTGACATGCATGTCTTGATGCACTTATCTGTATTCTTATATTGCTTCTATTGCAATGTTTGTCTATATGTTAAAGCGCTGAGTACTTGGTGGGCACTATAAGAACACACATACATAAAACAGTTTGGGTTAATTTATCCATTAATTACATTTTTTTCCTATGTTCTACTGTTATTTTTCTTCTTTTTTGAGTGTGCTGGGATACTCCAGATACCCGTTTCTAATGGAGGGTTTGTGAGAATGCAAAAGGGATGGGACGTGTCGCTCCCCACTGGAACGCATTGTCTTGCTGTGCATTATCTGTGCGGCCCATGATAAGAGCTGCTGAAAAGTCTGCCTTCCTGCACACCGTACTGATCCTGGAGTAGCAGCACGCTCGCTTCTCCACGAGGTGGGCCTGCCACGGGTGTGAGTGGAAGTGAACACAATGTGTTACCAGCTTCTCCCTATGTTGAAACACAAAGCTGGTGCTCAGGTTTGCAGCATGAAGCAGTTACCTGGTCACAGCAACAGCGAACATCACAGGCTCCAGCTGTCAGATTACAAGGGCAGGATCCCAGGGGCTGGTATGCTTGGGTCGGGATCACCGTTGCATTGTCTGTAAAAATAACAAAAATACACCCCATCCCTTTATAAATCTGTAATTTTTCTTGTGGACTTCAAACCAACATATGTCAGTGCAGAGATCAATTGGGTTTGCCTGTGAGGAAGTACCCTTAATCCATTGTTTAGAGATTTAGACCTTTCTGCTGGAGGCAGGTAACAATATCATGTTATCCCTTTCTACTCCACACAGGTTTGCTGACGTGAGACATCAGGGATGAAGGTGCAAGCACCGAAACGTTGGATCTCTGTGGCTGTGTTCAGTCATTAAATTACTCTTTTGCATTAATGTGTTTGCATCATTTTTGGTGTGCACAGCCCCCTCCTTGCTTACTGTGTTAAATACATGTCATACCTTTAAGCACTTTTAATACAAGCGACCAGCATAGATTACGTTTAAAGCGCACAAGTAGTAACTCTAATTCCAAGTTGGTAAAGAAAATCTTACACAACGGCATTGGTTTTTATTTTACTTTCACCAATCAGTTCAATTCTAACAGTTATTATTCCGATCCTGTACACAATATTTACATTGGCTGAGGCTCCTTTACTATGAATCCACCCAGCATCCTTCCAATTCCTTGTGTGGTTTACAAGATGTCATTTGGCAAGACAACAAAACTCCCACCATCTTTTCATATAGATGATACTGGGATGGAGATATTCGCATGGATCTGCGTGGCTTCATTCTAAAAGGATCACATGCTAAAATAACCCCACAATGGAAACACAGGCTCAATGTTTATGGGTGCTTATACCTTAATGCAGGGGTGCTGAACGCCAGTCCTCCAGACCCCACAAACAGGTCAGGTTTTCAGGATATCCCTGCTTCAGCACAGGTAGTTCAATCAGTCCCTGCTTCAGCAGAGGTGGCTCAATCAGTGGCTCAGCCTTTGACTGAGCCACCTCTGCTGAAGCAGGGATAGCCTTAAAACCTGACCTGTTGTGGGGGTCTTAAGACCTAGAGTTGAGCACCCCTGCCTTAATAATTAGGCCCAGTTAACCCATTGAGTGCCAGCAACGCTCTGGCTCTCACAGGATTACGCAGCCTTGTTCCTTACCTGACGCGGTCCCTGAGAAAGTGGTGTTGGTATAGATTTCTGCTTGAATGAGCAGACTCGCCACGGATTTATTGTTCTGGCATGCAGACACGCGCAGGGTCGCCACCACGCAGAGACTCTCACTGCAGCAACCAGTCTCATTCAGCGAGCACAGCGTCAGAGTTCTATTCAAAGTCAGGGTGACCTTGTACACGTTCTGCAAATACAATGGGAACACACCGTCAGACGTCCACTTTCCATGTAAGGATAGGTTGTTATTCAGACGGATTTACTGGTATACAGCGCTGGCAGTGTTAACAGTGCTGCACATGCGATTAAACAATCATTAAGCATTTAGATGGGCAATTAACACAGATACAGACGTAGATAACTCACTCCCGTGGGTGAAATATCGCAATAGCCCCGCACGTGTACAGTTGGCTACATCTGTATATCATTTTTGTGACCGAGACACAGAGAGGTAAAGTCACAAGAGAGTACATGTCTTAAACTGGGCTGGAAAAGCCTTTATTTCAGACTTTGATGGAGATTGCTAAAAACAGACACAACATAATGAACGCACACAGCCCCTGTAAGCTGTGTGTGTATATTGTTTTTTTTCCTCAAATACATTGCTACTAGTATTGTGACCTTATGTATAGAGCAAAAGACAAAAAGGCCCAGTGCCAGTGGCGTAACTATAGCCCGGGCAGGCCAGTGGCCCGTACTCTTGGGGGGCCCGCTGTCTCGCATAGTTATCCCCAACTGTGCATGCGCGAATCTGGCAATCTGCTCGCCGACTGCGCGATCGCCCATTTCCGGTAAATAATAAGCATGCGCGACCGCCAATCTCCGACTGCGCATACGCAAGAGCAGCCGGCACTTGCCAATCGCGCATGCGCAGTTGGCATTTGCGGATTCCATCGCATGCGCAACCGGCAAGTATCAACTGCGCATGCATGATCGGCAAGTGCAGACTGCGCATGCGCAGGAGTAGACGGCAACATTTTGCTTGGGGTCCCGCACATATCCTTCTACGCCACTGCCTAGAGCGACATCTAACTTGACATATTATATAGTTATATACTTATCTGTAGATCTTGCTTATGAGAAGATATTCACAACATAATGAATGCCTACATATCATTTACCATTGCCACCCTGTATCGAATCCAACTGAACGCATGAGTCACAAATATTTATTGGTGCAATAGAAGGAATCACAAGCTACACATACCCAGGTATGTTTATATAGATATACCGCTAAATATAGGGTGAGTATCATCTTACTATGTATTGGTGTTCTCTGGGTCAAACACATGTAGAGATAGATAAAGTGATTAGTGAAATGTTGCTAACCATTGCTGGCTGGTTCGTGTTCTCCAAGGTCAGGAACCAGCTGTTTGTGCTGTTACTCCCATCACAGCCAGGTGATGATACCACAGCTACATTGAAAAAAAGAATAATAATAATAGAGATATACAGCGATACATCAGAAGTTGCTTTCTTGTCAGATTGTAATTAGAAAATGTCGCGAACAAGGCTAAATGTGCCTAATGTCAGCCGGGGAAAAAAATTGTTTACAAGCGAATCTGCAAGAATGTAGTAAATGTGCAGTGCATTGTTGGGTAATATGCTAAATCCTCTAAAAAAATAGGGCGCACACACCATGTTTCGTCGATCTGGTGATACATAGGCTTAAATAATGGCATCTATGTCACGCATGTCCTGCTCTTTTGAAAGCAAAAGAAAACGTTTCGTGTTAAAAATTATGATTTTCTTCATTTCTACCATCTACGGTTACTACGGTAACCTTCAGAATGTACTGGGCTCTGGGGAGAGCTCAATTTTAACCTTCCGGACACTTCATATTTCAAACGCTTATATCTGCCGGACGTGGCATCAGGTTGTATACATAAACACAGCTTTGGAAAGGGCAAGAGGAGATCTCTTGCAAAAAAAATATATATATATAGAATGCTTCAGCTTACTTGTATTCTTAGCCACAGTCAGAGACAAACTGAAAGCGGATGTGTTTGTTACAAGGAATGATGTGGCTCTGGGTCCAGACAGGAGGATCCTGGAGGGATAAAACCCTACAAAACAGACACGAAGGGGTTAATTACAAGGCCACGCCGCCTGGATCTGCCCCTCCCCCATCATCCCGTCTCACACCCACCGGGGCCGCTCTGCCCCCGTGTCACCGCGATCAGCACGGGGAGAGCCAGCCAGGCCAGGCCCGGGACCCGCAGCCCGGGACACATCGTACTCGCTGCACTTAGGACACAGGAGCAGCCGCGTTGCTAGGACGCCATGTTGGAAAACGCCACAGTAACCAAGGGCAGGCCGACGGGTCGACCAATCAGAGCGCCGCTGCGTGTCACATGGGGGGAAAAAATCATCAACAGGCGACAATGACAAGATATAGGGCCTTATTTTATGTTGGTCAAAGCGGACGTGCAGGTGGTTTTCGGGCAGGAAATCCCCATGGATGTTGGATAACGTAGAATAGGGCCTTAAGTAAACTTATGTCTAGTTTCAGCTTTCGGTATCCCGGTCACAAGTGTCTGAGATTCAGAAAAAACTGAAATAAACCACTAAATCAATTCAAGGGAACGTGTTTCAACGTCGCCTGGCTGCAAAAATGGTGCAAAATAAAAAAAAACAGCACCAGATTTTTTTACATAAAAACAAATAAATTCCATGGCTAGTGGCGATTTACCTTTAATAATTCTGGTGATTTTTTTTATACATCATTATTACACGAATTTTGCCGCTGGGAGTTTAATACACAGCCTCATCATCTTTACTCATCCTAGTTGACATCTGCTAATAATAATACTTGTTTTGGTATAAAGCACCTCACAATTTTTCCGGGTAAATTATATGTATTAAAAAGTTTTTTAATTAAATGTTGGCGCCCGTGGCAGAGGGAGATAAAGCTTAAAGTGACTAGCGCTAAATTATGATGCTGGAATTTGATATATATTTATTTATAAAAAGTGTTACCAGGAAGTAATGCATTGAGAGTTACCGCTTGTTTTCAAGTATGTCCTGGGCACAGAGTTATAATGACAAATACATGGTCACAAATACATAGTTACATTAAGTGAGCATGGTTATACATTATATACAAGACATTGCATGCACAGAAAGAGATAATATATGTTATAGGCCAATGTAACGGTTACACACCAGATTAAAATGTGAGACAGCTGAAATCTTGAAATTACTAATACTGGAGGCAGCTTTAAGAGTCTCCAGTAGATTGTTCCAGTTTTGGGGTGCACGGTAAGAGGAGGAGGAGCGGCCGGATACTTTGTTGAACCTTGGGACCATGAACAGTCTTTTAAAGTCAGATCTCAGATGATAAGTGCTGCATGTGGTATGGGTGAGGAGCTTGTTCAGATAGACGGGTAGCCTGCCCAGAAAGTATTTGAAGGCAAGACATTAAAGATGAACTTTGCGCATACTGTGTGTATATATATATATATATATATATATATATATATATATACAGTGTTCGACAAACCTATACATTTGCTCGCCCCGGGCGAGTGGATTTAACCCCCGGGCGAGTAAATATTGGCCCAAGCAGCACAGGTTTGGTACTAGGTGGCGAGTAGATTTTTTGGTGATTTGTCAACCACTGTATATATATATATATATATATATATATATATATATATATATATATATATATATTATCTTCAGCCCTTGTCGACCCACTGCTGGATTAAGGCCTCCCTAATATTTATTTATATATATATAAACAAAATAGTAGGCACACCTCAACTATCAAATATATAAAGCATGGGCATGCATCATAAAAAATCAATATAGAGAAATACTTGACCCATAGAATGGTGCAATGAAGAAGGCACAGCAAAGCAACAATGGTGATCCAAAAAAGATATATTGTCCATAGTACAGAATCCAACGGATACAGCCCTGATGAAGGTCCCAGCATAGAGGAACAAAATGTTGGATTCTATGCTAAAAACAATATATCTTTTTGATCAACGCTGTTGCTGTGCTGTGTCTTCTTCATGGGATCATTCTTTGGGTGAAGTGTGTATACATATACATCAGCGTTTCCCAAATGGTGGGTCGCGCCACGGCACCAAAATTGCCGGGTCGCAGCGAGGCTGGCCGCGCGGTGTCTCCCGTCCGCGCCACCCTCCCCCCCCCCCCCCCGCTCGAGTTAAAAAAAAATGGCAGTCCCCCCTCCCCCCCACCCACCCAGTCCCCCCTCCCCCCCCACCCAGTCCCCCCCTCCTCCCACCCACCCAGTCCCCCCCTCCTCCCACCCACCCAGTCCCTGGCCCCCCCTCCAGTCACTCACATCCGTCATTGCCTGTAATTCACTGTTTGTGTCTGTGTGCGTATAGGGGAGAGCGAGTGTGTGTGTGTGTATCTGTATCAGTGTCTGTGTGTGTGTTTGTGTGTGTGTGTATATATCAGTGTGTGTGTTTGTGTGTGTGTATATATCAGTGTGTGTGTGTGTGTGTATCAGTATCAGTGTGTGTGTGTGTGTGTGTGTGTGTGTGTATTAGTGTCTGTGTATCAGTGTCTGTGTGTATCAGTGTCTGTGTGTATGTGTATCAGTGTCTCTGTGTGTGTCTGTGTGTGTGTGTAGCAGTGTCTCTGTGTGTGTATCAGTGTGTGTGTGTGTGTAGCCGTGTCTCTGTGTGGCTGCGTGTGTGTATCAGTGGCTGTGTGTGTATCAGTGTGTGTGTCAGTGGCTGCGTGTGTCAGTGGCTGTGTGTGTGTGTGTATCAGTGGCTGTGTGTGTGTCTGTGCAGGCCCTATAGGCGATAAAAATTTTAGTGGGTCACGAAGGAGAAGTTCAAAAATAACTGGGTCACGGAAAAAAAAGTTTGGGAAACCCTGATATACATACATATACACTGAATATACAGTATATATATTCCCACAGTAAGACCGCACGTATAGTGCCCGCGACAGGTGACGTCACCCGTCGCCGCTAGCGAAAGTTATATTTTGCTTTGCTGTGGCGTCGCGGGCGTACTGACATTTGATTGGTTCAGGGGCTGTCACATGAGGTGACAGCCCTTGAAAAATCAAATATTGCCAGCTACCAAAATTCACGACGCTCCGTCGCATTGTCGCCGTCGTGCTTACTATAAGCGCACGCGGTGGCAATGCATTTGTTTTTTGGGTGACGTCGCCATCACTATACGCGCGGCCTAAGGAAGGATAAATCAGTCATCCCTCATGCAGAAGCTCATACTCCTGACAGTTCCAGATCTCTCCATGGAGAAATGTCAAGTGCTTCATTGAGCCCCCACCCACCCTCGGAATTAATATATAAATGAGGTCAGTGATGCATTGATGTCGAACTTTTCCCATAAGCCAACTCGATCATTGCTTTTACCTCCCTGTGTGGCGTATGCTGCATTCTTACACGGGAACAAGTGTTCCATTCAATAACCTGGGAG
Organism: Ascaphus truei; assembly: GCF_040206685.1. Classification (NCBI taxonomy): domain Eukaryota; kingdom Metazoa; phylum Chordata; class Amphibia; order Anura; family Ascaphidae; genus Ascaphus; species Ascaphus truei. The sequence continues at coordinate 8,332,529 of NC_134495.1, read as the reverse complement.
GGAGGTTAAAGAAACGTTTGTGTCCAATAAAGGACACATTATTCTCTGTCCTAGTTCCTAAATAATTGTTACTGTGTTTTTAGTATCCGACATTAGATACGCCTGTTTTGTTTTTCATCAAGTAAATCATTTGCTTTCTTTCACATATCATAGGGCAATGTACTAATAAGGTGGTGGTACTGTGTTTATGAATTATTACTATTGTTTAACAAGGGGACAAAGCTCTGTAGACCCCATCGTTTTTTTTACGTTTTTCATAACAAAACATATTACATTTCAGAGATTCCCAGCAGCAGGAAGGAGTAGAAAGAGAGTGTGAATAGAGGATTTGTGTGGGTGTTTTTTATTGAGGGGTAAAGAAGTTGTTGGGAGAGAGGTGTATAAAGAATGGTGCAGTGGAGAAGTTGGAGAGAACAGAGACGTTCACAAAGGAGTGAGGGAACGGAAAATAGAAAAAGCAATAAGGAGGGCGTAGTGAGATGCAGGAGGAGAGACTTCCCAGTTATTGGAGGAGAGGAAGAGTACAAATAATCACAGCATTTAGAAAGTCACGTTCTCACAGTTGCAGAGTTGTTGTTGTTGTTCTGTTACAGATTCCAGAGTCCAGATTTTCTTATAATGTTCACCTCCAATTCTAACTCCAAAATTAACTCCACAGACACTTTATATGTGACACTTTAAGATGTTACACACAGCCAAAAATGGTATGGTACCAAGTATCTCCTCTTGTATTCCGACCCCACGTCATGATAGCTGAAATATGGTCATTTAATGTTTGGGAGATTAGAAAAGCTTTGGACGAACCAGATATGTGAAATGTTAGGAAGGGATTTTGTTTGCCTTCTTCTGGGTCATCCGAACAGCCAGGACTGTAGAGGAATCAGCCTCTAAACTACCATGTTGTAACAATGTTAATATTTATTTGACTACCACTTGTGCAGTAAAGACTGCAAAGTGGAATTGTGGATGTGGTTAATACATTATCCAGAACAATAGAAACACTAACACTTTATGCCGGGGTTCTAACCATGGCAAAACAAATTTACTGGACCTGTGGAATGCATTGAAGTGTTGTACACTTAGTAAGTACCATGTTTGCCTCCTGCGCTTTGGAGACCAAGAAACCCTTCAGTGACAGATATTTAATTGAAGGCTTTCACCTGAAACATGTGATATCTCCGATATCTTCCAGGGCTGCTCTCAAATCGTCCGCTTCAGTGCATTTATTTAATTACTAGACCTCCCAAAGGCTGGGTAAATGTTTAGCTTCGTAATGGGAACAGCCAAATCTAGCAAAACCTTCCCTGGAGGTGATTCAGAATCCAACTGGTTTAGGCCAACCCAGATAGTTTGTAACAGCTCCCCCTGGGATCAGCAGAATCTTTAGCTCATGTGTTCATCAGTCAGTGTCCCGATCTATTCACAAAGTTCAGGGATATTTCCCTTCCGCAATGCATTGATTCAAATATCTCAGCCGTGCAGGGGGCTGGCAAACCTATACTTACAGACTGGACGATGGACGCTAACCCAAAGTTCTCATTGTCATTCCTGTACAAAAATGACCCCTTCTATTCTCTCTGCCTCTCGGATTTAATGAGTGCCTCCCAGTCTGTGAACAACCAGTTTCTGAAGGAACACAGAAGTCTTCTAGAGGTGAGTTTTTCTCCTGTTATAAATGTATCATGAGATGTATTCATATAATGTTGTTTATTGCCATAGCTCCTTAGTAAATAAACATGCCACTTGTGGGTGCATTCGCACGTCTCAGGCAGCTCTGCAACCCTGTCATTCCCCATTATCTCTTAGCAAACAGTGCTTCCACTGCAGCCAGGGATTCTGGGTACTGACATGCTAATGAGCACTCTCAGTGTATCACTCGTCTTATCCAATTTAACATGGATCCCTATAAGCGTATGCCAACCCGTAGTACCCAGCTTTTTCAGCACAAGAAGTGTACAGCCAATAACCCTACTCAGACAGCTGTTTCGACCTTTTGTACGCCAAGGGTTTTTCATGCAGCCACTTCTGGTGTACAAATCAGGCGGCAGAAGAGTGCTGTATATTAGCAGACTCAACAGGGGAAAGAGGAACAGTTTTACTGGCCAATCACACATGGCCAAGCGAAGAGACGGTAAGACAAGATGACTGCTCTCAATTGGCAAGACAGGCGATGTGACCAAGACGTGGCTCATTTTCCAACTGCTAATTGCTGCCAAATGTGAACAATATGTAAAGGAAACCGCGCAGTGCTTTTATTATGTCATAAACAGGAAGCTCAATGATTACAGCAGTATTTGCCTTTTTTATGCCATAAATGGTAAACATCCGTGGATTTAAAGCAGGGGTGTCAAACTCAGTCCTCAAGGGCCACCTTTTATGGATATCCCTGCTTCAGCAGAGGTGGCTCAATCAGTGGCTAAGTCCACTACTGCACCACCTGTGCTGAAGCAGGGATACAGTATCCTGAAAACCTGACCTGGCGGTGGCTGCCCCTACACTATGGTCTCTGGTTATGAGAACCAGTTGCAATCACTTTGGGCGACCTCTCGATATCATTATCTCTCAGTGTCTTAGCTTATCCTGGACCTGATTAGTAATGGAATTATTGTGTCCCTTTTTGGGGTGCTACCATGCAGCCCAGGGTATTAGAAATATGGTGCCAAGATACCACCCCAGAGCAAACTAGTTCTCTATAGGGGCCAGACCAGAAGTCATTTAGTAGCAGAAGGACCTCGGGCGTATTGTAATATCATTATAAAATCTGTACATATTTGCATGAGCTTACCGTACAAGTGAGCGTCAAGGGTAAAAAAAAACCCTGCCCTTGGCTGCCCAAGCAACTAGTGTGACATTAGGAGCAGCAAGAGGGTCCAATGGCCACGTCAACACTCTTCGCAGGGTCACCAGTAGAATAACCCTGCTCTATAGTAAATCACTTTGCACTGGAAAGGAGCAAAATAAACGATGTTTGTTTCTCATTTCAAAATTCCTATTAATTAATGGCATCAACCCTAGATGACTTTCATTTTCCAATGCCTGAATTTTGTAGGTACGCCATCTTTAAAACCGCCTGGTACTCCACAGAAAGGATTGAAACCTATCGCAGTATGCTGATGTACCCATGTTGTAATGGGAATCCAAACCTTGGCTGCATTTTGCCCTATATGGCGGTGAAGGGGTTATTGGGATAGTAGAACAAAGTGAAGGGGTTATTGGGATAGTAGAACAAAGTGAAGGGGTTATTGACTGACACAAGCGGCTAAGATTGCGCTTTGCTTCCTTCCTAGACGCTGAAGAAAATAGACCACCATCAACGAAGCAGAATAGGACAACTCAACGAAGAGAGGAGACAGTTTGCTCTGCTAATGAACAGGAAGCTGGCCCCCAGAGTCAGTCGGCTTTCCTCCCTCGCAGGGGACAGAGAATCTAGGAGGACTTTCTCCACCAAGAACTTTTCAGACCTAGCTTCCAGTAAAAGCAGCGTCCGGAGCTTTGAAACAGTGTCCACCTACAGCACTGGCCCTGCAGTGTCAATGGCTTCGAATAAACAGGCCTTTAATCACACAAGACATCTAAAAGTAAGTGATCTCCATACTAGCCAACAAGTGGAAGCTCCAATCATGGGCTGGCAGGTGTTCAGTATTGGACCGGACTGTCCTGTATTTGGACACTCTGTCCAGTAAAAGATGAGAGGTAATACTGGACATGTATGTGTATACCGGTATTACCTCTCTGGGCGTGTATGTGTATACCGGTATTACCTCTCTGGGCGTGTACGTGTATTCCGGTATTACCTCTCTGGGCGTGTGTGTGTATACCGGTATTACCTCTCTGGACATAGTGACCTGACCGGCTTGGGGGGGCCCGCGGGATTTCCCCGAGCAGGGCTGTTGTGGCTTCCTCGATCCCAATTGGCTGCTGCTGGGTAATGCAGCCAATAAGGAGGCGGTGGCAAGAGCCTGGGGGTGGGGTCAAGATGAAACAGTGTAGCCTGTGTCTTGTGTGTGTGTGTCTCGAGTTCGTCGCACCTTCGACCAATATTTTTGGAGAAGCCACCTGACAATCTTAGTCATGGATCATTCATGTTGAATCTCTACTAGGACCAAAGTGCACTAATGGCAGTGACATGTTTAGCGGGTGGCTAAAAAAAGAAAAGTACAGTGATCTATTTCATCAGCTTCTTTTAAGACACAAGTGTAATAATTAAAGCAAATATGTGGCTGCTTTTGTCGTAGGAAATTAAATAAAAATCCCACGTGAGCACATTCACGTCTCAGACAGGTCTGCAGCGCTGCCCTTCCCCATTATCTCGTAGCATGCCATGCTTCCACTGCAGCCGGGGATTCTGGGTAATGACATGCAAATGAGCTCATTAAGAAAGTTTTCCTTTTCATCGGGACCACAGAATGGGGGGAGCAGTCTCAGTCCGAGGGCGAATGAGGAGACGGGAAATGGGAGAAATAAGGGGGTTATACCACGGTTTTATCTTTCGATTGATATCATACCAAAGATGGTAGTCAGAGAAAATCATTTTGGGCGTTTCTAGGAATTTCTTCCCTTGTCAATCCCATTGTCCTCTTATAAAGAGACTGTTTTAATGTGACGGTCGTATATAGCAACTCTTCCAGTTTATCAGTAGACTCTGAAACATAGCTGAAAATGATCTGTTTCTCTGGTTTCAGATATCCCGGTCGTATTTCACCGCCGTTCCCCCGCAGAACGGATGTGCGCCGGCTCCAAAACGCCCGACAAGGAGCGAAAGCGGCAGAATATAATCGGCAAAACCTTCTCCCGTACGGCTTGCGAGGTGAAATAAGGAGCAGGAAGGCGTCGGCTGGAGATACCGTCCGGGTTTTCAGTTCTAAACCCTTTAACACCAGCTGGGCCGGCAGCCCCTCGTGTGATGAGCCCTCTCCTGCCCATATTACAATTTATATCATTATAACATTCACTTCAAACACATCGTCCCCCAGTAATAATAACAATTAAAAAAAACAAAAAAACACTTATTTTATTTACTCAACTGTCTTACAAAATACTTAGTTCCAAAACCCCTGTGCTGAAGCAGGGACTGATTGAGCCACGTGTGCTGGAGCTGGGATATCCTGAGAACTTAACTTGTTGTGGGTTCTTGAGGACTGGTGTTGAGAAACACTGGGTTAGGCTACTGCTAACATTTAACCATTGTAAGTAATAAGCCGAAAGCAGCATGTCCCATCACACGGTGTCTGTACAGTTTGTAATAGCTTTACATCTGTTTGATCTTGGGTTCAACGTGTACCTCTTTGTATAGTGTTACACAGTCCACCCTTCAGGAATGGCCAGTGAAGGACCTTAAAGCCATCTGAATAAGATCCACGTCTCTTTTTAAAACATAGGTTTTATTTTCTTCTTCTTTGCTTTCATAACAGGCGGCAGCGAGATCTTAAAGGCGGTCCTGTATAAAGGAAACAACAGTGTGTGGTTAAAAACATACTAACAAAAAGGTAGTCATAGATTCAGTTCAGTCACTGCACATCAAACCTACAATTTCTGAGGCCTGAAGGATACTGAAGACTATATTTTGGAGGGCAGGGACTTTATTTGTTACACTAGCTAACGGTCTAGCTATGTTTTTCCCTGGATCTGAGGATTTGGGTATTAGAATATATGAGGACCCAGATTAAAAACAACTCTGTGGAGCAACGACCCTCCACTTAATTCAAGTGTCACCTCTTGTTTAAAGAGATGTAGGAAGAGCGGAACTCCGATAGTCTTAATTCCAAAAGTGCGGGGAAACAGCCTCGGCCGCGGAGAAGCCGGCTCGTGCAGCCAACACAACACAGACAAGCGATTTATTTATAGCGCCGGTCTCCTCAAAGACAGAGATACAAAGTACAGCTCTACTCACACGTTCATAATGCCATTCTCCATTTAATGTGACAGCCGAGAACAGTGGGAAGACGTTTCAGGTCCCACACGGACCTTCCATCAGGTGATCGCTACTCATTAAACCCACTTTTTATTATGCTAAGACCATCGGAGTGACTCTTCTTTCATCCCTGTACTTTGGCGGTGTCTGCATTGCACATCGCGTGCTGAGACTGAGCGCCTAGGGCAGGCGGCTGCTAATCGAGAGTGCACCTTTCCCTCGGTTCACCTCTTGTTTAAAACTATTAGAGTGGTTTGAGCAGATGTCAGTATGGGTGATGGGCAGATCTCACCAGTTCTTTTTTCGGGGGGCCTTTAAGTGAAGAAGCTTTCACACCTAATAAAATGGTTTAGCCATATTCTGTATTGTTTTTTTTTAGGCCAGGGCTTCAAAACATAACACGCTTATCTGTAATCATTGTAACACGCATGCGTGAAATGTGAAGGAGATAGAAACACGGGTTACTCACTCGCATGTGGTGCAGATGGGACTGAAGTTGCAAAATACTGAAAAGGACAAAAAAAAAAAAAAGAAAGACGTGTTTAGTCTCAAACTGGGGACGTGCAAACTGTCCCAGGTCAATCTGCATTCACTACAAAGCAATGGGGGGGGGGGGGGGAGACACACACGGAGACTACTCCACAGGCTGTTTTTCCCAATTTATCTATAAATGATACCAAATTATTTCGGTACTCAGGCCTCATTCTAGTTATTTTTATGAATGGTAAAAACAGTCATTCTTTTCATGGAAGTATCAGTGTGTAAGAATCACTGTAGAAAGCTCCCCCCCCCCCCCCCCCAATAAAAATTTGGAAATGGCGCTGGGGCGGATGCATTGATCCCTTTGGACTTGTTGCAATGTGCTAGTAAAGGGGCGACAGACGCGCGCTGGGGGGGGGGGGGTACTTGATTATTCTGATTAGCTCTGGAATGTTGATAGAATGAAGCATGAAGCATTTACTAAGAGGTGTTACTCCATAAGACACCCCTGGGCCGGAAGACACTTTGCATCCCATTCACTAGAACGGGCCGTGCTGAAAGGGGTTTCCTGCAGTAGCACTGCTTAATGAACATGGCCCTAAACCTGGTGACGCCAAGCCTTAGCTATTTATTGCAGCCAGTTTCTGGTCAGAGTAGGCAGTGCCGCTATCCCTTCTGCTCTTACTTGATAAGCAGACAGAGCAAACATAGCCAATCTCAATCAGGTTGCGATGGCAGAAGCAAGCAGCACGGTAATCCACATGGACCGGTGGTGGAAGAATCAGCTGGGTTCTCTGATCCGGATCGGGCAGGAAAACCCACTGTAACAGAGAGAGGTCACTTCTTACGGACGAGACAATATCCATATACCCTATAACACAATACAGTGTTACTGCGTCCAGTTGTTACATTACTACAGATTGTAAAATGTATATCGCTCTGATTTGGTGGGTGGCAGCTAAGGCAAAATGTGAGGAAGTGCTTCTTTACAGAAAGGGTGGTGGATGCGTGGAATATCCTCCCAACAGAGTTGGTAAGGGGCAAATACAGTAAGGGAATACAAACATGCGAGGGATAGACATAAGGCTTAAACCTAAATACGAAAGAAAACCCCAAGTATCAAACAGATAGATAGGAAATGGTCCTACACTTTGGGCCACGTGGCTCTTATCTGTGGTCACATTCTGTATTCCTGCGTATGTTTATTTTAACAAAGTTTCCCATGTATACAGCCAGATAGAAGATGTAGAAGTTGCATTACTTGCCACTTTTATTAATGTTATCACTTATTTTAATTGTTTAATCCTCGTCAGCAGAACCTTACAGTGCAAGCGTACAGACGATTCTAAAAATAAAGAGGGTTACTTATACAATTAGAGATAAGAGCATTAAACGGATGTGAAAGACAAACCCTATCCGGCTACCCCAAAGAGCTTACACTCTATTAATCACCCAGAAAGCAAACATTCATGGGCTTAGTCTATATCCCCCCCAGCAACCAATCAATGGGGAACTGAATCCGAAAACGGCCACGTTGGTGAATATAGAGTAAGCGCCTTACCCTGGCGGTGATTTTAGGACTACTTTATTCTCCTGGCTCGTCCCCGGAAGACGCAGGGTTCCCAGACATGAACATGCAATGTCTTACCAGCAAGTACTGCAGGAGTGACGTGACCTGCGGTATCTTCAGGTAGATCCCTCCTGTGATGTCACAAGCCTGCGGGTACAATGAAAAGTGTGGCATGTATCTCTCTCACTCCGTGTTTTATTTGCTTCTCCATGTTCACCGCGCACACTTTGCACTGGATTACTTCATTAACCATGTGGTATTATATTGCTTTGATCTAAAGTTGTAATCCCTCCCACCCCCCCAACTCTTATTTTTTCCCCCTTCTTTGAAAGGGTGTCCCGCCCACATTCCTGCAGGCCCCTCCTAAACCTCAGTGAGTAAAGAACCTGACTGAAAACAATGACCCGGTGTTTGAGTCAGGGGAACCTGGTTCAACATCTGGCGTCGGCTCCTGGTGACTTTGGGCAAGTCACTTTAACTCCCTGTGCCTCAGGCACCAAAATCATAGAGTGTAAGCTCCACGGGGCAGGGACTGTGTCTGTAACATTCCTATGTGCTGCGTACCGCGCGCTATACTGTAATTGTGACGCGCTTTGTGTCCCATTGGGAGAAAATCGCTATATAAAGTAAAGTTATTATTGTTTCACATGAAGGGGCTATGTAATGGTTTTTTTTTTAAATGAATCAAAGGACTGCGTTGCGTCAAAAAAAATAAAATCGATTTCTCACCTAAAATCATTAGCAGCCTGTGTTGGGATCTCATTATTCGTGTTCGGACATATGAACGCATTAAGAATTATTTTGCGTCTCCTTGCATTTGTCTCTTTACCGGCAAGAAAATATTGATGGACAATTTTGACGCATTTCTGGTGCCTGCTAGCAATTGGTTTTCTGCTTAATATTTGCATAAGTGCGTCGCCTGCTAACTCCGCCTCCAGCGTCATTTTATCGTTCGTGGAAAGATAAAATAATGGCACGGGCCACATATACATCCATAATTCTTTATATATACATCATTCTTGTTACTCTTTCGTGCGTCACTTTTAGAACATTGCTTTTAGCGAGGCTTTTTCCATAGCCCCGAGGTGTTCAGCTCACAGCTGATTGTGGGCGGGATCGATCGCGTCTTGAAAACAACAGAAAAATCCCCATCACCTTTCAAGTGATTTTTCTTTCCGGATTAAAAAATATATATATATCACTAAGCAATGTAGGCATCTGAACTCTGAACGTAAATGCAAATGTATCTATTTAATAACACGGCCATCGCCAGAATTATCCTTTCACTTCCATCCCCAGGAAGTGTCTCAGGTTTCCAAATACTGGATTGTTACAATAAAAAAAGTCTCACAACCTGCAAAATGCAGTTATCTCCAAACACATATAAAATAGTGGTGCTACCTGTTGTAGAAGCCCCGAGTCCGAGTCCAACACACAAGCATCAATGAGAATGTTCTGCAAAACAGCAGCAAATATTGGTTACGTTGATCAGCCCTAAGAAAAACCATCAGATCCACACAACTGTTTTCATTGCCAAATGCAATGAGCTGAAGGCTATTTTAAACACATTTTTTTTTGCTCATGCTGTACTTTTATAATGGCTACAGTGATTCATTCTTATTATTCTGTAGCACTTCCGAGGGGCCTTTGGGAGTCAAAACAGCTTGGTACCTGCTTCTGAGCCGCAAATATCACATTCATAAAGTTCATATACTGCAGTGCACTGTCTTCTGCTGCTTTGATTACCTAGAAGAGGGAGATGGGAAAGATATTGACGTTACACCAAAACCCCAAACAGGAAATATCCATCAGAAAACGCTATGATGCACATACACAATGCAGTAAACATCAGATTCTCACCAAAATCCTGGATTTCACTTCCTGTCCAGCTGTGTATCACAAGGAAAACAAAACGGATGTTAGATTTGTGTCTGCCGCCTATATCACAAAGTGCATTGGGCTTCTACACCCCTCTCTTCTTAGGCCTGGTCTGAACATTACAGGGCAATCTCGCCTGATTTTGGAACAAGTGACGCTTGGAGGGGGAGAGGGGGGGGGAGGCATTAGTTTTCTCCAGAAATTAAGGGCACATCACATCACCTGTACATAGATTGTAAGCTCTTTGGGCCAGTGTCTCCCTTTGTCTTATGTTTACATTTACCCGTCACGCTTACCCCATCGTTTGTACCTTATTTACATTGCCGTGTAATTTTGTATAGCGCCGCGTACACTGTGGTGCTATATAAATAAAATTATACATAAAATGCAAAAATCTCAAATTCCACATTTAGGGACTTATTCTATATCAGCTGAAGTGTCCAATGGGGAAATTTTAAGCCGAAATTCCACACTGACTTCAATAGGGAACGAAAAAGAAAAAAAACACAAAGGAATAAGCCCATTAGAGGTGCGGGTCACAAAACTCCGATAACGACTATTTAAGTCAATGGCAGTTAACGCTGATCGAACATCGATACCCGTTATCGGAGCTTCATGAATCACATCCTAATATTCCCACCACTTCTAAAAATACAGGTACACAGGACCTGGAAATGTCCCCTTACCCGTCATACTCTGAGCTAGTTCTCTTCCGGAGATCTCTAGGTGCCATTCAGTCTTTGACAAGACCTCGAAAAATAAATATTTTATGCCTTTGTATGGCTCCTTTTGATGATTACACTAAATTGGGTGCAAAGCCAAAGAAGCAGTATGCTAAAAAATGCTGATTAGTAAGTTAGCTATTTGTATTTATAACAGGGCAAAATGACCGTTCGCATGAGCAGTTCCTAGTACAAAATACAACATTTTAAAACAGCTTTCAGCTACAATCATAAGGGAAACAGGATAATCATATCAAACCACACACACACACACACACACACACACACACACACACACACAGTACCTTTAGACTCCTTGTGTATCCTGTTAATATCTGGACATTTTTATTTTCAGAAATATGCACTTGCAGAAACAAATAACCTTCACGGTTTTAGACTCGTTTACATTGTAGAACATGTTCCCATTGATACAGTATAATTGTTTGTTGGAATGGATTCCTGTTTATCATTGTGTCCCATGTCGTGTGTGTGTGTATGTGTGTGTATGTGTATATATGTTTCAAGGCTACCGCGCCCTGTGGGCCAATAGGAGGCCATGACGTCATCCGGTTCGGCTTCCTATTGGCCCTTGTGAAGCGGGAGCTTTAAACTTTAACCCCAGCTAGCCCAATCAGAGTGGCTATGGCACCCCTGACGGAGGTCTGTATCTCTGGAAGCAGGGGGTCCCCGAAGCTGAAACGAACCCCTGCTTCAATATGGTGTAAAAAAAACGGCTTAAATTGCTCCTTTAAACACTCTTACAAATGTGGGGGCGAAGTGTATCTTTCACCCCGTGTACCTAACATTACACTGATCAGAAATGATCTGTCTCAAACAAGAAGCCTAAGAAGAGGCTTTGAACACATCATAATAAACAGCTACTCAATATGTTATTACACATCTCCCGCACGTAGACGACATTTCATTCCAACGCTCATGTTTAAAAGGATACAGCATAGAGCTTTCGCCAAGGATCCTGCTAACAGGGTCTCTGTCTGCTGGCCCTTAATGTCTCCTGCTGCACACAAAAGCCAGACACAAGACAATGTTGTAAAACAGCATGTTACACACAAAAAGGCACAGACTTCAGCGCAGAACTAATACATTCTGGTTTCCAGTGGATCTAGAGGAAGTGAGGTTGCCATATTTGCGTTCCGTAGTAATTCCTTCGGGGGCAGTCCTACACCGCGGGCAAAACAACATTTTCAAACAACGTACTAATGTCATTTGCTTCATTAGCAAGATTTAAATCGTACATCGCTATTTTTTGTTTTACGTATTGCGTTGCAGGCCCCACTCGCAGCAACAGGGTTAAACAAACCGCTGCTAAGAGTTCCCTTTGCTCCTAGAAGGGGCTGCACCTTTACGGAAACGTTTACGATACCCGTCCACATTGAATTGAACTTGTTGGGCCTTTTTTTTCCAACATCATCTACACTGTGTATTAACCATGCGACGTAACTCGATTTTTGCAGTGATCGGTAAGTGCCTTCACCCCTCCAACACTGAAGGGGTTAACAGTGCTCTCTTACTCTTGGTCATGAGATCTTTGATGTCCTCCGCGATCATGTCATTGGCCGCGGTCAGCAATTCGTATTTGCCGTCCTTACTGCCGGACACATTGGATTCCAGGATACAGGCTTCAGCAGAGAGGTCCCCAGATTTCCACTGCTTCCCGGGAAATAAGAGCCGGCTATGTGGGAAGGATCAAGCGTTGTACACCCATGTATCAAAAAATACATCTACACACAACTTTCATGTTGCTCCATTCAACTGCAAGCGCGTCTTCATCCACCAAGACAATGTATACAGTGATATTTCCTACCTGTATAGCACTCTCAAGGTACTCAGAATTTTGCATGGCACAATACCCTGCCCGGAAGAGCTTACAATTAAATGTTGGCGACTGTCACTGACTTGCTCAGATCCCAAGGAGCTGACACTGGAATTCAAACTACTCCCCACCTAAGTGTGTGTGTACAAGTATATATATATATATATATATATATATATATATATATATATATATATATATATATATGTATATATGTATATATATATATAACCCCGTAACTACTAACTTAATATTGGCAGTGTTCTCTTGGAATAGAAAGACAGGGCCGACCTCTACATCTTATGAGTAAATTCATTATAACAAAAGCAGTGCCTGGTCAGGCACACACGTGTGAACAAAAGCAGAGGACACTGACCCACTAATGTAGCCATTTACATGAAGTTATTAGCAGTACATTACCAACACAGGACTTAAAGGTTGCTGGTGACATGTCCTGGCAATTGCCAAATTAGCACGCCTATATATTTTTTTCTAAATGTGGTTTAAAAGGCATCAAGCACCAGGAATAAGACACATGTTCCTAGGACAACGTTCATTTGTTGGTCTAATAAAGTGACTGAATAAAGTTTGCATGTGCTCCCCGTAATGTGCTCCAGCTTACCTTTCCTGTATATGGCTAGCAATCACAGCCAGCTTGTTGTTACGGCCCATGAACAGGTGGGCATTCCCCAGCACCAGCACTGTGTCGATGCATTTTGGCAGTGTAACCTGTTGCATAACGAGACAGCAAAACTGATCACAACAGGCAAAGACAGCTGTTGGACGGCAGCAGAGTGAGGGTCACAAGTACAAGATTAGTCATTGCTGATGACATATTGTACCTGGGACTGTTTCTGCGCTTGCTGTCCCCACCAAATAGGATTCACATCGACCACGATAACTAAAAGGTTAACTTCGTCTTCTGGAAATACACAGAGTGACAGTGTTAAGGGGAGTGCAAGTGGGAGATATGTGTCCCTGGTGTCACAACACCTTGGGGAATCAGCGGTATGTCCCCCTTAATGGTCTGTACAGTATATATGTCCTTAAGGAGCAGGGGCGAGGTTCCTCGTGTATCTGATATAGTAGGTGACAGATATATGTCCCTGATGTCTCTGTCATAGAAAGATTTGTCAGGTATGTGACCCTGATAACTGTACGATAAAATGTGACAAATGTGTCATTGATGTATCTTTAATTAAAAATATGACAGTTACATAGGGTATATGTCCCTAATGTCCTATGTCAGGAGGTGACAGGGATGTGTGACTAATGTCTTGACAGATATGTGTCACTAATGTCCTATGACAGGGGGTGACATGTATGTGTGCCTAATGTCCTATGTCAGGAGGTGACAGGGATGTGTGACTAATGTCTTGACAGATATGTGTGCCTAATGTCCTATGACAGGAGGTGACAGGTATGTGTGCCTAATGTCCTATGACAGGAATGTGTGCCTAATGTCCTATGACAGGAGGTGACAGGTATGTGTGCCTAATGTCCTATGACAGGAATGTGTGCCTAATGTCCTATGACAGGAGGTGACAGGTATGTGTGCCTAATGTCCTATGACAGGAGGTGACAGGTATGTGTGCCTAATGTCCTATGACAGGAGGTGACAGGTATGTGTGCCTAATGTCCTATGACAGGAGGTGACAGGTATGTGTGCCTAATGTCCTATGACAGGAGGTGACAGGTATGTGTGCCTAATGTCCTATGACAGGAGGTGACAGGTATGTGTGCCTAATGTCCTATGACAGGAGGTGACAGGTATGTGTGCCTAATGTCCTATGACAGGAGGTGACAGGTATGTGTGCCTAATGTCCTATGACAGGAGGTAATATGTATGTGTTCCTAATGTCCGTGTGCCCCGCCCTATGTATATATTGCTTGTCTCCCACAGTTTTTTCTCACCCGAGTCCATAACAATCCCCCTGACTCTCTGCAGCCGGAAAACGTCAACAACTCATGTCGCTGCCTGATGACGTAACCTGTGATGAGCGGGACTCCGAAGTTCGCGGTTCGGCCCCTCAGGCTCGCTGTACACTGCGGGTCCGGCACGGAATTCCTTCCCCCTGCTCTGCGGTTCTTTGGTTCCGCCCTTTGGCGGTGAGCAAGAATCATCCGGTGACAGAGACACGAGGCCTCCAGCCATGAATGAGGAAGGTAGTTTGGGAAACCGCTGCGCAGCCATATTTAATGTGGGGCACAGCAACATAAGCACATACTGAGGGCCCCAATGCACTGGTTTTTATAGCACTGGGGTTATTATTACGGCCCCAATAGTGCTTTGTTTATTTAAATCATTATTATGGATAGAACTAACTATCCACTTAGATTGTAAGCTCTTTGTAACAGGGTCTTCTTTTTCCTAATGTTTACTCTTCTATCTGTAGCGCTTCTTCCCATTATGTCTCTTGACGTGTGTATTATTGCTGCGACACGCTATGGACATGCACGGCGCTATACAAACAGGGTCGCCACCACTCCGGGTTTGATCCGGAGACTAAGGGTTTTGGCCACGTATCGCCGGGCTACGATTTGCCTTGTAAAGATCCGGGCGGTGGCAGCGGCGGCGGCGGCGGCATCCTCTGGCATCTCCCCCAGCAACTCCCGTCAATATGGCTGTGCGGTGTCAACGGGAACTCTACATCACGTGATCACCGTTGCCATGACAACGAGACACGACGTGGCGCGTGATGCCTTGGCGCCATAAGATGTCCCATTGTCATGGCAACTTGACGCCGCGTGATGTCACGTAGAGTCCCATTGTCATGGCAATGCAGCGCCATTTGAGGCCGCGCAGCTATATTGACAGGAGTTGCAAGGGGAGATGTCCGGGAGTTGCCGTCGCTGAAGGTAAGCGCTAAATGTAAAAATGTTATCTCCGGGTTAGCCTTCAGTAGAATGTGGTAACCCTGTATACAAATGAAGATATACATAACCTTAGTCTATCCCAGGTGTGATTGTCTCGCTGTCGGCCTCAGGATGGAATCGCCAACATTCCTGATTATAATGAGAACTAGATCTCCAGCCATGCTGGCTGCAACGATATCAGTAGGCTTCTTCATTATGAAAGAATGAATGAACTGTCATGCGCTCTGGCTTGCGCCGAATGATGAACACACTTAGGAAGTGTGAATAGGCTGAAGGTGAGGCATAAGGAGCATCATGGGACCACTAGGGAGGTCGGGGCTCAGGGGCAAAGAAAGCAATCTTACCCCTGTCAGCTCATCCGTCCTGGGTCCTGCAGCTCCTCAGTAGCCAGTCCCGCAGCGTGCATCCGGCAAGGTGAACATGAAGAAATGAAGAGAAATTCCGGTGCGACATCAAACAGCCAAATGACGTCAGATGCAGAGTTGAACACAGTAGCTTTATTCATATGAACACACACAGGTAAACCAGCAGGCTGCAGCACAGCCTTCTCCTCCGCGTTTCACGCATCTTCTTCGTCTAGACGAAGCGCCAGCAGAGCGTGAAACGCGTAGAGGAGGAGGCTGTGCTGCAGCCTGCTGGTTTACCTGTGTGTGTTCATATGAATAAAGCTACTGTGTTCAACCTTGGATCTGACGTCATTTGGCTGTTTGCTGTCACACCGGAATTTCTCTTCATTATGAAACACACTCCATTTTCATTTCCACCCAGTAAAATCCAGCTGTACGTATATGTTATGATCAGGCTCTCCTCCGAAGGGGCCAGGTCAGAACACATTGAGGAGCAGGAAGGACCACAAGGTTATTGTAATGCCATTTAAAGACTTAAATGATTATATTTCAACATTTTGCCATTATATATTTATATTACCAATAGTTTTAGCGTGAAAAACTGCACGTAAGCAGCTAATATGAAATGATCATGGTCGGACACAACCAAGGGCCACGTGAGGACCCCACAGGAGCCACTAGTTGAAAAGCCGTGTGTTAGGATATCCCTTCACCTAGTACTGTACAGGGGTTCTCAACTCCAGTCCCTAACAGGTCTGGTTTTAAGGATATCACTGCTTCAGCACGCCACTGATTGAGACACCTGTGCCGAAGCAGGGATATCCTTAAAACCTGACCTGTTGGTGGCCCTTGAGGTCTGGAGTTGGTCACTCCTGAACTAGTAATTAAAGGTTGTGTTTGATTAACCCTTTCACTGGCTGCTATCTAACTCTTTGGGATCCTGAAAAACACTAATAAATACTATAATGCTGCAATGACATTGGATGAATTAAAAAAATAAAAATAATTTATTGATGCTCATATTTTGTCCCGTGTTAGAGATCATTCAGTATTTTAAAGGTCAACGGGTGAAAGACCCAGATGTTGCTACTGCAGTTGCAGCTATCAGAACCTTGTTGGAGTTTTTGAAGAAGGATACAGGTAATATTAATATATATTTATATTGTTGTATGATGATAATGATGAACTTGTTTCTCTGTTGGAATTGAGTTACCCCAATCCTGGTTCATATGTCTCACCAGTAAAGTAAATATGGTTCTTGATAGATGGCCGTGCACTTGAAGTCACCTATGAGGTATTAAAAGCTGTGTACCCGATTTATTTAATCTACCTAGAACTCTCATTTATGTCTCCTAAAAATGTCACAACCTACAACTCCTCTCCATTGTTCTAGGACCAATACGGCAACTCAAACTTTAAACAACACTTTATACAGCAAAGCCTGGGATAAGGAAGAGCAAACCATTACAAAACCAATCCGAAAGAGGGATTGGATCCTTATTAGATACATAAGTCAGACCTTGGTTATTTATTCTGCATGGTGCAGCTGCTAAACGGAGACAAGAAGGTTATGTTGGGTACAAAAGTGACAAAAAAAACCACCTATCCTTTTCTACATAAACAAAGAATCTAACAGCTGATGTGAAACACTTGCTTGGCCCAGCTAATCTGTTCATCTTCATAATGTGGGATAAAGCCGTAGACCTATACAGCTATTTCCATATCTATCCCAAGTATTTCCGAAATCCTGTGCGGTGTATCTGTAAAGTAATCGTGATATGCTGCAGCCAGCAGCAGCTGTAATAGTATTGGGCTGAAATGCTTTTATGTTTTGCAGGTGAAACGCTCCAAGGCTTGATAGGGAGTCTAAAAGATGCAAGTAAAACCCTCTCGAAGGTGGACTCATCCGTTGCGGTGTCATCCGGCGGAGAACTTTTTGTGAGGTTTATCACACTCACATCTGAATTGGAGCACTCTGTAAGTACGGAAAAGATATGAAACTGTCCAAGTATAAAATGGGATTTCCGCCTAATTTTAATCCTGCCAGGGTGGCTTTTAACACATTGCTTTGCGTTAAATGTTTTAAAACAGGGGTAGCCAACTCCAGTCCTCAAGGGCTACCAACAGGTCAGGTTTCAGGATATCCCTGCTTCAGCACAGGTGGTGAAGTCGAAGATATCCTGTAAACCTGACCTGTTGGTAGCTCTTGAGGACTAGAGTTGGCCACCCCTTGTTTAAATTGTGTTAAATGTTTCAAGAGGTTGTAAGCCAAAAAAAGAGAAGGTAAAACGTAATGGAGACATCATTCTGGAGGTGGAGTAACAGATATAGGATATATCTATAGCAATACTCATAAATGGAAATCTGAAATATGCAGCTTTTTAAGGCTGTTTGGGAGTGACATCTGTCTCCTGATGGTGCCACGTGTCTTTGCCTTCTGCAGGCATGCAGCAACTGGGACAAGTTCTGTGTATAGAACATTATACAATTGAGTTTCCAGCAGATAACCCAGTCCCCTGCAATAACTTAAAAGCCTTTATGTTAAATTCTACACAAACATTAGTCTTATCACAGATAATTTAAACTTCATGTCCTGGAAGTATCTGCTGTTTATAAGCTCATCATGATTGTGATGGACTATTCCGTTTCTTTTGTGTGTTTCTATTTCAGGATTATGACAAATGCAAAATAAAAATGAGTGAAAGAGGGGAGCTTTTTCTAAAGAGAATATCTCTGTCTAGGAACAAAATCGCGAAGCTATGCCACCCCTTTATTAAGGACGGAGCTGTAAGTAAGAGGGGACGTTAGTGTGAGCTAAAATGTTAACCGTATGTGCGCTGTTCTAAGGCTCTATTTAGAACTCTGAGCAAAGGCGCTATAGGCTGTTAAACGAGGCACTAGTGGCAAGGATTAACCCCTAATAACTGTAGCATTATCATCAACATTTTTTATAGAATACTAAACTCTGATAAGGGGTATTGGGGGTCGGTTTCCCGTGGACTGCCCTTGCCTTTGAATAGTAGTTAATGCGGGATTGAGTGTGTGGGGGGAAAAGTGCCCTAAATAGCTAACTTGTAACTTGCTCCGAATATCCAGAAAATCCTAACGCACGGTTACTCCCGGGTGGTCCTGCGAGTATTGGAGGAAGCTGCAGCTGCGAAGAAGCGTTTCAGCGTCTACGTCACGGAATCCCAGCCCGACCTCTCAGGGTGAGGAAGTCGGAACATGCGTGTAATCTGCCCTCTCAGCAGTGAGCAGGTGCAGAAGCTGAACGAGGGGACATCACGTGGAATGCAGAACTCGGTGGCGGATAAGAATCGCTGTGCCCCCCTGAGCTGCCCATTCTCCTGTTCACTGTGAAACTCCTATCACAGCTTCAAGTTTAGGATAAGGCTTGTGTCACTGCCTGTTTATTTGCGACCTTGGAGAGACTCCTCTTTAACCCTTTGAGCACCAGCCACTCCACCAGGTTGTGATTTATCTTCGGCGCGACAATACAAGAAGTTCCCTATTTCATTCCATTTCTGTTTAGATTGCGTTCAGCGCGCCACAGAATGCAATCTCCCCCCCCCCGCTACAACCCGAACAGAAAGCCCATGTTACAGCTACTATGATTTGGGACATTGAAAGGTTAATAGATTGCGATGCCCATGTGGGGATTTAAAGCAGAAATCCATGTGCTGCTCTGTTTTTTCTTTTATTTATGTCTATCCTTATTTCAAACAAGAGGTTTCCCCCCCAGAGCTGAACCCCGGCCCTCGAAGTTACAGTCCCCAACTTAAACTTTAAAATTCCCTTACAAGAATCCTGACCCACGTGAAACAATGAGGCCACTTGGGTCAGACGTGGTCTGGTGGCCAATAGAATGCAGTGGCTTCGTCGTGAGATGACATTGGGGGAACTAGAGCCATTTTGTTTTTTTTCTTGAAAGTACTGGCAAAATTATTATTTTTAATGGATGTTTCTGCAATCGGGGGGTCCCGGAAGCTTTGACTGATGCAGTTCAGCCCCAGGGACCCCCTGGCTCATATAATGTAAAAAAAACCACCACCACTTTATTTTGGGAGTATGATGGATGCTTTAAATTAGAGATGAACCAGAGTCACATACACAATTCTATACAGGATTGGCATACATGGATTACATCCAATATGGGATAAAGAGCATCACACCTAATACACAAACAGCGGAGGAAACATTCCGACATCGCGTTACAATCACTCGCACGAAGAGCAGATTACCTGCCGCCATATTGGCGCAGTGAGACTGGACACTAGGAATAAAAGGAGATTAACTCCGTACACTAGTCTCCTGAGACACTTACGGATTGAAAGTGGATTATTACATTCAGGTGTGCAGATATCACACAGTGTGTTTATCCAGTGCTGGTAACTGTTCTGTTTTCTCTCCCATAGCAAAGAGATGGCGGAGGCCCTAAGAATCCGTAAAGTGCCAGCAACAATGATCCTTGACGCTGCTGTTGGGTATGTGCAATACATGCTGTGGATACTCGTTTGGAAGCTGGTGGCCCTAACGTGCGTCTAATACTTTCCTCCTCTTGCTAAACAGTTACATCATGGAGAAGGTAGACCTGGTTATTGTGGGAGCTGAAGGAGTAGTTGAGAGCGGAGGAATAATTAATAAGGTAAGGCTGTTATTCACACAGCATTACGTTTTGGGTATGAATCCAATATCACATTACTCTGCTGCTTCTCTTCTAAGATCCTCCAAAAAGGTTCCTCTTACTCTTATCTTGTTTCAAAGATTTGTAGCGCTCTTAAAATAAATTCTTGGGGGGGGAAGAACAAAGAGGTGTAGAGCGTCCGAGGGAGCAGGGAAACGCGTTGGGAAGGGTCTGCGGTATTTCGCACTAACGAGCAGCCATGGACCTGACGGAGAAGGTGACCGGTGATTGGAGCGCACAGGGACATGTTCAGCACACAAACACTCTGCAGGAAAGAGATACTAACCGGCCAGTGCCAGCACCGGAGCCGAATGGTATCCAGGGGCTGAGATACAAGGCCCACAATTTATATCTGAAATATGAGTGCATTGGTTAGTGCTTAGCATTTTGTGCTCCCTATACTACACTGGTTTTGCACTTCAAATCTTTCAAACAAGATATATTTGTTTCCATGAAAGCTGTCCCAGCCAAAATAATATGCAGAATGTTTAACCTTTGTACTACAAAGTGCCCTGTAATGTATTATTTGCATTCACGTGTGTTTATAATGTAATTACATATTGAAAACGATCGGCACCACCTCAAGTAGGTATGAAAATATACACTGACGTGGGCACGTATCGTAACCAAAGTAATAAAGTATCAACCCGACCACATGGTTCAGAAGAATGGACGCAGCACATTGGGGAAATAAGGTAAATATATAGGTCAGAACCGAAAACCTACGTTTCGAGCCACTGATCTTCACCACCCTCATGACGATCGGTGGATGGAAACGTTGGTTTTGGTTCTGACTTCACTATAATGACCTTATTTCACCAATTCCCGTGAGCTACGCCCATTCCTCGGAACCGTGTGTGTGGGCGATTATACATCTTACACGTGTTTGTGTATATTGGTCTATAAACGAGTCTTTTCATAGTGTGTGTGTTTTGCCTATGAACAGATTGGAACCAATCAGATGGGCGTGTGTGCCAAGGCGCAGAACAAACCTTTTTACGTGGTGGCAGAAAGCTTTAAGTTTGTACGACTCTTTCCTCTCAATCAGCGAGACGTTCCCGACACTTTTAAGGTGAGCGGATGTGCGCTGTAAGCGATACATTGTAACGTTCGAACGCTCGCCCTTGTGACCTGTGGCGCATACATTTTAGTCTCTTGTTTTTGGAAGCATGGGTTGGTGGATTAACACCTTCTCTGCCGGGAGGGGTTAATGTTGCTTGCTAGAGCTTTGCATTAGGCCACACACTGTGACAGGTATCTGAGAGCATGACATGTTTAAGGAAGCAGGAACCCAGGCAGCTTTTGAACAAGCTGCGTGCATATAGATCTAGTCCGTGATAGTATTTGTAGGATCGCTAACGGACGCTCCTTCCTATTTAGTACAAAGCGAACACCCAGCAAGAAAACAAGGACCTGACGACGGAGCACCCATGGATTGACTACACGTCTCCCTCACTAATCACGCTGCTCTTCACCGACCTTGGCGTTCTGACCCCCTCCGCAATCAGTGACGAACTCATCAAACTTTACCTGTAATGTTTTATTTTGAAGAGCGTTAAACCAGTGAGATATTAGCGGTGTTGTGTCTTTATTCCTATAACTAAGAATACCAGATAATGAGGCTGTGTGTAATAAGGGTGGCGATGATGCAGGTGTGACATGTGATGTACGCCTATAATATTAGTAACAAGCCTGCAATACTTTTATGGTAATTGTTAGACAAAATAAACCCCTTTTCTACCTCTTGCGCAAAACATTTATAAAACATTGTTACACGTGCTCTTTAACAGCTGCAGGGCTGACCGCTGAATGCCCTTCAGGCAGCAAAAGCCGCCATTTGAGAAATATCTTATTTGAAACTCACACTGATGGAAACTAACACTACCGTAGCTGGGTAAACGGGATTTGGCTTTAAACAAAATAAGCCGCTGAATTCTGGCCAACAATAAAACACTGTTCTGTATCATCTACACGAGGAGCGTAGAGGTTTTATGTACAGTCAATATAAAGGCGAGAGCACGGTTAGATATGTTTACACTTTCACTTGTACATTTGAAGACTTGCGGCGAGTGCAGCTAATGCCGGAAAGACTTCCAATGTTAGTCCATTAAAAGGAAGCACCTCTCCACTCACGGTGCTGGAAGAAGTGTCTGCCCTTGAGTAACACTTCAAACCTCCAACGGTATTAGTCCAACGTAAAGCTGCTCCCTGACCCTGCTACGGAAGGGGGCAGATTAAAAAAAGTGTCCCCCACAAGCAACTAGTTCAATCGGAGTCCCCAGATCCCTCCTCAGTCTGTTTCCCAGCAGTCAGCTGCTTCTCGAACTCCTCCTCGCTGATTTTCCCCTTCTTCAGCCTCTTGAGCAGTTTGGTATCACGGAGTAGCTCATCCACATCCTTGTCATCGACATCCGAACCCTGCCAAGGTCAAGAAGACCATGATCATATACACAGCGCGACGCATAAACAGCGGTGCATCAAATTAAAGACGCACAAAACACACTCAAGTTGGGCACGTCCCACCCTACGTTGCTTGCTGGGGATGTGTTGCATTACTGTAGTGTCCTCATCTTCTATTCAATTTATATCTTTTTACTTTCTACAGATTTCAGATCGTGTCCCACTTGCTTTCCCTCCTCTAGGGTGCTGGTTAACAGCTAATGGGAGTTTGGAACGCATGCTATATAATAATGGGTTTTCTTGTGTGGCACCGACAGTTTACGCAGCCCTGCACATAGAATATGTCCAGTCTCAATATATGGAATTAAAGGGGCGCCTCTCGTATATTAAGACAGTACAAGGAAAACATGACTTTGTATCCAAGGTCTAATTAATAAAACAATGGCAGGGAATAAAACGTATATCATTTACCTCCTCGTGTTTCCGTTTCACCGCCACCTTCTTCCTCCGGTCCTTCCTGGCTTTCTGCCTGGACCAGGCTTTGTTCTTTGTGAAGGTTTTCCGCCTCTCTCCCTCCTGCTGCTGTTCCTGCTGGCGTTTCTCTTCCCTCTCCCGCAGCAGCTTCTGGCGCTGCTTTTCCCGGTTCTTGTCCTTGTACGGGATGGCGTACGTATCGATGGGAGTGGGTACAAAACCGGAGAAGTCTTTTCCTTTGAGCTCCGGCATCCGGGGCATTTTCAGCAAAGCGAAGCCCCGGGCGAGAGACACAAAATCCAAATCTAAAAACAACCACGAAAAAAACGACTCTGTAAAAAATTCCGTCCAAAAGACTTTTTTTTAATATGGTATTGAAGCAGGGGGTCTCCAGAGCTGAACCACGTTGATTTCAGCTCCCGGACCCCCCTGTTTCCAGAGATACTGACCGCCGTAGGGGGTAGGAGCTCCGGCTGGGCTCTGTGGGGCTATCGAAATGGTGGCTTAAATGTCCCGTGTCACACGGGCCAATAGGAAGCTGTGACGTCATCCCTTGCACTTTCCCATTGGCCCACGTGATCAGGACCTTTAAACAGCACAGATACCGGTACCCCCTTTGGCGGTAAGTATCTCTGGAAGCAGGGGGTCCCCGGAGTGGAAATAAACACAGTCCAGGTCTGGAGACCCCCTGCTTCAACACGTTACTTGGACTGCTGCTTTAAGCAGTGTATACCCTTAATAAATGTGCCGTAGTATAAAGTACTATTAAGTATTTCTATGTAAAATGTATACGTTTGACACTACCCAATATGATATTAAGAAATGCACAGAGATACTCAGAATCATTACACTGTGCAGCAGTCATTAAAAAAAAAATAGTGACTTGTTTTTTTTGCCGGGGAGAGAACTGAGCGAGGGAGAAACGGGGACAGGGAATTAATACAACGGACACCAGTGTCAAACAGAATATATACATATATAGTGTAGGGAAGAAAATGAAATGACGGAAACTAAAGGTGTTCACGACATTAAAGTAAAGCTACGTGAAGTCCATCCAAATACATACAGGTCGCAATATAAGCAGAGAGAGGGACTGAGGGATAACATTACTTCTTAGGGAGAGAGAAACATGTCCGTTATAGCTTTGACAGGGGTGGCCAACTTCAGTCCTCAAGACCCCCCCCCCAACAGATCAGACTTTCAGGATATCCCTGCTTCAGCACAGGTGGGTCAATCAGAGGCTTAGCCTTCGATTGAGCCACCTGTGCTGAAGTTGGGATATTCTGAAAACCTGTCCTGTTGGTGGCCCTGGAGGACTGGCTTTGGCCAGCCTTGCTTGACGAGATCTCTCCCTGCCCTTTCTAAGGCCGGGGCCATAGAGGCTTCAGCAGAGCGGAGGCACGCTGACGCTGAGGCTCGCCTGCTTCAGTCAGTGCGATTCCATGGACTTGCAGGCGAGCCAGCGTGCGCGAAGGAAGCCGGGGGGAGGTGGTTGGAGGTGGGGCAGTGACGTCGCTGGGCCAATCGCCCACGACGCACTGACGTCAACGTCACGGCACCGACATCACGGCGCCGTGACGTTGACGCTGCTTCAGGCTGATTGGATGTTTTCAGCCGACAGTGCGCTGAAAAACAGCTTGGCGCTCGGCTGAAAATTCCAAAGCCTCAGCACGCCTGCGGACACTCGCGTGAGCCCCCTCTCAAGGCATCCTCATTGAGGATGCAGGGGCTCAGCGCGGAGCGTCCGCACGGCTCAGCGCTGCTTGTCCTTCTATGAACGCAGCCTAACTCGGTGTTCATATTAAATTATTTTGCTCCGTTCAGGAGATAGAAGCATTTGGCGTATTTTCGGGCTTATTCCTCTGCTGCTGCCGATGGGGCCATCTTTTGGATGTAACTCCCCATTGAAGTTAGTGGGGAATTTCAGACGATATCGGCCGATATAGAATAAGCCCTGAAGTGTCCGGGAGATTAAAATCAAGCTCTCCCCAGAGCAGCTCCATCGTTACCCTGCTAACCTCAGCAGCTGGAGATTACGATAATCATGATTTTTAACACAAAGTGCTTGGGGTGCGGGATATGAACACTATAGGAGTTAAAATCTGGGGGAATCGCTGCTTTACGACTTAACGGCCACTTACATTTTTCGGCGGCAAACACATTTTGGACTAAAATATAAAGACATCCGACAGACGACCGGGATGTACGCTGGCGATATGACAGAATACACGCCATACCTTTCACCCTGAAGATTAGATTGCACTGGTGTTTGGCGTACGCCTGCACAAAGGACACAAACGCCTTCATCCCTTTCTCAAACACCGCGCGGTCGGAGGCAGCAATGGTCCTCAGCTTCGGGAGGTGATCCACAGAACTGTTCTGCAGCGTCATTTCCTGCAGGGGGCACTACGGAAAAGAAGGGGATCTGCACTTAGGCAACAAGAATGTGCGACCCGTACTCGCGACAAACCTTTACCGAGCGGCGGTACGTAGCGGATCCATAAACTCTGCCGGTCGCCAAGATTATTCAAGTGCGCATTCGGAATACAGCGGTCACCCCTCACGGGTGGAGGTCAAGGGGACTTCAAAAAGGAGCAAAATAATATTTACAGTAACCTTCCAACGTGTACGTGACGAGATGTGAGATTTCCGCACCTACTTCACAGTCTCGCAGAAGGATCTTGTAGATCAGCGGTGCGCAAACTGGGGGGCGCAAGATTGTTTAGGGGGGGCGCAGGAAGCAGCGGCGATTTTGCCAGGAGCAGAGGGAAAAAAGCCGGCTGCAGCTGCAATTTTTCTTTTGGCCATTAGGTGGCGCTGTGCTGCGCTGTGCTACAGTACACAGCAGCATCTCGTTGCTTCCTGCATCAGCGACATGGGGAGAGGGGGTGAGTGAGACTGGCACATGGGGTGAGTGAAACTGGCACATGGGGGGAGTGAGACTGGGACATGGGGTGAGTGAGACTGGAACATGGGGGAGTGAGACTGGCACATGGGGGGAGTGAGACTGGGACATGGGGGGGTGGGGGAGTGAGATTGGGACATGGGGGGGGGAGTGAGACTGGGACATGGGGGGGTGGGAGAGTGAGACTGGGACATGGGGGAGTGAGTGTGAGACTGGGACATGGGGAGGGTGTGAGTGACATGAGGGGGGTGAGAGTGTGAGATGGGGAGGGGGGTGAGAGTGAGTGTGACATGGGGAGGGGGGGTGAAAGAGCTACATGGGGATGGGGATGAGAGAGACATTGGTGGGAGGGAGGGAGACACTGGCAGGAGGGAGAGAGACACACAATGGCTGGAGGGAGAGTGTGAGAGAGACACCGGGTGGAGGGAGAAACAATAGCTGGTTGGAGAGTGCAAGAGAGACACTGGGGGGAGGGAGAGGCAATGGCTGGAAGGAGAGTGAGAGACAATGGAGGGAGGGAGACACTAGGGGGAGGGAGAAAGAGAGAGAGACACACAGGGGGAGGGAAAGAGAGTGGGGGGAGACACTGAGGGGAGGGATAGAGAGGGACTGGAGGGGGAGTGTGAAATACAGGGAGTTGGAGAGACTGGAAGAGGAGTGTGAGACTGGAAGAGGGGAGAGAGTGAGAGACAATGGGGGGAGGGAGAAAGAGACACACACTGGGGGGAGGGAAAGAGAGTGGGGGGGAGGGGGAGACACTGAGGGGAGGAATAGAGAGGTAGAAAGCGGGTAATCAGGCGGTGCACAGCTGCCGTCAGGATATGAAACAGGGAGTCCACACGCTGTTAATCTAAAAGTCCATGTTTAATGAGTGCATGACAGCACAGGACAAAAACTGCTACAAGGTACTTCTTGACGCGTTTCGTCTCGTTTAGAGACTTTGTCAAAAGAAATAGAGAGGGACTGGAGGGGGAGTGAGAAATACAGGGAGAGACTGGAAGAGGTTCGAGAGGTCCTGAGGTGTTCTAATGTGGCGGGAAGAGAGAGATTAATAATACAGCAGAAATGGGAACGCTATTAGACAAATATTATAATATTTATTTTTAAGTTATGTAATTTGTGCTATAAATACTTTTTTTGTAGACGCGTGGCGGGGGCGTTACAAAGCTGGTTCGCACTGACGTCATGCACTGCACATGCACTGACGTCATGTGATTTTGATTACATCAGGCAGGGGGGCCCGAGAAATTTCATGGATGAAAAGGGGGGCTCGGCATAAAAAGTTTGCTCACCCCTGTTGTAGATCCATTAAAAAAGGATCACAACTTACAACTCATTTCCGCTACTTCAATAATATCTCCATTATAATTAATTATAATAATTCCAATCGCCCTGCTTGGAAAATCCACTACTGACTATTTTGAGATCTGCAATTGGTTACTTTTTGTCACCAACGTTTAATAAAAGGTGCAAAGTTTTAGAAAACGCAATCCCCTAACACTCAACAGGAACCTATAAAAATAAATTCTTGCACCAACGGTTTTATACGAATTAAAAGCGGGTGTGATTATGACAAAGGAAATAGTTACAGGGGGAACTATATTCAAATATCACAATTCAACTTCGCGTATCTTGGAACAGTCATGGACAATAAAAGTACAAAACTGATTC
Organism: Ascaphus truei; assembly: GCF_040206685.1. NCBI lineage: Eukaryota > Metazoa > Chordata > Amphibia > Anura > Ascaphidae > Ascaphus > Ascaphus truei. The sequence continues at coordinate 8,304,776 of NC_134495.1, read as the reverse complement.
AGTCATCAGGAAGGTATTGGATAAAACAAATAATTCTGCTTTAAAGTGAATGCAGCGTGGAAATCCCACGGATAACATTTATATACTAAGGAGGCAGACATTGAAATGGCCGGGTCTGATGTGAAAAGGAGAGAGCGTTAAACTCGGCAACACAACTAAATATCCCCCCCCACCACCCCCCGCCACATCCTTTTGTTGTAAACAAACGACATTAACGTGGAAGGATAAAGTCACCTTTTGGTTTATTGAAAGGAAACTGACGTACGCGTCTTCCATGGGAAGCAGAAACACGAGCGCGCTGCCATGGTGGCCAATCCGGGCTGTGCGTCCGCAACGGTGAACAAAGGCGCTGCAAGGGAAAGCGGGTCAGCGGTCTCAAGGTCACCTTCTATGGAAGGAACGCGACTGCACGGAGGATCAAGGGGTAAGGGGCTGCTCTGCAAGCCCAGTGTCAGGACCCACACGGCTACTATATCCACAATGATTAACAAAGGTTTGTATCCCCTTTATTGTAGCAGGAGGGTAACATTCTTTAACCTGCAGTAAGACGCAATCCTAACTGCTGAGTGGGTAACACCAGGAGCCCTGTGGGATTCACTAAATATAACATATAAGAGCAGTAATGTTTGAAATGATTATTTGTTGTGCAGCAGAGGGGACTGGGAAACAGACACCATTAAATGCCAGGGATAGTTACAGGGATAAGATGTAGCCTCGTCCAACAGATACAAGGGCTTTCGTCCCATAGTACACAGTAAATTTGAGGGTTAAAGGCCCTCCTACCTTTACACGAGACATTGGGATTTAAAGGATGACATACCTGGCATTGCTGGGGGGATCGTACTGCAGGACCCAGTTCACTTCAGCGATGTCAATCCCCCGAGCCATCACATCGGTGCAAACTAAAATACCACTGCAAGAGAAAGAGAGGAGCGTGCGGCCCCGCTGTAACAAAGCATGCTGCCCGGAGATTATCACCAACACGTACATCACCAGAGGCCAACTCCAGTCCGCCAGGGCCACCAACAGGCCAGGTTTTCAGGATATCCCTGACTGAGTCACCTGTGCTGAAGCAGGGATATCCCGACTACCTGACATGTTGATGGCCCTAGAGGACTGGAGTTAGCCATCCCTCATCTAGTTAATATCACACACAGCTTTGTATAAATCCCCAAAATGCACTTGCCAGACCGGCGCCTGGCGAATTAGTTTGCAGAACTTGTAAAGGAGCCTTGTCCTCCCCCGTAACCCTTTCATATTACATCTCTAGCAAACCAGGGGTCTCCGGGGTTACCCCGCATTCATTTCAGCCCCAGAGCATCTGGAGATCCTCACCAATAATTCATGGAGGTTTAAATCCCCGGCCTCACGTGGGTCCATAGGAACCAGTACCGGTGCCACCGTCCCAGTACGTACTTCGGGAAGCAGGGGGTCCCTGAAGCTCAAATTATCGCGGTTCAGTTTCAGGGCCCCCCCCCCCCCCCCGTTTTTTTTCTTCAAAATAAGGGGGGCGGCGCAGGAAGGCACATCCCACATTTCCACCATCAATTCGCGGTTTCGCCAAATGAATCGCAACTCGGTCACATTTTGCGAGTGATTCGCCAAAGATTTTCTCCTCTCCAGAAAACCCCAGATTTGGGGTCTGGGGGCGTTAGCCTCTAATACCAACAAACGTTGCAAATTCTGACAGCGCTGCGACAACGCCGAGTGATGCACAGAACGAAAAAGGGGCAATTGTGCATGGTTCCCATGGCAGCGCTGGGGGTAGGGGTAAGACTGACGGTTTGTTGTTAATATACTTTAAAAACTATACAGTAAACCAGGGGTGCGCAAACTTTTCCCCCTGTGCCCCCCTGGCTGCTCTCCTGCCCTTCTAGCGCCCCCTCCTTACCTTGGGCGCCATTTGACGCCGCGTTACCACAGACAAGGTATGCAGAGGTCTCACGCGATCCCCCAGCATTTAATTTAATTGCTTTGGGGAAGAGCGCTGGGCCTCTGCAACCGCCCATGCCCCCCCCCCCCCCACCCCAGGAAAATCTTGCGCCCCCCAGTTTGCGCTCCCCTGCAGTAAACAGTAAGACCCAGTCTGTCAGCTCCTCACTGATCCTGTATCCTACATATATACAGTGTATGTTGTAACTGAATTGTAATATATTATAAATTATGTGCTAATAGATTACTCATTGCTCATCCTTTCCGGTCACATGGTCAAGGTAAATCGCCTGCGCATGTGCGCCTTCGGTGCTGAAAATTCCACCTGAAAGCACCCCCACTTCCGGGCCACGCAGTGACCAATGATGCGAGACTTCATGCGACAAGACGCTGCGCCGCTCACCTGTCCAGCTTCCGAAAGTCCGTGAAGATCTTGTTGCGCTTGTGTTTCATCTTCCCGTGAATGCTCATGACCGTCACGTTTTTCACCAGGGCTTCCAAAGCTTTCCCGTAATACTCCACGCAGGCGCAGGTGCTGCAGCAAACATGGGGACAGGAGCATCGCGGGTGAGAAACGGCGGCAGCGCAGGTCCCCGGCTGGCAGATAATAAATTAAAAGGAGCAGCTTCTCCGCTCGTATTTTTTTTTAGCCAATTTTATTACGGGGGGGGGGGGGGCATTGGGGTCCCACGAAGCTAAACATCATTATTTTCAGCTACGGGGAGACTCATCGATCAATTTACTGGGGTTCAATCTCGCTCAGGGGAAACAAAATGGCTGCCAATTCTCCAGCCAATAGAAAATCTGCAACATCATCGGTTGTGGCTTCCTATTGGACGGCCATTTAAATCCCCTTTAAAAACCAGGAAGTGACCTGTAACATCACCAGTAAGTATCGCAGGAACCAGGGGCAGACACGTGTGTCATATCTCTGGGGGCCCCCAATCCCAGTCCTGTAGAAGATGGACTGCCCCACAGTTTGCACGCATACCTAAAGAACACAAGGTGCTTCTCCTGTTTCCTCTGTCGCAGGAATCCCACCAGATAGTTGAATTTTTCATCAGCTTTGCAGATCTGCGCAGAAAAAAAGGAAACTTGGATCAGAGACTGAAATGCGGATTTTAGGAGTGACCTCAAGATATAAAAGGGAGTGTCGGATCTGCCTCTTGGGGTTCACACTGGCAGGATGTCAAGTTCAACTTCCAAAATATGTCACTTAAGAAAACCCTCTTTTAAACTGGGAAATGAGCTGCGTGCATCCAATAGGATATAGAAATGGTAATAAATTGTAGCTCAAAGAGAGGCATATAAAGTGGTATTTTGCTTAAAATAAAAGCACTGGAACCTGGTGATTGGGAAAAGATTTGGGAGACAATATCAGCTCGCTCTACCACCACTGTGAAAGAGAACGGTTACATACTACTTTATACATGGTATCTCACCACTGGGAAACTTCAGAAAGTATATCCTCAGACCTCATCACAGGGTTTTGGAAATGGTGGAGTGCGGGACACTTTCTCTCATCCCTCCTGGGAATGTCCCATACTAAAAACTCTATGGAACCAATTTGTACTCCAGGCAATTCATCCAAACCCAGCTATAGCTTTACTTCATAAGCGACCCCGAAGCATTAACAAAGTAACACAATCTTATGACGCACGTTCGTTCAGCCACCAGATGCTGTATAAACCTTTCATTGGATCGACCCGCTCCAGTAATGATGGAAATTAGAAATAGAATGAATCAAACTATGGTATTGGAAACGATGACTGCATGATATGAATGCACTCCGGGGGTTATGGGATCCATGGATCTCAGAGGAAACCGCCCTCGCTCACAATTAAAATCTACTAACGCTCTAAACCGCATCCATTGCTGGAGACAAGACCCTAAAGATTATTTATGGGTTCATCCAAGTGCATGGTACAGTATGTGTTCAGCAGAAAGCCGTATCATGTACATCAAACCAATCAAACCCGGCTGTAGTACAGGATCAGATAGCACCTCTACGCATTAAACAACTGCATAATATCCGGTGCAAACTGTATCTTGCTATATACTGTACTAAGCTGTAACCCAATTACTTCTTCCTACCCAAACCTTTTTTTGCTTTTTGTACCCCCCTCCCCCCGAAAACTCAATAAAAACAAAAAAGCACGTTCTCACTGAAAATAGAATTGTGTTTTTATATTATAATGAATCCATCTTCCCAATTTTATATCTTATAACCTGGTTGTCCTAAATGAATTGTCCTCAAATCGTCCCTAAATTTTTATTACCCGACTTGCAGCGGTTTTCCTTATTCTTTGGGATATTTTAGAAACCCAGTAGAAATGTAAGTTCACATCCGGGGGAACCCCTCACCATGTAATAATTCTGCAGGCGGGTGGGTGTTTTCTGAGTGCAGCTGGCAGCGACCCCCTTCTCTTTCACCGCGATTCGGACAGGATTGCGTAGCCCGGCTCGTACCAGATTCTCCACCTCCTGCGTTTGCGTGGCCGAGAACAGCCCCGTTCTGCGCTGCTTGGGCAGGAAACCCAGGATGGTGTTTATGCTGAAAACGGAAACATTACAAAATGTGAAGCAGAGATGATCTCAGCCCCGCAGACTGACAGGGCTGCCTCTGAGGTTACCTGATGTTAGCAAACTCGGGAGGCACGGCTGCAAGAGCCGCACGGCTCTGTACCTGCGGGAGTCAGTGGGTGAAATGAAGCATTTTAAATGCCAGAGGGTCGATAATCGCAATGTTACGGCAGTGAAGGGATCACTTATTTTGCTGCCGCTGTCGCAGGGTTTATGAGCCGTCAGGGGATTGATGTATGCCTGGCTCACCAGCTTTGGTTTGAAGATTGACTGTTCAACTGATAATGTTAAAGCCTGATCTGCAGACATTCAGCAATCTCTTCAAACCAAGTACTAAAGGGATCATTCACTCAAATGTGCAAGTGGTTATTGAACAGCAGATCAAATGCTGATTGATTACTGTTAGTAGTTCAAGCTTTTCAATGAATAACTTACCTAAGACAGAGGTTCTCAACGCCAGCCCTCAAGACCCCCCCCCCGACAGGTCAGGTTTTCAGGATATCCCAGCTTCAGCACAGGTGGCTGAATCAGTCCCTGCTTCAGCAAAGATAGCTCAATCATTCCCTGCTTCAGCACAGGTGGCTCAGTCTTTGATTGAGCCACCTGTGCCGAAGCTGGGATATACTGAAAACCTGACCTGTTGGGGGAGGGGGGGAGGGTGTCTTGAGGACTGGAGTTGAGAACCCTCTGACCTAGAATAATCTATATCACATAAAAGATCAAGATTACAAATGCGAGCGAGTCAGAGGTTTCCCGCATTCAGTGATCTCCCGGCAGCTGCAGAACTCCTCCGTTATTAAGCGTACAGCACCTGGCTTCAAATCCCATATCCAGCAGTCTGTCTGCTTCGTCCAGGATCAGGACATCCAGTGTTTTCACGCAGCTGACCAAATCCAGCCCGTCCGCCTGTCTCCGGAACATGTCTTCCAACCGGCCCGGCGTGGCCACAATAATGTTCCCCCTATCCCAAACAAGCAGGAGACACCCCGTTAGGATGTGTATTTATACAGCGCTTTACAGCTGTAACATATCAGGAATAAGCGCCTCACACATACAAGTAGACATTTAGGAAAATAAGTCCCTGCCCCGAAGAGCTCACACTCTAAGTGGTAAGTAGGGATAAAACTAATCCCTGTGTAACAGAGGGGGGAAAAAGACACTGGCTCATCGACTGAGTCTTAGGAACCCAAGTGATTCAGATAGGCGCTAAAAACACAGTGCTATATAATATAAATAAAGTAATTAATAGTGCTCAGTGTGTACTATTATAACAATGTAAGGTGAAGTAACACAAATCTCAACCTCCAAAAGGGAATTGTACGTATTCCCTATAGCATATTCATATCCTGGATGTGTCATCAACTGAGTCGCCATTAATAAAGGATTGTGTTGTGGAAAGGTGCGCAGTTTGTCTAATTCGTGCACTGTAGAAACATTTCTGCGCAGTGACGGGCTCGGGACACATACCCGTGTTCTTTAAACTTCCTGACATCTTCCACCGGGTTACTGCCGCCGATGAGGAGAATCTGACTGGACAAAGGACAGAAGAGAAACACGGTTATTTGCACTGGAAGAGAACACTGCACACTAAGGTGGTGATGGCTTTTTATCTGGTCAGCGGGCAAGGTGTCTCAAAAAATGATATTAAAATGTAGTTCCAGCTCTCTAGGATCGATGCGATGAGTGTTACAGAGCAGAAAGGGCCAGATCCACAAAACGGTGCTACGATTTAGCAAGCCTTTACACTGAAATGAATGGGAACTGAGGCATGCTAAAGCTTAGCACTGTTGTTGGATCTGGGCCTAAATCCCTTGGCTACCACATGAGTCTGCAAGGGGGGGCGGCTCCTTCATTACAACATGGCCACAGTTTTCACACTGCGCTAAGATTGGTAGAATCACCGCATTGAATATATGTCACAATACGGAACTGCAGAGCGATACAGGGTGAAGGCACAAAAACTACATGGGAACAAAAGTGCACTCACCTAAACTGTGGGAAATGTTCAGTAAAACATGACAGCACCTCATCTATCTGCACAGCAAGCTCACGCGTTGGTGTAATTATTATAGCTCCCACCTGCAGAAGGGCGAAAAAAGCAACACTGGGAACTTAGTTTAAAAATGGTTTAAAAAAAAGTAATCCGCCATCCCCCCATATGAATTTAACTCATAACGTTGGTATCATACTCCGTGAGCATGTCATGCTCTTTAAAACCAAGAGAGAAAATAAATATTGTTAGTGTTAAAATCCTGATTTTCCTAAATCTTTCGCATCTGAGGTTACCAAGGTTTTAGGGAAAGCTTCATTTTAACCTCCTGGGACACTTAATATCTCGTGAATGGAGCGTCGGACTTCAAAAATAAAAGCCAGGTTTGGGAAGACATCTTAAAGGAAGTCAAATAAATAAAATGTGAAGAGCGTGGACTGCGGCTTCACATTATGTGCAGATAATGTCAGTGGGTGGCAAAGTTACACAAATAAAGACACCCAACTGTTTGGCAAATACAGGTAGAGGTGCCTGCAGTTCTAAAGAGATTACAGGAAGTACAGCGTAGTGCAGGGGTGTGCAACTCCAGTCCTCAAGAGCCACCAGCAGGGCAGGTTTTCAGGATATCCCTGCTTCAGCACAGGTGGCTTAATCAGTCGCTCAGTCTGAGCCACCTGTGCTGAAGCAGGGATATCCAGAAAACCTGCCCTGCTGGTGGCCCTTACTGGAGTTGCCCAAACGTGTCATAGTGGATGTGGGGTGTGAAATAAAAGCTTACCTGATTTTTCTTTAACTTTTCTTCTCTTCTCAGGAGAATTTCCAAAAGCGGAATTACAAAAGCCAGCGTTTTGCCGCTTCCAGTTACCTGCAGGAGGTTTATAAAGAGAGAATAGTTGAGAATCGTGTAACGGAAGCCACCTACGTCTTTATTCCTTTCCACCCCGAAACACACACGTTTGAGGAGCAGTTTTCACAACATGTGATAAACACGCAAAGTGAAGTTTAAAAACATTCCATGTCACATAGAAACACAGAATGTGACGGAAGTTAAGAATCACTTGACTCACCCATTTGCCCAGTTTCCTATCTGCTATAAAACCTCAGACCCTATTTGATCCTTGGGGCGTTCTTTCGTATCTAGGATAGCCTTGTGTCTACCCCAAGCATGTTTGAATTCCCTTACTGCATCAGCGCCTACCACCTCCGTTGGGAGGCCATTCCACGTATTCACCACCCTTTGCATGAAGAAAAAGCTTCCTTACAACTGTAGTGCAGTAAGACACTTGGGGATAACCGACCCATTATATTAACTCTACGACTACAAGTACTGCAGTCCGCCAAGGAAAGGGATCGCACACTCACCGCTTCCGCTGCAATATCTTTGTTGCTCATGAACAGAGGAATCGTCGCCGACTACAAATAGAAATAAAAACCATCAGAGTTGGATGCGTGCATATCTTTATTTGTATACACAGCGCTGCACAACAGCAATACATGTGACAAAATAATAGGACACATAATGGAATAAGCGCTACAGACAGAAGTAAACATTAGGAAAAAGCCCAGAAGAGCTGACAGTCGAAGTTAAAACTTTGGAGCTACAGCAATAACAGCCGGACATATAAATACTTTTCTTGCTGTGAAAGTAATATGGTTACATAATAGGGGCAGGGATCAGCGAATACTAGAAGATTGCAAAAAGATCTTTACGGCCTGCACTGCTTTCATCCAATGGCAACATTGAATGACAGTATAATGCACTTAACACTTTTCAACGTCAGATGAAATTATCATGAACAGAGTTTTCCAAAACTTACAAGCTCCTTCAAATGTACTGTATATTGTGAGAGACAGGTATCTATTGGCCCTATAATGAGATGCCAAAATGTGTATGTATATTCTTATGTATTAGCAACAGCCACATTCACATCACTTTGTACAATATACATGGAAGCGCGCGCACGCACGCACGCACACACACACACACACGTCAGAATAGGTTCATGGTGCATAAAGGAAAACTAAAAAAGACAATATAAGACTCACAAGTTTTATAACTGATTGCACGTCTCAGCACTCTTATTTATACTACACAATTAGGTGTGTCTCTCCTTTTCCCCATATTAATTCCCCTTTATGCACCATGGACTAAAAAAGCTTTCAAATTCAGGCAACAGGGAAATTGAAATATTCTTTTTTTCCCACCACACTAAGCACCGCTATGTTTTAATGTTCAATGTGGGGTACTAAGAACTTGTAACATCCCTGTAAGCTGATATACATAAACAAGACGTTTAGGAAAATGTACCCAGAGGGTTTTGCAGCATCATTTATACTGATCATCTTATTTTAAACACAATTGTAAATTCAATGCATTTCTAAGTTTGATTTATCATTTGTAGGTTGCATGTTTTAATTGTGTAATGTTCATGATTAATGTTTTGCTGAATGCAATACATGTTATACTGACTGTTTGCCTTTGCCCATTTATACTGTTGTTTATATGGAATTCCCAAATCTCACTGGTTTTGGTCTCTGGGAGTCTGACATCTCTTACAATCTCCCACTCCAGCGGTGAAAAGGTTAACGGGGACCCTACCTGCACTGGGGTCATGTGGGAGAAGTTTAGGTCCCTCAGTGTCTGCCGGATCCTGTCATGTAATCTCTGGCGTAAACTGTCCCATGTCCCCTCAGTCACACTCTCCATCTTCCTCCCTCTGCTACGGGCAGTCCTGGAGTCCACACGTGCTTCCTGGTCCGGGCGAGTGATGCTTCCCTACGGAAACATTGAGCGCAGCAGACAAGGTTCCGCGCAGTGACCCAGCTGTGTGTTAGAATAGTGTTGTGTTCTGGGGTAATGAAGCAAGTGATCAGCACTGGTCTCGGTGTCACCCATCTTGTTGGGTTATTTGAATTGTGTCTATTTGGAAATAATTATTAAAATAGAAGCTTTCAATTTTATACATATTTATATATCATCATCAGCACACTTGTCTCCCCACTGCTGGGTGAAGCCTCCCCAATGATCTCCCAGGTATTGCGATTGCAGCCTCCCCAATGATCTCCCAGGTATTGCGATTGCAGCCTCTCTTAGGCTGCGCTTATGGTGCCTGCGACAGCAACGTCAGGCTACGGGTCGCTGGAAAAATTCAAATTGAGATGACTTCCACATATTGCGACCAAGGCGTCGCACCACGCTTACTATAAGCGCACGCAACGGCAGCAATGCATTTGTTTTGCTGTCACCGGCACTATAAGCGCAGCCTTATCCATGTTCCTCCCACACATTTTCTGATTTCTTCCTCCCATCTTACTTTTAGGCTAAGAGTACAGTCCGTGCTGTTGATATCCCTTAGGATCCAGACGAGTGCCATCTTTGTCCAAAGATGGTAATTTCTTCTTGCGATATGTCCGGCCCACCGCCATTTTAATTTCTTCACCTTTATGATGATGTCACTGACTTTTGTTTGGTTTTTCAAATCCATTTATTTTTTGTCCTGTCTCTTCGGGCAATACAACGAGAAGTCACCACCCGACCCTAATACAAGTATATTATATCAGTAATAGCAAAAGGATTTTTGACCAGTCTGTGTGTGTATATGGGTTTATTTTATTATTATAATGTGCAGTAGTTAGATTTGCTTATATTATATGCTTGCTCAATAGCCCTATCATAGGGATTGTCCCAAGGATTGTATATGTGCATCAGGTGTATTAGTTAACCTTTATGTTGGTCAATTAGCCTCATTATGGGGTAATGGTGTGTATATAGGGACAGGGATAGCAGCTCTATTATGTTCCCCCTGATGAAGCCGACGGCGAAACTAGTAAGGTTGAGTATGTGGAGTGTAAGGTGAAGCCTTGTGAGGACGAACAGCCGTGACTGAAGCTTTCCTGCAGTTCTGTGGTGATGACTCGAGTAGGAAATCTCATGCGACGCGGAAGAGTCTGGTGTACGCAGAGGTGCCGGCAGAGAGGGACGCGGGTTGCCGCCTCTAACAGCTGAGTATTCCCGGGTGATAGGCGGACGCTGTGCGCACGGTGATACCGTGAAGGAGGGATGCGGGATGTTCCTTTCGGAAGCAGTGTTTGAACTTTTGCAGGATACAGCTGATGTGCGGAGTTCTTCCTGCGGATATATCCTTGATGGTTTTAGCTTAATAAATCTGTTTTCTGCACGTGAGTACGCCCCCCTCTCTCCAATATCTGAGAGCCCAGCTGAGCCTAAGGCCCGGGCCATAGAGGGGTGAGGCGATCCGAGCCGCGCTGACGCTGAGGCTCGCCCGCTGAAATCTGGGCGATTTCATGCCCATACAGGCGAGCCAGCGGGCGCGATCGGAGCCGGGGGGAGGTGGTTGGAGGCGGGGCAGTGACGTCGCTGGGCCAATCGCCCGCGACGCACTGACGTCGACGTCACGGCGCCGTGACGTCGACACTGCTGTGCTTTGATTGGAGGTTTTCAGCCGACAGCGCGCTGAAAAACAGCTTGGCGTTCGGCTGAAACCCCCAACTCCTCAGCACGCCTGCGGACGCTCGCGTAAGCCCCCTCTCAAGGCATCCTCATTGAGGATGCAGGGGCTCAGCGCGGAGTGTCCGCACGCCTCAGCACAGCCTGTCCTTCTATGGACTCGGCCTAACAGTTCAGAGGAAGCTTCCCCAGTGAAGAAAATCCCTTCTGATTGAGCCAAGCTTCTGCATCTATATAGAGGAACTAAGTGAAGTCTGGTGATGTGGATTCCCTTCGCCAACTTATCCAGCTAAGAGTATTTGTGCTGCTTGATTTGAATTTATATCTTGTAAGTGCATCTCTTTATAGCAGGGAATATCTATTTTTTACGGATTTCTTTATGTTCTGTTTTTGTTTTCTTCTCTCCTGTGCGCTATAGGGTCCTCTTTGCAATTACCATTTGATTTTCTATGAGTAATCAATTTGCTGATTTAACTGTACCTGCTCTTAGTTTATTTAAGTAGAGTGCAAACATTGGGAATACTTGTCTTCTTGTTTTCTTTGACTGGAATTTGTTGGTTGGCTCTTCAGGCAATACCCACTGAAAATAAATGAGATTTGTTCTTTTATTCTATGAATACCATAGAGTCCTTGTTGTGTGAAAATACAGATCCCGACACAGGTTTCTTGCAATTCTAATATATTTATTCCTGAGACATTTTACAATATACAATATCTTCAGTTCTTAGCAGGAATGAGATGTAACACAGGTTATAGACGGAGAGCATCGTATTTGGCTATCTATTTCTTTCTGCTATGAGGTAATTTTCCTCAAGCAAGGCTTTTTCTAACTATAAATGAACCTATTCATTTTAGGCTTGTTTAGTATGGAGAGACAGCATAAAGCATATATTCATTGTTCAAGGCCCTATATCTACTGTCACTCAGTGTTCTGAACCATCACTATCTAACTCCGGTATACTCTCCCAAACACCAGGAAAATATGTTTTATTTGGATTGTGTGAATGTCGATCTCGGCATTTTCACAGAGTATGCAAAATTAACCCTTTAAATGGCTTCTTTAGTGAAGCTGACCATGCTTCTTTGTGTTGTCTGAAGCTTCTGAATAATAACGTTTCACATCCATACGTGAGCACGGGTAGGAAACATTGGCCGAAAACGTTCTTCTTGAGGCACCGTGGAATGTTCCCTTGAGTGTGTGTCTAGTTCCTTCCAAACGCCACCATCCCATCTTCATTCTCCTACTGATTTCATTTGAGAGGTTCCCATCCATTGATACTTGCCGGCCAAGGTAGACACAGTCTGAGACTTCTTCCAGTTCTATTCCATTTATTTCGATCTTTGTAGAGTTGACACAATTGTTGAACACCACTTTGCTCTCGCTGAGATTAACAGGCACGCCACCTTCTTATTTGTTTTGGCGAGTGCTCCAATGTGTTGCTCTGCTTTGGATTGCTTTTTTTTAAATATATTTCTACATATACACTTTTTTTTTCCCCAAATGTTTACATTGTGTTCATCTTATTTTACATATTTCTTAATCGCCTGATATTTATTGTTCCTTTTTATATATCGTATTGTGTTTAAATGTATTCATTTATTAAAATGTGTGTGTCCCCCCAAAAAATAGAAGCGAAATGAACTTTTTTTATTCCTCCGCTTTACTGACAAGAAGGGGTTAAAATGGAGCAGTGACCTAAAATAAAATATATAAGTAATACTGTGTAATGTCACGTTTTGCACCTTCGCCTAAAGTGGCCCGTTCATTCCGAATTCTAGGATTCGGGCACAGGAAAATATGTCTACAGGATCTTACGATCGATTGAGAACCTCCTATGACATCACAGTAAGCCCGCGTCCATAGTCCGTGCGACGTTATGCGCGCCGCAAACAAAAGGCCGTACCTCAATGAGGACGGCCAAAGAGCGGGCCTGCACAAGTGACGACGGGGCCGATTTTTCGCGAAACAAAATATTTGATTTTGTCGCGCGACGGCCTGGTCACGTGCGCACATCAGCCAATGAGAGCGACCCGCTCACGTGATGTCACGGACTCGCCTCCCCCTCTGCACACCATCGCACTCACACACCTACTATATCCGAGGCCACATACAATTTATCATAGGCAAAGATCATGTCAGAAATAAAACACTTGTATCTCTGGATCTATTTGTACATGCAAATGTGTACAGTAGGGCCCCGCTTTTTGGCGTTCCGCTCATACAGCGGTACCGAGAAGGGGGCCGCCATGTCTGCGCATGCGCAGAACAGGGGGTGGAGAGGTTGCGCATGCGCAGAACGGAGATCACGCATGCGTAGAAGGGGGGATTGCCGGTCTGCACGTGCGCAGACACCAACATTTTTTTTGCTTTGCGGCAGGGCCATAGAACGGAACCGCTGTATTAGCAGGGCCCGTCTGTACATAAAATAATGGGCGTGATACATTGTTGTCAATCTTCAAACTGATGTAATTACCTGGAGGTTCTGAGCTACAACCAATGGGAGAGAGGCAGTTAAGTGCTCCTTGGCGCTTAAACACAGACAGGAATGAGCACAATCAGTGCAGCTGGTTTTAGCAAGTACAGAACACAAAAAATAAATACAGCTAGAGCTCGTAAGGCCAACTCCAGTCCTCAAGGGCCACCAACAGGCCAGGTATTAGGGATATCCCTGCTTCAGCACAGGTAGCTCAATCAGTGGCTCAGTTTTCAACCCCAACATGTTCAGTTTTTGGGATATCCCTGCTTCTGCACAGGTGGCTCAATTAGTCCCTGCTTCAGCACAGGCGCCTCAGTGGCTTTCTTGCAGCGTGCCTCCTCACCACGTACACTTCCCATAAAGATTTCTTCCCCATACTGTCCTTCACGTCTGTTTTCACTGCTCTAGTTATTTTCCTGCCTATTTACAGCCTCCTTGCCCCCTGCGGGCAGCTGCTTCCTGCCAGAGCACTGTTCATTATTGCCCCCTCTCTTCCTCTGCCGGGGATCACGGCAACTGGGAAACGAATAACCAGGGAACCGGCAGAAAGCTGCTGACCACAGTGGGCATGCTTTATTACGCACTTGCGGTGTCCCGCACTTCCTCCATACTGGCGAAGAGAGGGGCACATTAAATGGCTTCAAAATACTGTCCAAAACCCTGCTTCTTAAACCTTGCTCACACATCACCCCAGCCAATACTTCCTGCCCTCTTCATTCTCAACACACAACTCTCCCCCCCCCCCCAACCCCCCCGCTCAAACAGTGAAGCTGTGTCCAGTCCCAGTAAAAGCTTTTATTTGTATGGCTCCAACATTCCACAGCGCAGTACAGTTTTGGTTCTTTTGCTGTGTAACTGAGCAAACACTGCAGTTACTCCAATGTTGTAGCCTTCAGGGTCTCATAATGCAGGCCTGGAAATTGTTTACCCTTTAATAATGCACATTATCACACCAACAAAAACAAACTAATACACTTTATTTAAAAGAATGTTGTGTTTATTTTTCACTGAACCCGGGTAATATTTAGACAAGCATCTTTTTAGATTTACATCTTAGTAGTCAATCGAAAAGTGATATTTTAACAAGAATTGGCACGCAACAGACTTCAAAGAAAGAAAGAATAGGTCAATCTTCTTAAAGCTGCTGCAATAAAGGTCTTGCCCAAAGTTGAAAATGTTATTTTTAACATGAAAACCTGTAAGAAAACTTAAATTAATTATACAAAACAGTTGTGTTACTTGTAAATATTTATTCTGTATTGAAACAAAAAAAAAAAATTACAAGCAACTAAAGTTACGTCAGCGACTACATAATCCTGATCTGCACCCACACCAGAAGCCAGTTTTTGATTTAATTTTGAACCCTTCATTAAACGGCAAAAATAAGGATGAAAAAAAAGTAGCTTCGTTCTGCACAGAAATTGAAACCCACATAAACTAAAAAGAAAGAGAACGTACGAAGCATAGCAAGCGCCAGAACAAAATATAACGGCGAAGCAGGGGTACCACTGGGAGATTAAAATGCATCTACTCATTGTAATGATCTTTCTGCCACCACACTGCACACAAGGTGGTATTAACATACAGCGCTGGAACCAAACAAATCCGGAAAATACAAATTTAAAAAAAAAATGCATTTCACTTTCTAAATCTCACACCGGTAGTGTGTGTACATGGAATTTAGCAAGCACAAATAAAGATGTAATCCTACCCACAAGCTGATGGAAAGAGACTGAATGGGACTAGTGGAAGTAGAACTAATCGCATGCTGGAAATGTAAATTAGTTTGCTGTATATGCGATTTTGTATTGGGATCAACTTTTATGATTAAAAATAAAAAACTTATGCGGGACAAATTAAAAGCTATGACCACTTGCAGACGCATCTAGTTACCTACAGGATCAATAAAGTAGAAGTCATGCTGAAAATGACCAATAAATACAGGTGACTTCGTTTATTTGTCAATGTCCTGTGTGTCACCCAAGTCCAGTGGCTGCTCTGCCCAGTGATAAGGTGACCAGCAGCAGCAGCCTCTCTTGTCTGGCGGCAGAGTACACATGCGCTGTTCGTGAATGATACGAACATCCACAACGTCACTGGGGGGCAGAGAGGTTACAAGGACTTGGCTGGGAGGATGCAACGTGGTTTTTGGTTTCGGATCCCACACGCAGGAGAGTCAGGCATGCTGATGTTTGCCTCACCCTTGCCTGCTAACCACTGCAGCACAGAAAAATGTGACACTACCGTAGTTGGCATAGTGGTTATGCAATAGAATTCCACACCTCTTGTATGCATTAAAAGAAAATGTTGTAATGTACAATGCATTGCAGGTCTATCATTCTAGAGATTAAAGGTAACCGCTCTGATTTGCAATGTGTTCAAAGCTATACTTCCTTTGCCAATTCTCTCAGTAGTCTAATCTATGATACCATCAAACTCTGTAGGAGCGAAGTCAATAGAAACGCCTCAAGTATGGAAAGAACGAATTGGTACGGGATACATGTATACTGTAGCTGCATTTCTGTTCCAGTCTGGTACCACAATACTTATTCTAGAGAATCGGTTAGATCAGGGGTGCGTGAGATTTTTCTGGGGGGCGCAGCATTGCAGAGGCCCTGCACTCTTCCTTAAGGCATTTAAATTAAATGCCGGGGATCGCGTCAGGCCTCTGCAACTCTAAACTTACCTTTACTCTACCGGTGTCAGGACTTGTGTCCATGGCAACATGGCATCAAATGACGCCGCATCACGTTAAAGGGGGGAGGTGGGACGCGAGCACCAGAGGAGGAAAGGCAGGGGGCGCAGCAGCAAAAGTTTGCGCTCCCCTGGGTCAGATGTCAATTTATTTCACGTTTTAGGGTTTCTCCTGCAGAGTAATATTTGTAACAAAGATGTTAAGTTCCACATGGGGCATTTCAGAAACAAACCTAAACTAAATTTTGGGGAAATAATCCTTGAAGGCCAAGTGAAGTTCTTATGACCAAGCTGTTGGAAGTGGAGAGGGGGGTGGGGGAGTTAGAAACAAAAAACAGTTATGAGTTTCGGATTATTAGCTAGGACAAAAAAAAAAAAAAAATTAACAAAAACCCAGCTTTTTTTTTTCTTTTCTTTAAACCACCCGTCGGACTTCGAAAAATCTCTTCAAATAATAGATCTGTCCCAAAGTCATGGCAACAAGAACAAGGGCTTCAAAAAAGGACCACAGAACCACTCTGCTGTTCGTGTTGTCGTTAACTGTAGAGAGAAAATGGTTTAATCAGTTAAGATAATTGGATCTTTAGATGTAGTAACAGCTACACCCACATTCCCTGTTTTATAATAACTACAGTACCCCTCTCCAAGGTATTTAGATACCTTCGTTTAAAGGCTATCAAACCTTTCCCGCCTACAGACCACATCTACGGTAATCATTTAGATGCAGGGGTGGGCAACTCCTGTCCTCAAGGGCCACCAACAGGTCAGATTTTCAGGATATCCCCGCTTCAGCACAAGTTGCTCAATCTTCGACTGCACCACCTGTGCTTAAGCAGGGATATCCTGAAAACCTGACCTGTTGGTGGCCCTTGAGGACAGGAGTTGCCCACTCCTGTGTTAAGCACCCCGTCTGCTGGAGACCAGCTCCCACCCTTACCAAGGTGAATAGATATTTAAGGAGGTGACTCACTGGCTCTGTGTATTCTCTCCCGCACCTCCATGTACTCCTGCTCATGTTTCACTGCGGTCATGGCCACCGCTAGCTCATTGATCATCTCTTCCAGCTTGTTCTGATGTGCTGTGGAACAAATAACACAGAAAGATTAACATAAATGACTGGAAATACCATTAAAAACGGACTGCTCATGCTTAAACAACAAAAACATTACACGCCCATTTCCACATGATTAAGACACTTGATATCATATGGTCACGCTAAAACATGAGGGTCTAATGTCCTCTGCAAACTCCTTTCAGTTGCGATGTTACAGAGCAGACCCTTGCACAAGCAAAATTAATGAATGTTATTATGGACTTACAAGCTTCAATTATAAACCAATACGATCAATGTTTAATAATTCAACCATGTAAAAAAAAAGTGCAATTAAATATTTTAAGATATGGTAACTGGAATACAATCAAACGTTAGTCAGAACAGCCAATGTTCTTTTTAGGTGCTTATGTTTAATATTTACAACCAGCAAATCTAAGGCTATGGTAACCAAGCACACACACACACCTCTTTCAGAGTAATAGTTTGCTGGCCCTTCTGGCAGGGAAAGTGTTAACAAAGCATTTAAAACAGAAGTACTTGCTATACCATTCATGTCAGCTTTTGTTTCTTTTTAAAGTAATTTCAATTTTAAAAGGTTACATCCAATATATACCTTAAAATCAACCCCAGTCCTATCATCACCTACAATGAGGGACTGGAAGGCTTTAATAATAATAAACTACCGTCTAAACTTCAAGTTCCCCCAAACTCTACAGCACGTTAAAGAAAAAATCACATGGATTTCAGAATGGAAGCAAAGCTCATAAACTGTATTATTTTTAATAAAGTATATGAAATTGGATCTTTAAAAGGTAAGATTGCATGCTTCAGAAAAATACACAACCGATGTTTACACTGCATACTTTTTTTAATGAAATGCATTTTACTAAGATGACAAAAGCAGTATCCAGTTAGAATTTGGTCTTGTAAAGCTTGTCTGAGCAAGATGTCATCAAACAGCATGCTAGCTCTTAACACCTCGATGCTTCAGAAACTGAAATGTTAAGGCATGTTAGGAAAGTAACCACCCCAAATGTTGCCCAATGTCTACGTCAACAGAAAATCGCTGCCATGCCGACACGAAGGGGGGTTAGATAAACGTGGAAGCACAAATTAGAAGTTAATTCACTCCGCAAAAACAGGAGGAGAATGCAAGGGAGCTTTCAAAGTGCAGAAGACATACCATCCCATGTATCTCCACCACCTGGGGAGAAGTACAAGAGATGAGAACAGGTAAAGGAGGGTGTGATGAATAAAGCTTAAGCTAGATGTAAAAGTAGTCAAACCAGAATGACCGACTGCTAAATGCCAAAAAGATGCGGCTCGTGTCAAATTTAAAACCACCTTTGGACAGAAGAGACAAGTAATTGTGCTTCTGCCTCTGTAATAATGATTTGTGTTCATGTAAGGAAATAGATGGGGTTTTGTAATGGAAAAGCATGAGACTGTTAGAGAGTTAAAGCTTGTAACCTATTTCTGGGCTGTTTGCACATTATATGTAATGAGAGGAGATTTAATATGCTTCAGCTTTCATGGCTGATTAACCCATTTCAGCGAGTATGGGGACATCAAGTGTAACTACCACAGAGGACGTTAAGGTTTATTAAACGACGGGGTTTGTGATTATTGATGAATACGCAACACAGCGTCAGCACACTGCTCTTATCACAAATGGCTCACAATGTCTAAATACAAGCTATGAAGGATACATCACAAAGAAAGACATACTTAAGGATTGTGACTGGTTAGCAAATCTAACATTTAAAACATTCCACTGAAATTGGAGATAAAAAGCTGGTTTACAAACTCGTCAACAATATCTACCAGGTTCCTATATATTTGCAAATTCAGTAGGCTTCTATAAATTCAGAACTCACATTTTATCTGAAATCAACGAGCATATAACCCAAACTCAAGTGGGTAATGAATGATGTGTTACGATCGTGTAGATCCTCTCTCTGTATCCTAGGGTTCTTGGGGATGTCTGGATGTCACTCAGAATGATGTAATGGCAGTCGTGTATAGATGAGAAAACGAAAAGCCAAACAGTGTTTACCATACAAAAGTAACAATTTGAATCTCTAAAAACCATATAGGTGTATGCTTACATCAATAAAACATGTACTGGGCACATAAGCAAAGCGAACTCTGCCTCCCAATTCTCACCCCCTCTACACGAATCTCCCGTCGCGTCACTTCCAGTTTGCCGGCGTTTCGTTTCCGGTATCGCGGCGCGGGTGAATTCACTGAATGAAGGGGATCCCAGGTGCAGACCAGTGCAGGTGAGTGGCGTCAGCAGGGCGCTTCTGACAACGCGTTTCGCTGTTCTCGCTTCGTCAGGAAGTGACGCGACGGGAGATTCGTGCAGAGGGGGTGAGAATTGGGAGGCAGAGTTCACTTTCTTATGTGCCCAGTACATGTTTTATTGATGTAAGCATACACCTATATGGTTTTTAGAGATTCAAATTGTTACTTTTATACGGTACCCACTATGTTTGGCTTTTCGTTTTCTCATCTATACACGACTGCCATTACATCATTTTGAGTGACATCCAGACATCCCCAAGGAGAGAGAGAGAGAGAGAGAGAGAGAGAGAGAGAGAGAGAGAGAGAGAGAGAGAGAGAGAGAGAGAGAGAGAGAGAGAGAGAGAGAGAGAGAGACTACACGATCCTAACACATCATTCACTACCCACTTGAGTTTGGGTTACATGCTCGTTGATTTCAGATGAAAAGTGAGTTCTGAATTTATAGAAGCCTACTGAAATTGGAGAGACATCTATAGAGACTGTGTTGCACTATTGTGTTTATTTTTCATTCCACATATTCACCACCGAATGAGTTGCGCTCCCCTTCAAACTTCCACACGTTCCAGCAAGAGGGATTCCTGTGGATCATTCTTCCAAGGGTTTTGAGCAGCATTTTTCATTTTACTTATTTCACTTATTTGCACAATATTGTATATATATTATTTATGCACTATTATTGTCTAAGTCACATTATACCCATCACTGTTATTATCTCCTTAGAGCGCTGTTAGAAGTTTTTTCTCCTATATAATTGCATCAATAATTTCTGTCAAATAAAATGTTACGTGGTTGATTTTCTGCTTGTAACATAATGGAGTTTAATTTATAAGTGAACAAACCAAATTTTAAACCAAGTAATCATTGGTGACAAAACCATTAACAGGTCACCCTTGTGACAGGGATTAGGAACCAATATTCCCAGCCACTAGAACCATTCCCACCTTCTGTTTCCATGTCTTGACCTTTGGGGGCTTCTCCTATATCGACAGTAAACATCACTATCTTGGGAGTCATGGTTGACATTCTGTTACTAAAACAAAATTTGTAAGTTCCATCCATGTGAGCAGCAAATGTGTATTTCCCACTAGACTCTCTGTCTCCTTTATAGATGCCTTTATTGTCTGGCCCCGTAATCTGAAATAGAAAGTTAGCATTAGTGATTATATATATATATATTATATATATATACGACTGTTCGTACTGTTTCCATACAAAAATCCCTGTTTAAGTCTATGGCGATTTGTTAGCCAAAAACGGCATGACAGCCACTTCGGCACACACAGAACTCCTTAAATTACAAGATCGTTACAATGACATTTAAAGGAGAGACTAGGTCTAGAAATCACATTCACTTTTTATTGTGAGACAAGACCACAACACTATTTTATTACTTTAAATGTAACTTTGTGAATCACTAAACTGCACTTATTCACATGCAAACATTATATTCAATTAAAAACGTGTGATGTGCTTCAAGAATAAAGTGGGCCCCGATGCCACATATATGGGAGTAACTGCTGTACCCACTGATGTTTAAGTAACCAGAGAGGGTATTTTATCATTTGCTTATTAGCTGCTGTGGCACAATATTTGTGTCAGTTGATGGGAAGTGCTACGCTTTGTGTTGGTGCGGAATTTCACCGATTTTGTTACAGAACTGACTGTAGTATTTGAATAGCCAAAATGTGTGTTTGAGTGACAGGTCTGCACCCCAGATGCCTTAACTTTGGTGGGACAAATATGGCCCCAATGTCCAACTTCTTGGTGGGGCAATAGGTCTATTTCTGGAAAGATGGGTGGCCCGAGGACAAGGTCCCTACTGTCTGCAATGAGTTGTTTTGGTGACAGGCCAGTGTGCAAGATGAATTTGCGAAGGTGCCGATGTAACAGATATTTACAGAGGGAGTTGCAGGGATGAAAGCTTTGTGCCCTAGATAACAAGGTAATGGGGTGACAGATCCCCTATAAATGCTTAATTCTGCAACAAGTGCTGAGTAACAGCTTGATGCACTGACAGACTTGTGTCCCCACTGTTTGGGGTGATGTCCCTGATGCGTGGGACGGGGTGACAGCACACGATGTAGGTGCTGTCCCTGATATCAGCATATGGTATTAGTGGGGTGACAGGGGGGGGGGGGGGGCGAAAGCTCTTTGGGACGATTAGGTCACAGAGGCCTGAGCATTATCAGGGTGGTGACATAGGGACCCGAGCGGCACTAGTACGAATTGGCACACCTGCCCCTATCAGACCCTTGTGGTGTGCCCCAGACAGGGCCCGGATCCCCGGCCTCACCTCCACGTCGATGTCCAGGAACCCCCCCTCCGCCACCTCGAAGATGAGGCCCATCTTAGTGCCGGACGTGACCTGCTCGTAGAAGCATTCCTCGGCGTGCGCGTCGATGCTGACGAAGTAACCGGAGGCCGTGGCGGAGAGGAAGGCGACCAGGGCCACCAGCTCGGACACAGTCAACATGGCGCCGAAAAGAAAGGACGCGAGAGAGCGAGGGGTGACCCGGGGAGGAGGGAGAGAGCGGGAGGGTGACCCGAGGGAGAGGAGCTGGAGCTGCTGCCGCGCGGCGCAATCTGGGCCTCGCTCCGGAAAGAGGCGGCGTCACCTCACCAGGCAGCGAGTGCCACGTAACGGCTCCCTTAACTACGGCGGCCTGCGAGGGGCACGGTCACATCCGGGGAGTTCACACTGAAGGGAGACTTTGCCGTTGACGTGCAAAGTCACGGGAAGACAGGAAGGCGCGGCGGCCATGTTGCTTCTGGGCAAACGTAGCCTATAATTAACCCCTTCCGCGCTGGGAAGGGGGGAGCAGCCTGATGTGACTGAATGTGTTTATAATGCATTACATTTTTTATTATTATGAACAAAACCCAGCACACACTGGTAACCAAAACACTGTTATTAAAGGTATTCCCTCCTGGAACTTGGACAACCTTCATCTCATTTTATTGATAAGGCGGGTTGTCAGTCATCAAATCTGCAAGGACATTGCCTGTTTTGCTCTGTTCTTTGCAAAGTAATGATGTTACTATGTTACTAGTTAAAAAATTAAAAAAAAACATAAATTTCACAGGATGCAAAAAGTACGCCTGTTATGTTAAGGGTGATCAAATCTTCGTTATAAAGCTAAATATGCTGATGAGCTGTTTAAAAAAATCAATTACATAGTTACATAGTAGATGAGGTTGAAAAAAGACGTACGTCCATCAAGTTCAACCTATAAATTAAAATAAAAAAATGCAACCTCTCTTATTTCCACAGACTATATGCGCTGTTGTTGGGCCGGAGTCTCTCCTCCGTCACTGCACCATAATTGGACCCCTTGAATAATACCAGACGACACGTGTGTATATATTGACCGGTGTTTTATGCCCCCTGGGCAACCTTAACCCGGTGGGGCTCACTCGTAATTAAAACAATATCCCATTACACACACACATACCTGTACCGTGTTAGCCGAGGTTAATAATTAAAAACAAACACTTGATACCGTTCTGTGGCTATCAAAATGCTTTTATTTGCTTTCGAGATACACTGATCTCTTCTTCGGGCGATGTAAGAAAAAGTTTTACATTAAAACTGGAATCTTATCTGTGGATGAAACCTATCCCTCCCCCCCTGTGCGTTTGACATTTAACACCTAAAGTCATAAACCGCATACTGCACAGGGGGGAGGGATAGGTTTCACCCACAGATAATATTCCAGCCTGTTTTAATGTAAAACTTTTCTTGCTTTATCCATTGTAACATCGCCGGAAGAAGAGATCACTGGATCTCGAAAGCTCGCACAAATAAAAGCATTTCGTTAGCCACGAGAGTATTTGTTTGTGAGAGATATATATGTTGCAACACACAAGGACGCTGCGCAAGTGTCCATTTTACTAGTCCCAGTGTCCAATGTAGAAGCCACTCAGGCCAATATTATTACCAGCGCTCTTATCTCACATATTGCCATGTAGGCGCGTTGCAGGCCTGATAAGGGTTAAACATTTGTGAGGTGCGTGGGTAACATGTAAAGGATACTCAAGTTGCAGGAAAAGCCCCCCCCCCCCCCCCCCCGGCTTTCTGTTATCCGGCCGCTCTTTAACAGCCCGGTAAGTATCTGGATCTTTCTTACTGTGGACTCTTACACTTCTCGTTGTGTGTAGGAAATGTTTCTGCTGCTGTCTCTCACTTTCTCTCCTTTTGGCTAACAGTCTCTTACAAACCTCCCCTTTCACCATCTGTGAATGTCAGACTGTCTCTTAAGCTGCTCCGTTACCTGGGCTGTCTCACTGTGTATCACTCACAGTGTCACCCCCTCTCTCTGTGTCTGGTCTCAGGCTGGCAGTTGGACACTCTCTGTGTCTCTCATACTGACAGTTTGTTTCAACATTCTATCTGTTTTTTTATCTTATCCAATCCCATATCTCCTGTCATGTGTTGCCAGGCAGATCAGGGACAGTGTCTTATCCCTTATACTTATAGCACTGTGTGATAGGTGCAGCAAATTCATTCTGTATTGTCCACAGTATACATATATTTGCATCAGGGGCTACAAATATACATTTAAAACCATAAATCCTATATGCTACAAATATACATCATTTTTTTATTTTTTTTACCCATTACGTGGTACGGTTCTATTAAATCACCTTAGTTGACAACGTTACCATGTCCTGGGTGAAAGTGTAAAACTGTCCAACGTGCATACGCAAACTATTAAGCGTTTTTCCCCCACAAATGTTATTTCCTGCCAAGCTTCGAAATGGCTAATAATGTCACGAAATCAGTAAGCTTTCAGGGAAATATCGGCAGGCAGT
The DNA here is from genome assembly GCF_040206685.1 of Ascaphus truei. Taxonomy (NCBI): domain Eukaryota; kingdom Metazoa; phylum Chordata; class Amphibia; order Anura; family Ascaphidae; genus Ascaphus; species Ascaphus truei. The sequence goes on along the minus strand of NC_134495.1, from coordinate 8,280,459 downwards.
GAGAGCGAAGCAGGGTGAGTGTGCGCCCTACTTAGTGTCAGCATTAAGCGAATCTAGTGATTTTAGGGAATTTTACTTTCGTCTGAAACCCTTCAATGTACATCTGCGTCGCCCCAAAGGTAGACAGCCTTTGGCGCAGCCGAAGGGCAGCCAAACGGTGTGAGCCGTTTTGCTGATGTTTGGTGATGTTAGGTTTATAGAACAAAGTTCTGGTAAATAGTGCTCCAATGACTGAGGTAACTAGTCCAAATAAGACAAATAATACATATAATCTTGATTGAAGAACTTCCTCAAACAGGAATCTGCAAGTGTAGTGAGTGCTGGGGTACACAGGTAAGCGCTAAGCAATGAGAGGCACGTATAAAGTCCTGGTAGGAACTGTAGATGAGAGATGTAACAACTCCACTAAATCCCTTCCAAGTGGGACTACATCTCAAGCGCTGACATCCACCATGTGTATACTGTCACGGTTGTGCTCGCCACAAACCTGGGTCGGACCGCGAGGCTGAGGTGGGGTTGTAAAAGCACCGACCTTAAACCGCGCAGGCTGATCCGGATTGCGCAGTTCGTTGTCATACATCGCAGGATCAGGATAGGAGAAGACAGCGTCGTCGTTGTACAAGCCAGGGTCAGGACAGGAGACATCAGGATAAACATTGTTCAAGCAATAGTTCGGCAACATGTAGTCAGGAGAGCCCCGCTTCAGCTTAGGAGCGCGGGGTTGGCCTCTGCGCGAGCGACGACCATGGCCCATGGTGCTGGTCACCGGAGATGGTAAGCAGACCAGCGTAGCACACCGCCTAGCTGCACGGGTAAACCAGTGCACAGCACAAGAGTCCTGAGCGGGTTAGGGAATCCTCTGTTTCAGCGCAGGAACCAGGACACGGCCTCTCTAGATTAGGGAAAGAGTAGGCCCCAGGAACCAGGAAGCTGTAGATACACAGGGAAACCTCCGCTTCAGTGCAGGAATCCAGGAGGCTGAAGGACGCAGGGACGAAACCTTTGCTTCAGCACAGGAGAACTGGAAGCTGAAGGATGCAGGACGAAACCTCCGCTTCAGCACAGGAGAACAAGCGGGAGCTTGAAGGAAGCTGAAGGACGCAGGGCGGAACCTCCGTATCAGCATAGGAGAACAAGCGGGCTTGAAGGGAGCTGAAGGACGCAGGGCGGAACCTTCGTATCAGCATAGGAGAACAAGCGGGCTTGAAGGAAGCTGAAGGACGCAGGGCGGAACCTCCGTATCAGCATAGGAGAACAAGCGAGGGCTTGTGGCAGAACGATAGTGACATCCAGTAAGGACTATGCTCGGCAGGGAGCATTGTGGGAAGACAGTACTTAAAGGCCAGCGGGCCAATCCCCGGAGGGGGGTGTGAAGGTACTGCTCCAATGAGTGAATGCAAGTCTAGGTTGCAGTGATAGGCTGCACAGCTGCAGTAGATACCAGAGGGAGTGTGTATTGCTTTGGTGAGTGAATCCAGGCTTCCGCAAATATCAGGAGAGGTGCTCCAGGACCGCACAGGTCTGCAAGGTAAGGCAACCAGTAAACCGCGGAGCGGATTCCTTACATATACATCCCAGTAACCAAATTGAAAGGTAACTCACATGCAGTAGCCTGGTGTTCCTCCGTGGGCGTGCATCCCCTGGAATCTGTAGAATGGTGACCCCCGAACAGGGAAGGTGAAGCGGAGCACAGTCGTGCCAAGGAGCAATCATTCAGGATAACAGCCGGTCAGGTAAAAAAACTTCTTTATTGAGTAAGTGACAACGTGGTGCAGAGAAGGATAGCTCTTACGCGTTTCACGCCACGACTGGTGCTTCGTCAGAGAGTACAGAGTGTCGACTTGGTGCCCCTTCTTATGGCCCGTATCTGCCCACCGGAAATGACACGGTAAGGCATCATCCGTCCAGCGGAAGTGACGCAGCAAAGCATTCTAAGATGCTGATTGGCTTGAATCCGTACACCGGAAGTGATGTAACGGGGCAAGCCACGCTCGTAAATGTTTACTAACAATAAGGAGTGACCATTGGCTTATAAGGGTTCCATGTAAAAAGTTATTTCAGGCAAAAGGTGACAAAGTGTGCTCATTTTGATTTCTAGAATCCCTTGCTGTAGTGGAAGCACTGTATGCTGGGTGATAATGGTGAAAGGCGGGGGTGCAGACCTGTAAGTCATTTGAATGTGCTCACAAGTGATCTTTTTATTTGCTTAATATATATAATTAGACAGAGTATCTAGGTTCTGGCAACTATTAGACAGAGTATCTAGGTTCTGTATGGTCTAAATCATTATATATCAAGTTACAGCTCTACACAAAAAGAGATGGGTTGCAACATTCAAAATAAATGTAAAAATATTTTTTAACATCAGCGTCTCAAAGACTATAATGGAGCCGCACAGCTAAAAATCAGGACTTTAACACACTCGCTGCTAGTCTAGCTGCGAAGAGATTCAAATACAATTTTGTAGTCCACAAGCCCTTACCCTCACTGATTTGTGTCTTTAGTGGTTGATAAAGACAAGGCGAGCTGCGCACAGACGAGGCGAGCTGCGCACAGACAAGGCGAGCTGCGCACAGACGAGGCGAGCTGCGCACAGACGAGGCGAGCTGCGCACAGACGAGGCGGGCCGCGCACACAGACGAGGCGAGCTGCGCACAAACGAGGCGAGCTGCGCACAGACGAGGCGGGCCGCGCACACAGACGAGGCGAGCTGCGCACAGACGAGGCGAGCTGCGCACAGACGAGGCGGGCCGCGCACACAGACGAGGCGAGCTGCGCACAGACGAGGCGAGCTGCGCACAGACGAGGCGGGCCGCGCACACAGACGAGGCGAGCTGCGCACAGACGAGGCGAGCTGCTTTTACTTACACACAAAGAGTTACATTTCTAAACACATTCTTATCTGGGATCGGTGTGTGGGAGCACAGCAGGTTGCAGGAGCTGCGTGCTTTGTCCAGTGATACCCATGGACATGGATATATATATATATATATACACACACACATACACACACATACACACACATACACACATACACACATACACACATACACACACACACACACACATACACATACCCTCTAGATTTTAAGCTCATGAGCTGGGCCCTCATTACCTTCTGTATCAGTTTGCGCTTGTCTGTCCTTACTTGTATGTTATTCAGTTTATGTAATTGATGTCACTCTGTACCGCCATTGTACCGCACTGCGGAATACGCTGGCGCTCTACAAATAAACGATAATAATAATATTTATGTGTTGACTTTTCCGGCTTCCAAGCTCTTTAACTTTCCCATTTGAAGCTGCAGTTTGTGATATCGAGTGGAAATTGTGACTAATGAGTGGGGTGCCCAGATCGTTTTGTCTGATTAGCTGTAACCAGAGCCGTTAAGGTACAAACGCCAAAAGCCGCAACCCGCCTGCCCGCCATTTATTGTTTATTTTGCTTTTTGTTTAAAAACTTCATTTAAGAAATCTCTTCTTGCCCTTTCAAACGTTTGTTTTTATTTTGAAATCTGATGCTCCTTTCAGGATATATAAGCATTTGATATATTATATGTCCGGGAGATTGAAATGGCGCTCCACGACCCAGCGTCGTCTCAGTGCAGATGCGAGAGAATAAGAAAAAATCATTTTTATTTTTTTTAAACGGTTTATTTTTCAGATTTGAAGGGTGCAGAAAGAAGAAGTGGGGGTGTGGTGTGACTCTAGAAGGGGGATTGTACATCCGCACGTTCAAATATAATTATATTTATCCAGTAAACTTCAGACCATCCCTGATACACACATCAAACTAATAGTTAACACACACAAAAACAAAACAAAAAGAAGAAGGGGTGGGGGGGTGTGGGGGTCCTATGCGGGTTACAACCTGTCACCACCAGCTATTTTGTCGATGAAAGATCTAATCCTGCGTCACATATTTTCCCTGCAAGCAAAAGCGTTCTAAAGGGGTTAAACTCTTGGTCTGCCCCGTGCACAAAACCGGATTAAGGGGCGGGCTGGGCAGGCACTTGTGTGGGGCACCCTGTGCTCCAACCCCAGCATCATCTTTAAATGTCCTGCACAGCCTAGTCAATGTCATAAGGACATTTAAAGATGGCGCCGGAGTGGAGGGCGCATACGCGCGGTACTTGGAGCAGCGGCAGTAGCAAAGGACATTGACGAGTGTGCCCGGCCATGCAGGACATTGACGGAGCGGCGGCATGGGACAGGGCCCGTAGAGCCTGTAGAACGTGACGTCCCATGACACCGCAGCATCATTTGACGCGGATGCAAGGTAGGGGGGGACGCGAAAACCGGGGCAAGCAAGACAGGGGGGCACAGCAGCAAAAGTTTGCACTCCCCTGACATACAGCATACAATGCTAGCAATGCTCGATTTCTAAGAGTTGTATCCACGCCTTCCATTCACATCCTGGGGGGTCTTGCCCCCCAACCACGTCATCGCTACACCAATCCCTCACGTGGCTGAGATCCGGAAGACTGGTGGCTCTGAGTGGCGCTGGAGTTAAGGCGTTTCCATGCGATAGTGCCCTGATCGGCACTATCGCAGTTGAATGGATAAGGTTTTTTGTTTCCCCATGTGAGGGCGAGTGAATGCACATTTAAGATTTTTTCGGTTCCTTTTTGTTAGGGGATTGAGAAAATAATCACTAGTAGTCGCCTTTTTAACAAGAAAGTCCAATTCCTAACCAAGCACAAAGATAACTCACAGATACAAGCATTAGAATATATATTTCTCTACACGGGAAGAGAACGATGAAGGTGAAGGTGAACACATACTCTGAAGGTCACATAGCGCCACCGGCATGTCATTCCACACTGGCCTATCAATCAATTGAACCTTGGAGAACGGCCAAGCAGCCTCACTATTGTTCGATCCGGCAGGGTACGCTGAATTGATATGACAGCCAGGCACGCTTGCCGCTGTCACACACTCGCGTTGCAAGCCATTTTCTAAAGCTGACACTGGACAAACTTGTGCCAGCAAAAAATATATGTCTACACATGACTAATGTTGGCACTGTATGGCAGAATGTATTAAACATGGAATGCTTTTCTTTTTTATAATATATGAGAATATCAAACCCACAACACACTCTCTAAAAGGGATCATAACTTCATGTTAGATTTTCTGACATTAAGGGTTTAAGAAAAAAAGGACAAAGGACTAAGAAAAAAAATGGGGTTAAAGCTGCCGTCCAAGCTGTCGTTTCCCTCACCCCCGCACCCGCCCCCCCCCCCCCCCATTAAAATATGTGCATCAATACAATCTCCACAATAAGTAATTAGCTAAGTTGCCGATCGATCCGTTCTCCTGTGATCAATCAGCGAAGATTCGGCTCGGGGGGTTCACTAAATGGCCGTCAGTGCAGCAGAAGAGGACCAGAGATGCAAAGTTCTGTGGGGAAGATCATGTGACCAGGCAGTCACTAGATGCAATTGGTGCAGTGCTAGAGAGAGGGCAGGGCTCAAAAAGGAGTGTGCCACAGCCAGTTTCAGAAGAGGAAGGGGATGGGACTTTCTGAATGGTTGCTATAGAAACAAAAAATGCTTGTTACATTAAATACATTAAAAAAATCATTCACAGTAGTTTTTTTGTTTTTAAATGCTACAAGTATTTTCTCATAGTACAGAACTGATTTTTTTTTTTTTAAAACACACGTAGGATATTGCTTTGTCTGCAGCTTTAAGCTCTTTCCTTTCATTAAAATGGAATCCATGTTGTCTAAGAATGTTGCTGCCTATCTGTATTGTATTTGAGCATCAGTAATCCTAACTGAATAATGGTGCATAAAGTCTATTGTAACTGTCCTACCTATAAACTCATGTTTGCGCATACATATACTGTGAAGCACTGTACAGCCCCCGCCCAGACAAAAACACAATAAAATTAAAGTGTTCAAAAATAGAACAATTCCTGTGTTCTGCGTGTTCATGCAGGTTGGATTGTTGTGGGCAGTGTGGGGATACCCTCCAACCGAACCTATTTAGCAGGTACTGTACCTGTTTCTTATATCCTGCACCTATTGAACCTATTGCTGCCAGTGGCTGGGAGAGTGATGATTTATCTGCTAATGATCAGCTGGTTCGAGGGGTATTTAACCCTTTGGGTGCTGTAACAGGGGAGTAATCCCTGTTCAAGTAATGTGCCTTTAATCTAGCAGTGTGGTGGTTAACTGCTGGTAGTCAATTAATAAACACCACCTGCCTGATTTAGATTGCTTACAAAAGCATGTCTGTTGAGACAGGAAGTGACTCCTTAGCTCACTTGTGAGCTGACCTTTGGAGACAGAGCAGGGGTTCTTGAGTCTCCCAGGAGAGACTGACCAAGAGAACACAGATCTCTGGAGCTGACCATGTCTTGAGCTCTGCCAGAAGACACAGCATAGCTGATTTCAAGACACAGGGAAAACTACTAAACCTGAAGCTGACACACCCTGAGAGAAGGGAGCTGAACCAGGAACTGAGAAGATTTTCCCTCCAAGAAACAGATAAGACTTTCATTCTTAAGAGACTTCTTATATCTGCTTATTTCATGCTATGTGTTTGGGGCTGGGAGAAATGCTTGACTAAGGGAGATGTGAATTATTGCATAGTGTTTCACTAGAAATACTCCCAAGGGAATAGAAGCTTTGTTCCCCCCCCCCCCCCCCTGTGTTTGGATGGATTTCCTGATGAAAAGGAAAAGGCACAATAAAGCCTTATTATAATTTCATCTTATAAAAGTCTCCAATTGTGTACCTCTGTGAACATCCATCTACAGGTGCCCATGGATATAGTCACTATGTTGCGGGGTTCTGGCTCTCCACGGCTCCATAACTTAGGAGCTACATCGTAATCTAATTGCCCATTTTTTGTAGGGGAAATCGCGTTCTGCGGATCCTACAGGAAGAGGAAGGGGAGAGGAGGACATCTCCTCATCTGTTCTGTCATTATGTGACAGAGCGGTCACTTGGTCACTTTGGGGAAGCAGTCACTTGGCCCTCTGGTGCCGCAGCCCCTCGGGCACACAAAGGTTTGATATCACTTCTATTGTACGTATGTGCGTATGTGTATATACGTACATACAAATGAATCCATAAATACACATAATATTGATAATATGATCTTTGCACATAGTAAATTGTATGTGTTATTGTGCCACTTTCGGTGGGGTCACTAGTCTGGAAGCTCCTCTATCCCACATTGGCATAGCAAATAAAGTGTACCTATTTTTATGTGCCAAGTGTTGTAGGCTGTGATACAATATAACAGACCCACATGAGAATTACCTCACTGGTCTCTTCTTCAGCTGTAATACACTGCACAGTGACCTGAAGAAGAGCACGATGAGACAGCTGTATACGCTGTGATTTCACCAATGAAGGAAGTGCTCCATTTAAAGGTATCAATCTGTCACAAGTCTACACTTCTCCGTTATCAAAACAGCTACTAGAACTTTGAATCCGAGCAGAGGTCACCCGCGCTATGGCCACTGGACAGGTACCAGCGGTCACCTCCCAGTGGGCTTTCAGCGAGGTGATCTGCTCGGTATCCCCGCGTGTTTTCTCCGGAGCTGCACCTCCTCTTTTAGTGCCCTTTTATTTTTATTCACAGGCGCACTTAATACGCGATTTCTGTTCATGTTTCGTTTATTGACGGATTTTTCTGGTCGGTCCCCAATAGAGACCAATCAGATGTTCGTTGTTGATAGAATCATTTCAACTCCAGTCCTCAAGGCCCCCCCCAACAGGTCAGGATTTTAAGATATCCCTGCTTCAGCACAGGCGGGTCAGTCTTTGACTGAGCCACTGATTGAGCCACCTGTGCTGAAGCACAGATATCCTTCAAACCTGACCTGTTGGGGGCCCTTGAGGACTGGAATTAGCCGCTGCTGTTCCAGATCTTTTTAACTGTTCCAGCAGTTGGCCAGCTCAGTAAGTTATAATAAGGTAGAAGCAGAGGGCTGCTGGCTGCATGGATACTCTGCAGGGCAGTGATCCCCTGTGCTTGTGCAAATCTATGTACAGCGCTGGATATGTTAACAGCCACATGAGATAACATACAGGTTAAGCAAATGCACATGTCAATTAACACAGTGTGAGCTATATTGCACTTAGAGTGTAAGCTCCTTAGGGGAGCGATTATTTTCTAAGATAATCATTGTATTGTCATTATGATAATGCTGTAAAGTACATATACATACAAACAATATGTCTCATTATAGAACGTATTGTCATTAATAATGACAATTATTATTATTAAAGTAATACTGTTCATTAATTACATACGTTTTATTATTATGATGATTATAACTATATGTAATCATGAGTTATATAGATTTTATTCATATTATTATTATTATTATTATTATTACAATGATACTATTCATTCATTTTAAAAATGATATTATAATGATTACAAAGAGTATTCATGAATTATATAAATTATTCTATTACAGTATTACATAGTTACATAGTAGATGAGGTTGAAAAAAGACTTCCGTCCATCAAGCTCAACCTATAATTCAAAACGTGGTATTCATAAATGATTGAAATTATGTTTTTATTGTTAAAATCATAGTATTTATGAACTATATAATAATAATAATAATAATAATTAAAATCATAGTATTTATGAATTTTAATAAATAATTATCATTATATTTTAAATCCTGGTATTCATTAAATGCATACAGTATATTATTATTTATGTTATTATTATTATCTTTCATGAATGATTACACAGTATATTATTGTTATTGTTATTATTATTATTATTATTATTATTATTATAATATTCACCTCTGTATAAAGAGAGACTGGTCAGTATTGGGTTAACCTTGCTGCCATGCTGGACATGCGCAGTAGCGCCCTCTGGTGTCATGTAACCAGATCTCTTGTTGGTTGCACTGGGAGGCGTTGGGAAGCTTCCCTGCCCTGATTTTAAAGGCCAGCAGCAGCAGCCTCAGCCTTGGAGACCATGAAGCCCTTGCATTTTATATGAGACCCTCACCCCCATAATCTGAGGTCTTCGCAGCAGGAGATCGCCCTGGCCCCGGCTCTCCTGCCTGGGGAGGCTGTGTTCTATCTGGAAGGAGGTGGGGAGGAGGAGAGCAGACATGGATGGGACCTCAGCCCTGGAGAAGAATGTGGCCGAGCTGACTGTCATGGATGTGTATGACATCGCCTCTGTGGTGGGCCAAGAGTTTGAGCGGGTCATTGACCACTACGGCTGTGAGGCCATAGCCAGGGTGATGCCCAAAGTGGTCCGGGTGCTGGAGGTCCTGGAGGTCCTGGTGAGCAGGAACCACATCAACCCAGAGATGGAAGAGCTGAGGCTGGAGCTGGACAGGCTGAGGCTGGAGCGGATGGACAGGATAGACAAGGAGAAGAAACACCAGAAGGTGAGGAGGGAGAGAGAGGGGGAGAGGGGGGAGGGAGAGAGAGAGGGGGGAGAGAGGGAGGGAGAGAAGGGAGAGGGAGGGAGAGGAAGGGAGAGAGAGATAGAGTGGGGGGGGGGGGGACAGAGAGGGAGAGACAAGAAGAGGGAGAGGGAGAGATCATCTCTCTTTATCCAGGAGGATAGGGGCTTCCCAACTGTTCTGCCCCCTGATCCAGTGAAATGGATAAGGGGCAGAGAGGGTGATGAGAGGGACATGGGAGGACCGGCCACACTTGCCATATCCAATCTGGGAGGTCTCAGTTTTGGTTCACTTACACAGTGTTCCTGATAGAAGAGGTCTGGTGAACCATCACTGAGTCTCACTTTATGAAGCACTTTTCTACTTAAATATAATTTTATTTGTATCCAGGAACCACAAATCTCACTTATTTTGGCCCAGACTGACCTGTTAGACTTTAATTGAATCTCACTCTTTGAAGTCAGCACTTCTGAATGCAGTCACCACACAGTACCTCGATTCTGTGCTGATAACATACATTCTGTGTTTGCTGTGTCCTTCAGGGAGAGGGAACACTGACATTGTACCATTCTGAGCCCAATTCTAAGCAAATACAGAGTTTGTTTAACTCTCCTCAATATAAACATGGCACAGCTTAAAACTTTACTGGTTATAAATACACCCTCCCTAACCTTGTACATCTTTTTCTTAGAGAATGAAAAAGAAAATAATACCACTCACCCAGTGCTTAAATCCCTTCCATATTTAGAATAAAGTGTACAATAGGATATTACTAGGGGTTAGCAAAATACACAGATTCCCAACAAGCTCTGAGAAACCCCAACCATTACCACATAATATATATATATATATATATATATATATATATATATATATATATATATATATATATATATATATATATATATATATATATATATATATATATATATATATATATAGAAACCCTGTCTTCCCATAAGAAAAGGCACAAAAGCAGCACAATATTGATTTCTATGGAGCATGCACCTTGACTTTACATTTGTTGCTTGGAGTGCTGGCTGCTGCTTTTTGTTATATATATATATATATATATATATATATATATATATATATATATATATATATATATATATATATATATGCATATAAGTGTCAAACGGAGTGCTAGTGGGAATTTTAACCCAGGTGAGTGTTAGGACTTGCTTTCGGTCATGCCTTGTAAGTGGCAGCAGGCTTAAAACGCTTTGGCCAAAGGGTTAAACTAAATGACCCTTTTTACAAGAGATATGTAGGTATTGCACTCTGTATTTTTGTCACAATGGAAGTAGCTTTGGGCATTTTTGTTTCTTGTTGTTTTTTATTTTTTGTTGTATTACTAGGAGTTAGAAGGCAGCAGATGAAAGGCACCAGGGTTAGTCAAAACCTTCACCTAAGTCTTGTGAGTGCGCCAAACTTGGGACCTTTATTTGGCGAAGCATTAGAAATGATAGTTTGACAAAAGTCACCAGGGGAAGCTGCCCCTGTAGAAACCCATATAATTCGCTAAACGTGGCGATTTTCACCCCACGTTTGCAGCCCTTCGCTACACTAAGCAAAGATCGCAAACGCTGAGAATGTTCATAATAAGTAAAAAAAAAAATGGGAACACAAAAAATAATAATCAGATTTACACTTTTTTTGGTTGTGAACTTCAATATTTCGTGGCATTTGTAAAATAAAAATAAACTTTTGCCAGACTTTTCACCACATGTCTTGGCTGGAGGAGAATCTCTCCCCCTCTTCCTCCATTGGAATCATTCTGTGCTGCCAGACTTCTGCCATTGCCAAGGTTACAGATATGTGCAGGAACTTCTGCAAAGTGGGACCAACTTGTCCCATATCAGGTGAGCCCACCCAAAAAAAAAGGGCTAATCTGGCAACATTGTTATATTTTTGTTTCTCAATCAGAGGAGCTTCATGGACTTGCAATGTTTAGAGATACTCGTTACCACTGTATGAGGTCATACATTCCTTTTCTGCTATGGCAAATATTTCTGAAGCCCATTTTGTTCTTGTAAAATGATACTTTTTGGGAATCGCCCTGCTACATTATATCCCATAAAACATATTTTATCACTACACAGTACATTTTGTTTCTATTTTCCCCTCCTACAATATGTACACAACACATAGCTGTAGCTACGTCCGGCCGTCCTGTTTCATTGTATTCTTGCCATACATTGTAAGTAAGGTATTGTTTGTAAAATATCCCCAAGTGTAAGGCTCACTCATTTAAACAGATATGTGTGTTTCTTTATCTCATCCTTTGAATGTAAGATTTAACATATTCGTTGGCACTAAACACCACATATGTTTCTATAATTATATAATGCAGGGTTTCTCAACCCCAGCCCTCCAGACCCCCCAACAGGTCAGGTTTTGAGGATATCTCTGCTTCAGCACAGGTGGCTCTTGACTGAGTCTCTGATTGGGCCACCTATGCTGAGCAGGAACTAATTGAGCCCCCTATGATGAAACAGGGACTGATTGAGCCACCTGTGCTGAAGCAGGGATATCCCGAAAACCTGACCTGTTGGGGGGTCTTGAGGACTGAAGTTTAGAGCCCCTGATATCATGTATTAATGATAGACCCTATAGAAGCCCGTGGAACCTTGGGATTTCATGAGAGGCCCATACCGTTTCTGCTCCCTTTTTTTCACATGAATAATTTAAAAAAGGTTATTTTGTAATGTTATAAATGATCCATAACATAGAAAACTATTCGTTTATTTAAAACAAGTAAGCCTTAAGGTAGAAGCTTTAAGTACACAGTGTAAGTGGGCTGAGCTTCCATAGAGTCACAGTGCGTTCCCAAAGGGCCCTGCAGCCCATAGAGTGTAGGTCTACACGAGGGACACAACCTGTTTCTCACACAAATCAGTCACCGTTTGATGTGTGTGGGAGCGAAGATCTGAGATGCTGCAGAGCGTTCTATAAAGAAGAAGGTACGGTGCCGGGACGTGTGTGTGCTTGTGCTGACATGTTGATGTTGCAGGAACTGGAACTGGTGGAAGATGTGTGGAGAGGGGAAGCCCAAGACTTGTTGAGTCAAATCTCCCAGCTTCAGGAAGAGAACAAGCAGCTTTTATCCAACCTGTCTCTCAAGGATGTCAATTTCACAGAGGAGGAATTCCAGAAGCACGAAGGTATCTGCAGAACGTAACGACAATTACATCCGTACATTATAGTTTTCCGATTGCACTTCTAGTGAGTGCGGTGCTGTACACAGACAGATAATAGTGGGGTGTATTCATTGTGAGGCTGAAGGACCTCAGTGCTGTGATGCAGCTACCACCCAACGAGTCTCTGCTCAAAGAGCTTGCAATCTATTTTTGGAATAACAGGCGATGAAAGTTGAGGTGACATGTGCACGGTCACACACACTAGGCACATATTGGCTAAGCAGTGTTATTCCATACAGGGATGTCAAAATCTTAGGCGCCTAAAATTGCCCCCCCCCCCCCCCGGCACCTATGTTGTGGCAAATCGCTGGGTGACTGGCATTCTATCTTTGGAATGCAGCTTTGTAAAGATTTGTTTTTCCCCATGTGGCGTTTAGATAGGAAAATCACAGGTCTGAGCCTGAAGAACAGACAGTCATACATGATATATATATATATAGATGTGTGTGTGTGTGTGTGTGTGTGTGTGTATGTATATATATATATATTTTATATATATATATATTTTATATATATATATATATGTATATATATATATATATATATATATATATATATATATATATATATATATATATACCTACCCAAAGTCTCAAATTGCAAAGCCAGTACAACCAACCTCACACTGATGAGACCCAAAAGGTCGAAACAGTCTGTCTGTGAGTGGGTACACTGGTTTTGCATCTCATCCCAGGCTATGTTTAAAAGCTGTAGAGAAGAATCCTAGGATTGGAGCGGATTGGAGCGGAGCACAGCGAGAAGAGAAGGGACCAGCAAGGTGTGGGTTAAAAATATTATTTATTGAAGAACATGGTATCGGGAACAAATACTCTGACGCGTTTCGGGCAAAAAAGTGCCCTTTATCAAAGAGATAAAGTGCCTCTTTGATAAAGGGCACTTTTTTGCCCGAAACGCGTCAGAGTATTTGTTTCCGATACCATGTTCTTCAATAAATAATATTTTTAACCCACACCTTGCTGGTCCCTTCTCTTCTCGCTGTGCTCCGCTCCAATCCTAGGATTCCTCTCTACAAAGACAAGATCAGCGTGATGCACGCACCCCAGGAAGCAGCTATTTCGTGAGTATTGTCTCTCCCCTATTATCCATGGGGAGTTGTTGACCAGCAACAGTGTAACAGTGAGAGAACCCTGTTCTGTGGAGTACTGCAAGAAACTGGTATGTTAACCCTTTAATTGTCTCCACTCTATGGACAGTCATGTGTTATTGAAGAGTCACTGTTTCTTACACACTGGGTCCAATACTCCCTTTAGGCTAATGTGCTTCTGTTTACACCATGATATGTGGACTTTGATACTTTGATATATGGATCTTCATTGTGTCTGATTCGGACTGAGACTGCTATTTGGACGTGTGTCTACAACTACCCATATGTTTAAAAGCTGTGTTTAAAACAGCGAGCATTGACTTAAGGGTTTCGTGTAATAATGGACTTGAGACAACAGGTGGCACTGTGTGCTCATTTGCATGTAATTTCCCAGAATCCCTTGCTGTGGTGGAAGCACTGTATGCTAGGTGATGATGGTGAAAAAGCAGGGTTGCAGACCTGTCTAAGGCACGTGAATGTGCTCACAAGTGATATCTTTATATGCTATATGGTATACGGTGGAGGGTTTTTAGTCACCTTTTCACCCACCATAATGAGAGAGAGAGAGAGAGAGAGAGAGAGAGAGAGAGAGAGAGAGAGAGAGAATAAAAACGTGATAAAGTGTCCAATCAAATAAGTAAAACAAAAATATGTAGTGATCAAGGGGGAGGCCTGTACTGAAGAGAGGCGCTGCTCTGAGGATAAACCTAATCCATACATGAACAAAAAGAGAAAAGGGCGCAAACCTCTGATAGTAAATGTCAATATGGGCAAGTTTAATAAAAACAGGGAAAGCAAAGTCGCTGTAACATTGAAATGACAAATATGACACAGGAGGCAATGAACATATAATAAAATACAATGCATACAAATGCATATAAAGAAACCCTGAAATGTCCCATCAATTGCTGAAAAACACCCAATGAAGGAGGATACGTGATATCCAAGTGAGGAATCCCTGCAAATAAATGGCTGGAAGCACAGCAGCAGGCTGGTGGAGGTTAATGGATAATATGTAGCACAATGCTGGCTGAATCCTGGCTGAGAGTATTGATAGAAAGTGTCAGTATGTAGCCAGTCCCATGGCAGGGAAAGAAAGCGCTTGCAGGGAGAAATGGGTATAGGGACAATCTCACCAATCTCACAGCAGAGGTAGATGATCCTGGAAGGTGCACAGATTAACCCGTCAGCTAAGCCCCTCAGATGCACAGCAGGGAGGCCAGAATGAGCTGATCGGGACAAGCACAGTGTGTTCACCAACCGGAAGGTACAGGAGCCCAACGATGTTAGTAGGGGCTACTAGCCCATACGCGTATAACCAGGCCTCACGGTTATTCTCCCCGCAATACATCTCTTAATTTTGCCGCCAGCTGCAAGGGCCTGAAATACTCTCTGATGCCTGAAATGTCGCCCCCTGCAGGGGGCGAATGGGACAGAGTTGGCCAGAGTTTGCGTTAATACTTGATGTCCGAGCACGATCCCATTCAGGGGCCCAGAAAAAAGTACTGGTACACTGGATCCCCTAATACAGGGGTTCTCAACTACAGTCCTCCACCCCCCCCCAACAGGTCAGGTGTTAAGGCTATTCCTGCTTCAGCACAGGTGGCTCAATCAGTGGCTCAGTCAAAGTGCTTAGTTCAGCACAAGTGGCTCAATCAGTGGCTCAGTCGAAGAGCCTACTTCAGCACAGGTGGCTCAGTCTTTGACTGAGCCACTGATTGAGCCACCTGTGCTGAAGCAGGGATATCCTGAAAACCTGACCTGTTTGGGGGGCGGTCTTGAGGACGGGAGTTGCACCCCCCTGCCCTAATACCATCACATTTCAACCTGTGCTCCTTGTACACGCATACACCATTCTAATCGGTGTCACACATTTAAATATAGCTCGGCTTGTTCAAGCCATTCCGGGGTCCAGGCAGACATGCCTTTCCGCGTCACTTTTATTAAACTAGAATAGAACAGCTCGGGTCGGAAATAGTGAAGCATATTCTGCTGAGCGAGAACGCCGGGCGCTGCATTGAGTCATTATTGCCTGGCTGGACATCTTCCTCTTCCTACAAGCCCCCTACTCCCTCTCCCTCCTCTGTTACTACATTGAAGAAATGGCCCACACTGCTACCCCCCCTTCTTTGCTTACTATGTTAAATATATTGGGACTTAAGTGTGCAATACATTATTTTAAACAGGGTTTGATTCAACTTGTATTATAATGTGTGCTGTGCCTCCATACTTCTGGTGCAGGGGGGGGGGCTCAGACTGTATTTAGTCAGGTGGTTAAACTGTCTCAACGTGAGAGATGTTTTTTTTAACACTAATGCATCACCATATATAACACATACAAAACTCTCCCCAAGCAGCATGATGTGAGAACACACAGTGTGAACACAGAACAGATAAAAGAAGAAAGCAAGTTATAAAATATATATATAAGGCGTGTGAGATTACAACGAGGGGATTGAACTATTTTGTTTTATAGAAGTTGCCTGGAGAGACCAATTAAAAATGTTGGTGTGCGCTTAATTACAATATAACAAACTTATGACAGCTCTTTTTACTGTAGTTTTAGATGTTTGGGCTGTGTCCTGTAGGATCACCATAGAAATGAGGATGTTTAGTTAATAAATGAAAACGTTGTCATGCTTTTATAACTACTTCCGAATCCCTTTGCTGCTATATCCCATTGTGTGTATCGTATATAACCATCACAAGCTTTGCTGCTATATCCCATTGTGTGTGTCGTATATAACCATCACAAGCTTTGCTGCTATATCCCATTGTGTGTGTCGTATATAACCATCACAAGCTTTGCTGCTATATCCCATTGTGTGTGTCGTATATAACCATCACAAGCTTTGCTGCTATATCCCATTGTGTGTGTCGTATATAACCATCACAAGCTTTGCTGCTATATCCCATTGTGTGTGTCGTATATAACCATCACAAGCTTTGCTGCTATATCCCATTGTGTGTGTTGTATATAACCATCACAAGCTTTGCTGCTATATCCCATTGTGTGTGTCGTATATAACCATCACAAGCTTTGCTGCTATATCCCATTGTGTGTGTCGTATATTACCATCACAAGCTTTGCTGCTATATCCCATTGTGTGTGTCGTATATAACCATCACAAGCTTTGCTGCTATATCCCATTGTGTGTGTCGTATATAACCATCACAAGCTTTGCCGTACTCTCCATGAAGAGGGTTGATGTAGATCTGTATTTTTGGGATCCCGTTGTGAAAATATTATACTTCACACAAGTGCCACTTGCTGCTTCCACAATATGCAATTCCAGTGGCTATGGCCAATGATTTACCCCGTGAGTTTCTGTTCTGAAGGTATTTGGTTAGTTTCAGTGTCCCCATCCATTAAAACACGCACGGTAACCTTCACATTTGGCTCCAGGTGACTAGCGTCTGAAGTGAGCTTCATGCAGAACAGAAACAATACCAGCCCCTCCTTCAGGACCACCATACATTGGCACATCGATACTTTCTGTGTGCGTAACTTGGGTCAGTACAAAGGGACTTTTACATTACAGGATAGAAACATTTGGTGAAAGGATTAGCTGATATTTCACTATACTACTATACAGGTATATATAGAGAGAGAGAAAGAGAGAGATCATACCAATATATATATATATTTGCTTTGTGGCATGAATTCACGCCTACCTTTAATGACACCCTATATCAGGGATAGGCAACGCCAATCCTGACCAACGGGTGTTCCTGGCGCAGATTGCAATGTGCAATATAAAGTGCAGATTATCCCAGTGATTTGCTAAACACTGATACCACACAATGCTGTTACTCCACACACCCAAATCCTCTGGTTGTAGGGACTCCTTGTAGACCTCATATGGAGAAGAAGACACAAATGCATAGAGAATAGTGCATAATGCGTTCACACTTTACTCAGATACAAACAACACAGAGGGAAGGGACAACTCACAGTGTTTTAAGTGAGAAAAATGCCTTTATAGCGTGATACTGTCTGCTATGAGATTCACAAAGCAGTGATAAGTGCTTTTAAGTGGGAAAAAATGCCATTATAGCACAATACTGCAGTGTTATCACTGCTCTGTGAATCTCACAACAGGCAGTATCCCGCTATAAAGGCATGTATCTCACTTAAAAGCACTTATCACTGCTTAGTGGATGAGCCCCTGAGTATGAAGTAGGATGTATTATCACCATGCAGTGAGTGAGAAATGAACGATGCCATTATTTAGCATCTGCATCTGACTACTCTCTCAGGTTTGCAACATGTAATTCTGCTTTTTACACAGACAGTTATTACTAGCTCCGACCTGCAGATAAATTGACTCCTAAAAGTGGGGGGGGGGGGGGGGGGGGAAATGACAACACGATATGCAAAATGTGTTCACACAAAAAAAACACGCGCTCATGTTGTAATGTAGTTAAATATTGGCCAATTTCCAAAGAACTCTAGCAAGGTAGAACTTTTTTGTTTTAAACAAATTGACTCTGTTTTGCCACTGGATTTAAGAATGACCTATGGCAGGTAAGCCCCATTCTCACTGCAATGCCGGTAATGAGATACACACAAGTTGATATCTCATGTATCAGTGGTTCCCAACTCCAGTTCTCAAGAACACCCAACAGGTCAAGTTTTAAGGATATCCCTGCTTATGCCCAGGTGGCTCAATCAGTGACTCACCTGTGCTGAAGCTGGGATATCTTTAAAACCTGACCTGTTGGGGGTTCTTGAAGACTGGAGCTGGGATCCAATGCATTATGTTATATTTGTAGTGTATTGAATGAAGTCCAAATCCAACAAGCATCTCTAATAATGTACTATCATTTCTTTTGTATAAAGTGCTGTGCGTGATTGAATCTTTGAGCCAAAGGGATTGCAATCTAAGGCCTGGGACAGAGGAGCAAACAGCGCTGAGCCGCGCTCCTGCTCTGCCTCACCTGCTCCAAAATGCTGCTTTTTCCTGTCCTTGCAGGCGAGGCAGTGAGCGCGCTCAGGGGGCGGAGGCGTGCCAGGAGGCGGAGCGGGAGACGAGGCTAGTCCCTCGCTCCCATTGGATGTGAGCGGTCACGTGACCGCTCACATCGCTTCCCCGAGCGGCAAATTTGAAACCTGCCTGTCTCGGCAAAGTTTCTCAGCCTCCGCACGCATCAGCGCGCATGCAGAGGGAGAAACTATAGCCCCGCTGATGACAGATGCAGGGGCTTTGTGCATCTGCTCAGCGCGGCTCAGCCCGCCTCAGCGAGCTTAAAACTCACTATGTCCCAGGCCTTATTCTGCCAAAGAGACACAATAACCTGCAAAGGCATGCAACCCACAGAGATTTGTGAGGAATCTCACTACAGCGCCGCCTCTCTGATACTTTGTGTTATAAATCACATACATGGATCTCTTCTAACTCTTCAGGAGACAGGAAGACTAACTCAATAGCTTTTTTTTATATGTCTAATGTAGCAAACGTGTATATATACAGTTTTACCATTGTAACAAGGTCAAGCCTGCCCTTCAGGTCAAAAGGGGTGTACAATTCATTGGAGACCACTGTAGCATTGAAAGAAGGTAGTGGACCACGCGCCTCGCAATCTGTTGGGCTGAACAAATACAGATACAGGTATAGCGGACGGTTTTGATGGGGGGAGGGGACTCCTGCTAAAATAGCGGTGGCCAAGTCCAGTCCTCAAGGACCACCAACAGGTCAGGTTTTAAGAATATGCTTGCTTCAGCATAGGTGGCTCAATCGAAGACAGAGCCACTGATTGAGCCACCTGTGCTGAAGCAGAGATATCCGTAACACCTGACTTGTTTGTGGCCCTTTGAGGACTGGAGTTGGCCATCAGTCAACGATTGAGTCACCTGTGCTGAAGCAGGGATACGCTGAAAATCTGATCTGTTGCTAAACTAGGGGTGGCCAACTCCAGTCCTCAAGGGCCACCAACAGGTCAGGTTTTAAGGATATCCTTGCTTGAGCACAGGTGGCTCAGTCTTTGACTGAGCTACCTGTGCTGGAGCAGGGATATCCTTAAAACCTGACCTGTTGGTGGCCCTTGAAGACTGGAGTTGTCCACTCCTGTGCTACACAATGCTGACTCAATAATGGACTAAAGGTGACGCTCAGTGGTAGTAACGCAGATAAACCCAGGTTCGAGTCAGTGTCAGCTTCTTGTGACCTTCAGCACACTTCCCTGTGCTTCAAGTGCCAAAAAATAGATGGTAAGCTCTTTGGGGCAGGGACTAACGGTGCCGTCTATGTACAGCCCTGCATACACTGTCAGCACTATATGAGAATAAAATATATGATTATTTCAAATTAAAATCAGTCACCAGTGCTCTATGGGCCATGAATCCAGTGTCTGTGTTCAGGTTTTGTGATGTTCAGTGTCTTTATGTACACAACGCAACACTATCGGCAATCCGGTTCCTCCAGGCACAGTGAGAGCATGCTTCTGTACGGTAGGCATACATACACTGGATCTTGTATCACACTCTTCTGGTTTTCACAAGGTATGTCGGAGAGAGAAAGACAAGTGATGAAGAAGTTGAAAGAGGTGGTGGACAAGCAGAGGGATGAAATCAGAGCCAAAGATCGGGAGCTGGTACTAAAGAGCGAGGACGTGGAAGCAGTGAGTGGTGGAATCCTTTTTATTACTATCCGCGTACATTCATAACATCGCAGCATACATTCAATGGGATTAGAGGAACACAGACCCACATATAGAAAGAAGCTGAGAAATCCAGGAATCCTACACTTTAAATGATATATCAGGAGAGAAGACACACCACATTGGACTGGTAATGTTGATGACACTGAACTGGGTTTCTGATGGCTCTTGATGACATTGGACTGGGTATCTGATGGCTCTTGATGACATTGAACTGGGTACCTCATGGCTGTTGTTGACATTGGACTGGGTATCTGATGGCTCTTGTTGACATTGGAATGGGTATCTGATGGCTCTTGATGACACTGAACTGGGTATCTGATGGCTCTTGATGACACTGGACTGGGTATCTGATGGCTCTTGATGACACTGGACTGGGTATCTGATGGCTCTTGATGACACTGGACTGGGTATTGATGGCTCTTGATGACACTGGACTGGGTATCTGATGGCTCTTGATGACACTGGACTGGGTATCTGATGGCTCTTGATGACACTGGACTGGGTATTGATGGCTCTTGATGACACTGAACTGGGTATCTGATGGCTCTTGATGACACTGGACTGGGTATCTGATGGCCCTTGATGACACTGGACTGGGTATCTGATGGCTCTTGATGACACTGGACTGGGTATCTGATGGCTCTTGATGACACTGGACTGGGTATCTGATGGCTCTTGATGACACTGGACTGGGTATCTGATGGCCCTTGATGACACTGGACTGGGTATCTGATGGCTCTTGATGACACTGGACTGGGTATCTAATGGCTCTTGATGACACTGGACTGGGTATCTAATGGCCCTTGATGACACTGGACTGGGTATCTGATGGCTCTTGATGACGCTGGACTGGGTAACTGATTGCTCTTGATGACACTGGACTGGGTAACTCATGGCTCTTGATGACACTAGACTGGGTATCTGATGGCTCTTGATGACATTGGGCTGGGTATCTAATGGCTCTTGATGACACTGGACTGGGTATCTAATGGCTCTTGATGACACTGGACTGGGTATCTGATGGCTCTTGATGACACTGGACTGGGTATCTGATGGCTCTTGATGACACTGGCCTGGGTATCTCATGGCTTGTGATGACACTGGACTGGGTATCTGATAACCCCAAATGACATTGGACAGGGTATTTTCAGGGCCCCAGATGACACCAGTTATACAGAAGATAATTCCACTACAGCAGGAACATTTCTGTGAACGAAAAAGATGATTATAAGATAAAAGCCTCAGAAATATCAATTATTCGGCCTATACAATTGTATTTATAAACCCGATAACAACATGTTATATTAGTATACTATACTCTAAATGCACTATAAACCCCTCACCCAGTAATACACTGTATTTTTGATATGTGGGCACAATAAGTGAAGGCAGCTTGCCAAAGTGAATCTACCTTTATCCTTTTGTTGTTTCTGGGTTTGGGGGGTTACTCACCTATAACGTATACATGGCATCTTCTTGTCCAGTGGGCTAATAACACACAAATCATGTAGGAGGGAAAGGGTTACTTATTGAGGGTTTTGGAAGAGGGCATGAGGCTGGCCAACATGAGGGCATGAGGCTGGCATGAGGCTGGCTCATTAGAACCAAATTGCGAAGTGCCAACACCCTTTCTGTGGGACGCCATCAACGAACGCTCAAGTTAAAGACGGCTGGACATTTTTCTCTCTTGCTAATTGATTCCCAAGTGGGCACTGGTTTTACAGCAAATATAAAGATCACTTGTGAGCACATTCACGTGTCCGAGAGGTCTGCCACCCTGCTTTTCAGCATTCTCTCCTAGCGTACAGTGCTTCCGCTGCAGCAAGGGACTCTGGGTAATGGACATGCACAGTCTCACCTTTTTGCTTCTTATCCATTTTAACATGGAGCCCTGCTTTTAGGAAGACTTGATTTACAATCCTGATTGTCAATGAAGCAACGTGAGAGTTTTATTCTGTTGTTGTAAACCACCTAATACATAGTAAATACATCCTCATTCCTACCCTTACCCCAGGGGTGCACAATCTTTTCTCCCTGAACCCCCCTGTCTGCTCTCCTTCCCTGCTCGCGCGACCCTCACCCCCGCTCGGCTCCGGCATCAAATAACCCCTCAGGGTCATGTGATGTCACGTGAGCCCTCAGCGTCATTTCACGCCAAGTTACCATGACAACGCGTCGCTGAAAGCCAAGGTAAGTTAGTTATAGTGACCTCGCGCGGTCCCCCGGAATTTAATTTAAATGCCTTGTGGGAGAGTGCGGAGCCTCTGTAACTGTCGCACCCCCCAGTTTTGGCACCCCTGCCTTACCTCATAACACGGCGCCCCACACTTCTTTGCTTGCCTATTTTTTGTTGGCAAAACCACATTTGCAGGAAACGCCCCTCGTCCTTTTTTGTTAATTTTGCATTAATCTGCATGTAAAAAACGCTATTGGTGCAGAGAACACAATATGCTCTAAGCCAGGGGTAACCAACTCCAGTTCTCAAGGGCCACCAACAGGTCAGGTGTTCAGGATATCCCTGCTTCAGCACAGATGGCACAATCAGTGGCTCAGTCGAAGAGTGAGCCACCTGTGCTGAAGCTGGGACTTGTTGAGCCACCTGTGCTGAAGCGTGGATACCCTGTAACCTGCACATGGTGGGGGCCCTTCAGGACTGGAGTTGGTCACCCATGTACTAAACAATGAAGAAAAAAACTTTTACAAATCGGTCTGGGGGGACGACGGCAAAATACCGGGCAACCTGCTGGAGCTGGGGCGTTTGCCTCACTTTTTAGGATTTGATCGGTCTAACGGCGGCCTGTGTTTCTCTCTTCCATCCCGGCGCAGCTACAGCAGCAGCAGAGCCGCCTGATGAAGATCAATCACGACCTGCGCCACCGCATCACCGTGGTGGAGGCGCAGGGGAAGTCTCTGATTGAGCAGAAGGTGGAGCTGGAGGCGGATCTGCAAACGAAGGGGCAGGAGTCGGGAAGCATGAGAGCGGAGATCAGCAAACTGAGGGACAAGCTGAAGGGCGACCAACGCCACAACGGGCAGGAGACAAACGTGAGAGGGATGATCAGTGCGCTCCGGCCCGTCGCCGGCATTTCCAGGGCCTAGAATGGAAGTGGCTTGTTGAGCAGGGGATGGAAGAAGCTACAGACATCTTGTAGGGCAGACGGAGGCAGACGGTGCTGGGGCCCTGCAGAGGAAGTGGCCCAAACCAGTCTCCCACCGGCTCGTGGAAGCTGGGCCTAACTTTCAGTCGGTCAAGTCCAACATCGCCCAACCGGGCCCCCCCCCCCTCCACCGGGTCCAAGCACCAGTCTGCCCCCCTCGTGCCCTACAAGTTGTCCATGGTGGCAACCCTGTGGACTTAGGGGGTATGGAGTACCACTACTTTTTAATTTACAATCCCAGAGTACCACTATTTAATTTTACAACCCTAATGAACCTCTGCTATGTTATTAACAGAGTTTCCTTTATTATGTAAAGAACAATGATTTATTTGAGGAACCCTTTGCCCTTGTCTCCTTGTTAAGCATAAATACTGAATAAAGACCCGGTCTGAATAGCTTTCCCTGCGAGTTAGATAAATGGTCACGGTTTCCGTGTTCCCTTCTTCCGCTCAGCAGGCCGGAGCGATGAATGACGACTGTATCTTTGAGTCGGACAAGATGCCCCCAGACCCCAGCCGGCCGCGGTTTACATTGCAAGAGCTGCGAGACGTCTTACACGAGAGGAATGAGCTGAAAGCCAAAGTGTTCTTGTTGCAGGAAGAGCTTGCCTACTACAAAAGGTAAAACAGCCATGGCTGAGAGAAAGGGCTCTGTTTACTAAGGGGTGCTAGGTCGTAAGGCACCCAAGGTCAGTTAGAGCTTAGTACCCACTTAGCAAATATGAACCAAAGGGGGTTAAAATTTATCTACATCAGGGGTGGCCAACTCCAGTCCTCAAGGGCCATCAACAGGTCAGCTATTAAGGATATCCCTGCTTCAGCACAGGTGGCTAAATCAGTATGAATGAGCCCCCTGCGCTGAAGCAGGGATATCCCTAATACCTGATATTTGTTTTATTTAACCACCGCATGCAATTAGGATAAATAGTACGGGGCTACCTCCGTGTGATGAGGATAAGCAGCCTGATCTGACACAGACTCTCCCAAAGCACCAGTACATAGACGTAAAGCATTATCCCTACTTCATTCTTACACATACTATCCCGGCCCTGGCTTTATCTTCTGTGATCAATTTCCTGTATCTTCTGCATTCCTCTGGGATAACCTGTATAAGGGGGCGGCTTCTTTTATATCCAGCGTCTACTGTTCGAGCCTAAATCGTGTTTGGTGGCTAAGGAGGGAGCACTGCGAGAGACGTTCAGCTTCTCTGGAGATGTATTTCCGTTCTGTCTCCTACAGCTGTGTTTGGCATGATCTAGTTTCATACTGAACATTAACCCCGTCTGTGCAGGAATGCAACACGCCAGTAACACACCAAGTCATACTCTGTCTGTTATGGGGATTCCACAGTCCAGCGTATTGCATAGTGCTAATGACTATTTATATACACCAATAGCTCCCAAAATCTAATTGGATAGATAGACAAAGACTATAACTCTTGCACCCTGCATCATTAGTGTGAGGTTAGTTTATACTTGCTTGCAAGTATAAACCAACCTCACACTGATGATACCCATCAAGGTTGAGACATGCCTGTGAGTGGTTTGACTTGCTTTGCTAGTCCCATGCTGTGCTTAAAAGCTGTGTGAAGGGCGATGCATCTGCTTAAATGGGCTCCATGTGTATGGATATTCCAGGTAAAAGGTGACACATTGTGTGCTCATTTGCATGTCATTTCCCAGAATCCCTTGCTGCAGTGGGAGCACTGTATGCGTTGGACATCCATAGTTAATTTTGCTAACATGTTAACCCTAATATGACACGCTGCTGTATATATATGTATGGAGCCCTCTCTGGCGATATATGTGGAGCATTACAGGGGCACTGTGTGTATTTATGTATCTAGTTCCGTTAAAATGTGTTTAGATTTATGGCGTTGGATCCCATTATGGTATGAGCATCTAATAACTCCTTCTGTAACCACTCCCCAAACATGACCACACCCGAGGGCCTTAGTCAAAGTACCTTGCTACACTGACTCATGGTCAAAAAGGCCTTTCTGGTCACCAATTTGAGGGCAAAAAACTCAGTGTCTGTGCCCGACACACAGCCCTCAATACAGGATTATTAATTACCAATAACAAATAAAATAGGAGTGTACCCAATATTTACTGATCTATTCTGCTAGATACAGACATTTTTCTACTGCACATTGCCATCTTGTACAATTGTATTTACTGCTTTGCAATTGTTGCCAAATCTCCTGTATATAAAATGTGACTGAGACATTTTTTCTTCCCCTTTTTTAGTGAAGAAGCAGAAGAGGAAAACAAGCTTCCACAATCTTCCCCCATAATGACCCCCAAAACATCCACCCCTCCTCAGGAGTCTGGCATCAAACGCCTGTAAGTAATAATACCCTGACCATATACTGCATGTTTATGCGCAATGTTGCGTAGTCTTTTAAAGTATCGTTATAGATCTCCTGATACACGCTCTTCGCCTTGCTTTATAAGATCAGATCTTCTCAGTAAGGGTGCACAAAGATGCTTGGGGTAGAAACGAGGATACCTTAAGTACGGCCGAAAGCCAAGGAGCACATACTGTGGGTGCAGGGTCTGAGTTTTTACAGCAGGTAGGAATTAGGCAGAATAAGTGGCTCGTACCTGCGCTCACATTCCGAGTGCTTTCAGGTGCAAAGAACAGAGTGCAGTAACACCTGTCATTTCTGCTTTACTGCATCTTATAATGAAGCGCGCAGGGTCTAATACTGCAGAATATTGCTAAGCTGCGATATCGTAGATGAGGGGTCAAGCAGCAATACGGGTTCACTTTAAAATATATATATATATTATATAGGTATCACCGAATACTGAAGAACTAATTTATTCTGCACTATCGCAACTGGACTAACACGGCTATTTTCTGCTCTATATATATATATATATAGGGAACCATGTTAAAAATGGTTATTGAGGCAAAAAGTGACACTGTGTGCTCATTTGCATGTTATTTCCCAGAATCCCTTGCTGCAGTGGAAGTGCTGTATGCTGGGTGATAATGGGGAAAGGCGGGGTTGCAGACCTGCCTAAGACATGCAGATGAGCATACAGCTATATTTGCATATATATATATATATATATATATCAATCCTGTAATACACACACATATATATATATATATATATATATATATATATATATATATATATATATATATATATATATAATGTGTGTGTATTACAGGATTGAAGCAGAGGGTCTCTGGGGCTGAACCCCATTAATTTCAGCTCTGGGGACCCCCTGCTTGCAGAGATACTTACCTCCGTAGGGGTCACCGGTAACTCTTTGGAGTTTAAAGGTCCTGGTCACGCAGGCCAATAGGAAGCCGCGCTGGATGACGTCACAGCTTCCCGTTGGCCCGTGTGACGCGGGACATTTAAACGCTGCCATTCGATTAAGGATCACAGTTTCTCTGCTTGTAGGGATACCGGCACCACTACGGAGGTAAGTATCTCTGCAAGCAGGGGTTCCCCAGAACTGAAATTAACGGGGTTCAGCTCCGGAGACCCCGGTTTCAAACCTGTAATAAACATTTTTTATTTTAAAAGGTAACCCACCTTGCAGCTTTAAGCAGAAGCCGGCATTGCAAGGGGACATATAGAAGTGTATATTTTCACCTAGCGTTTACAGCATATGTTAGAGATGTTTTATAAAGCAGAAAGGCAATGCAGTGTAGGTACCTATTAAAGACATCTGCACTGAGGTCAGGCAATGAATAAAAGATTAAGCGATTGCAATCTGAGGATTAGGCCAGATGTAATCAGAGTCCAATTTGGAGTAATGCATGGAAAAAGCAGCAAAGAAGCTTGCTTGTCCGGCTTGCCATGCAGCTACTAGATAACTACTTGTTCATTTTTGTCTTTGCTAATGTGGCTTTTTAAGCCTTTCTTTAGAAGGGGAATGCAGAACAATGCAGTGCACTGCAACGCCATCTTGTACCGAAGAGGTTAAGATTGTTAGAGACTGACAAAGCCACAGAACCAAAGGGGGTTATTCACACATGGCCAATAAGACCCGACACGCTGAGAATAGCTCACGTGTTACACAATAATGCTTTCACAATGACTCGTATGCTGAATGGACAAAGCGTGCAACTCAATGCATTCCTAGAACTTGTAGCAATGTACAGCACTCCAAGGTTACACAATGTCAGCTAGACACTCGTTAAATGTGTATCCCACCGCATGTGCTGGGGCCAAACAAAAGAGCTTTTCAGCAATAAATCACAGACTGTTCCTCACAGCTGAAAACCAGGAACCGCTTCTCATATTACCAACATCTTGTAATGCAGGGGTGGGCAACTCCTGTCCTCAAGGGCCAGCAACAGGTCAGGTTTTCAGGATATCCCTGCCTTCAGCACAGGTCTGAGACACCTGTGCTGAAGCAGGGGAATCCTGAAAACCTGACCTGTTGGTGGCCCCTGAGGACTGGAGTTGCCCACCCCTGCTGCAAAGTGATTCCAGCTAAACGTTGTGAGCATCAGCTGCCATTTCCTTTTTGTTTATGAAAATATATGTTTGGGGTCATTAATCCCAAATCGTACTGTACTATACCCTAGCCAGGCCTACTCCACTACAAGCAATAATAATAACAACAATAAATATGTACATTAAAGCCATCTAATCCAAGGTCATGCATCCATCACCCGCACAGTGAAGTACGGTTTCACATGTCCTCTTAAGGACGTCCTTGAATCCTTGGCCCGAGTAGCTTACAGTCTAATTTTTATATCTGAGGCACATCAGTCTATCACTAACAGACGCAGGCCCATATTTATTAAGCTGTTCTAAGCCATGAGCCACCTTGCGGACCATTTAGGTAAACGGGCCCAACTGGGCCTCATGGCGAAGCGTCACTTTGTAAGTATGCTCCGAACACAAGAGTCTGCATAATGAAGACCCCACTTCACTTGAATGGGCTATCGCGGGTCTTCCAGCACTAGGCGCTTACGGCAGAGCGTTGCTTCGTAAATATGTCCCTTTGTGTTAAATAAAACAACCTAAACACCACATTCCGGCTCCGCAAACCCCCATCAACAAAGATGTTTTCGTCTTTTTTTAGTGTTGAATATCATCCAACATACAGTTATTTGCTTATTTTTATATCATGGCTTGTCTGTCTCCTCTCCTCGGCGGTGTGTTATTCCAGGTAACAAGGTCTTCCTTTGCACCCGAAACCAGTTTCATACTCCCCGAGCATGCCTTGGCCGTCACATGCATGATTACAACATCTCCCATCCTGTCCCCATGTACTTTGGTCCTCCCCACGTGCTGTGGAACATTGTGGCCCTTGCAGAATGACAGTTGCACTTCACATAACTGTTGTATACAGTTATGTGTAGCAGAGTTGTGTACTTGCATCTTTCATTCACTTCACATGCAGTGTTGCAAGATCCTGCGGCAGTGAAAGCGTTAAGCTCAGAGCAGCCCACCCAGTGCAGCCCACCCAGAGCAGCCCACTCAGAGCAGCCCACTCAGAGCAGCCCACCCAGTGCAGCCCACCCAGTGCAGCCCACTCAGAGCAGCCCACCCCGTGCACATGAAGGTTTTTTGCTCCCAAACAAAAATCGGATTATTATTTTTTTTGGTCCACAACCAAACCGGGTTCTGATCCCAGCTCCTGGGCGCAGAGACGTTCTGCAAATGAAGCAAAAGTATCCAAAATTGGACAAGTTCAATTTGGATCGGTTTTATAATAATAATAACTATTTCCTATAGCACTTTTCTCCCAATTTTATTTTATTTATAAAATATTTTACCAGGAAGTAATACATTGAGAGTTACCTCTCGTTTTCAAGTGTGTCCTGGGACATATGTAATGGGACACAGCGCGTCACAATCACAGTGTAGCGCGCGGTACGCAGCACATAGGAATGTTACAGGCACAGATGAGCTTACACTCTATTATTGTTGTGTCCAAGGCTCAGGAAGTGGTACTTGGATCCTTGACATCTGCTGTCCTCAGTAGCCAATACATACAATACAAGTCAGATCCGACATTAGCTTTTTCAGTTGACTCCGTCCTTCATTCAAATTGATGCATCACAGAAAAGAAAAGAACGGTTAACATGGTTTTTTTCACACAATATTGGGTTGTGCGGTCGGTTTCAGCTATGCAGAATGGCATGCACAATCTCCCAGTTCCCAGAAGCTGGGTTTCAGAACCTGGTTTGGTAGTGAAGCAATAAAATAAACCCAATGACTTTACCATCAAGAGACTGGAGACCAGTTCTGCTTTTCCAAAGCTCCATCGTCCATAAAAAGAACCCCCTCCTACTACCCAGAATGCCCTGGGATTCGAGTTAGAACACAAGGATTGGACCAAAGACTCATTATGAAATCAGACCATTGAGTTTGTTTGAAATATGCATTCCGTAGGGTGTTTTGTTGTTTTGTTTTACCTATTACAATCCTGTTGTGTTTAATTTAAAACGGGATGCGACGCGAGGTTTAGAGAGAGTGGCAGGAGAAACCACTCGCTGATCACAAAGTGAAAATTAGACTTAGGATAGGAAAATAGCTTTTAATAGCAATACATTTGGAGAGAGGCGGTTTCAGGATCAGCTCAAGAAGCAAAGCAAATAGACACACTTTTCTTTTGATACTTTTTACTGCTATATAATACAGGATGTTAGTTTTCAGGAAAGGGATCTGGTGCACAAAACACGGCTTCACTGTGACAGCGGATGTAATTATTCCTTGCAATGTGACATACCTTATTCTACACTCATCTTGTCTGTACTTTGTTAACTAGGCTCTTTACAGCTATAATGCCCATGGTAGCAGCTGGGTTGATTCCAGATGATCCCACTTTGCAGCCAATCAGAAGGCTTGTTTCCCTTGTAGGATTTTTTCTCTCTTTGTAATGCCGGGTGGTGTTTCTGCATGCATAGGTGTGTCTGTCCATGTGTGCTGCTCGTGGCATTCTGATTGGCTGATTGTGGGATTGGTATAATAAAAAAAAAAAAAGTAAACCAATTAGCTGCCAATCAGAATGACCAACTAAAAATCTCAGAAAGGAAAAAGAGCCCCCCCCCCCCCAATGTTCCAGACCTTGGGGGTCATGTAGAGACCAAGAACAGCAATTAGGAAAATGACTCCAGTGCATTTAGTCGAAGACGCTGCTCGGATCTGTCATTGAAACTCCACAGATCCATCAATTTCTCCTAAATGAGCGATTGTCCTCACCCCCGCACACACTCAGATTGTGGTCGTGCGGGAGCTGGGCAAGCAAAGTGCCATTTTGGCTATCTCCCCCCCCCCCCCCCCCTTAGAAAATATTGCACCAATTATAATTAATGTAACAGCAACAGACCAGTGATGTACTCAGAACTTTCCAAAATGATCATACTGGCAATTTCCAAAGGTAGGAACACGAGTCAGGTAAATATTGTAACCCCTTCATCTCTGCTTTATCTCATGAACGCGTTCGTTGAATAGATATAGTAAGATGTTGAACAAAATCTAATGTGAGATATTGAATTCAGTTTCCCTTAAAGCGGCAATCCTCCCCCCAAATGGCCAGGAGGTTAGCGGATACCTTGCACCCCCAGCAGTCCCGCTCTTAAAATGTCAAACTCATATCTCCTGATCGAAGCATCAGGTGGGAAAAAGGAAGGTACGGTCGGCACAGGCCGCAGCTGCTGCGTTCACACGAGCATTCATTTCAAGGCCACCAGCAGAAGCATTCATTATAATCACAGATCCTTATGTACATAGGTTCGTCAGATAACAACAGGGCTAACTAACACTGCATTGTGTGATTTACACACGTGAGCTCAGAAGTCGTTATGCTGCGCTTATAGTGCCGGCGAGAGCGACGCAGCGTCAAAACAAATGCATTGGCGCCGTCGCGTGCGCTTATACTTGGCGCGACGGCTTGGTCGCGATCGCTGGAAGTCATCTCAATTTGATTTTTCCAGCGACCGTAGCCTGACGTCGCCAGCACTATAAGCGCGGCCTGATTCTTCTACTGCAAACAGGGCCGTGACAAATTACCGCCGGCGTTCACCATCCAACCACAGCCGCTCTCAGCCTTAATTAAAGCAGGACGCAGAGCTGACATCACACCATCATTTTATTTCCTTATGCCTGTGTATCACTTCTTTATATTGGGTAAATATCTCTCCTGAAACATGTCTGCAAATTATATCTTTTTAAAGTCATTATTTGCTTATTGCAAACACCTCGTACCCTGTATAAGGGCGGCGGCAGCAGGAGTTTGCATTATGGCGCTTTGCAGTGGTACTACACCAGGAGCGGCCAACTCCAGTCCTCAACGGCCACCAATAGGTCAAGTTTTCTGGATATCCCTGCGTCGGCACAGGTGGCTCAATCAACGGCCGAGCCCCTCATTGAGCCACCTGTGCTGAAGCAGGGATATCCCCAATACCTGGCCTGTTTGTGCCTCTTGAAAACTGGAGTTGGCCTTCCCTGTCCAATGGGGTACAGAGTAACTACTTTTTTTTTTTTTTTTTTTTAAATGATGATTATTATTTACAACCCCGCTGTACCTCGGCTTCATTTTCACACATTTACCACTTTATTTTTAAAGAACAAATCATTTATTTTCAATCTTACAGCATACACATAATTTAAATATTTAAAAAAACAAAGTCTAGAGTTTTGCTTCAATGACTATTAAAAACAAACAAACAAACCTGTTTTTCCCAAATCAGACAGTATTACTGCATTTTTATTTAAGCCACTTCGACCTGCGACTCTGATAATACCATGATCCCATTATAAGATATATTTCTTCCTCTCTGTCCCCCAATGTTCCATATACTGGGAAGCAACTTCTCAATGCTGGAGTAAAGACCATCTCCATTCTCATGAATGGGATCAAACATCTTCTCTGGCCCAGGGAAGCGGCCTCACACTACAAAGAATAAGGGTGCTTGTGTTTGGTAGCACGGAAATGCGGATGCATGGCTGTTCCAACCAACGGCAAAAGAATTCGGGGACTGCGCTGTAACGGCAGTGTTTGTTACTGCCCTAAACGCAGAGTGATGGTGCACAGAGCATGGCGAGCCGTGTGCGGTTTTAATAGCATGTCAAATAAAACGGTTTAGATTATTCAAATGACTAGGGACACGCTCAGTAAGGAGCAGTCATTTTGAAGTTGGATGTAGTTGACAACAGGGAAGATGTATTGGAATGGGAAGATTATCACTTTCAGTGGCCACCATCAGTGAAAGGGTTAAGGATCATTACTAGCTACAATACGTGTGTGTAGGGACCACTCCCTGTTTTTAAAGTATGTATATTACCTTTAGCCCCAGCCTATTTTGTTACCAACACGTTACCGTTTAGCCCAGTGGCGCTCAAGCAGAGTCCTTGTGGGCTACTCTTAGACCAGGTTTTTAGGCGTTCTCGAATTTAAACATATTTAGGGGTAAATTGTATATACTTCGAAGCGGATATTCGGGATGTTTTTGGCCACAAATCCCCATTGAAGGCAATGTGGATATTCGGGCAAAAAAGCCAGAACGTCCGCTTTGGAGTATATACAGTACTATTTACCTCGTAACCTACTAACCAATGTCTTCATTATTACTAAGACAATTTGCTTAGGTATTGCTTGTTTGGGAGCCCTAGAGGACTGCATTTGAGCACCACTAACCAATAGGAAGTACAAGAGAACAGTCAACACAAACTTACCAGCGAAGGACATTGTCTCCACATTCCCTGGACAGATACAACCACTTGTCTTAAACCCTATGATGCTAGAGGCCAGCAAAGCATTCCAGACCCTACTGGTAGCGAAGATGTTTAACCAGGGTGGGAAGATAAAACATATCTAACTGGATGAGCTACCTCCAATAATCTGGAGTCATCCACTACAAACAAACCAATCAGCAAATTGGAATTGTATCTATGTCCCCTTGCTTAAATATCAGCTCAGAAGATCTGGAGCTGTGTAACAAATGGACATTAATAATTCCAGATCCTACAAGCTTGTGTTGCGGTAGGGCACCTAGATGAGTTTATCAATCTGACGGTTCTTTCTTATCTCCTTAGATTTAGCTTTTTCTCACGGGATAAAAAAAGGATGCCAATGACACAGAAGAACGTCGACTTTCAGGAGTCTTTTGGCGCCTGGGCGGATTACAACAAAGATGACGATTATACAGAACAAGGACAAGAAGCGTTACAGCACATGTGACAAACGGGACATGGTGTGTGCGCACTCAGCAGCTGACGTTTTGCTTTGCCTTACATACCCGAGAGACACATTTCACAGCCAAATAACCACATACAGTATAAAACATGCAACCCATGTGTCTGTGTTTGCCGGGGAAAACTAGTAGATGTTTGCACGATTGGGGATGAAATAGCTGCTTAGAAACCGAAATTCAAGAGACTTTTAGTAACTAAAGATTTTAGTAACCACAAACATTTTGTATAAAAAAAAAAACAGAACAAAAGGGAAAAGAAAACAACATTAAAAAATTAAGAGTGCCATTTTTAAGGATGTTTCTCAGTTTTATAACAAATCTGCAAAAACAGAAGAGGCAATGGAGGATTTCCCAGCACATTAGAAGTATGATAAAATTGGGTACTGGGGTAACATAAGATATTGGTCCATCTCTTGATTAAACACTTATATTGCTGCCTGTGATACATTGTATTATATACAGGGTATTGTGGGTTTTTTAACACTAACACGAGGGATTAAAGGGGTCGATAAGCCTATTACTTCCACCATTGCTTTATTCATATAATATTTAGCCCAGGGATGGGCAACTCCAGTCCTCAAGGGCCACCAACAGGTCTGGTTTTCATGATACCCCTGCTTCAGCACAGGTAGATCAATCCGTGGCTCAGTCTTCGACTGCACCACCTTTGCTGAACTTGGGATATCTGGAAAACCTGACCTGTTGGTGGCCCTTGAGGACTGGAGTTGGCCACCCCTGATTTAGACTGATGTGAACACTAACTATATTAGTTTATAAAATCAAGCATGAACTGAACAGTTTATATTGGCTCTGTCTAGTTAACAGAAATGCAATGCTGTCTAACAAATGATCAGTGCGTTGCCCAGTATATTGTTATTGTGAGAAAGGGGTTCAGTTCTCCTGCCCCCCCCCTAAAATATCTTATAGACTTCTGTAAATCCACAAACAGGGGGTTTAATATTCTGCTGGGAAGGACACCCGAGAGGAAAATGTGAGCCTCCTGCACATGTGCAACCACTCTACGTTATAGAAAGTGTGCTGGTGCCTTATCCAGAACGAGCAGCTATGTAACCTAACACCCAAGGACAAAAGCACATTTAGAACAGATCTGCACTATCCAGCACCAAACGGTGTCCTTGTGGTAGCTGCATATGCTTATGGGCTTATTCTATATCCCAAACCACCCCCCCCCCCCCCCATGTGGCCTCTTTCAGCCTCAGATATTCCCCTTTGAAGTCAATGGGGAATTTGGTCCAGAAAAAAAACAAACAAAACGACCACATCAACCACTTTAACGGATATAGAGTAAGGCCATAAGTGAGCAAATTCAGTGTACATCAGAGGAGCAAGTATTATGCTGCTTCCTTCTCGAAGCCCCTTTCAGTTTAGCCACAGGATGTCCACATACCTCCACGCTGAAACAAAATAGCCCACCTTCCCCTATTAATCCCGCTGATTAACACAGAACGTCATAAATAAGGCCAGAAGTGTCCACATTCACTAGGCATGTCATGTTAAATCCTTCCGTTTGATGCAGTTTAGGACCTTGTGTTTGGCGATTACACACAGGTTACATTTACACAAAGACCGTAGAAAATGGTTATAGTGAAAACCCTGCGTGGGAAATAACCGGAGGTGCTGGGATTTATCCCATCAATCCTTTGGGGTTTACAAGCAGGGAGAGGTTTCTCCTTAACGTCTCCGAGCTTCAGAAAAAAAAGAAGAGGTAATGGTTGGGGGTGAGGGGGGGGGGGGGTGACTACATCAGATGTAACAGTGTTAATCATGTGGCTTCCAGTTGGATTTCTTTAATTACCCTAAACAATGAACTTTAGGATTCGGCAATATGCTTGCACTACAGGACACCCCTTACACGGTGTACACCAGTATCCCTTCAGTTCTAACGGAGTCACCTGTGCTTGAGCAGGGATATCCTGAAAACCTGACCTGTTGGTGGCCCTTGAGGACTGAAGTTGCCCACTCCTGATGTACGTAGACCAGCAAGCTATGGAAAAATGCTACTTTTAGTTCCGTATGTGACATTTTCAAGGCGGCGAGATGTGCTGTATCTACACAAGGTACCGCGTGTAGATTTAACCCTTTTCACTGCTCGGCAATGCAGTCCCCCGTGGCAGCAAAAGGGTCAATTAACAAACACCAACTTCTTGCTTAGCTTTTATTTAACGAGCATTTAGCAAGGGGATATTTTGCACATGGTTATTGAAGCGATGTCAACATGAGGGTCCTCTAACTACTGATGTGGACATAGTCAACATCCACTAGGGAGACTTGTGGGCCCCGCAGTGTACTCCTGAGACATATTGTAAAGGACTGTGAATGTAGTGTCCCCTTGTTCATAGTGCCTAAAAAAGCATGTAGATAATGTAGATACCGAAAGACAAAGTCTTGGGGCCTTGTGTTTTGCCATATGGGTTTTACAGTATTAACAGAGAATGGTTTGGATATTAAAACATTTGAAACTTTGATATTTGCCTGGTCATTTTTTACAGACTCGGGGTCGGGTTTTCTTTCACAAACTGAGAAACTAAAGATTAAGTCTTTCGTTGCTTTGCAATACATGGGGGTCTCTTCAGGAAGCAAAAAAAAAAAAAGAAGAATGATACAAACGGAGCTGTAATGAATGCATGGGCATTTGCGCCACATGCCAATGTCACAGCGTTTGGAGTGGGTGCACCAAGTTCGAACCCCAGTGTCGGCCCTCTTTGTGATGTTGAGCTAGGCACTTTACCTTCCTTTCCTATATTATTGTAAGCTCTTTGGAGAAAAGACTGTGTGCCAACAAAATGCTATGTAAAGCACTGCGTACACGGCCAGTGGAAACAGATGAGTGAAAATTGTTAAAGAATAAATTGTGAGCAATTTATTTTTAATTACACCTACAACGTCTTTATATACACCTGGATATGAGTGCGCTCCCGATCTTCTGTTTCTGCGATTATTACAAGGATTTGGATTGAGCCCACATCTGGAGCTGCCCCACTTTAGAGGAGTGTATAAATGTATTCTCCTAATCTCACTAGTGTGTTCCCTTGGTTTAATTTAAAACGGTTTTTGTGCTGATTTTCTTGTCTTCGTACACGGTTAGTGCCAAGTAAACATATGATAACACTGCTTTGTGGCTTACCCTGTTACAAAGCAAGAAATAAATATGTACTTTAGAAATTGTTGAAGAGACTTCGTGTACTAAACAGCTCAACCTATTAACTGCCTGTGAGGACGGAAATACAAGTAAAGAAAACAGCAGTTGTACATATAACATATAAATTGCGATGAAGAAAATACATGTTTAAAAATGGATCACAGGATCTCCATTTAACCATTTGCGTCTTTATTTTATTTTTAAATATTGTCCTACACATGATGAAATACCACCCCTTCCTTCCATAGCTTTGTGTCCAGTGGATTAAAACCCAAATGGCATGGTCGTGTGTACTGTGACACTTGTGTTTTACACTATAGTGCAGGGGTGGGAAACTCCAATCCTGAAGGGCCACCAACAGGTCAGGCTTTCAGGATATCCCTGCTTAAGCACAGGTGGCTCAATCAGTGGCTCAGTGAAAGACCGAACGACCTGTGCTGAAGCAGAGATATCCTGAAAACATGACCAGTTGGTGGCCCTTGAGGGCTAGAGTAGCCCACCCTGCACTATAATGTAATGTATATTCAACTGAAAAAAACAAGCAGAGGCTAAACGTAAAAAGCCTTCTCTACCTGTCATGTTCCTCATCTCTCCGTTTTCTGTCATCTCTTTGTCTGCTTTTCTCCCTCTTGCTATCTTTCTTTCGCCTGTCTTTATCACTTCTTTCCCTGTCTCTGCTCCTGTCGTCCTTGGAGTGTCTTTCTGCATTCCGTTCTTTGTCACCCCTGCTCTGTGACCTCTCTTTCTCTTGCCACCTAGTGTCCCTCCCATACTCATTCCTCATCCCCCTCCATTCCCGAGCTCTCTCTCTTGAGCGAGATCTTTCTCTCCTTTCTCCACGTCCCTCTGCGTTAACATGATTTGCAAACATTGGCAGATTGATGGGCTTCCGAAAAGGTCGGTCACGACCACCAAATCTCAGCTGGCCAGATTCCTTCTTGCCCCCAAACCCTCCTCCCAACCTGCGAGGAACCCAGCCTCTTAGATTTCGCTCCAGTTCAAAGTCCACGAACACTTCATGCTGGTCAATCACCAGCTTGTTTGCATCTCTGTGTGCTTTCATTATTGCGCTTTCTTGTTTATATTCAATGAATGCGTAGCCCTTCGAGAAACCAGTTACCAAGTCCCTAACGAGCCGAATCTTCCTGATGTCTCCATAACGAGAAAACGACTCCTTTAATTTTTCTTCAGTTGTCTGTTGGCTTAATCTGGATACAAACAGGGTAAGATGGGGGTCCCCACTAACTCCTTTATTTGGTACATACCGGGCCAGAATTGCCCTGAGCACTGCACGATCATGGGGCTCTTCATCAGTACCATCAATACTCCCGGCTTTGAGAGGGTTGTATGCTTTTGCTATAGGTGTCCATTCACTCATTTTCTAAATG
This sequence comes from Ascaphus truei, assembly GCF_040206685.1. NCBI lineage: Eukaryota > Metazoa > Chordata > Amphibia > Anura > Ascaphidae > Ascaphus > Ascaphus truei. Next base: position 8,242,194 of record NC_134495.1, on the reverse strand, counting down.
AAAAGGAAATGTATAAATCACTGAAGCAAATATATTGTAACAGTTATACATTTACTTAATATGCCAACACCTTGAAATTTATTCTAAGATCTTCATTTTAATATTGTATTAGTCATTTTTTGCCACACTTTCTTGTGGCAAAGAAAATAGATTACTGTATTTTAATTGTAGTTGGTAGAAATTGATAAATATTTAGCATTTACAAAGTCACAAACATAACCAATATTTATTTTCTGTGGCTCACATTTATAATAGCGGTTATCTTAGATGTTCTTCATCTTACAACCATCGTGTGTAATTTAACAATACACAGATGTTATCCAAAGAGGTTACAGCCCGATTGAAAAGCACAATTTATTACAATAAATTCACACATGCCCCAAAGAGATAACAAGTTAGGTAAGCTGGTTAGGGTAGGTATTCGCATAACCTTACAACTGTACCGATTTAGCAGATACTGTAATTGATTTTTTATATCCCTATCAAAATCAGGTGTACCCATTTCTGCTTGTGTGAGAGAGCAGAGGCGCACACACCTGCCTGTCCCCCATTGTTTGAAGCTCTGAACCTTTAGCTAACAAAAAGCAGCTTGAAGACTGATAATGGATTTCATAAACTAAATCAGTGCTACAGGGAAGTTATCCCTACTTCTGCTACATGCACACAAATCCAGATTACTATGGTTTTATTAGTAAAATTATCTTTGCATATAATAAACTGCATGTGTTACCATGCCTTCAGAGCAACTATTCACTTGCTTATAAGCTCCAATATCCCACTAACAGATGAACTAGAGTGGACCTATTATCACGTGCCCAATGTGCCTGGGTGTGTGTTCATTGTGACTATTAAGTTGTCAATGATATATATATATGCCACAGAACGGTATTGTCTATACGTTTTTGATTATTAAGCTCAGCTAAAACAGTACAGATATATATTTGAGGCATTGTTCAGCCTTATTTAAAAGGCAGCACAATAAATTACTTAAAGTCTAACCCTTATCCCAACCCTAATATGCAAGCCTAAACCCAACATGCGAGTCCAACCCTAACATGCAATCCTGGACTCCAACATGCCAGCCTGAACCCAACACTCAAAATCCTACAAATCTGTGAGAAACCCACTGAGGGATATAACGCAGGCAGGAGGTCACAGAGCCGGCTGCCAAGTGAACATACACTTCTCTTACAAATAACCAGCCATGCGCGATGTATACTCAGCTTACACTGACAATAACAGGAGTAGCGACCTACTGAAACGCAGGAACCCCTGAGGTACCAGCAGCCACCATATCACCAGCCACACAAGTCGCTCTAGCAATGACCTAGGCGACCGCGCTCATCGCCTCAGCCAATCAAGACACTGCTGGCATCCCAAACAATCTTTTGGATTGGCCAAATGCTTCGGTATACCAAAACGAGGCTTGAGCCGCAGCCGCGCAACCACGTGCCAGTACAGGTGAGCCCTGATTGGCTGGGTAAAATACACAGCGCGCGCACCCTCGTTGGCCGGGAAGGTAGGTGTGAAGAATGCCGTCGCCATGGCAACCGCTACCGAAGTGCAGCGACTTGTGAAGAGGAAGTGGGTGACAGAGACAGGGACGGAGGCCCAACCCGGGGAAGTGCGTGATGTCCGTGGAGATGGAGCCGGAGGACCTGGGCCCCGAGGCAGCCTTGGACAAGGACCCCTTCCAGATGACCGTGGAGGATGTGTACGACATCTCCCACGTCGTAGGCCGGGACCTGTTGAAGATCAGCCGGGAGGCCCGAGTGTCCGACACCGTGTCCGAGCTGCAGTTTAAGATCGTGCGGGTCTTGGAGGTGTTGGAGGCCCTGGTCAACCGGTCCAGCCTGGCGGCCGAAGAGCTGAGGATGGAGAGGGACAACCTGAGGGACGAGGTGCAGAGGCTGCGGACGGACGGAGCCCAGGCAGGGTCAGGACAGGTAACTGAGGAGCTGAAGGATCTTTATCGGCAGCTAAAAGTAGTGGTACTGTGGCTGGTATCAAGAGATCATACACTTAGATTGTAAGCTCTTTGGGGCAAGGTCTCCTTTTGCCTTATATTGTCATTTACCTGTTGCAGTTATTCCCATTGTTTGTAATTGATTTACCGTCTATTGTAATGTTGTAAAGAATTGCGTAGATTGTTGGTGCTATATCAATAAAATGATATATACATAAGCCCCTTCGCCCTTTTCACTTTCAGAAAGGGACAAAAACAAAAACAAATTCTCTGTGTTCACCTATTTTGTATATTTTTTATTGTGCCAACAATGTAGGCAGCACTTTGGAAAACGCCAGTACAATACAGGGAATTATAATACTATAAGTGCCACAAAAATAAAATACCTGTCCCGGGAGCTTACAATCTAAGTTGAAATAATTATTTTTAAAAAAGTAGTTGTACAGTGATTTCAAGAGTTCACAACCCTGTAAACTCATCCATTGGCAGAGGGATCTGCAGCATGTTGCGTTGTTGCAAAGGAGTTCATGTCCAACGTTCTCTGGATCCATTTTGGAGAATAACAGATAACACAGTGAAGGTAATATCTCCCAGTGGAAACATCCATGGGCCCAGCTATGTTTTAAATTTAAGCCTTCAGTTGACCCATAGCAAAAGTAACAGAATTATTTGCTTATTTCTGAAGTAGTTCTGTAATTTGAAACCTCCATCCTGTAACTAGATTTTTCATTTAATTGTTCTAGTCAGTGACAGATTTCCCTTAGTCCCGTTGGGCCTGGGGCCACGGCGGCAAAAATGTCCGCCCCTTCTTCCACGCTAACGGGCCTGTTGGGAAGTCACTGATGGGATAATCAAACCCTGCAGGTCAATCAGACAGACTTAATTATAGGAGCTGTGTTTAGAATAACGGAGTAGAAAAATAATATTTATTCATCTTGAAATCATGTTACATTTTGTTTCGCTCACACCACCTGCTTCCATTCTAAATCTAGGATTAAACACACAATAATCCTTGTTTTACAGGTGGGTATTGGACAAGATAAAATGGTAATCGATCTTACAGACCCAAACCGTCCTCGATTCACACTGCAGGAGTTGAGAGACGTGCTGCAAGAAAGAAACAAGCTGAAAGTTCAACTTCTGGTGGCCCAAGAGGAATTGCAGTGCTATAAAAGGTAAATCTAAAGGGAGGAGTGGCTCAGTGAGTAAAGACACTGACTGGCACTGAGTCTGAAGCAGGGGAACTTGGTTCACTTCCTGGTGTCGGCTCCTTGTGACCATGGGCAAAATGTCTCTGTAAAGCGCTACGTAAAACTAGCAGCACTATACAAGAACAATCTATTATTATTAATCTAATTCATAAATGAAAACCAAAGAAAAGTATATAATGCTCTCTAAATCAAATAGTGTGATGATAATATGGTGGTGCCTGAGCCGTCAAGATTGGCGGTGGGTGCAACTGATGAGCTGCACTAGACAGAATTTGGTTTCAGCTGAGAAGTGAAAGCATATTTATTGCTAACACTTAGCAACTAGAAGCTCATTTCGTAGTGCACTCCTAGGCTTTTAAAACTTAACATTTAATTATTAATGGAGATAAAATAAGTTCTTAACACAAAGTGATAGTAATAAATACATATAATGTACAGTGGCGGGAGGGAATGAGGAGATGATAGATGGCCAAGGTATATAGTCTGATATACTGATGCTTAATTATACAGATCAAAAGCAGTGATACCTATTAGGCCTTGGTGGGAGAGTGGGTTACTCAGCTGGGAAAGCTCAAAAAATGCTTGCCCTGTGTATGTGTATTGTGTGTCATGTGGCATAGCGTACCGAGCACCCAACCTGTATTGATAAATAGCCCAAATCAGTGTGCTAGTCCTAAGTTTAATAAATATGATGTTATGGCTAATAAATGTAACCTACCATATTGAAACTGGTAGATATAATCACTGTATGTGCAACTCAATAACAGGTTGGTGGTACGTGGATTGATCCTGCGCCCAATGACATTTAACAATCACTCTACACAGATAGTATATACGGCAAGCTATTAATTAATAAAAGACCAGAATAAGCTGATGCTAAACACTCTGCTAAGTATTAAAGCAGTAAACAGATTTTTACTGTGGTTGTAAAGTAAGCCGTCAACAAATAATCAATACTGTAAATAATTGTCCTTAGCAAAGATCCCTGCACACATAACCTTTTAACAAGTCATTGAACTATAAGTGCATGAATGGGTTTCAGTGTGTAGCAGATGCTAGCAGACTAGCAGTGTGGGATAGAGCATACATGGAATCGCAACTAATTGCTACAAAATCCCTGCTAGCTGCAGGACAGAGTAACACAATGTATCACAGTATAGAGGCAGGCTGTAACAAAAAACCACTGAGCGAGTAGAGCCAGTTAACCCTGGACACGATCGCATTTAAAAGGAGCACCAGCAGAGACCACAAGCACAAAATGTTGATACTACCCGTCTCTCTCAATTCTCTCGCGCTGACGTCACCACGCCAAAACGCCCTACGCGTTTCCCTCCTTGACGGAGATTCTTCAGGGGCGAGTGATAACCAGCTGATCTCAGAAGCATGTTTATATAGCGTCATGGGCTGCCATAGCAACCCGCGGGCCAATAGAAAACTTACTCAATGCTTATACTGATCAGTAGGGAACTGTATGTTTAGAACAGCAATGGTTAAAGGGGTACACACTAATTACAACAATAATAATGGCTAATAAAGGTTTAAAAGACTCACCAGCGTATGGGATATGAGCTCATGTATGAGGGCATGTATTAGACTTATTTGGCCCATACCAAATTAACAGATACTGATTGGCTGTTCAGTGATATGTGGCAAAACTTGATCATAGTGGGCTGGAGGTATTTAAACATGTACTGATGTAAATGCATATTAAACTTTGCTAGGTTCACGATTAAAGATGTATTTGCTTGCTTGCCAGTAAGATAGGGAGACAGTAAATAACAGATATATAGTTTATAACAGCATGAGACAAATTGTAGATAATTTGAACATAATGTCGATCTCCACAGATGATCAAATAAATGGAGTATATGTAAAACCCTCATTTAACCCTTGAGGGTATAGAGTTTTTAGTTTATATATCCATTCTGCCTCACGTTTTAATAGTCTGTTATTTATATCACCACCACGTATATTGTTTTTAAGGTGGTCAATGCCTATAAAAGATAGGCACTTAATGTCTCCCTGATGAATATTATTTACATGACGTGCAACTGGTGTTTCTAATTTGTTGTGGACCGAGTTTATATGTTCAAGTACTCGTTTTTTAAACTCCCTGATGGTTTTACCAACATATCTGAGGCCACACTCACAACTGATCAAATATATTACATTGATGGTTTTGCAACTTATATGGTGTCTGATATCAAATGTCACTGATTTGTCGTGAGATAAGAAGAATTTAGCAGGGTTGATATATTGACATGCTTTGCAGTTCTTGCACTTGTGCATGCCCATTGGTGGAGGTGTTAACCAAGTAGATGATATGGCGCGTTTAAAGTGACTGTGCACAAGGCCGTCCTGCAGATTAGCTGATCTCCTGCTAGTGATACTTGGAGTATCTTTTAGGATTTTAACAAGGTCATCATCAGATCTTAAGATGTACCAATGTTTCATGAAAATCTTCTTGATCTCATGCCACCTATAATTATAAGTTCCAATGCAACGAACCTGTGTATTAGGTGATTTCATATTAGGACCCAGTAATTGTGCTCTGTCACTATCTCTTGCACGATGATATGCGTGTTTCAATGTAGACATTGGGTATCCCCTATCTAAGAACCGATCTTTCAGGTCTTGAGCCTGTATGTAAAATTCTCTCAATGTGGAGCAATTGCGACGTAGTCGCAGATATTGCCCAATGGGGATGCTTTTGACTAAAGATGGAGGGTGGTGGCTGGTAGCCGCCAAAAGACTATTAGTGGCCGTCTTTTTTCTAAAGATCGTGGTTTGCACATTACCATCTGGGTCCTTGCTAATTTTCAGGTCCAAAAATGTTATCTCAGTTGCATTGTACTCAAATGTCAATTTTAGGTTCAAATCATTAGCATTCAATAGAGACACGAATTCAACCAATATATTTACTGGACCATGCCAGATCAATAGTATGTCGTCTATGAAACGAATCCACAAATCAATGTATTGTGTGTATTGCACCAATTTGTCACTGAACACATGTTGATCTTCCCACCAGCCCAGGTATAGATTAGCGTATGTTGGTGCACAGGATGTGCCCATCGCTGTTCCCTGGGTCTGGTGGTACAGTGTTCCGTCAAATAGAAAGAAGTTGTGACAAAGGACAAATTGCAGAAGGTCTATCATAAATTTGTTATGTTCAATGTAACCAGAGCCCCTTGTAGAGAGAAAATGGCTACATGCTTTAACACCATTACAATGGATGATACTGGAATAGAGAGATTCCACATCCATTGTGACAAACAGGGTTTGGTTATCACAATTGATGCCATCTAGTCTTCGTAAGGTGTCTTTCGTGTCCTTAATGTGAGATGGTAAATTTGACACGAAAGGACGCATGATTTGATCCAGGTATACACTACAGTGTTCAGTAAGGTTATTATTGCCGGAGACAATAGGCCTACCTGGCGGTCTTTTTTGATCTTTATGAATTTTAGGCAATGTATAAAATGTTGCCACTGTAGGTGTCCTGGGTAACAAATAATCATGCTCATTTTGGTCAATGATGTTGTTGGTGAGGGCACTTTTCAAGATGGATTGAAGTTCTTTAATGAACCTCATAGTAGGATTGCAATCCAGTATCTTATATGTTGTTCTATCTTTTAAGATACGTTTGCATTCCTTGACATAAAATTCAGTGTCCATAACAACAACATTCCCACCTTTGTCTGAAGGTTTGATTGTGATTTCTTGTTGTGTCATTAATTCCCTGAATGCCACATTTTCTTTTTTTGTGATGTTATGTCGCATGTGTTTTTTAATTTTCATTTTCTCTAGGTCCCGAGTAACTAGGTTGGTAAAGACTTCAACCTGGGGACATAATGACATAAAGGGGGTAAATTTACTTTTTGGTTTACAACTAGAGAACGGACCTTCTCTCTTATCAGGTGGACTTTCGTTTTCATCTAATAGTGACCTAAGGTTCTGTACATTTGTCTGATCGGATGCGGCGAGGCCAATAGTGTCAATTTCACGTCTAGATTTTTTAGCGTGAAATTTATGCAGTAGCAGTTTACGGGAAAACAGATTTAGATCCTTTACCCACTCAAACAGATTAAAATCCTTGGTGGGTGAAAAGGATAGTCCCTTCTCTAATAGTGAGATGTGATCGCCAGTTAGATTAATTTTTGACAGATTAAAGATCTTTAATTTCCCGTCTTCTACTGCTATAGAATTTATTTTCTGCGTTGGCTTTTGCCTGCTTTTTCCTTGGTCAATTGTTTTTTTGTTATTGCCCCCTCGTCTTGTTGGTCTCTTGCGAGGGGGTATTCCAAAAAAGCAATAGTATTGGTATCAGTTTGAGAGATCCCACTTGTAGAGGGAGATGGGGCAGACATTCTGGTTTCTGAACCACTAGCTGTTTCAGACTCTGAATTCTCAGCCTCCGCGGAGGAGTAATTGATCGTGGGCTGTCTTCTCTTCTGGGATTTTTTATAACTGTACACCTGATGTAGACTGTAATCTAGAGCATCCCTCTGAAATTTTCTGTGTTTCCTTTCTTTGATTTCATTTCTAAACTTATCAACTTCTCTTTGTAGTTTAGATTCCATATCATCAAAATCTTTGTGGGCTCTAAAGTCATCCAGTTTGCGTAATTGGATATCAAGTTCCTTTTGTATATTCAGTAACCTGGTCTGTTGAGTTTCAACCAATAATTTTATTAGGGACTGTGAACATGTTGATAGTATGTTCTCCCATTGCTGGGTAAACTCAACAGTGGTTATATGATACGCTGGAGAGAGGCCTATCCGTAAGCCCCGTGGAATCATAAAATTAAAGATCTTTAATCTGTCAAAAATTAATCTAACTGGCGATCACATCTCACTATTAGAGAAGGGACTATCCTTTTCACCCACCAAGGATTTTAATCTGTTTGAGTGGGTAAAGGATCTAAATCTGTTTTCCCGTAAACTGCTACTGCATAAATTTCACGCTAAAAAATCTAGACGTGAAATTGACACTATTGGCCTCGCCGCATCCGATCAGACAAATGTACAGAACCTTATGTCACTATTAGATGAAAACGAAAGTCCACCTGATAAGAGAGAAGGTCCGTTCTCTAGTTGTAAACCAAAAAGTAAATTTACCCCCTTTATGTCATTATGTCCCCAGGTTGAAGTCTTTACCAACCTAGTTACTCGGGACCTAGAGAAAATGAAAATTAAAAAACACATGCGACATAACATCACAAAAAAAGAAAATGTGGCATTCAGGGAATTAATGACACAACAAGAAATCACAATCAAACCTTCAGACAAAGGTGGGAATGTTGTTGTTATGGACACTGAATTTTATGTCAAGGAATGCAAACGTATCTTAAAAGATAGAACAACATATAAGATACTGGATTGCAATCCTACTATGAGGTTCATTAAAGAACTTCAATCCATCTTGAAAAGTGCCCTCACCAACAACATCATTGACCAAAATGAGCATGATTATTTGTTACCCAGGACACCTACAGTGGCAACATTTTATACATTGCCTAAAATTCATAAAGATCAAAAAAGACCGCCAGGTAGGCCTATTGTCTCCGGCAATAATAACCTTACTGAACACTGTAGTGTATACCTGGATCAAATCATGCGTCCTTTCGTGTCAAATTTACCATCTCACATTAAGGACACGAAAGACACCTTACGAAGACTAGATGGCATCAATTGTGATAACCAAACCCTGTTTGTCACAATGGATGTGGAATCTCTCTATTCCAGTATCATCCATTGTAATGGTGTTAAAGCATGTAGCCATTTTCTCTCTACAAGGGGCTCTGGTTACATTGAACATAACAAATTTATGATAGACCTTCTGCAATTTGTCCTTTGTCACAACTTCTTTCTATTTGACGGAACACTGTACCACCAGACCCAGGGAACAGCGATGGGCACATCCTGTGCACCAACATACGCTAATCTATACCTGGGCTGGTGGGAAGATCAACATGTGTTCAGTGACAAATTGGTGCAATACACACAATACATTGATTTGTGGATTCGTTTCATAGACGACATACTATTGATCTGGCATGGTCCAGTAAATATATTGGTTGAATTCGTGTCTCTATTGAATGCTAATGATTTGAACCTAAAATTGACATTTGAGTACAATGCAACTGAGATAACATTTTTGGACCTGAAAATTAGCAAGGACCCAGATGGTAATGTGCAAACCACGATCTTTAGAAAAAAGACGGCCACTAATAGTCTTTTGGCGGCTACCAGCCACCACCCTCCATCTTTAGTCAAAAGCATCCCCATTGGGCAATATCTGCGACTACGTCGCAATTGCTCCACATTGAGAGAATTTTACATACAGGCTCAAGACCTGAAAGATCGGTTCTTAGATAGGGGATACCCAATGTCTACATTGAAACACGCATATCATCGTGCAAGAGATAGTGACAGAGCACAATTACTGGGTCCTAATATGAAATCACCTAATACACAGGTTCGTTGCATTGGAACTTATAATTATAGGTGGCATGAGATCAAGAAGATTTTCATGAAACATTGGTACATCTTAAGATCTGATGATGACCTTGTTAAAATCCTAAAAGATACTCCAAGTATCACTAGCAGGAGATCAGCTAATCTGCAGGACGGCCTTGTGCACAGTCACTTTAAACGCGCCATATCATCTACTTGGTTAACACCTCCACCAATGGGCATGCACAAGTGCAAGAACTGCAAAGCATGTCAATATATCAACCCTGCTAAATTCTTCTTATCTCACGACAAATCAGTGACATTTGATATCAGACACCATATAAGTTGCAAAACCATCAATGTAATATATTTGATCAGTTGTGAGTGTGGCCTCAGATATGTTGGTAAAACCATCAGGGAGTTTAAAAAACGAGTACTTGAACATATAAACTCGGTCCACAACAAATTAGAAACACCAGTTGCACGTCATGTAAATAATATTCATCAGGGAGACATTAAGTGCCTATCTTTTATAGGCATTGACCACCTTAAAAACAATATACGTGGTGGTGATATAAATAACAGACTATTAAAACGTGAGGCAGAATGGATATATAAACTAAAAACTCTATACCCTCAAGGGTTAAATGAGGGTTTTACATATACTCCATTTATTTGATCATCTGTGGAGATCGACATTATGTTCAAATTATCTACAATTTGTCTCATGCTGTTATAAACTATATATCTGTTATTTACTGTCTCCCTATCTTACTGGCAAGCAAGCAAATACATCTTTAATCGTGAACCTAGCAAAGTTTAATATGCATTTACATCAGTACATGTTTAAATACCTCCAGCCCACTATGATCAAGTTTTGCCACATATCACTGAACAGCCAATCAGTATCTGTTAATTTGGTATGGGCCAAATAAGTCTAATACATGCCCTCATACATGAGCTCATATCCCATACGCTGGTGAGTCTTTTAAACCTTTATTAGCCATTATTATTGTTGTAATTAGTGTGTACCCCTTTAACCATTGCTGTTCTAAACATACAGTTCCCTACTGATCAGTATAAGCATTGAGTAAGTTTTCTATTGGCCCGCGGGTTGCTATGGCAGCCCATGACGCTATATAAACATGCTTCTGAGATCAGCTGGTTATCACTCGCCCCTGAAGAATCTCCGTCAAGGAGGGAAACGCGTAGGGCGTTTTGGCGTGGTGACGTCAGCGCGAGAGAATTGAGAGAGACGGGTAGTATCAACATTTTGTGCTTGTGGTCTCTGCTGGTGCTCCTTTTAAATGCGATCGTGTCCAGGGTTAACTGGCTCTACTCGCTCAGTGGTTTTTTGTTACAGCCTGCCTCTATACTGTGATACATTGTGTTACTCTGTCCTGCAGCTAGCAGGGATTTTGTAGCAATTAGTTGCGATTCCATGTATGCTCTATCCCACACTGCTAGTCTGCTAGCATCTGCTACACACTGAAACCCATTCATGCACTTATAGTTCAATGACTTGTTAAAAGGTTATGTGTGCAGGGATCTTTGCTAAGGACAATTATTTACAGTATTGATTATTTGTTGACGGCTTACTTTACAACCACAGTAAAAATCTGTTTACTGCTTTAATACTTAGCAGAGTGTTTAGCATCAGCTTATTCTGGTCTTTTATTAATTAATAGCTTGCCGTATATACTATCTGTGTAGAGTGATTGTTAAATGTCATTGGGCGCAGGATCAATCCACGTACCACCAACCTGTTATTGAGTTGCACATACAGTGATTATATCTACCAGTTTCAATATGGTAGGTTACATTTATTAGCCATAACATCATATTTATTAAACTTAGGACTAGCACACTGATTTGGGCTATTTATCAATACAGGTTGGGTGCTCGGTACGCTATGCCACATGACACACAATACACATACACAGGGCAAGCATTTTTTGAGCTTTCCCAGCTGAGTAACCCACTCTCCCACCAAGGCCTAATAGGTATCACTGCTTTTGATCTGTATAATTAAGCATCAGTATATCAGACTATATACCTTGGCCATCTATCATCTCCTCATTCCCTCCCGCCACTGTACATTATATGTATTTATTACTATCACTTTGTGTTAAGAACTTATTTTATCTCCATTAATAATTAAATGTTAAGTTTTAAAAGCCTAGGAGTGCACTACGAAATGAGCTTCTAGTTGCTAAGTGTTAGCAATAAATATGCTTTCACTTCTCAGCTGAAACCAAATTCTGTCTAGTGCAGCTCATCAGTTGCACCCACCGCCAATCTTGACGGCTCAGGCACCACCATATTATCATCACACTATTTGATTTAGAGAGCATTATATACTTTTCTTTGGTTTTCATTTAGTGTTTACTATAGGGGAACGTAAGAATCCTCTTCTTTATTTTGCTCCTACCTCTATTAAGAGATTATTAGTTAAATTCATCTAAATATGACAGGTTTTTTGTCCACCAGCTGGGATACCAGCTCCTGGCATGATGAGGCAAAAAAAGTCTTCTCTGTGGAGAACACGTACACACCCTACAACAACACAGATAATATCACTGATTTTTTCCGAATCCTTAATCGCCTATTCAAGTCTCAAGCACAGACTTGGTGGGAGGTCTCTAGTTTGCAGAATTATGATACACAAGATATGATTCCACGGGGCTTACGGATAGGCCTCTCTCCAGCGTATCATATAACCACTGTTGAGTTTACCCAGCAATGGGAGAACATACTATCAACATGTTCACAGTCCCTAATAAAATTATTGGTTGAAACTCAACAGACCAGGTTACTGAATATACAAAAGGAACTTGATATCCAATTACGCAAACTGGATGACTTTAGAGCCCACAAAGATTTTGATGATATGGAATCTAAACTACAAAGAGAAGTTGATAAGTTTAGAAATGAAATCAAAGAAAGGAAACACAGAAAATTTCAGAGGGATGCTCTAGATTACAGTCTACATCAGGTGTACAGTTATAAAAAATCCCAGAAGAGAAGACAGCCCACGATCAATTACTCCTCCGCGGAGGCTGAGAATTCAGAGTCTGAAACAGCTAGTGGTTCAGAAACCAGAATGTCTGCCCCATCTCCCTCTACAAGTGGGATCTCTCAAACTGATACCAATACGATTGCTTTTTTGGAATACCCCCTCGCAAGAGACCAACAAGACGAGGGGGCAATAACAAAAAAACAATTGACCAAGGAAAAAGCAGGCAAAAGCCAACGCAGAAAATAAATTCTATAGCAGTAGAAGACGGGAAATTAAAGATCTTTAATCTGTCAAAAATTAATCTAACTGGCGATCACATCTCACTATTAGAGAAGGGACTATCCTTTTCACCCACCAAGGATTTTAATCTGTTTGAGTGGGTAAAGGATCTAAATCTGTTTTCCCGTAAACTGCTACTGCATAAATTTCACGCTAAAAAATCTAGACGTGAAATTGACACTATTGGCCTCGCCGCATCCGATCAGACAAATGTACAGAACCTTATGTCACTATTAGATGAAAACGAAAGTCCACCTGATAAGAGAGAAGGTCCGTTCTCTAGTTGTAAACCAAAAAGTAAATTTACCCCCTTTATGTCATTATGTCCCCAGGTTGAAGTCTTTACCAACCTAGTTACTCGGGACCTAGAGAAAATGAAAATTAAAAAACACATGCGACATAACATCACAAAAAAAGAAAATGTGGCATTCAGGGAATTAATGACACAACAAGAAATCACAATCAAACCTTCAGACAAAGGTGGGAATGTTGTTGTTATGGACACTGAATTTTATGTCAAGGAATGCAAACGTATCTTAAAAGATAGAACAACATATAAGATACTGGATTGCAATCCTACTATGAGGTTCATTAAAGAACTTCAATCCATCTTGAAAAGTGCCCTCACCAACAACATCATTGACCAAAATGAGCATGATTATTTGTTACCCAGGACACCTACAGTGGCAACATTTTATACATTGCCTAAAATTCATAAAGATCAAAAAAGACCGCCAGGTAGGCCTATTGTCTCCGGCAATAATAACCTTACTGAACACTGTAGTGTATACCTGGATCAAATCATGCGTCCTTTCGTGTCAAATTTACCATCTCACATTAAGGACACGAAAGACACCTTACGAAGACTAGATGGCATCAATTGTGATAACCAAACCCTGTTTGTCACAATGGATGTGGAATCTCTCTATTCCAGTATCATCCATTGTAATGGTGTTAAAGCATGTAGCCATTTTCTCTCTACAAGGGGCTCTGGTTACATTGAACATAACAAATTTATGATAGACCTTCTGCAATTTGTCCTTTGTCACAACTTCTTTCTATTTGACGGAACACTGTACCACCAGACCCAGGGAACAGCGATGGGCACATCCTGTGCACCAACATACGCTAATCTATACCTGGGCTGGTGGGAAGATCAACATGTGTTCAGTGACAAATTGGTGCAATACACACAATACATTGATTTGTGGATTCGTTTCATAGACGACATACTATTGATCTGGCATGGTCCAGTAAATATATTGGTTGAATTCGTGTCTCTATTGAATGCTAATGATTTGAACCTAAAATTGACATTTGAGTACAATGCAACTGAGATAACATTTTTGGACCTGAAAATTAGCAAGGACCCAGATGGTAATGTGCAAACCACGATCTTTAGAAAAAAGACGGCCACTAATAGTCTTTTGGCGGCTACCAGCCACCACCCTCCATCTTTAGTCAAAAGCATCCCCATTGGGCAATATCTGCGACTACGTCGCAATTGCTCCACATTGAGAGAATTTTACATACAGGCTCAAGACCTGAAAGATCGGTTCTTAGATAGGGGATACCCAATGTCTACATTGAAACACGCATATCATCGTGCAAGAGATAGTGACAGAGCACAATTACTGGGTCCTAATATGAAATCACCTAATACACAGGTTCGTTGCATTGGAACTTATAATTATAGGTGGCATGAGATCAAGAAGATTTTCATGAAACATTGGTACATCTTAAGATCTGATGATGACCTTGTTAAAATCCTAAAAGATACTCCAAGTATCACTAGCAGGAGATCAGCTAATCTGCAGGACGGCCTTGTGCACAGTCACTTTAAACGCGCCATATCATCTACTTGGTTAACACCTCCACCAATGGGCATGCACAAGTGCAAGAACTGCAAAGCATGTCAATATATCAACCCTGCTAAATTCTTCTTATCTCACGACAAATCAGTGACATTTGATATCAGACACCATATAAGTTGCAAAACCATCAATGTAATATATTTGATCAGTTGTGAGTGTGGCCTCAGATATGTTGGTAAAACCATCAGGGAGTTTAAAAAACGAGTACTTGAACATATAAACTCGGTCCACAACAAATTAGAAACACCAGTTGCACGTCATGTAAATAATATTCATCAGGGAGACATTAAGTGCCTATCTTTTATAGGCATTGACCACCTTAAAAACAATATACGTGGTGGTGATATAAATAACAGACTATTAAAACGTGAGGCAGAATGGATATATAAACTAAAAACTCTATACCCTCAAGGGTTAAATGAGGGTTTTACATATACTCCATTTATTTGATCATCTGTGGAGATCGACATTATGTTCAAATTATCTACAATTTGTCTCATGCTGTTATAAACTATATATCTGTTATTTACTGTCTCCCTATCTTACTGGCAAGCAAGCAAATACATCTTTAATCGTGAACCTAGCAAAGTTTAATATGCATTTACATCAGTACATGTTTAAATACCTCCAGCCCACTATGATCAAGTTTTGCCACATATCACTGAACAGCCAATCAGTATCTGTTAATTTGGTATGGGCCAAATAAGTCTAATACATGCCCTCATACATGAGCTCATATCCCATACGCTGGTGAGTCTTTTAAACCTTTATTAGCCATTATTATTGTTGTAATTAGTGTGTACCCCTTTAACCATTGCTGTTCTAAACATACAGTTCCCTACTGATCAGTATAAGCATTGAGTAAGTTTTCTATTGGCCCGCGGGTTGCTATGGCAGCCCATGACGCTATATAAACATGCTTCTGAGATCAGCTGGTTATCACTCGCCCCTGAAGAATCTCCGTCAAGGAGGGAAACGCGTAGGGCGTTTTGGCGTGGTGACGTCAGCGCGAGAGAATTGAGAGAGACGGGTAGTATCAACATTTTGTGCTTGTGGTCTCTGCTGGTGCTCCTTTTAAATGCGATCGTGTCCAGGGTTAACTGGCTCTACTCGCTCAGTGGTTTTTTGTTACAGCCTGCCTCTATACTGTGATACATTGTGTTACTCTGTCCTGCAGCTAGCAGGGATTTTGTAGCAATTAGTTGCGATTCCATGTATGCTCTATCCCACACTGCTAGTCTGCTAGCATCTGCTACACACTGAAACCCATTCATGCACTTATAGTTCAATGACTTGTTAAAAGGTTATGTGTGCAGGGATCTTTGCTAAGGACAATTATTTACAGTATTGATTATTTGTTGACGGCTTACTTTACAACCACAGTAAAAATCTGTTTACTGCTTTAATACTTAGCAGAGTGTTTAGCATCAGCTTATTCTGGTCTTTTATTAATTAATAGCTTGCCGTATATACTATCTGTGTAGAGTGATTGTTAAATGTCATTGGGCGCAGGATCAATCCACGTACCACCAACCTGTTATTGAGTTGCACATACAGTGATTATATCTACCAGTTTCAATATGGTAGGTTACATTTATTAGCCATAACATCATATTTATTAAACTTAGGACTAGCACACTGATTTGGGCTATTTATCAATACAGGTTGGGTGCTCGGTACGCTATGCCACATGACACACAATACACATACACAGGGCAAGCATTTTTTGAGCTTTCCCAGCTGAGTAACCCACTCTCCCACCAAGGCCTAATAGGTATCACTGCTTTTGATCTGTATAATTAAGCATCAGTATATCAGACTATATACCTTGGCCATCTATCATCTCCTCATTCCCTCCCGCCACTGTACATTATATGTATTTATTACTATCACTTTGTGTTAAGAACTTATTTTATCTCCATTAATAATTAAATGTTAAGTTTTAAAAGCCTAGGAGTGCACTACGAAATGAGCTTCTAGTTGCTAAGTGTTAGCAATAAATATGCTTTCACTTCTCAGCTGAAACCAAATTTAATCTAATTCATGCCTGCGTTATACAATCGAAAACACTAAAAGGAGATAAGATAGAACTGCTATTTTACATGAAAGCTCAGCTTTAACAAGACAAATATGGAATTCATTTACAGCTGTTCTATAGAGACATAAGAATTATCCATTTAGAACCTTTGTGATATTAAGTGTTGCACTGCATGGTTAGTAATATTAGACAAACAATGTTATTAGGGTAAATTCAGAAGGCAGAGAGGGAATTCCCTACCCCCTAAGGCCTTGGTCCGGCGGCGCGCGCGGCCTCGTTCCACCAGCGCGCGCGGCCTCGTTCCACCAGCTGCTTGCCTCCGGTCTGGATGTCCCCGCTGGCTCCTTCCGGCGTGGCTGACTGCATGCTGTGACGCGTCAGCCAGCCGAAGCTACAAGGAGCTTGTGGTTTCGGCGAGTTCCACGTCACGTGACACGCAAGGCAGCCAATCCGATATCCCCCCCCCCGTTCCGATTCCACCCTCTGCTCCGATCCCCCCCGTTCCGATTCCCCCCTCTGCTCCGATCACCTCCCCCTGCTTCGATTTCCCCCCTCTGCTTCGATTTCCCCCCTCTGCTTCCCCTCCTGCTCCGATTTCCCCCCCTCTGCTTCCCCCCTTGCTCCAATTCACCCCCCCGTGTGTGTGAGAGTGTGACTGAGGGCCTGCGCTGTGGAGCTGTGTGATGGTCCCACCCCCTCACGTCATGGCTGCGCCCCCCCCCCCCCCCCCCACCTGTTTTGGCCACGCCCCGGGGGAAAAAAATCACTGCAGATTGCGGTGCAGTGAATTGCACGCGCCGCCTAGCAAGGCGGCCGTGCGGGCGCGTGCTGTGGGGCCTTAGCCTCAGAGTTTACAATTTAATCCTAGACATTGGGAAATGAACATGTCTGGTGTCTGCATGGGAGAGAGTGCCTGGTGAGAAAAATCAACATGGAGGTGTTTGAGGAAGAACAGTAGGAGGTCGAGATACCAAGCGTTATTGGCTTTACCACTTCAACACAGAGATTATGGTTGGATATGTGTGAAGGAGCCTAGGGGATTTTTATAATGTCCCATGAGCCCACAGGATAACAATAATACACAATATGTTCTATGTTGTATCAATAGACACAATTATGAGGAAAGAAATATTGGAATATTAGGCAAGTTTTGGAAGTCGGGACTATACAATATCCCTTGTGTTATTTCAGTGGCATCATTCCTCCAACTGAAGACCACATTGTAACAATAGAAAATGAATCCATAATCACCAGCTCTCCGAGACCAAACGGAAAAAACAAAGATAAAAGGATAAAACGAATGTGAGTATTTACTGCTGTGTCAAAGTTCCTGAGCTAGGTAGATTGTAAGATACAGATGGCATGCAGTCAGGCCACCCACACCCTGCATTCTTCACCAGATATATACACAATGAATGAATACCATTCCATTTTGTACAACCACTTCGCAGTGAGCTGTAATGGTTTAGTGACGCTTTGTTAGTGTTCAAAATTTCCTACCGAAGCTGTAATTAATGAACATGAGCACGCTTCTCCACCTCCCTTCGGATGCTGTAATGTAGATCAAAATAGCGCTGCTGGAAATCCACCGTAGAGGTGACAACTTACACACCTCGGAATCATATTTGTTTTTTTTGTTTTTTAAACATACTCTATATTTTATTGCACGTCCCCTTCAATACGGCTGTCTCTCCAGCAGCTAGAGTTAGGCTGTGGCCCCAGTCCTCACTGCTGCACACGCGCATGGCGGCGATTGCACACACTACAGCCACGATCGGCGGTCTGTAGGGGAGCGATGATATGGGTGGGGGCGAGGCATATCTCCCCTTCCATTGGCTGCCCGCCAAGCATGGGAAGACAAAACTCTTGCCTTCCCTGCCAGCGTACGTGTCACAGCACTTTGCGTGCCCACACACACGGCCACTGGGGTTTGCCCCATAGGGGGCTGTGCTGTGGTGTGTGGCGCACACGCCACAGCGACCTGGCCTTAAATTGCATGAGATGACTATTTTCTGTAAGCGGTAGCAAGGTTCGTCAGAAAAACAAGCTTTGGATAGGGAGTTTTTTTTTTGTTTGGTCTAATTGTGACTCTCTCCCTTTTCCCCAAAACAGGTTTTCCTTTAAACAAGGGAATCAAACGTAATGAAGTGTTTTCTGTGCGGTCGTATGATTCGGTTTCCTTTTACCTTGTATATTTTATTTTTGTGTTATTTTAGGCTTGTGCCTGTAAATCCATTGTTTTTATATGTTAACTTCATTCTTTGTGGCCTAACCCGAATATACAGTGCCTGCCAATGTCTGCCTGATTCCCCAAATTTGTTTTACGATACTCAAAATCCGAAATCACTGTCCATCAAATACAACGTTTGAGAACATTAAGCAATTTGTTACTAGCGTATATCCAAGAATCGGCATCGATACTGGCTTTACCAGGTCTCATCCTGTTTTTGATGCTTTGTACTTTCATGAAAATCTTTCAAATACTCTCACACTTAATGAGTCTAATTAACCAAACTAGACTACTTTCAATTACGTGAAAATGGGAACAAAAATAATCAGTATTATATCCAACATGGACAAAGACCCACAACTATGAAAATACATTTGTGTGGGACACTTACCCATGTTAACCGCCTCCTGTAGCAAAATTTACAGCGATAGCTCAATAGGAACCTTAACAAAAGATTGAAATCCAAGATGACCTTCAAGGGACAATGAGATAGTATGGTATTGCCAATAGCGAGAGCTGCAAGTTTAAGAATTTAATAATTTGGTTTATTAAGTTGGCCAGTCCCATACAGAATTGTTTTGTACAGTGTAAAAAGCACATATTGAACATACCACCAATGTGTCTTAAGCCAACTTGCATTTCTTAACCTTTCTATATGAACAGATTAAATTGGTTTTAAAAAGTGTCGTTTTGTAGAAGACTCATATGCAGACATACTTTTGCCTCCAACATTGTTTATAGAGACAATCCAATCTGTTTTCATACATGATTGAAGCAAGGGGTCTCAAGCTGAACCCCATTCATTTCAGCTCTGGGGACCCCCCCCCCTGCTTCCAGAGTTGCTTACCTCTGTAGTGGGTGCCAGTAGCCACTTCAGGGTTCACTATATGGCTGCTTTTCCCGGACTAATAGGAAGCCATGTCGTCATCTCGTGCAGCTTCCTATTGGCCCATGTGAATGGGTGCTTTAAACAGCAGGCGATATTAGCACCCACCTTTTGGAGGCAAGTATCCCTGGGAGCAAGGGGGTCCCCCCAGAACTGAAATTAATGGGGTTCAGTTCCAAAGACCGCTTGCTTCTAATCTGTATTAATGGAGGGAAAAAAATGCTTGGATTGGTCCTTTAAACGGTGCTTATGAACAATTGCAGCAGCATTGTCATGTTAACCCTTGCAGTGCCAGGACTACAGCACATTGCTTTCTTCCCTTTAGGCCTTGGAGTATCGTTTTTATTTACTATATTAATCTGTGAAAGGTATCTACTCTTCTAAATCTGAGTGGAAATCCTGCTCTGTATAGTTAGTGGTGCCCTTGTGTATACATACAATGCAGGGTGGCAGGCTCCTATGTAATACTTTTCCATCTACAGACCTAGATTTCTTCAGTAATTAATATACTGCCAATAAAACTAGATTATAAATTGTATCGAATAATTTCCTTAGCCACAAAGTTATAATAAAGAAAAGCCCTCCCTCAGACTTTCCCCTCAGTTCCGTAGTACAGATGTAAGGTGCGTTAAAGTAAATACTGAATTTATGAATGACCGATATCCGCTGTGTCATTTCCCAGCTGACTACCAACATCTCCATTATTTTTTTGATGCAGTAATTAAGATCTCATGTCCCAACTAATGATGCAGTTGCAGGCAAATAATACGACTTACTTCCCAATCAGGATTTCTGCAAACAAACTCAGAAATGGAAAAAAAAAAAAAAGTATAACGGTGTAAGAGCAAAGTGCATCTTCCAGCTGGAAAACTGTAATAGTGCAATGTAAGGGAGAAAAAAGTCTGCACACTAGAAATGTACATCAATTATAATGACAATGTGTAAAATACAGTATATACAGAAAAAACGTCAACAAAATAATGTAAAAAAAAAAGTTTATAAAAAAAAAAAAAAGACAACACCTGAGAAATCCTCAACGTTTTGGCAATCTTTTCAAGAGGAAATCTCACATGGTAGAAATACAGAATTCTGCCCTGTAGTCCAAAGCTGCCATTTCGGATGAAAACCCTCCGACTTCAATGGCCGCTTAGGGGTATGTAGAATAAGGCCCTTGGGCGCAGATTCAATAAGTCCCGAAGTGGCTGATTGCACCGTGACCGGCCAAAAACCCAAAATGAGCCCCTTTGGGGCTTATTGAATGCACTGGGGTGAAGATCACTTCTCCGCAATGAAGGTTTTCTTATCAATTTGAATGGGCGTCTTCTCCAGCACAGGGAAGCTGCTGCACAGAACAGTGCAGTGTACTTCTGTGGGGTCAGTATTTCCTCTGTAGCAAACACTTGTGTTTGAGATCTAGTGATATCTATACATCAGTAAGAAGTTCAGTCCAGTGCTCATTACCAATAAATATTTTTTATTTTTTTATATTTTTTTTTTGAGACAGTCCTCATTTCTTTTAATATAAAACATTTGACATTTGTTCAACCTGATAAATTCTACACCGACTGCATTAAAATTCCTTCTAGAGCAATGATCCATTACAGTAACAGTTTGTGCATGGCCTTCTGAAGCAAGAGCAAAAATCATCTACAGAAAAGCCATACATTCATTCTTAAACCAGGCACGGCCATGGGAAGGAACACAATCCCAATTAGATTTTGATTCTAGTAAGGTGCTGCTTTCTCAGTCATTGCCACACAAGGACCCACGTAAAAAGGCTAAGATACTAGGTGGCAATTATGTTTAATAGTTGGTCAACTTCCATAATCCCAATAGTTGTGTGCACCAAGGAAATGTAAAGATTCTTCGTGGAATGATGTACGCCATGTTCAGTTTATCTACTAATGATTTAAAAGCTACATGTTTACTCCCTATGAAAAAAACTACACATTCATTCTGAATTGCTGTACAAGTCACATTTACTGTCGGCCCTTTTCACAGCAAAGGTGGATATAATTGTTTTCTTTACTTTTTTAGAGACCAAACATAATTGTGTCCCCCGTACATGCCCTCTATGGTCCAAGCCCTTGGCGAGAAGTGACAAACTAGCTCTGTAGGGCAGTGTGTACTGCAATTTATGGGTATGTGTTGGGGCAGCAGTGGCAAGAAGCACAGAAATGGCCAGAGATCAGTGAACTGGGGGTACAGCACTACAGTATTTTCCCCAAGCTTTGAGGAACTGAACACGTATGGATATTAAATAGTATTTTCACTGGGATTAAACCTGTTTGCCCCACATTATGTATTGTGGTGCTTTCAATATGTAGGGGGAAAGAAGTATGAAATAATGTCATTTTGTCCCCGGATCAGCAGTATGCATGGATGGATCTACACCTGACCTGTTGGTGGTCCTTGGAGGACTTAAGTTGCCCAGTCCGGTGTAGACTAATTTAGGCGGTCAGATAGTTAACAGATTGCTGCTAAACCCCGATCCTCAATTTGCTACCGCTAAAGATTAGAGATGATATTTTTGTATTTGCCCTATTGAAACAGGTTCCTTCAATAACCCTTCCACAAGATTAACAATAATTGTTAGCACAGATAATGAAACCGGAAAAACATTGGATTTTTTTTCTTTCTTATTTACACACTCCTAAAAAAAACTGCATAATATTTCATTGCATGCTTTAGAAGCACCGACTTACCTCTATGCAAAACTGAATATAAAAGTTTTGGTAATCTAAGACAGCCTGTTTAAATCCATGTCACTTGCTTATATGCTAATGTAAAAAGGCGGATTTAAAACCAAACAAGCAGCTCACCAAACTGTAAAAAAAGGGTCAAGTCTATCTGAAATTGGAGTCAATTTTTGAGCCATGGATGTGCTTCAATGGAAGACCTGCTCCTGTCGCCATAATCGTATAATAATTCTTCCCCGGCTTTAATGTCCCGTGAAGCAATCAGTATAAGATGAGGTATATTGTTGATGTCGTGTAGCTTTGTGTGGCAGTTGCCCGTCTTGCTATGGTTGATCAATCTGCCTAGGCGGCTGCTTTCTTTTGTGGCATCAACACTGAGAATGGATACAAAGAGATGTTAGCAAACAAGAGATCATACAAAAAGGGAAAAACCGCACACAACAAATCCCCTAAAATCCACAAGCAAGCGAATTATGGACTGAACTGTTATTTTAGCACATTAATGCGGCAGAGTCTAGCAATGCAACTTTCTAAAAAATAATGCTTCTTTAAAGGGGGTGAACCAAATGCCACTATATTCAGCTCCAAGGACTCCCCCGATTACCAAGATACACACTGATGAAGTTACCGAATTTCAACTTCCCTGACGTGAAACAATGGCTGCCAAATCGTGGGCCAATAGGGCGCTGCAACATCACTGGTTGTGGTTTCCTATTGGATGGCCATTTAAATTCCCTTTAAAAAATTAACACCGGAAACCATCTCTGGAGCTGGGTGTAGGGTGGACTGCTCCAGGCTTCAGGCCTTTCCTGCACTTAAGAGGTAATGGTATTTTCACTTATTTTATACATTATTCCAAAATTGGTTTCATTTTGCAAATAAGTAGGCCCTAAAGCTGCCTCCCTACCCGATCCCATGCTTTGCGATCATTTATTTTACACCATAATGCAGCAACCTAACCAGGAGTTGAAAGCTCCACAGGGAGACAGTCAGAATGTTACTACGGTTCTGTTAATCCTGTCGCTGGGTTTCGCTAATGCTTTATTTAAGTAATAATCCCTGAAGAAAAGGGCATTACTGGTCAATAATGCCCTGGCTGGAAGAGTTGAAGGCCCGAGGCGAAGCCGAGGGTCTTTAACCCAGCCAGGGCATTATTGGCCAGTAATGCCTTGTCCCGAGGGGATTATTACTATTACAGGGTACATGCAGGCTTTTTTTTTTTTAACACACATTTAATTTAAAAAAAAAAATGAACACTTTTGTAGGAGTCGGTGCCTGGCTACAGGCAAGGTGGGGGGGAGGAGTCAGTGCCTGGCTGCAGTCAAGGTGGGGGGGGGGGAGAAGTCAGTGCCTGGCTGCAGGCAAGGTGGGGGGGAGGGAGGAGTCAGTGCCTGGCTGCAGGCAAGGTGGGGGGGAGAAGTCAGTGCCTGGCTGCAGGCAGGGTGGGGGGGAGGAGTCAGTGCCTGGCTGCAGGCAGGGTGGGGGGGAGGAGTCAGTGCCTGGCTGCAGGCAGGGTGGGGGGGAGGAGTCAGTGCCTGGCTGCAGGCAGGGTGGGGGGGAGGAGTCAGTGCCTGGCTGCAGGCAAGGTGGGGGGGGGAGTCAGTGCCTGGCTGCAGGCAGGGTGGGGGGGAGGAGTCAGTGCCTGGCTGCAGGCAGGGTGGGGGGGAGGAGTCAGTGCCTGGCTGCAGGCAAGGTGGGGGGGAGGAGTCAGTGCCTGGCTGCAGGCAAGGTGGGGGGAGGAGTGCCTGGCTGCAGGCAAGGTGGGGGGGAGGAGTCAGTGCCTGGCTGCAGGCAAGGTGGGGGGGGAGGAGTCAGTGCCTGGCTGCAGGCAAGGTGGGGGGGAGGAGTCAGTGCCTGGCTGCAGGCAAGGTGGGGGGGGAGGAGTCAGTGCCTGGCTGCAGGCAAGGTGGGGGGGAGGAGTCAGTGCCTGGCTGCAGGCAAGGTGGGGGGAGGAGTCAGTGCCTGGCTGCAGGCAGGGTTGGGGGGGAGGAGTCAGTGCCTGGCTGCAGGCAGGGTGGGGGGGAGGAGTCAGTGCCTGGCCGCAGGCAGGGGAGGAGTCAGTGCCTGGCTGCAGGGTGGGGGGGAGGAGTCAGTGCCCGGCTGCAGGCAGAGAGGGGGAGGAGTCAGTGCCTTGCTGCTGCCTCCTGTCCAATCGCCTCCCCTGTCAGAGCTGATCTCACTCTTTGTGAATGAGAACTGAAAGCTGATTGGCTGAAAAAGTTGTCACGGTGCCAAAAATTCCAGGCCATTACTAATTGGATAATGCCCGGAATTTTAACCAGAAAGCCGGGATTTCAATAATTTAACAGCATTAGCCTATAATAAGGGGTAATGGAGCTTGATCTGACCTTAACTACCATTCACTCAGGATAGAGTTTAGATACCTATTGCAGAAACTTGGTGAATCCATCCATCAGTATGGATTATATCCCATGATTTATTTATTTTTTGCTTTAATTTTTGTGTTGCTAGTAGGTCCCTTTCAGATCTTTCCTTTCATGCGGAAGTGCACCTAATAGTACGTACATGACTGAATTCCAACATGGGTAATAATGGAAAAATAAGCTTATATAAAGCAGGCTGCCTAGAGAAGACTCAATGCTTCTCTGCAAGGGATGAGAGAGGAAGCATATTCTTCATACAATATTTATTTTATAAACCGCACACCAATGAATGCGCCATTAACCCCTTCATTGGCTCTTCTGGCAGCAGAGGTGGTAACCCTGCGGTGGCCAACCCAACTCCAAGGGCCACCGACAGGTCAGGTTTTAAGGATATCCCTGCTTCAGCACAGGTGGTGCAGTTGTTGATTGAGCCACCTGTGCTGAAGCAGGAATATCCTGAAAGCCTGACCTGTTGGTGGCCCTTGAGGACTGGAGTTGGCCACCCCCGAGTTAACCCCTACCCCGCCAACAAGGATTTTGCGGTGCTAGCCCCTCTGGCAGCTAAAGGGTTAAGCACCGATTACCTTTTCTGGTGTTGGAAACCTCATTAAAAGAGAGAGAGGTGGAAGGAACACACTCACCAATAGGTCTTGTTTAGATATTGGAAGTAGTACATGTAGCAGCCAGTTGATATATCTTGTGCATACAACGCTTCTCGCCTTTTAGCGTCCGTGATCTCTATGAGGTCCCCGTGGTACTCTACCACGAACGCCCCTCGAGGAAAGTGTTTTGTTGCTATCACCCCTCTCCCTTTGCCGAGAATAACATCAACCTGGGCAGAAGGAACAATGTCAAGCAAAGCTTTGTAAGAGTATTTACATTGTGTAATGTACATAGCGATTGTACAAAAACTAACAACAGAACCTATAAAAAAGCACAAACACCACAGGACAAGTGTATTTACGCAAAAAGCAACAATATGCAGTAGCATAGTCTCACGGCAGAATGACCTTTGCACTCCCTGGCTACACTGCACCATTGAAAAGAACGTTCTGACTACCATCAAGTGCAAAATAGTACAAGTAAAGAGCAAAAAAAACACACCTAGACCAGTTCTAACCACAGGTATCATTAAGATATATCTATCTATCTATTTAAAGTAGTGTCACTAATCTTTATTAGCTCCAAGCACCATTTGGGAACCCCTTTATTTTAGGGTTTGGATCTCAACACCAACTACTTAAGTGGTTCTTCATTTTTGTATCTAATCTATATAAACATATATACAAAACTAGATGTAATGAGATCCACCTATGTACACATACACACAATGCTGTTTATCGATCTTTAAGTGTACATAAGCATAGTAGATCCTTCACTCAGTGTATATATACACACACACACACGTGTATTGCAAGTTACACTAGGATAGGGGTGGCTGTGCAAGTTGTGTAGATTAAAAACTAATGCTGCCTATTGTTAAAGGCTGATTGAAATATGCTTACATTGATCCTAGTGCAGGAGTGGCCAACTCCAGTCATCAAAAGCCACAAACAGGCCAGGTATTAGGGATGTCCCTGCTTCAGCACAGGTGGCTCAGTCAACAACTGCCCAACCCTGTGCTGAACCAGGGATATCCTTACAACCTGGCTTGTTGGTGGCCCTTGAGAACTGGAGTTGACCACTCCTGCACTAGGATCAATGAAATATGCTTACAATCAGCCTTTAATATTAGGCATTATTAGTTTTTAATCTACACCCCAAATGGCACAAAGTGATGGAGAATAAATTACCTTCATCCCATCTTCTTCGCCAGTTTTAATCAATTCATCTATTCTCTTCTTTTCTTCGCACTATAGGAGAAGGTGCAGAGTTATTGATACATGATTTCACAAGAAAGTGTGTTGGAATTTCTGAAGCCAAACTCCTAAACACACACATTATGTACCTGTAGCTCCGTTTTACTCTTCCTACAGCTTCGTCTAATAGGGAAATAATCAGTGACTTTCCTGTTTGGAGAATTCTTTGCTTGAACCCTGTAAAAAAAAAAAAAAAAATAGGGGGGGGGGGGGGATGGGGGAGAGTAAATATTCATGCATGTAGGAAAGATTTTGCAGTTGTCCTCTTGCTGTCCAATACCAAATCAAGCCAAGAAAGATTTTATCTGCTCCTATTGAAAATATATTTGATCCTTCACAAGATGGTCTACAAATCATGAAAAAACAATTGCATAAGGGAAGAAAAAAAAAAAAAAGTCTCCAGCATATAAAATAATGTAGTGACTCTGGAAAGGGGCCATTAGGTCACAAGGAGACCATTTCTGGTTTCCGATAACAGTTTTGTGTCTCCTACCTTAAAGCAGCAGTCCCAAGTTGCCGTTAAAAAAAAAAATATATATAATATTTATTTTTCCCCTCTTTAATATGTGTATCAATACAATCCACACGATGTAATTAGCTAAATTGCCGATCGGTCGGTGAAGATTCGGCTCGGGGGTTCACTAAATGGCTGTCAGTGCAGCAGCAGAGGACCAAAGATGCCAAGTTCTCTGGGGAAGATCATGTGACCAAGCAGTTTTGGCAGACGGCCAGATGTAATGGGGAGGGTACGGGCACGGGCAAGTACAGCCCCTAAAAGGTGAGTAACGGCCAATGACATACAGGGTTTGTAATAAGGGCCCCAGGGGTGGCACTTTTCTTGATGTACACCGTACGTCATTAGGGCACGAAAAAGGGGTTAAAGAATTGGTGCTGCCGAATCCATGATTGTATTTTTCTTTATAAAAAAGGAGCCAAACACAATTTTCCGCTATGGGGACTCCTCAGTTCGCAATATACCTTCCAGTAACTTCTCCAGGGAGACAAAATGGCTGCAAGTCTCAGGCCAACAGGAAGCTGCAACATAGACTGTGGCTTCCTATAGGAGGGCCAATTTAGCTGAAAATAGAGAGGTTCAGCTTCTTTAACCCCTCCACTGCCAGCAACACTGCTTGGGAGTGGCAGTGAAGGTGTTAATCTCCTTTGCTGGCCAGTAATGGTTTTGACAGCCATAAAAAAAAAAGCCACATTCTGCATCATATTTCAGACACACCCCAAACACAAACCCTCCCCCCCTCGCCACCCCTCCCACTCACTTCCTTCTTGTCGGCTTCACTTTGACCATCTTCGGAGTTTCTGGTTTCTTGACAGCAGGTGGCAATGCTACGTTTTTCTGCGTCTCCGTCACTTCTAGTTTGTGGCCAGGAAATGGTTCAGAAGAATTACATCCACTTTCCTTGTGTTCTCCAGGTTTCACCGTCGGTTCTGTTGCATGAACACTTTTCCTTTTCTCAACTAAAATATAACATACATAAAAACCCTTGCTTGTTAGCGGAAACATTTATTTGTGATGCATGTAATGTGTCCATTATAGAAAATTATAAAAAAGCATTTGATTCTGTCTACACCTCAGTGGTTCCACGTGCATTACGAAGACTGGGTTGAAGCGGACATTGATATTATAAAGAACATTTACAAGAACGCGACATGAACCATTAGATTACATGAAGATACAAGCAAGAGAAGAAGGATCAGCAAGGGGAGACACCATGTCACCAAAGCAACACATTTAACTGGGAAAACAAAGAAATCAAACTCAAAATGTGAACACTTGGGTCACACTCTGATTGGCAGATAACTTTTATTTGCCACAAGTCCAGAAGACCTCTTGCAAATTGGAGAACTCGCCGCTGCAAGTAAGAAGGTGACCTCCATATGAATCTCATGAAGACCAAAGTGATGTTCAACAAATGTGTACACCTCTGTAAAGATTGAAATAAATGGAATAGAACTAGGGAGAAGTCGACGACTATGTCTACCTTGGCCAGCAAGTAACAATGAAGGAGAAACTTTTGAATGAAATCAATAGGAGAATGAAGATGGGATGGAGGCGTTGGGAAGAAGCAAGAATCTTACAAGGGAACCTTCTACTTCCAAGAGTAAAGTTTTTGACCACTGTGACCCTGCATGTGCTTACGTATGAATGTGAAACTTGGACCCCAAGTCCGAAGATAACACAGAAGCTTCAGACTACTCAGTATGGAGAGATGTATGATGGATATTGCCCACAGAGACAGGAAAAAGAAGGAATGGGTTTGAAACCAAACAAAAGTCTGACATAAAAGCTTAAGTAATTAAAATGGCAGTGAGGGGGACATATCGCAAGAAGAAATGACCATCGTTGGACAAAGATGGAACTCGACTGGATTCCAAAGGAAATTAAAAAGACCAAGACGACGACCAAAAGCAAGATGGGTGGATGAAATTTAAAAAAAATGTGTTTGAGCATCGGGAAGAAGAGGCTTGCAGCTGCAGTACCTGGATGATCATTGGAGAGGCCTTCATCAAGCAGTGGATCGACAAGGGCTGATGAAAAATATATTATTTTATTACAGTGTACATTACTGCCCCAAAGAGCTTACATTCTAATTTTAGTGCCTGAGGCAAAGGAAGATAAAGTCACTTGCCCAGGTCACAAGGAGAGGATACAAATGGGATTTGAACCAGGTTTCACATTCTTCAAAGGCTGCGTTCTTGCCACCAAACTACAATTTCAGCCTACGTAACAGATGCAAATGATATATTTTGAGTATTTAAGTGTCAAATGTAAGAGTTTCCTTAACCTCAATGTGCTAAACAGTAGTGGTATGCCGTCTTTATTAAATAGCGGGCCTTTCAGCTTTCAAAATATTTTGTGCTACTTGGGCATAATTAGGTTGGTAAGTGGTCCACATGTTTATGCTCAAAGCTTTTTTTGATAATATTTTAAGCACAAAGGACACCTGAATGAGAGGGAGATCGCCACGGCTTGTGGAATCTCAACTTTTTGAAGAAAATGAACAGCTAAAACTAGGTATTGGTATCAGAGGTGCAGAGATGATAAACCGTGAATTCTTTTTCACTATAACAACCGTGGAAGGGTCATTATGCAAAATATTGATATGCTGCAGTGAGAAACACTGCTTGCATTAGTCATGTTGCTGCATTACATTATAATGATAACCACATTAATTACATTAATGATAACCAACACATACGTGAGACAAGTTTACTTGTTTTGTCCAAATATTGCTAGCACACAATCAATATTAATGATATTTGATCATTAATCTTTAATTTTTTTGCTGCAGCGTGCATTTTAGATGCATTAGTTAACCTGCATTAGATTCATGCGTGTGCCCATTTATACAAAGGCTCAGTACAACAAAACAAAAACACATACCTTCCGCTTTTTTGTGCGTTTCGCCTGGTGTTTTTCCCGGACCTTTCCCTTCATGGTGTGTGACTGAATTTTCTTCTTGCAGGGGCGGACGAACGCTGAGAAATTTACTTGGGCTCATATATGAGTATATTTTGGACTGGCCTATAAATACCAATTCCTGGAGAAGGGAAACAGTTGTCCATTGGTCAGAGTAGTTCAGTAACATTCTACATTCACAAGCCACAGTAGCCATATACACACAAATATAAGGCTGCATCCCCGCTAGCGCTGAGCGGGCACGGTTACTTACAGATATCTATATATGCAAGTCCCCACGCTCACTGGCACTTATGTAAACAAAAAAATCTAACTCTCCAGCGCGCGTTAAATGCGTAAATAACAGGACACCCGGCGCTCATGCTTGAAGCGCTCTGCAAGCATGAGCGCGCTTTGCGCCAGCGGGGACTCAGCCTAAGACTGCTAGGTTGGTGAGATAAAACATCATGCAAAGTGTTATTTTTGTTGAACTCAACCAAAAGTTTTAGACCAGGGGTCTCAAACTCAGTCCTCAAGGGCCACTACCTGGCCAGCTTTTATGGATATCCCTGCTTCAGCACAGGTGGCTTAGTCAGTCAAAGACTGGGCCACCTGTGCTGAAGCAGGGATATCCATAAAACCTGGTCTGTTGGCCCTTGAGGGCTAAGTTTGAGACCCCTGATTTAGACAGTGCCATGGAATTGTGCAAACTATTAAAAGCATTCCGTATGCCATTAACATGTAAACTTAACGAAGTAATTGGCCTCTCTAAGCGGACGTTACCACTTACATGTAAAAATATATATTACTTTTAATATTGGGTTTAGAGTTGTCCTTATGGCTAATTTCATAAAAACCCATAACCAAAGGATTACGTTTAGATGCAACCCAGAAATCCAGTTTAATCCTTTCCATATCCTTTGGCAGCAAAGAGGTTAATGCATGTACAATTAAAGCCAATATCCAGTCTGTTTATCATTATGGTGTCTGTCCATCATAAACCCCCCTCTCCCTCTCCCTCCCCCAAAACAAGTTCCCTTCAATAAACCTCACACAAACTGGACACCAGCCTTCCTAGGGATTTAGGGGCAAATAAGGTTGTTTATTTATATGCGTGGACAAGAATTGGACAGGAGTCGTTTAACCCCTCCAGGGACGGATATAGGTGTACACAGGAAAGATCTGTGCATTTATTTAACCATTTGACTGCCAAATTGACCTACCAACTCCTGCAATCTGTTAACCCATTCCAAGCTGCATCAGAAGTTAGCAGAACAGTACACATTACATTTGCACATTGGTTTTTTTTTGCCTCTATAATCCCCCAAATTATAACACCCCAAGTACTGAAACATGCAGAATAAGGGTGACCCTCCCCCCATATATCTCCCGTTCATTTAATCACTATACAATTTAAACTTTGAGTACATGGCAACTAGAACCACACATTTAACCTCGGAGGATCCCCCAGTTGTACATTTAACCTCTTGGGTTCTGGAAAGTAGTATGTAAGGTTGCTCTGGGTAATAAAAGTGAATAGAGCCGACCGACCCCGTTCATTTTCGGGTGGTTCTCGTTGGTGCCCCCGGTCCGGGACGGTTCCAAGGTGTCTCCTGTCCTTCCGTCGCTGGGTTTGGACATTTTCTTTCCTGGGGGAGAGGGAGGGTAGGGGGGAGACAGGGCTGTGTTTGTGTAGGATGCCGAGGGGGAGGCTCAGCGCATTGTGACAGGAGCGGCAGGGCACGGCGCCGCCATCTTTAAAGGGACTTGGGGGGAGGAGAGGCAGAGACTTGGGAGTGCATGAGACAGCTCAGCTAACCCAGCCCTCCTGTACAGACTGCCCAGTGCATGAGACAGCTCAGCTAAGCCAGCCCTCCTGTACAGAGAGAGAGAGACAGCTCGGCTAACCCAGCCCTCCTATACAGAGAGAGACAGCTCAGCTAAGCCAGCCCTCCTATACAGACAGCTCAGCCAGCCCTCCTATACAGAGACAGCTCAGCTAAGCCAGCCCTCCTGTACAGAGACACCTCAGCTAACCCAGCCCTCCTATACAGACAGCTCAGCCAGCCCTCCTATAGAGACAGCTCAGCTAAGCCAGCCCTCCTATACAGAGACAGCTCAGCTAACCCAACCCTCCTATAGAGACAGCTCAGCTAACCCAGCCCTCCTATACAGAGACAGCTCAGCTAACCCAACCCTCCTATAGAGACAGCTCAGCTAACCCAACCCTCCTATACAGAGACAGCTCAGCTAACCCAACCCTCCTGTACAGAGACACCTCACCCAGCCTTCCTGTACAGACTGCCTAGTGCATGAGACAGTTCAGCTAAACCAGCCCCCCTGTAGAGAGACACCTCAGCTAACCCAGCCCTCCTATACAGAGGCTGGCCATTGCATGAGACAGCTCAGCTAACCCATCCCTCTCCCTGGTATAGAGAGACAGCTCATCTAAGCTAGCCCTCCTATACAGAGACTGCTCAAAGAATGAGACCGCTCTGCTAACAAAGCCCTCCTGGTAGCCAGCTCAGCTAAAAGCAATACATTGGTTAACTGTGCATGACATCGCTCAGATAAGCCCAGCATGTTTGGTAGCCATAGAGCTCAACCCAGTGCTTCTGACAGCCAGAGACAGTTCAGATAAATCCAGCCCTCCTGGGAATGAGACAGCGCAGTGTATGAAAAAGCTCAACTCCTTGTCCTAAAAGCCGCTCAGTGCCCACAGCTCTGCTAGTACCTTAAAGCAACAGTTAAAAGGGTTTATTCATCAAAAGGTGATTTAAATTAGACTTTGTGCGACATTCCCCGGATTTGGCACTATCGAAGTTTAAAGATTAACCCCACCCCCCTAGACCCCATGCACACTTAAGAGTGAACAAGGTGTGTAATTTGTGTATTATGGCACAGTCTCTGCTCAAAGACTGCAAAAGGTAGTTTATATTCCCTTTAGCAAGGATCAATCAGTTTGGATTCCTCCCTTTGCATCTGTGACTCTACTTCACTACTTCAAAACAAATGTATTGACGCCATCGCGTGCACTTGTCGTAGGCGCGACAGCTTGGTCGCAATCGCTGGAAGTCACTTCAATTTGATTTTTCCAGCGACCACAGTGCGACGTCAGCGTCGCTGTCACCGTCACCATTAGTGCAGCCATAGTCAGAAAAGCATACGTGATCGGTGGGAAAACACTGAGGAGAAGCCTATTGGAAAAGGCTCGCTGGGTAAGAAAGGCACTTGGTCAACCTTATGTCAATATCGGCAGCTGGTTGAATAAAAGACGTGCTCAGCCGGACCCTAACCTGCCAGCCTAAAGCCTGCTTTAACCGTAATAGGGTAACCTAATCCTAATATGCCAGCCTAAAAACCCAAACAAACCAACCGCTTACCCTAACCCAGGAGAAAACCACTGCCAGCTAAGGGAGTGGGAGGAGGTTATATAGCGCCGGCCACCATTTAATTAAAGGGAGAGGGAGGTTATATAGAGCAGACTGGCGGGTTAATAAGGGAGAGGGAGGAGGATATATAGAGGACGGGTAAATAAGGGAGAGGGAGGTTATAGAGCTGGCAGCTGGGTAAATAGACACTTCCATTGGTAATTGCACTATGCTAGCACATAGGTTCAGGATCCCACTGCCAACTCCTGGCGAAGATATCAGTCTCCTAAATCGGAGACATTTTAGGGGCATGAGGACCGAACATTTTCATTTTAATGTTGAAGTGCAGATTTCTAGCTATCTATCTGTGACACTCCATTGACGTCCAGGACCAATGATGGCAAAAAGCTGCAAGTCACTGATTAGGAGTTATTAGAATGTGCTCATGGTTAACAAGGATGGGCCTGCTAACTCTTAAGTACAGAACTGCACACACTGTAAAGTGCAATGAATCATTTATAACTGGATGTGGAGCAACAACTTAACACAAAGGCTGCGCTTATAGTGCCGGCGACGTCAGGCTGCGGTCGCTGGAAAAATCAAATTGAGATGACTTCCAGCGATCGCGACCAAGCCGTCGCGCCGTCTTTACTATAAGCGCACGCGACGGCGGCAATGCCTTTGTTGTGACATTGCGTCGCTGTCACCAGCACTATAAGCGCAGCCTTAGAGGGAGCAATACTGCTCCATCCAGGGATTTCCTTTCCCGTTTTCTGATCTCGTGTTGCGCTTATTGTACTATAATTCCCTGTACTGTATTGTCTCTTGCAAAGCACCAAGTACAGGTGTAGGCGCTATATAAATAAAAGATAAATACAAGGCGCATATTTTGTCATGTGCTACTAACAGAGTACCTAGAAGATACTTTACAAAAATAACAAAAGGTCTTGTTCTGGCTACCCTCGGGAGCCTTTATCAAGTGCTCTTATCAGAGCTGAAAGGCTGGGCCAATAAAATCAATTTTTTGCATATTTGTGGTGTGCCTCTCTCTGACATACACACGGTTTATCATATGCTTCTCGCTCAATCCCCATGAAAATGTGCACAATTGTTGGTATTCTTATGTAGATTAACACTATACAAGAAGCACAATGTAGACAATCAACTGAGGTTGACTACATTGATGTCACTATTAGGTCGACAAGTACCAGGTACTCTACTGGAGGTTCATTTCAATAAACAAGAAATGGGAGTTGCCTTCGTAGCATGTAAATGTGTTAAACTGGTGCAATCTAATCTGAAACACCAAGGATTACTATAAAGTATGGTTCAAAACGTTACAAATATCCTCCTGCAGCTGAAACGCACGTCCGAAGACGAGAACGCCACTATCCGATTGCATAAATCCGATAACGCGTTGATCCAGCCGCTCCCAATCCTGAACAATACATTTGACAAAATAGTTTTTTCAGTCTCCTAGCGACCGCCCTTTATCAGGAAACATTGTATGCAAGAGTTTGGCACCCCCATTCTTGCGCTGTCTCAAGCACTTTATAACGCGCTTATCTTCTGCGCTGAGCACCATTTTGTAACTATGCACTTGATGAGGTCATCACGCCGTCACCAATTTCTAAGAATATTTATTAGATTATCAAATCATTTTGAAATGTAATCTACTGTGACAGGCCTATAATTGCTCGAATTTTTCATGAAAATTGAGTTATTTTTCTGCAAGATAGGACGAAAACAAAAAGGGGTCCCGTTTTTTTTCTGACCAGCTTATATCATTAAAAAAGTCAATAAATAAAATAATAAAAAATCTGGGGTA
Organism: Ascaphus truei; assembly: GCF_040206685.1. Taxonomy (NCBI): domain Eukaryota; kingdom Metazoa; phylum Chordata; class Amphibia; order Anura; family Ascaphidae; genus Ascaphus; species Ascaphus truei. The sequence continues at coordinate 8,206,677 of NC_134495.1, read as the reverse complement.
TGAAAGAGAACTCAACACAATCCCATAGTCTGGGTAGGCTAGGCCCTCAGTACTATGCAACTGGGCAGGATTTTAGTTGCTTTGCATCAGTGGCAGAATAGTTGGTGCAGCAGGTGCCATGCGCTACGATTCATAGCATCAAGGGGTCCACTTCCTGGAGCACCTCTAAATTGTGGGGCAAATGAGGGGAGGACGGGTGGGGGGGGAGGCAGTGGGGAAAAAGTATCCACCTCCGCTTTTCATGTTCTCATGTGCCATCTGATAACATCTCAAACCAATTGATTTACGTATGTAGATGGGTTAACCAATAAAAATGTTGAATGGAACCTATAGAACCCTAGTAAGGAATTCCAAAGTCCCACACAGCCTTTGCCAAGCAGTGTCAGTGGTCAAAGCAGATGAATATATCAAAAGTAAAACAGTGTTACAGTGCCTGACAATTCCAAACTGAAAATACAATCTCTGGAGGAAATCTCACACTCTCGCAGACTTCCTTCCCTACAAATTTATGCTATCCAGTTTCAATTCTGCCCTCTCTCAGGCTAAACAAACCTACTTTTCTTCACTAATCAACACGCACAAGTCAAATCTACGCTGACTCTTCTCTGTCTTGGACTCCCGACTCAGACCACCCTCAGCTGCCGCCTCTTCCTCCATCTGAACTGAGGACTTTGCTGACTATTTTAAGGAAAAGCTGGAATCCATACGGCAGAACATCCCCTCTGTTTCCTCCTACCACCCTACACCGCTTCCTAACTCTCCTCCTGCCTTCCTTGACTCTATTTCCGCTGTCACAGAGGAGGATGTGGCACTGTTGATCTTCACTTCTCCCTCTACCACTTGCCCTCTTGATCCCATTCCCTCCTAAAACCTCTTGCACCTACTATAATCCCTACGCTCACACACACACACACACACACACACACACACACACACACACACACACACACACACACACACACACACATTTTTTCCTCCCTCTACTCTGGTACCTTTCCCTCCTCCTTCAAACATGCAACAGTTCTGCCATTACTCAAAAACAGCAGGTAGAGGTTTAGGATAGTAGGACTGGACTAGGCCCCCAAAGGAGGTCAAGAGGAGCTCGCCCAATCAGCAAATACTGAGTGCCGCTGGGAACCAGGACCAAAAGAATTGGACAAGGTGGTGCCTACACCACACACCCCCCCCCCCCCGCCTTTTGTTGAGAGTTTTATGTTGTGTGTCTTTGGTTTCGTACGATGCAGGGTATCGGTATTACAGTTGAACAGGGGAAGTTTAGTGACAGTATGTACAACGTAATGCTGTACCTTGTAAATGAAAAACCAATAAAATTGAAGTTGGGGAAAAAAAAAAAAAAAAAACACCCCAGCAAGCTTAACCCTACCCGTCTTTCTAACTATCGACCTCTCTCCCTCCTACTTTTTGCCTCTAAACTCCTTGAACAGCTTGTATTCTCACGCCCGCTCCATTTTCTCACCACCTATTCTCTCCTAGACCCTCTACAATCTGGCTTCCGCACTGCTCACTCCACTGAAACAGCCCTCACTAAAATAACTAATGACCACCATGCTGCCAAAGACAGAGGTCATTACACTCTGCTCATATTACTTGATCTCTGCAGCATTTGATACCTTGGACCACCCTCTCTCCTCCTTCACATTCTCCATACTCTTGATATTTGTAACAATGCTCTATCCTGGATCTCCTCTTACCTCTCCCAACATACTTTGTGTCTCTTCTGCCAACACCTCCTCCTCTTTCGATCTCTCTGTGGGGGTACGCCAGGGCTCTGTCCTGGGACCTCATTTCTCTGTACACACTCTCTCTCTCTAGGTGACCTAACCACATCTCTTGGGTTCAAATATCACCTCTATGCTGACAACACGCAAATTTTCTTTTCAGCCCCCGACCTTACACCTGCTGTACAGACCAAAGTTTATGTATGTCTCTCTGGGATATCATCCTGGATGGCCCTCCGCAACTTAAAATCAACATGTCAAAAACAGAGCTCCTCATATTTCATCCCGAACCTGGTCCCACTACCTTCTTCCACATTACTGTTGGAAATACGATCATACACCCAGTAGCGCAAGCAAGCTGCCTAGGGGTCACACTCTACTCCTCTCTCACATTCAAAACGTATCTAAAACCTGTCGCTTTTTCCTCCGCAATATAACAAAGATACGCCCTTTCCTCTGTTGCTGGACTGCTAAAACTCTGACTCAGGCCCTCATTCTCTCCCGTCTTGATTACTGTAACCTCCTGCTGTCCGGCCTTCCTGCCTCTCACCTGTCTCCCCTACAATCTATCCTAAACGCTGCTGCCAGAATCACTCTACTCTTTCCTAAATCTGTCTCAGCGTCTCCCCTCCTGAAATCCCTCTCCCGGCTTCCTATCAAATCCCGCATCTCACACTCAATTCTCCTCCTCACTTTTACAGCTTTACACTCTTCTGCCCCTCCTTACATCTCAGCCCTAATTTCTCGCTATGCACCATCCCGACTCTTGCGTTCCGCTCAAGGATGTCTTCTCTCTACCCTCTTTGTATCTAAAGCCCTCTCCCGCCTTAAACCTCTCCACTGACTGCCCCAAACGTCTGGAATGCCCTTCCCCTCAATACCCGCCAGGCACCCTCTCTATCCCCCTTTAAGACCCACCTTAAAAAACACCTGCTAAACGAAGCATACGAGTAGGCTCCACGGCTAATACTATACACATGATACATAAAGCTGAGCCCCTTTAAGACGCACTTAACAAAACGCCCTCCTACTGTCTCTGTACATCCTTCCAACCTACCATTACTAGATTGCAAGCTCTTCAGAGCAGGGACTCCTCTTCCGAAATGTAAATGTTTCAGTCTGAAGCACTTATTCCCATGATCTGTTATTTTTATTATTTATTTGTCATACGATTGTCACGTGTATTACTACTGTGAAGCGCTATTTACATTAATGGCGCTATATAAAGACATACATACAAAAGGGAATGTTCTTTATTTAAAAAAAAAAAAATGTCCTTTTCTTTCTTTAAAAACAAAAATTGAGCAGATGTGGTTAAAAAGTAGGTCTTTAAATCTAACACCAGTTTTCTAATCACACGTTCACTATTAGCCGCCAGATTGTGCACTGCTTCTAACTGGAAGAATGATCTGCACCAAATATGACACAATGGGTGACCAGAGCATGGGAGGTGTGTGCTTTAGGCCGCTTGTATAGTGTATGAGTTACAAGTCTACGGCCCGGGCCATAGAGGGGTGAGGAGTTCGGAGCCGCGCTGACGCTCGCCTGCTGAAATCTGCGCGATTTCATGCCCATGCAGGCGAGCCAGCGGGCGCGATCGGAGGCGGGGGGAGACTGAGGGAGGCGGGGCAGTGACGTCGCTGGGCCAATCGCCCGTGACGCACTGACGTCACGGCGCCGTGACGTTGACACTGCTGTGCTGTGATTGGAGGTTTTCAGCCGACAACGCGCTGAAAAACAGCTTGGCGCTCGGCTGAAAACTCCAACTCGTCAGCGCGCCTGCGGACGCTCGCATGAGCCCCCTCTCAAGGCATCCTCATTGAGGATGCAGGGGCTCAGCGCGGAGCGTCCGCGCGGCTCAGCACGGCCTGTCCTTCTATGGACTCGGCCTAAAGAGAAAAAAAAGTAGGGCTAGTCAGCTTCTACTTAAGAAAATTGTAGTCCTACTTCCCAGCACACAATATTCATATAGAAACAGGGGAGCGCAATCTTTTTTTCCCTTCGCCTCCCTGCCGGCTGTTCCCCTCTAACCTCGGCATTGTGTTGCCATGGCAAAGTGACGTCACATGATCTCGCGGCGTTGCCACGCGACTCCAGAAGCCGCCGGAGCCAAGGTAAGTGCAGTCTACAGAGGCATTCGCCGCTTCCCCGACACTTAAATTAAGTGCCTTCGGGAAACGTGCGGGGGGCCTCTGTAAATCCCACGCAATCTCGCCCCCCCCCCCCAGTTTGCACACCGCTGATATAAAAGACAGGCAATATTAGTACCAAATAGACTAAGGGGGTTACACTATCCTAGGCCAGGGATTTTTAGAAAAAAAATAAATAATAAAGTTGCCTAATCTTCCCCCCCCCCCTCATAAAAAGGCTCATTGGGTATTACCCCAAAAAAATATATATATATTACAGAATGTAAGTATGGCAAAGGATGTAGCCCCAAGTAGTACTCAATTAGTGATTAGCTACTCATACCAGCTTCATGATTAAACACATATACTAAGTATACAGGGACTTTGTCCCACAAATGAGCAGCGACTTATACCTATGTTTCGATTATGCCCATTGATCCCTCTAGATCAGTGTTGAACTTTTTGGGGGTTAAGGAACACTATAATCATATTGTGAAATTCTGCGGAACCCTGACCCGCGCTAATAGCGCGTCTGAGATCACATGCGTTGTAAGGAACCCCAACCCTCTCTAATAGCGCGTCTGAGATCAGATACATTGTAAGGAACCCCAACCCTCTCTAATAGCGCGTCTGAGATCAGATGCATTGTAAGGAACCCCAACCCTCTCTAATAGCGCGTCTGAGATCAGATGCATTGTAAGGAACCCCAACCCTCTCTAATAGCGCGTCTGAGCAGATACATTGTAAATTCTTTTGTATTTGGTACAATTTTCAAATGACTTGAAAATTGCAGAGAACCCTTTAGGGATGTCCAGGAAACCCAAGGTTTCTTAGGAACCCCTGTTTAAAACACTGCTCTATATTGTAAACTCACAAGCACATTACCTTTGCGTTCGTTTTTATTTGGTGTGCAATTCCATTTATACAATTTGTGTCACACACGTCCCCCATGGTATCGCGTTGCAGAATACAATAGCGCTTTATAGATATGCAATAATAATGATACAGCATTCCTCATGTTGGGAGTGGGGCAGAGTACTGGGCAAGTCCCTGAAAGGAACGAACATTTCACAGACACCCTCATTAAACCCTTGATTGGGGAATCACCATTCCAGCCCTATCCCCAATTTGCAGCTAGAGGTATTACCATCACTCCGTTTAAATGACTAAGTTACAAGGACTCAAAACAATCCTAGGGGCCAATTCCTTATCTTTTGCCTATGATAAACTTCCATTAGAAAGACAGGGTGGACAAGCCTAGCCCTGGTGATGATCCTGGACACTACCACAGCCAAGATCTCTTTGTAAACTGGTGCATTTTGCTTCTTTGTTACAACATAGCATCATTGTTACCAGCGTGGCCAAAATTAATTGAAAGAAAAAGTACCTCTTCCCATGATGTCTTTAGGATCGGATTCAGTAAATCCTCCAGGAATACAAAACCTGAGGATAAAAAATAAAATAGCAACAACAAAAATAATAATAATAATAATAATAATAATACTTAAAATGGAACTACGGTATAGATGTGCACAATGCAGCTACACTGGGTTTAAATCCCAACACGCTACATCGGCTTGCAAAGGGAAGCTGGGCAGCAAATATCACCGCCCATCTCTCTCCTGATTGACTCGTCTCGCTGTCTGTTAAGCGGGTTGGGTTTCCTATTGGTTGTCTTCCGCCATACACACCTCATCGCCCCGCCCCTTTGTATAGTGAGTGTATTTTTAAATTTCCCTTCCCTTTTATTTGATTGGCTCATGTAGAAATGCAGCAGGAACCTGATTGGTCCATTGGTCCTAATTAATGCACGAAAGGGACAATATAGTATTTAAGTTAACTCACATTAATATATATATACTTATTAAGGTTATATATATATATATATATATATCCTTCAAGTGATAACATACCTGATCATTTAATATAAGATACACATAATTAGATTGTAAGCTCCTCGGAGCAGGGACTCCTTCCTTAATGTTACTTTTACAGTATGTCTGAAGCACTTATTGCCTTGATCTGTTATTTATATTTGTTATTTATATGACATGTATTACTACTGTGAAGCGCTATGTACATTTTATGGCGCTATACAAATAAAGACATACATACATACATGTATATAATGGCTACTCATTCCTAGTATCTTACCTTGTATTTGTTGGTGGGTGTAAGTAATGTATTCCCTATAGTATATAATATTTCAGGACTTTCCTATTAACCGTATTATAATATTGTTATGAAATATAATTTCATACTCATATTTTACTACTTTTCTTTGCATCGATCTATGGATATCAACATACAAGGCTAAGGCCGTGCGTATAGTGCCTGCGACGGCGACGCCGCCCCAAAACAAATACATTGCCGCCTCCGCGTGCGCTTATAGTAAGCGCGACCGCGGCAATGCGACGGAGTACGTCGCGTCGCGGACTTTGGAAGCCGGGAATATTTGATTTTTCAAGGGCTGTCGTCTCATGTGACAGCCCCTGAACAAATCAAATGCCTGCGACGCCGCGCAAAGCGAAATCTAAGTATTGCTAGCGACGGGTGCCGCCGGTCACGGGCACTATACGCGCGGCCTAAGACTGAGCCACTGTTTGAGCCACCTGTGCTGAAGCAGGGATAAACAAGAGAAAAACTGGCGCACAGCCAAGAATGGGTCCCAAATGTCTATGTTATAAGGAAGTAATGTTTGGTACAGTACATGCTCCTTGATGAAGTGTTTTTTACACGAAACGCGTAGGAGGGTGTTCACCTCCATTTTTTAAGATGGATTAATAAAGAAGATTTTTTATACATTCATTTGGGACCCATTCTTGGCTGTGCGCCAGTTTTTCTCTTGTTTGTTCCTGAAGATTCATCTTATCTCACTCTACTTGGCTGCACGCCCATCAGGATTTGGGACAGGGGCATCTGTGAGTATCATTTATTATTCATTTCAAATACTTATTGTGAGTCCAGGATCCATCCCAATGAGGGTCTGACTGGGTTTCACAGCCCGTATCTTACCCTTCAGGGACAATTGGTCTGTCTGGGGACTTTCCTACAAGCATCAATCAGAATATCCCCCTGTCCTATCCTGTTTAATTGTATATTACATATACCATCATATGGAAAGGATCCAGCGTTGGAGCGCCTTTGTCACTTTAACCTTTGGATTGTACTGAAGCAGGGATAGCCTGAAAACCTGACCTGTTGGGGGGCAGGGAGGGCTTCAGGGCTGGAGTTGAGAGCGCCTGCCTCAGGGATTCCTTCAATTTAACTCAATTAAATGTAGTGACTGCTGGGTTTTTGCAGGAAAATATCTATGGAAAGGAGTATTTAATCGTGGTGGCTCTCAATAGGATCCCCTGCCTCAGTAAAGCGCAGAAATGGGAGAAACAGTTGTCGGAATATAATTAGTATATGCTCCTGGTCGGTGTGTTTAATACAATGCACCTCCTACTGTCTAAGCTTTATACTTTCTGTCATACAAAGTTATTGTCCTCCCTCATTGTACTGCGCTGTATGCAGCGTTTGCCCAGACTTTGGCATGCATTCCATTGCTTTGGTTACACGGATGGATTCTTGAGTTTCAGTGCAGGGATATCGCTGTTGTGTTATTTTTATCATTATAACTGTTGTGATTACGTCTTAAAAAGTGCAACTCTGATACAGGATATAAAATATGTTTTTAGGTCGAAGTTGAATATTAATAAGCCCTTTATACGGCCTCCTGCTGTTTTTATGGGGTTGCACATATGTACTGTACCTGCTTGCTGCTTGTATTATGTGAGAGTGGTGACACAGTGTTCATTCCGAAGGAACAGTTTTGCCATCTCTTGGTTAAAGCAGCAATCCCCTTAAACTAAACCCCCTTTTCTGTTTTTACAGCATTGGAACCAGGTGTCCCTGGATTTGAACATTATTTTCACCTCTTGGAACATCCCGATTCCTGAGATACTTACAACTTACAAGTGACGTTACCAGTATTACTTCCTGGTTTCAAAGGGGATTTAAATGGTCATCCAATAGGAAGCCACAAAATATGACGTTACGCCTTCCTACTGGCACGAGATTAGTGCAGCCATTTTGTTTCCCCTGGAGGGAGATTTAAACCTGTTTACTGCAACAGTAAGTATCTCGGGAAGCAGGGGATCCTCTGAGCTAAAAAGAAACTAGTAGGGGCAGTGGCAGATTAAAAAATCCGCCACCCGTAGGCACTTACTTTGGTGCCTCCCACAGCGCCTCCTCCTCCAGCTCTCTTACCTTGGCAATGCGATGCCATGTAACGTATCATCATGTGACGTCGCAGCATCAGGTGGCAGCTTGAAGGAGAAGTTAAGAGACCTTTACAGGCCCCAAGCTCTCCCCCGGCAATCAGTGGGGAAGTGAGTGGGGCCTCTGTATATGGGAAAAAAAGGGACATTTGTCACCGCCGCCAAATTCTGCCGCCCTAATGGGAAATCCGCGAATAAGTGGGGGGAGGGGGGGACTGCAAATTTAAATGCACAGGAAAATAATGTTATGCTTTGTAATAAATACAAACATTGCTGTGATTTCTTTAAAACAAACAAAAAACTGGCAATGTTACGTAGGGCTGCCAGGTGTCCAGTATTGAACACTGTCCAGCAAAAAATGAGAGGTAATACTGCACATGTATGTTTATACCGGTATCACCTCTCTTGGTGTGTATGTGTATACCGGTATTACCTCTCTGGGCGTGTATGTGTATACCGGTATTACCTCTCTGGGCGCGTATGTGTATACCGGTATTACCTCTCTGGGCGTGTATGTGTATACCGGTATTACCTCTCTGGGCGTGTATGTGTATACCGGTATTACCTCTCTGGGCGTGTATGTGTATACCGGTATTACCTCTCTGGGCGTGTATGTGTATACCGGTATTACCTCTCTGGGCGTGTATGTGTATACCGGTATTACCTCTCTGGGCGTGTATGTGTATACCGGTATTACCTCTCTGGGCATAGTGACCTGACCGGCTTGGGGGGCCGCAGGATTTCCCAGAGCAGGGAGAGAGTAGGGCTTTTGCTAGGGGGCTGGGCAAATTCCTCCATCCTGATTGGCTGCTGCTGAGCAATGCAGCTAATCAGCAGGAGGTGTCAGGAGCCTTGGGGTGGGGCCAAGGAGAGGAAACCACATGGAGCAGAGAGATGTGAGAGGGGTGTGTGTGTCTCTCGAGCGTGTCACACCTTTCACCATTGTGTCCAGTATTTTTGGAGAAGCCGTCTGGCAACCCTAGATGTTACCTTTAACAGAACAAAATTATGTATTGCACCCGCCCCAGGAAGGGGGCGCAGCTCAAAACGTTTGCGCACCGCTGCAGTACATTACCAAATGTCATATTTTATCCCAGAGAGGTCACTAGTGCAGAATTGAGACTCACGTGTTTGGTCCAAACACACTTCTATTGCGAGCTGCTTTTCATAAACTTTGCTAAGACTTAAATACATTCTTTCCTCATGGAAACAACATAAGCCTACCCCCGTCATTTGTCAGATGTTAGATTGACAGTTTTATGACAGAGTTAAAAAAAAAACTTTACCAACGACGTTTAAACTCCTCTTCAATATCTAAATCTACTCATAACTTTCCTTAACTAAAACTTACACACACGTGAGTCACATCAATACGTTCAGGCGCTCATGTCGGACGCGACAAGACTAAGCATGACGTCGTACTTCAAAACCTGAGCGACAAATGAATATCTGCCCCTAAGTGCCCCTTAAGAACTCTGTTTGGAAAGAAACAAGCGCAGAATCAGGGTCACGTTGATTCTGTACCAAGGGCAGTTGGTAAGATTAGCCTGAAATAGCTGTGGGTTAAAGTTTCTAAATGTTCTAGTGAGGAGAACTTTAGGTCTGGACATGGGTGGTTTGATTTTCCTTACACAGTACACTATTGCATTGTCACTGAAAATGTCAGGTAGGATACCAGAGGATTGGATTCTGATGGGACAAGAGGATAGAATCAAATCTAGCAAGGAATGGTTGCCAGATTTGAGGTTTGTCCGTATGTACCTGTACTTCTGTACCTCTTCCAGGTTCTCCCAGTCATGGTACCTTTACCCCACATTAGAGATCTGAAGAAAGACGTAATGTATTTTATATGGAGGGGCAAAAAGCCTAGAAGAGCACTATGACTCTACCAACGTCCTCAGGGGGGGGGGGGGGGGCTGGCCCAACCGAACGGGATACGATACTGTGAGGTGGCCAGGCTGAGCCCATTGATCTACAGTACTGGTCACTGCTGAAAGGCACAAAACCATGGGTGGATATAGAAAAGGCAGAGGAATAGGTAACAGATATGTCAACACTGCTATGGCTGAAAAAGGAGGCCAGAGCTCCACAGATTAAAACGGACCCCGTTATAGAACACCCGCTAAAGATTTGGGGACGCAGTTTGCCGATATAAATGTGTCTCCTCCCTGGAGGGAGGAAGGCCTGACTAAAGTAGGGGAGATCCACAACAAACATAACATACCACACAAGCCACGATATCAGTACCTCCAAGTGAGACACTTATCTCATCAATCCAGCTAATGAAAGAAATTTGCAGGCCCCAAACAATATTTGAAGACCTTTGTTCCAAAACCGAGTATCATAAAAGGATGATAGCACAATGTAACCAAATTTTATTACCACAAAATAAAGAGCAAACAAATAAAACTATCCTTGATTGGGATAGAGCTATGGGACTAGCTCTGGGCACTTAAGACAGAGTTGCTAGGTCCTCCAGAGGCTCAGCAGTATGGGAAATTAGTATCGAAGTCCTCCACAGGTGGTATTACACCCCAGCACTCCTTCCCAACGACCCCCAACCCCATGCTGGTATATCTGTGAACAAAATGGCCCATTTAAACACATTTGGTGGTTATTTCCCAAGATCACGTTGTTCTGGGGAAAAATCAAAAGGTTAATAACCCAAATCACAGGCCTGCAACCCACCCTGGAATATAGTCAGTGTTGATACACATGCCCAACGAAGACTTAGATAGAAACTTAGATATATTGATTACTCATATTCTATCGGCAGCTACATTTATGATGGCGAGCCACTAGAGACAGATAGACCCTCCAATGGTTAGGACAGTCAAAAAAAAATTAATGATATGGCCTTGGAAAAACTAACGAGCCTGCTGGCAGATACACTGGATCCCAAGGGATCTGGGATCCATGGGCGACTTACTGTGATCTAAACCAACCTAATGTCAAATACCCAATTGTATATTCTATCTGGTTTAAAAAGAAAATTGCCAACATACGAAGCTGTAATCCATATCTTCCTATCATCTCGCAACCCAAGGTTCTCTAAGAACAGCAACCTTACCAAGCTGAGCAATTAGATTGAGTATTGTGTCACATATTGGGATCATTTAGGGGCAGGAGCAGCAGATGTGTAATATTGAACCGATTTGGTTGCAATGTCGCCCACATAGCTAAGAGCAGGATGGTTATATCCTGTGTAACTTTGCTGGGGGGGGGGGAGGGGTAAGGTACCGCAGATGCATAATTTTGTATGAGTTTTCTTCCATTGAAGTGCAATGAGTACAGCCTCCCAAATTTCAGACCAGTCTTCTAAATCGAGCACCTGTCCCAATTCTCTCTCTCACCCCAGACGGAAACAACAATTGGAAAAAAACAGCTGTGGTGACCGGTTTTACATCAAGATTGTGTAATCCGAGATATTCAAATGTCATGTTAGCTCGTTTGGGTAACCTAGAGGCCATGAAATGCCTATGTTAGAGAAAACTCACAAATGCACACTTGGATAAATTAAATTGTGAGTAAATGGAGTCAAATGTTTTGACTGAGCCAACGGAGGAAAAAATAAGAAATTCTAACAAAACTGAGCTTTTTCCAATAAGAGAAAGCTCCTTGGATAGAACCAGGAAGGAAGTCTGGGTTATTGTAAATAGGCACAAGGGGGATTTAGATACATTGATCTATTGATATCCCAAAGTTGCCATATATGGTTGGTGAGATTGTGTTTTTTAAATTGCCAAAAGTCTGAACTCTTTGGAGAGCCACAAAACATCGTGGAGACTAAATTGTCACAAATTGTAGCCTCAATGTCATCTTCTTTCGCCTAGTGTACAATCTCCAAAGCTTTTAAGGTGCACTCACGTCTATTCTTATCTTGCTGTATTGTTGGTGTTGGAGATATAGACAGGGACCGCTTCACTGCCATAGAAACACGTCAAGCCACATTCAACAGTGTCTCCGACGCACATAAGGGTCAGAAGCATCTTACATGAATTTAATTAGTACTTTATTTACAGATAAACATCAGAGCACGACATTTAGAGGGGTAACCCCGTTATGAGGTGTACAACATCTCATATGCATTCCCCATGACCCCTTGCAGATGCACTTACCATTACACCGTCCTACTATCTCTGTAAGTTTTCCCAATTTACCACTTAGATTGTATGCTCCGAGGCAGGGATTCCTTTTTATTCCTATTGTGTCTCCCATTTTTATGTCGTGTATTACTGCTGTAAAGTACTATTTACACGAATGGCGCTATACAAATAAAGATATACAAACATACATATTAATTGTCCAAGGTGGGGCTGCTTTATAATATTTGGAGATGTTTGGAATTGCTGATCCTTGTTTATCTTGAGGCCTTTGTAAGGTTGTACTATATATACAGTATAAGGTTTTTGTTGTGGCCCTAAATGAATTAATGGAATTCCTTTTGTATTTTCACCTCCTTCCAATATTTCCTGAAAGAGTTGGGTAATTGGCTTTGTAAAGTGAATCAGATAATGAAGTGATATTGTCCCCAAGACATTTAATATGGTTTGTGTCCCATTTTAAGTCAACATTTATTTGGTAGACGTTTAGCTATATGTTAGGGTAGATTAAGGTCAAGTGGTATAGATTTTGAATTGTTGATAATAAAATGTGAGTGCTTACCAAATGTACCTAATTTTGAGATAAATTGGGGAAAGTAATTAAGGGTTTGATCAAGGTTAGGATAATATAATCGTCGAAAAGTGAAATGTTGTATTCTGAATTGCCAATGAAGAATCCAAAAATATCTGGATTTGATCTAACATAGTTTGCTAGTGCTTTAATTGATAAATCAAACATTAACAGAGAAAGTGGGCACCTCTGTCATGTTCCATTACCTATAGTATAGGATCAGCACAATATCCAAGTGCACAGATTAGATCTTAGGGATGTGAATAGAGGGTCTTTATGCCCGTTATAAATTTATCACCAAAATGTAGTTAGAAGGGTCTTGAACATAGCATCTTGCATTGTTGTTTTATATACCAAGCAGTGCAAAAAATGACAACACTAAAAAGCCAGGGTGACTTTGGGGTTCATAAGTAGGGATAACCCCATGTGCCAGCTACCCCTCTGGCAGTAGAAAGGTTAAAAATATATGCATGTACATGGAAAGTTTTGAGCTGCAGGTATTACATTTTGTTCTTGTTTTTTTAAAATCAGGTCTTAAAAGATCTGGCGTAACTCAATTTATAGCAAAAAAAAAAAAACCCCACTCCAAATACCACATACAGTGCAACATCAACACAGGTTCAGCAAAGTATCCGGCCGCTCCTCCTTCCCTTACCATACACCCCAAAACTGGAACATTCTACCGGAGACTTTCACAGCCGCCACCAGTCTAAATTCTTTCAAAACTAAAGCTGTCTCACATTTTAATCTGGTCTGTTACATACGCCTATAATATATATTATCTCTAACTGTGCATGCAATGTCTTGTATATATAATGTATACCCTGTTCATTTATGTAACTGTATTTGTAACCATGTATCCGTCATTATAACTGTGCCCAGGACATACTTGAAAACGAGAGGTAACTCTCAATGCATTACTTCCTGGTAGCACATTTTATAAATAAATAAATAAAATAAATAACCACAGATCTGACATCTCTTTGCTTGGCTGCCATATTTAAAGATACCAACTCAGTGTCACTCTTTGCACATATTATACATGTTACTGATGCATGGTTCATAGCTGCAAGACAGGAAACAAAGAATTCAGCAGAGTTGCAGCAGCATAACACATTCAGGAGAAAGTTCTCCCCATTCACATCAGGTGACAATGATGCTCCCCTATGTAAATGCCCAAGCACGTGCTCCCCCTCCAGTCACGTGAACTGCGTGCGTGTCCAAACCCAGCGCTCCATTGGACATGACCTTCTCAAGATGGCGCAGAAGTCAGGACATGCCCCTTCCTCCCCTCCCCCCCATGCGTCCTATCGACGTCACTTCCAGCGTCGCAGGAGGAGGGGCTGCTCGTCCCCGCGTCACGTGACTCTAAACCGCCGCCCGCTCCCTATAACCGAAAAAAAATTAAAATAACAATTATCAAGAGGAAAAAAAAAAGAACAGCAACCGGGTGCCCGAAGATGGTTTCTGTGGGGGAGGTTCCCGGAGAGAGGCCGGACGTGTCTGCGGCGGAGGGGAGGCCCGCGGAGCTGGCTGGGCGCGGGTCACGTGGTGCTGCGCTGTGGTGTTTCCCCGGTAAAGATGGCGGCGGTGAGGTAGAAAGCGTCGGGTCCCAGCAAGAAGCAGCAGCTTCAAACCTACCCCTACCGAGTGAGGCGCGAGGGGACCGGGAGACGGCTCCGGAACCGACAGAGTGAGTGACGGAGGGAGGGGATCCAGGCGAGGCTCGGGTCACACCGCGCGAGGCCTTGTACTTAACTCACAGGGGCCCGAACACCGCGCTTCTCCCTCACACCAAGGCGGCCCTTCCATTGTCGGGGGGGGGGAGGGGGTCGTCACCGAGGCCTTGTGTATGGGGGAGTAGGGTGGGGGGGTGTTCGGTTGTTACGGGGTCACGGTTATAAGGGGTGACCCTGGGCCATGTTTATTGGGGTGCTGGGGGTGCCGTTTACACGGGGCCTTGTTTATGATGGAGGAGTGGGGCAGAGTGATGGCCCGGGATCCCTCCGTAATAATAATACCCCCCCGTCCTATCTGCGGCTGCACCCTGCGGGAAGGGGCCGCTAGTCACTGCTGGGAGAACGGGCATTTATTGTTGCTGTATTTGCATGTTGGTAACATCTTGCATTCTAAGTTCCACGAGGGCCGTACAACACTGCCCATAGATATTATTATTTTATTATTATTTTATCTCCTGGGCATTAGATTAGTCATCTTGCTCTATCGCAACCCGGAAGTTTATATTCTGAACACGTGGTAAGGTAAGGGGGAGGTTAGGAGTTTCAGGGGCATTTGTGTTGCTGGACATGTTTGGGGGGCGGGGGGTAGTGTGATCGCTCTTTACAATTATTTTAGGACACTAAGGTTGCCTCAAACAGACCCCATTTGTACACATGGTGCCCTGGCCATGAAGGCTGATTATATGCAGCTCGGTTGGTTCCATGATTAACAAACACGTGTTCAGTTTTCCACATTTTCCTTGGAACGTGTAAGCACACCGTTTTATCATTGCTGGTAACTGAATTTTGTCACAATTTATATGTACAGGTGTTTTTTGTTTCGTTCAACATGCATCATATTAGTTGAATGGATACATTTTGAGGAACCTGTACGTATTTGGGAACCTCAGTAGATTGCTGGGAATGTTGTAAATATAGATTATTCAAAGTTTTCTAAACCAATTATATGTTGTATGAAATGTTAGTCCAGTAATACCTTTTAAAGTTGAGCCTTTTATTGTAGCATGCTGTCAAGTATGTATCTATCACAGTTTGTGATTTGAAGTTTTGATTATTTTGAGCTAAATATTGTTTTTTGTCCCATGTAATGCCTGTAGTTTAAATGTATTACAAGTTGAAAAGGCATAATGAGTACAGTATTCTCTGGGGGAAAAATCTCGCTTTATACAGTACTTATTTGTGTGTGTGTGATAGTAATACTTTAAGGCACTGACCATGACATATGAGGAGTGTTCCTCACCTTCATATGTCCTTTTCATCTGCAAGTAGATTCCTTGTCTCCGTTGTATGGTTGAGACCAAGTTGGTATGGCCTGTATGATTTTGTCATATGTGACTTTCACGTGCAGAAAACTTGCACATGTTGGCTAATTCCAACTTTTATGTAGCAACCATAATTTTGTAAAGTATGTTTAATTGAATAATTTATTTTTTCTGCAATATTATTGGGGGAAAGAAATAGTGTGTCTGAGACTTTGCATTAGCAAAAAAGTACTTAACTGAATATATTACGTTCTGGAGAAATGAATGGGCACAATTTTTCTTTACAGTACACTAACAGTCTTACAACATGGTGGAAAAAACAAAAAATAAAAAAGCGCCAAATGGGATGTTACTACGAATATGGGCAATAAGCAAGAGTTGTAAAAAAATAAAAACAAAAACAAAAAACATGTGACATGAACCAGATATAGAGTTTGACCACAACCCCATATTGACTGCGCTTCTAACTTTTTTCTTCTTTGTTACAACATGGTGCACTGGATTTTTCTTTTCATTAGGTAACTTTTAAACATATGGCCCTGCAGAAACCACTTGCGTATGATTTGAAGGCTAATCATCTCTTTTTCATAAAGAGTTTCTTTTGTAATATTTCATTGCATACATCTTTTAGTTTCCAATGACAAAAAGAATCACTCTAAAGACAACTGCCACTCTGTTTCCCTAACTAAAATGGTTGAAAGGACTTAACCTGTACTTAACACTGATCACCATAAGGGCTTTCTCATTACAATGTGAAAGGTTTGTAGATAAAGTTGATTTAGGTGAGGTCACAATGCTCCAGTTTGGCTCTGAGGCAAACACACTTGTTATCCATGGGAAAACCTTTTGTTCCGTGGTATTTCCACCAATAACAATTTAGTGAAACGGGTATGTTGCATTTCATGTTCTACTCTTCTCGGTATTTGCCATATTTCGGTAGGAGAGCACTTGCATTATCATACCGCCCTCACTTTCACATGAGAATTCATGAATATGTGCTCTTAGTTTCTCCTTTGACATTTTGAATATATATGAATATATATTTAATTATTTATTGCATTTGTTATTATTTTTAAGATGATGGATCCAGGGCAAGATCTGTTGCTTGCTGCTCTGAGTGAGTGCGGGATCAGTCCCAATGATCTGTTCGACAGCGATTCTTTGGATATTGGCCTCATTGCCCCAGCGCCAGTTCCAGCCATTCAGCAGGTAAGTAAAATGTCTTTGTAATGTGAAAGTTGAAGAGTTTTAATGCAGTAACCTTCCTTACTGCAGTGTTAATTTGCAGATTATATTTTTAGCAGCTGTGTTTGGCTTATTAGAAATCTAGTCTAAATATTCATTTAGTTAGAATATATACTATGACAAAGGGGAAGTGTTTGGTTTCTTGTGCTTTGCTGTTCCTCCATATTTTACATTTAACCCATTTGTAGCATTGTACATTGTGGTGGATAGGCTTCAGAATCTTATAAATGCTATCAATATGTGTTGGTTACATATTGACTAAGTAGCTGTAATTGACACTTTCACTTTTTAAAATATTTTGAGGATGGTGCGCTGACTGATTTTTCAGAGTAGTAAATGTTCATGAACTCTAAGTTGTACATCCAGTAGAAAAGACCCATCTTTCCTTTCTTTCTTTCCAGTCAGTGCCAACTAGTGCTTTAGATTTAGGCAAAGAGACTGAAGCAGCAGTTTCTATCAAACAACAAGCAGTGGCTGTACCTACCCCAACACTATTAAATGTCAGGGTAAGACATGACATTTGTTTAATCAGTGTTCTCGGTACAGAATTTGAACTGTTACCATGTTTAGATTGCCTATTCTTGCCAGTCCTCCCCCTCAAAGGCTGCCTGCCTGAGTGTGTGCATAACTGTGTGAAGTTTATTTTGAGATGTGATATAGGCAAAACTAATGTGGCATTGAGCGAAGTGATTTGATTGGCAGCCCAGCCCAGGAACTGGTTTTATATGTTGGGTACCAGTAACTTGTTATGCATTGTACCTAGCAAGTTAATGAACTTCTCGGCCAAAAGGACATGTAACACATTCCTCTGCCTTCCCCTCAGTGACCTGTTTAAAGCACCAAACCCTAAAATAAAACAATTGATCTTTTTTTACCTGTTCTGAACCAAGGGTCCCTGTAGATGAAAGTAGTGCGGTTCTGCTCCGGTATGCCACTAGTTCCAATTATATAGCACACGTTCTTGTGTTCACTGCCATTGACTTGAATGATGACCTGCCCGGCAGTTATGCATGTTCCCCATAATACTTCAGTTAAAGATACAGTCCGTGATAGCCAACCAAAGACCAACGTTTTGTAAAGCATTTAACAATCAAATTGGCGTCCTTAAATAAATGTATTTGTTCATTTGGAAATTAAGCACTTTTTTCAACTTTTGGGGGGTGGGGGGGTTGAGTGTTGTAATTTTAATGTTTCCTCTACTCATGTCCTGCCCTGTCCTTATTGGAGAGCCATTAAAGGGAAGGCGCATTGCCTCTGCAAACTCTTCATGAACAAAGTGACATTGCTCAAAACGGATTAGCCAGAGGAAACCAATCCCCTCCAGTGTGTTTATTAAGTTGACAAACGTTACAAAATATTTGAAAATACTAGTGGGTATTAACTATATCAGGGACAGCTAACTCCAGTCTTAAAGGGCCACCAGCAGGGCACGTATTAAGAATATCCCTGGTTCAGCACAGGTGTCTAAGTCAACAACTGAGTCATCTGTACTGAAGCAGGGAGATACTTAATACCCGTGGACTGGATTTGGCCACCCCATACCCATATTTAACCTCTTTAAAGGAGCAGTCGTATCTAAAGTGGATCCACCGTAGTTATTCGTTGTCTCCCTGATGTCTCCAGGGTTCAGTGGGCAAACTAGATCAGGGCTCACCAGTAGAAAAGGCAATGACATAGTAGGGTTTTTACTGGTGACCTTGGCAGCCATGTTTGTAGCACCATATGTGTAGCGATTTGTGCCAATACCAATATAAAAAACCGACATATCTCTGGCACACCGGGGGGGGGGGGGGTATCCCTGGATGTCAGGGGACCACAAATGGGGTACGCTGCAGGGTTGTTGCTTTAACATGTATAATATATTAGGACTCGTTCGGCTCTTTGAAGGGACTTTCGCTTAACGTCATCTTAATTCTTCCCATTGCAGCCTCCATCAACCACAACATTTGTACTGAATCAAATCAACCAGTTACCAACTCTAGGTAACACTGTAGTGATGACAAAAACAACACCTGTTACCACTTCTCGCCAGACCATCACAGTAGCAAAAATCATTCAGACCAACGCTATGACAAGACCATCCACAGCCTCACCTGTAGTACAGAACACGGTGACGACTGTACCTGCCAAGGAACAGATTCAGCTGAAGGATTTACTGAAGAACAGTAGTCTGAATAAGCTGATGAAACTGAAACCACCTTCCAACATTGCTCAGCCAGTGGCAACAGCTGCCAGTAAGTACAACCCCCGGCCTGGTGTAAAAATGGCTGTTTTTGTAATCCCTTTTTCCTTAGGAGGGGCCTGTAATGTGTCTGACCCCACTAGCAGGTTAAAGATTAAGTGGCTTTATTTGTAATTACATCTGCCTCTGTTAACAATCTCATTGGATAACCACTTTAGATGCAAAACACCAAAGATTGTGAATATCTCCCTTGCTCTGATCATTTTACTTTAAAAGCCAAAGAAGCGCATCCTGATAATTGGAGTAACTTTTATCCCAATACTACTTTTTGTCTGGTCATGTCTGACATAATCCGGATTATATATCCACATGCTATTGTGGGTGTGTTGCAATAGACATCCTAATAGGAGTTTACTACCGGTACATGAATAGCAGTTTCTAGTAATACTAAGGCGTCCTTTTTTTATTTTTTGGTATTTTGTGGTCAGGGTGCTACAATCTTAAAGTAATAGTATATCATATGCCTATTAGTGCAAACATCTTTAAAAAAGCCTATACATGTTACCTTTCTTACAGAATTTATTGTATACTCTCCAAAGGTGGTATGCGCCACCAAACCAGGTAAGGTCAGAGGTTGGTTTTCGTCTTTTAAACACTGCACATGGCTGCTTTCTGTCTTCCAGTCTGGGAAATATTCACACTTTTTTTGAGTAAGCATATGCACGTCACTGGAGCTAGTTAAGTGTGCACTGTTCAGGTTTTAAGTATGTTTCTGCAGAATTTTAAAGATGCCGTCCATACATCACCGATTTACTGGGAAATTTTCCAATGTGACTCCTTCGACGCTTGCATTGAACTAGTTTTGGTTGTGAAGCAGGTCTTGGTCAATTTGCTACATGAAGGCCACTTCATCCAGGCCCCAGATTTCTGTTTTTCTTCCACCTGGATCTGTTCAAGAGGAAAATACAGACGGTTCTCATAATAAAATAAAGATTGGGTTTCCGAAAATATAAATAAAAGCGTTTTTTTTAATTGAAGAAAGTGTCTACATTTTTGCAGACTTTACAATTTCTTTGATAGGCTGGGTGATCAAGTAATTGTTACTACAAGGCAGAGCTTGACATACTGTTGTGGTAATTTCATTTTAAACCATCATTATTATATAAAGTTTCTTACACTCAGCAAATCTGGATAATGTTTACATGGACAACTGCTTTAAATATTATAGTTTTGCATCTGGGTGGTATAATGGTGTATTATATATATTTTTTATTATTATTTAACTTGCATTCGATTTTCTTCCAGTGTTGGATTGATTTTGTACATTCCTTAATGGTAAAACATCTATCGTTTTCTTTTATAGCTGACTTACTCAATGGAGCAAAAAAAGACATTACTAACAAGGAAGTAACACGGATATGGATCAATGATGATATCAAGATGAGAAGTTTTTCTCCTACCAATGTAAGTGCACATAGTTTCGGACGACTGAGAATGTGGGCAGTATGTGTTCGGTATTTAAACAAGAGTATTGGTTTATACAGTTATTACCCTTTTCAGTGCTGGATGCCTGGGGGCATCAGAGTGCCACTGAACATCTGGCATTGAGTCATGTGATCACTTCCGTAGCAATCATGTGACTGCTGCCAGATACGGTAGTGGAGGGGCTGCGCAAGGCATTTTGCCGTGATGTACCTGGGACGTCAATAGGGCCTCTGGCGTGCCTTGGTGCATTGTGCCAGGTATATCATTAGGGCACTGAAAAGGGAACCCTTGTATAATCAGAGCTCTAGTTGTATAATTTGTTCAAACCCTTTATCTTAAATTCTGATTTTAAAAGAAAATTGTAGTTTTGTTAAATGAAAATCGTGTGAAATATAGAAGCATATGATCTACAGGTCTAATTTTTCCTAGGTAAAGTAATGTGTGTAACCTCTTAGTTACCATTCGGACACCCCCATAAATGTGTTGACTAGTTTCTAAAAGCGTCGACTTCGGATCCCTGTAAATACCAGATTCATTGTTTTACAGAAAGTCCCCGTTAAGGAAGAGGAGGAACCTGAAGAGGAAGATGAGGATGAAATGGGACATGCAGAGACATATGCAGAGTACATGCCAATAAAACGTACGCTACAGTGTTTTTTTTTGGGGGGGGGGGGGGTTGATCTTCAGTCCTTAGGTTTTATTTAATTGCACATTTTTTCTCCTTGATTTACGATGAGAGCCGTTTATAAGCTTTTACATCGTCACAGGTGCTTGTGATGAAAAGATACACCAAAAGTTTGGTGACCGCAGAGCCTCTTTGTATTTAACCCTGTCAATGCCGTGGGGGGGGGGGGGGTCAGCAACAGAGTGGTTGTAGTTTATTGCAGGCCTCTCTGACACTAATAGGAGTTAGCACAAAATACAAATGTATAGTTCTTTAAAATGCAGCTTTTCTGGTTCTCATTACACCTATGACTTTGAGGACAGAAGATCCTCGCTACAGGAAGACTTGTTAATAAAAACAATCAAAGGTCATAGTTGGAAGACGTTAATTAGAGATCAGATTTTAAAAAGGGTTAATGGTATCCAAGTCAATTTTACAGCTGTATTTAAATGATCACTTTTTCCCACTTTTCAGTAAAAGCTGGTTTGCGACATCCTGATCCTGTGGTAGAAACCAGCTCTTTGTCTAGTGTAACACCCCCTGATGTTTGGTTCCAGGCCTCTATCCCCGAAGAAACCGTTGATAACGGCTGGTTGTCTGCTCTGCAGTTAGAAGCAGTCACTTATGCAGCTCAGGTAGGTTGCACCTCAGTCATTTACAATCCACGTCCTATTCCGCCAATCCTGCTTTGAACAAGTTACTTTTGCTTGTTCTATATTAATGTAGAGAAAAAGATGTCGGCACACGTAGTTCTGCGAAATGCTGTGAGTTCTGCCTACTACTATACAGTAAACCATAGCATTTTTGCAGAACTACTTGTGTGCTGCCATCTTTTTTTTTTCTTCTACATTTATACTACTATAGGCCTTTATTAGAGGTAACATAGAGGCATTGATGGGTGGCTTGCACCAATGGGTTCTCCTTCCCTTGTACTCACATTGGTAGTGCCTCTGTATACATGTTGTATTACTCGTTCTTCAATGGGGTCCATGACCTGGATACAAAATGTTTATCATAGTAGGGTGTCTGTGTGTGATAAAGATACTATGTTCTGGGGACAAATTAAGATGTAGCATATGATGTGCTTTCCAAGTGGTCTTCCCATCACTGTTACCACCGTCTTTAATGACTTCTTGTGGTGGATTTGTGTATTGAGATTTAAAAAAATGTTTCATATATATAATTTCTATTGTTTTAGCAACATGAAACCTACCTTCCCAATGGCGAACGAGCCGGCTTTTTGATTGGTGATGGTGCTGGAGTTGGGAAGGGGAGAACCATAGCTGGAATTATATTTGAAAATTACTTGCTTAGTAGGAAAAGATCTTTATGGTAAGTTAACAAATCTTCTATACTTCATCTTTTGTACAGAAAATAATCCAGTTACCCTTTATCCATCACAGTAGGTAATATTCGGCATTTAAGAATGGTTCTTTTATGTTAAACTGTATTGGCTTTAAGTTAAAGGGGTCTTGCAGTACCTCTAGCAGTTTAACAAAAACAAATCTGCAATTCCATACTCCTTTTTTTTTTTTTTTTTTTTTTTTTAATAAAAGGCAATATAATTATTTAAGCTGCCAATCAATCCGTTCTCCCATGATCGTTTGGCAAAGATCCTATTTCAAGAGCAAGTGTTGTGGTTTTTTTTTTTTTTCTAAATTGTCGCTGTAGCAACCCAAGGAAGCTTAACACATTATAAAAGCGCGTAAAAAATTAGTACGGTTTGTCCAATACTACACGAGTGATATTGGAAAAACACACAGGATTTTTAAGGTAATACTCTTAAGTACAGCAAGTTGTTTTCAGAAGCTTTATTGCTGAAATAAATAACACTAACACACTGATTCTGTTTCCAATAATTGTTTGTTATTATTGGACAGGTTTAGTGTCTCAAATGACTTGAAGTACGATGCTGAAAGAGATTTGAGAGATATTGGAGCAAAGAATATTCAGGTTCATTCTCTAAACAAGGTATGTTGAATTTAAATTACTAAGTAAAGAAACGTATAAATCGGTTAAAGTAAGGTAAAATCTTAATATGTAAATGTTTAAAAGCAATTTGTATGTATAATCTATTTCGAAGTAGTTTCTTCATTGCCAATAGATCCTACATTATTTAAAGCTGCAGTTCAGTCAATATCCTGCATGTGTGTTTTTTAATAAATCAGTTCTGTAGTAAGAAAAAATACTTTTAGCATTTTCTGTTTAAAAAACAACAAATTTGAAAGGCCAATTTTCTTGTATTCTATTTTAACAGCCATTTGCTAAGGCACTGCCCCTTCATGTCCTGTCACAAGCCCTGGCACACCCCTTTGTCAGCCCTGCCCTCCCTCTAGCACTAGTCTGTGCAGGATTGCTCATGAATATTCATGAACTTCCACTGACAGACAAGCAGATTATAAACAAATGCCAGCTTTTAATATGTCACCAAATTTCGACCTATCAATACATGGAAAACGAATTGAGCTGCAGCTATACTGTTCTTTAGCTAATTAGAGATTGCACACATGAAACTATTGAAGTAAAAAAATAAATGTTAAAAAAAAAAAAAAAGACTGAACTGCAGCTTTAAGTATCTAACAATAGCACTATTTATTTCTTTGTATCATTCCATTTTTCTGTACATAATGAGACTGCTTTGTGCTTCTCCCCCCACCCTCTGCAGTTCAAATATGGGAAAATTTCTTCCAAACATAATGGGAGTGTGAAGAAAGGAGTCATATTCGCTACCTACTCGTCACTAATCGGTGAGAGCCAGTCAGGGGGAAAATACAAAACCCGCTTAAAGCAGCTTCTTCATTGGTGCGGAGATGAATTCGATGGTGTCGTATCCTTTTCAATATGTTGGTTTGGCATCACAAGAAATCGGGAGCCCGTTGCGTCGTTCCTTCCCTTACTTCAATTGCAAGTGGAACATAGAATGTGATGCCAGATTTAAAAAAAAAAAACCCTAGTCTGCCTATTTTTCTACCTGCTGTAACACCTCAGACCTTAATTAATCCTTGTCTTTCCTATTTAGTATAGCCTTCTGTCTATCCGAAGCATGTTTAAATTCCCTTGCTGTATTAGACCTCTGTTTGGCGACTATTGCACAAATCCACCACCTTTTCCAGGAAGGTGAATTTGAGATTCTAGGGTTAATGTTAGAAAAACATGTGCTTTTTATCTGGCAAATCTGTTCATGGTGTGATTTAGTGCAGCTAATTTTGCAGTTTGAATACATTTTTCTCTCCAGTGTATTGCTACAAAAGGGTTTATTTTAACCATTCAGTTTCTTCCACACTCTTTAACTCGGCCTACCTCAGATTGTATTTGACGAGTGTCACAAAGCTAAGAATCTGTGTCCTGTCGGTTCTTCAAAACCTACGAAGACTGGTTTAGCGGTGTTAGAACTTCAGAACAAGCTGCCAAAAGCCAGAGTTGTGTATGCCAGTGCCACAGGTATGTATATCTATATACAGTACAGTTACATTGTGTTCTTGCCCAACAGTGCATTGTAAAGTGTATCTTCTTTCCAGGTGCCTCTGAACCAAGAAACATGGCTTATATGAGCCGTTTGGGAATATGGGGAGAAGGCACCCCATTCAGAGAGTTCAACGACTTTATCCAGGCAGTTGAAAGAAGGTAACGTTGTTATATATAATATATTGCACTGTGAAAAGGTGCTGGTTATACATTTTGTTTTGACACTGGTTTCTCAGCACCTCATGTTGTAGATGGCCAGTTTATAACCCGTTGCTTCTTTTTAATTTTAGAGGTGTGGGTGCTATGGAAATCGTAGCCATGGATATGAAATTAAGAGGGATGTATATTGCAAGACAGTTGAGCTTCACCGGCGTGACTTTCAAAATTGAAGAAGTTCCTCTGTCTCACATCTATGTCAAAATGTACAACAAGTCTGTAAAGTTGGTAAGAAACCATTACATCTGATACATGCTTTTTTTTTTAATAGTCTTAAGATTTGTTGGGGGTCCTGTTGACTGACCTTTAAACTTACGATGTTGTACAGTGGATTGTTGTGACTATTTGATCGTTGCATAGTTCTCCAGAGGCAAGATATGGCATTTAATAAAAGTGGTACTGCTTAGTGACAATGTGTTTTTATTTTTTTCACAAGTGGGTGTTGGCCAGAGAGAGGTTCCAACAAGCTGCTGACCTGATAGATGCCGAACAGCGAATGAAGAAGTCCATGTGGGGTCAGTTCTGGTCTGCTCACCAGAGATTTTTCAAATACCTCTGCATAGCATCCAAAGTCAGACGAGTGGTCCAGCTTGCCCGAGAGGAAATAAAGAATGGCAAAGTAAGGGTTCCGTGCACTTGTTTCTGTTTTTGTGCATGTCCGATTTGATGGATTGTGTTCGTTTGCTTACCGTGGTGTCTAACTAGAGATGGGCCGTTCGCTGATGTTACCCCCAAAAATCCATTTTGCGGTGTAAAATCCGCAAACTGATTTGGGCGGTTTCAATCCGGACAGATTCGTCAAACATCCGCCATTGGCCACAACCCGTGGACGGATTTGTAGTTTCCTATCCGCGGATTCAGCAATCTGTTGGCGGATTCTACAAATCAATCAGCGAAGTGTATCGCCTTATTTGAAATTGATTTGCTGAAATACGCGAACAAAAAGAAACCGGCAAATCCACTGTGGATCCAAAAATCGCCCGGCTCTACCTGTAACCCATTACAGGGTCCTCTGGGCAGCTCGCAGAACCTGTGTAAAAGTGCTGACACATTGCAAAGCATTGTTTTATTTCTGGTTCAAGTGGCTTTAATGTCCCTGAAAAATAGTTTATTAAAATCCTTTCTATAGCGGTTGCATCGTACAAAGATCGCACTAGGTAGAAAATATTGTCTGGATAATTTGCTGCTGTTTTATTGTCAATGCTACCCTGTTCTAAAACATGCCCATTTTTTAAATTTGACTATTTTGGTTGGGTAGTGTCTGGGTTGGATGAGATGGTTTACTTTATGTAAAGAAAATATGCAAATGAGTTGGTCACAATTTGTCTCTCTTATACCTTTCACCCTTAGGCCCCGGACATGTTTGCTGCGTGCTTGCGGAAGCGTGCTGACGCGCGCTCCCGCTCAGCACTGAGCCCCTACAGTCGCAATTAGAGCGGCTTTAGTAGGGGCTCACCTGCGCTTGCGGAAGCGCAGGTCTTGGGGGAATTTAAAATTCCCCCGCTTGCCGGCGAGACAGGCCGGTCACGTGAGCGGTTCGCCCAATGAGGTCGAACCAGCTCCGTGACGTCACTGGCCCGCCCTCAGCCAGTGACGCGACCGCCCCTGGACCGCCCCCTGACGGCTGCTGAGAGCGCTTGCGGTAAGCAACCGCAAGGCCTCAGCACACCAGCAGGGACCATGGACTCGGCCTTACACGTAGCCACAGACCTTTTGCTGTGAATTTGGGAGCTCCCTTTGTATTGGGCTTAGTGGAAGGATGCATTGCGGGCATCAACTAACGTGGCTGTCCTGTCAATGATGTAGTTACAAGTCAAACTGCTAGCATTTGTATTTTCACATTTATCAATAATGACTTGTAAATTTGTATTCAGTGATCTAACTGTTCAGATCGGATTAAGTAGGCGTTTTAATGCAGTGCTGCGGTGTGATGACTAAACACATGTTCTGTATACAAAACACTTTGTCTCTCTTTTTTTTTCTTCTGTGGCTCAGTGTGTGGTTATTGGCCTGCAATCCACTGGAGAAGCTAGGACGTTGGAAGCTTTGGAGGAAGGTGGTGGGGAACTGAATGACTTTGTGTCAACTGCAAAGTGAGTTTTTACATATATAGTAACGTCGCATGAAACTTATAGTGAAGAATTATTATTTTTCCCTGTAATGCACTAAACCTGGGTGGGAGTAACTCCAGTCCTCAAAGGCCACGAACAGGTCAGGTTTTAAGGATATCCCTGCTTCAGCACAGTTGGTGCAGTAAATGATTGAACCACCAATTGAGCCACCTGTGCTGAAGCAGGGATATCCAGAACCTGGCCTGTTCGTGGCTCTTGAGGACTGGAGTTGCCCACCCCTGAACTAAACCTTTCCATAAACAATTCCTATTTCCTTCGATCTTCACATGGTAACAATAGTTTTGATATCAATTTAGCCAGAGCCTCTATTTTCACATTATTTTCTATGTATAACTGTAACAAGTCTCTTGTTTTTCGATGAGCTGGAAAGAAATGTCATGCTATATATTGGTATATTATGGGTAGCAGTAAATGGTGTGTAATGAAGTTTATTTTTTTAAATTATTTTTCTTCTTTGAACTTTCTTTCACCTTATTAAAACGCTGAATCTGTTATTCCTTTGTTGGGTAGTAATCTCGCTTCCTCTTATCTATTAGCCCCCCCTTGAAGAGTTATGCGAGGGGAGGAATGCAGCTGTGAGTTTTTTTGGGGGAGGAGAAGTGGGAGAGAGGTGTGCTACTCATTATATTTTTGCTTTTTCCTGCTCAGCTAGTTAAAATATAGCAAAATATTTAATCAGTAACTGCAAGAAAAACACGATAAGGAAGTAAGGTATCTAATGAAGTCATAAGTGCTGCCATTGTGAAAATGCATGCCACTTTTTTAAATTTTATAGAAGAGTTTACTTGGAGCCTATAGTTAAGTTTAATTTTTTGGATCAGACGCATGTCTTGATTTGTGAATGATACTCTTGCTACAGCTGTTGCAATAAAAGTCTCTAGACAAATTGCTTGTCCTAAAGAAAAGTGTGGAACTCTGTTTTTCCACGAGACCGCTTCTAACCCCTTTCGGGCAGAGCTATGATTTTCTAATCCTTCTGGCTCTGATGGGGTGACAATGCCAAACAACTCAAGTAAAAATCACGCGTTTAAAATAGAATTTCATATCGCTTTAAAATACGATATACTTGGCTGCTGTAGAAGTCTTCCGATATTTAAATATACGAGTTCCACAGGTATTTTTGTAGCCTTTCATGGAGTCATCCTTACGGTTATGCTTTAAAATAAATAAAATAATAATAATTTGAAGCAGATCTCTGGAGATAATCAGCATTGATTTAAGCTCTGGGGGCCCCTTGCTTCCTCAGGTACATACCTCAGTTTGGGGTTCCAGTGAAAGCCCTGGATGGTTTTAAAAATATGGCGGTTTAGAAGTCCTGCATCACACGGGCCAGTAGAAAGCTGTGCTGTCAGCCCTTGCGACTTCCTATTGGCCCATGTGACGGGACATTTAAACAGCAGTGGGATACGTACCTCCGTTTTTGGGGTGCCTGTATTTCGGGAAGCAGGGTGTCCCTGGATCTAAAATAAGTGCGGTTCAATTCCGGAGACAACCTGCTTTGAAAGCTAGTAGGAAAAAAAAACATAACGGTAATGAATGCTCTATTTATTAAAAAATTGTACACCAATATATATATATATCTATATATATCTATATATCTATATATATTTTTATATATCTATATATCTATATATATATATCTATATCTTGCCCCGTCGATGCTGTATTTGGGGTTGGTCACTCTAGCAGCTCTCTTCCCCCTCTCCAGTGAGCTGTTCCCTTAATGACAGTGTGCTATTAAAAACTTGTCCTCTCCTCTGCTAATCATTATTTACTAGACTAAGGAGCGTGGCAGTATTTATCAGCGCGCTGGCATTATACAGCTGACTGGCAGTGAGAATCTCCTAAATGCAGCTGCAATGTCCCTTCTGGCTGTGGGTAATGTGCAGCCCTGTTGAGGGTTCTGGCTCTCGTTCTGTTGCCTGCAACTGGCATTGAATGTCTTGGTCCCCCCCCCCTTTTTTTTTTTTTCTCTAGTCAAGTAGACATGTCTTGTTCTCGCTTGTATTGTATGTCTTTATTGGTATTGATGTGCTAAATGCCTCTCCCTCTGTCTTCAAATTTTACAGAGGAGTTCTGCAGTCTCTGGTTGAGAAACATTTCCCTGCTCCTGATCGGAAGAAGCTTTTTAGTTTGCTAGGAATAGATTTATCTGCACAAAGCAATAACAACTCTCCCAGGGACAGTCCGTGCAAAGACAACAAAGCGAAGAAGAGAAAAGGTAGGCCAGGGTTCTACTGCCCTTTTAACACCGGGGTGCTCAACTCCAGTCCTCAAGCGCCCCCAACAGGTCTGCTTTTCAGGATATCCCAGCTTCAGCACAAGTGGCACTCTTTCACTGAGCCTCTGATTTGAAACACATGTGCTGAAGCTGGAATATCCTGGAAACCTGACCTGTTGGGGCTTGATGACTGGATTTGAGCCCCTCTGGTCTAATATGAACTGTGCCCTTTCACTGCATTCTATAGTAACAAACGCGAGATTAATCCAATATTTACGTTGGAATTGAATGAGCAAGTTTGTTTTTTTTCCTGTTACAAATTATTTGAGCTCTTGCTTTTCGGATCATGAAGTCCCTGGGTGACCTGCTGAATTGCTTTGGCAACACTAGTTATGCAAACTGTTTCACATATGGAACTGACCATATTTTAAGCAATTTGTTTATTTACTTAAATGTTTTGTTTGTAAGCCTGCAGATCTGATTTCCAAATCTACTGTTCGTTGTTTTTTCTATTTCTTCCTAACACTTTTCCGCTGTGTATCTGTCAGGTGACGAGCTGTCTCGGGAAGCTAAGAAACCACGGAAGTCGGGTGGCCTTGCCGGTAGCAGTTCAGATGAAATGGATAGCGCGTCAGATGCCTCCGATAAGGACGCGGAAAGTGAAAGCGAAAGTTTTAAGTCCGTTAGCTCCGGGGATGATGAGGATGATTTTAACCCTTTCAGAGATGAATCGAGTGAAGATAATGAAGACGGTGAGTTATTTTTATCCTTTATAACGATACATTTTTCTGCAAAGTTCTGTTGCCCGAGGGGGGGGGGGATGGGTGGGTGTGTGGACCTACCAGCACCACAAAGGTTAAATTGTGCTCCTCCATGCCCTGAGGAAAATTGAATTCCAACCAATGGCCTAGTTACTGAAACATTGGAAACACCCGATAACTTGAAAGAATATAGTAAGATGAATAATGTCTCCCCTTAACTGCAAGAGGTGTTGGCAGCTCTTTGATTTGCAGGGATTTTAAGCTCTTGGGCAGCAAAGTTTAAATGTTCTTGGAGTTACAGGCTCCTTCAAGTGAGCGTGTACTTTTTTAATACGTCACTTCATTTAAATAACTTTTTTTATTTATTTTTTTATTATATCTATCTGATCTAAAGTGTCCTCATTCTGAAATGAAACTAGTGATGCTGTAAATCAAAGGAATGTTTACAAAGCGATCGATGTAATTTAGCATTTTTGTTTGCTCTGGTAGATCCTTGGTTAATCAGAAAAGACCATAAGAAAAGCAAAGACAAAAAGAAGAAAAAGAAAAGCATAGATCCAGATTCCATTCACAGTGCCTTATTAGCATCTGGACTTGGGTCTAAACGTCCCAGCTTCTCATCCGTCGTTAAACCGGCTCCTGTCAGTAGTGTTATCCACCCTCCTCCAGGTAAGGCCGCCATCCAACTTGGGCACACTTTAAAACAATGTCCTTGTACAAGTGAATAGAAGAATGATGATTTCTGCTTTTGAGAAAGGCCTGTGTGGCCGAAACGTTGTCTATTGGCAATAAATTAGTTTATTGAGCAAATCCGTGGAGCCCTGATTTTCTTCCCTTCCTTGTACAAGTGAAGGCACTGACTGAAGCAGGGGGAGCTCCGTTCACATCCTGGTGTCGGCTCCTTGTGACTGACGGGTCACCTTTTCTCCCTGTGCCTCGGGCACCAAATATTAAATGTACGCTTGTTGAGGAAGGGCGTGTACCTTTAAAGTTCTATGTACACAGTGCTGCGTACGGTGTGCTTTATTGTAATGTCAAGAGGTGTGTCCCATTGGGAGAAAACCGTGTTATAGGCAATAAAGTTAAATTGATTTTAAACAAATCTGCGGTTCCCCCAAGATGTAGATTTGTTCTATTAATACAATGGGACTGTGGGATCTGGACTCGGCAGCATTGTCAATTTCCAGGGACCGTACAGGGTTCAGTTTCATTTTATAATTATACATACAGCTCAACCCCCTTATAACGCTGTGCTTGGGGTCCAAAGAATCACATCGCGCTATAAGTGGATCGCGTTAGAAATAATATACAAGTGTATGCATTGTACAATAAAGTATTTAAGATCCCAATAATCGTGTTGTAAAGCATTCATAAATATGAAAATTGGGAGCCACCCTTGCATCGCGTTATAAGCGGATTCGCGTTGTAACGGGGTTAAGCTGTATTCAAATAAAGATTTTTTTTGTGTATAGCAAACCTCATTAGATGGACATTATATTTGTGTGTATTAAGTAAAAGTGATCGATCTCTTCTGTCTGTCCAGCCCCTGCCAGTATTAATACCAGTTACAGCTGTGTGACAAGTCAGGATGCTGTGGAGAGGGCCCAGCAAATGAAGAAAGAGCTGCTTGACAAGCTTGATGACCTAGCGGAGGTTCTTCCTCCGAACACACTGGATGAGCTCATTGATGAGCTTGGAGGCCCCGATAACGTTGCAGAGGTACACGTTGTTTCTGTTTTTTCTTTTATTGAAGTTTTGACGTTTATTCCATGCAAGAAACAAACGTATTTTTTTCATGGGTAACGTGTAAGAAACCCTTTTGATGTGAAACTTCTATGCTGGCACCTAACATATGAAACGTTCCCTTGGAGTAAATTGCCTTGTTGGTGACGGAAGTGCACTCCCGGAAGTGACATCACTACTGGCAGAAGAGGCCGTTGGCTCTGCTGGCAGCTCGGCGCGCATCCTCGTAGGGCTCCTGTGAACGACCACAGCAGCAGCCACGGGATTCAGGGACACCCACGGAATTCAGTTTGTATAAATATAGAAATGCAAATGGCTAAAATGGGGTGTATGCCGAGCAGGCGCGTTCTAAGTCAAACTTCTTTGCGTTTTGTCACTGTTTTTGATTATTCATTGAAAACATCATCACAAATACAATTTCTGTGACAAAACATTGACAAAAGACAAAGTTTCACTTAAAATGCGCGTGCTCGACACTTGTTTTTGTTTTTTGCTACCAGAGCGGCCGGCGATGCACTGCAAAGCAATCACCTGTGTCAGGGAAAGGGTTAAAGCCACATCCACACAGTAACGTGTGTATGTAAGTTGCCTGCTAGGTAGCTTTAGTGCGGGACTTACCTGCAACTCACATTGTTGGTTCGTGCCCTGCAACCACCTCATGATTGTTACGCACGGAAATAAGGTATCCTGATGTCATGGTCGCGAATGTCTGTAAGAAGATTATATTACCAACGAAGTGTCCAGTTTAACATGTCCGTATATTAAAAGCACAGGATTGACATTGGACTCGAAACAACTTCACGGTACCTGCAGTGATGGACGTGGGGCAGTTGGGAGCAGAAGTGTAGACATTGATGTTTTGTATGTGCACAGTTAGACTTAATTATCAGTGATTCAAACCGTGTATGGAAATCACTCTCTAGCGCAGGGGTGCGCAAACTGGGGGGGGGTGCGCCGCAAGATTTTTCAGGAAGGACACGGTGGTTGCAAAGGCCCTGCGCTCTTCCCCCCCTTCCCCCCCCCCCCCCCCAAGGCATTTAAATTAATGCCGGGGGATCACGTGAGGCCTCTCCAACTTCACTTACCTCGTCTTCGGCAACGCAGCATGAAATGACGGCGCTGGGAGCCGGAGGGAGGGAAGCAGGCAGGGAAAGATTGCGCACCCCTTCTCTAGCAGTCAGTTTATTTCACTCTGGTTAGGTACAGATGCATTCATGCCTTGAATTGTAAAATTACTGACGAGTGTAGAGACATTAGCGTTTTTTATTATTACTACAACCAAGTTATATGAAATGCAAATGTTAAAATACACTTGTAGGTACAAGCATGGATGCAAAAAATGTCATTTCAATGGGCCTTGCCTTGATTTTAAAATAGAATTGGCTCCATATTTTCTAAACATTCCCATAATGTTGACATTAACCCATTTGTTTGATTCATCTGACATTTCTTTTATAAAGATGACGGGTCGGAAAGGTCGAGTGGTCAGTAATGACGACGGAAGCATATCTTACGAGTCCCGGTCAGAACTTGATGTGCCTGTTGAAATTCTAAATATCACAGAAAAGCAGCGTTTCATGGATGGGGAGAAGGTACGCGCACGTTACTGTAATGTCTCCTGGTGTAGAGCTCTGCTGCAATGTACAGCCCAAGCTCCATATAGAACGTGTTTTGCTAATGGAATGAGTGGGTGGGTCTCTTGCAGAACATCGCCATAATCTCCGAGGCCGCCAGCTCAGGGATCTCCCTGCAAGCCGACCGCAGGGTTAAGAATCAGAGGAGGAGAGTGCACATGACCTTGGAGTTACCGTGGAGTGCGGACAGGGCCATTCAGCAGTTTGGTGAGAGAGCGTGTGTGTGTGTGTGTGATCTTGTTATATACAACAGAATAGAGGCCCTGCTCCACTTGATCAAATATGCATTTGAGTGTGGTACAACTAAGGGAGAAGTTGAACATGTACCCACAGAAGACAACCCTAATCAGTGCACTTTTAAAAGACCACGAGACGGGTGTTCGAGCTTAGTGCTAGCCATGATCCCTCTGCTTGTCTCTGAATTGCTTTAAACACGTGATACTGGCCGATCGAGCCTAGAAACTTCATTATCAGAATAATTAATCTTTTTTCTTGTAGAGCAACATGAATTACGAACATAAATTGTGCAGTACGTAGCTTTGGACAAGCAATTATGATAAGCCGCATGGCATTTGAGGTTTTGATTTTGTTTACAAATGTATATATACCTCATCTATGTCACCTTTTTTAGCTAGCTAGTATAAAATGACAAGCATTCACATGCTACATATTGTAACACAATTGTTATCAATTTTAATGCATTGAAGTGTGTCTGTGTGTCTGTCTCCACAGCTATACTGCTATGCTTCTACTTTACATACATCAGCTAATTGATTCATCGTTCCTTTCTTGCTCCTTAATATTTTTGCTCGCACATACATTTCTGTCACATGTTTTTTGACTTCACATTGATTTTCTTTTTAAATTTGGGGTTTACCTTCACTGCACTATAATTGGCACTGAGAAGGGAAAGAAGACAATGTTAGGAATTTATACAGAATTTTTCATGGCTCGCTATTATCTTAGACATGATTAATTGCATATACAGCTCTCACCAGGGCAGCTGTGTTCAGAAGTCTAGTCTTGTGACTGGTTTTAGTCATTACCAATGCGCAGATTATACAGGCATACCCCGGTTTAAGGACACTCACTTTAAGTACACTCGCGAGTAAGGACATATCGCCCAATAGGCAAACGGCAGCTCATGCATGCGCCTGTCAGCACGTCCTGATCAGCAATACCGGCTCTCTACCTGTACCGAAGCTGTGCGCAAGCGGGGAGACTATTACACATGCGTTATTTACATCAGTTATGCACATATGACGATTGCAGTACCGTACATGCATCGATAAATGGGGAAAAGGTAGTGTTTCGCTTTACATACATGCTCTGGACCCATTGCGTACGTTAATGCGGGGTATGCCTGTATAGCTGGTGTGTTTGGTTTCTTGTTTTCTGCTTTTAAATGTTTCAATGAGTCGTGTACATAGTTTTAATTTCATAAATAATTTTGTGCATTCTCAAGAGTGCACTGTAAAGGGTTCATATTGTGTAAACTTTAAATTTCTCCTTCATGAACTTTTGTGTAATACTCTTGTATCAAATCTATGCTAAATCTACACGTTCAGGACCAACACCTTTTTTTGGGGGGGTGGGGAAGCTTCTGTCTCTCTTGCTAAATTGTTAATTCTGTGTCCTCTGTAGGAAGAACTCACAGATCCAATCAGGTTACAGCTCCAGAATACGTCTTCTTGATTTCTGAATTAGCCGGAGAACAAAGATTTGCTTCAATAGTTGCAAAAAGATTGGAAAGTTTGGTAAGGAGGATTTTTGTAGAATAGTTTTTACCAGAGAGCGCACGCACAGCCTGCATGTTTTATATATGAACTTAAATGGTTTACCATTTCATAGCCACAAATTGGATTTTAGGTACTGAAGATGGCTTTATGCTCTGTTACTGTTAAGAAATAAATTCCACCTTTTTTACGTGTGTATGTTTGGTTGTTTTCTACGGTCAGTAAAGATGACCTTTTTTGGATTCGGTAGCCTGCGAGGTTTGATGCATTTTGATGCTTTTGTAGGGGGCCTTAACACATGGAGACAGGAGAGCAACAGAGTCCAGGGATTTGAGTCGCTTTAACTTTGACAATAAGGTAAGTTGTGTGTGTTGTTTTTGTGTTGCTGCCTTGTTATACTTTATTGTACTTTCTGCTACAGTATGTTTTGTGTCTCTGCAGTATGGTAGAAATGCATTGGAAATAGTTATGAAGTCCATCGTAAACTTGGATGCTCCTCTGGTATCTCCGCCTGCGGATTATCCTGGCGACTTCTTTAAAGGTGAGTTCTAAGTGCACAGGTCATTTCATGTGAGGTCCTTCATTTTCCACACACCGTGTTTCTGCTGCTCGCTGAAAGCAAGCACTACCTATTAAATATAAACAGGATTGCATGAAGTAACCTCTAATACAGGGGATGCTAAACGCCAGTCCTCAAGCCTCCCCACCCCCAAACACTTCAGGTTTTCAGGATATCCCAGCTTCAGCACGAGTGGCTCAATCAGAGGCTCGGTCTTCGACTGAGCCTCTGATTAAGCCACCTGTGCTGAAGCAGGGACTGATTGAGCCACCTGTGCTGAAGCAAGGGTATCCTGAACCTCAGACCTGGAGATGATTCCTTATAATATCCCCAAAATAACTATTCCCATCTGTCCCATTCGGTATATAACAGTGGGCACAAATGTGTAACCAATATAAAACTGGTTGACTGGTCCTGAAATGTAATCTCCCAGTGCTGTTTATACTGATAGGCTGAAGTAACCCATAATTGCTTTTCTTAAGGCACCCAATCAAGAAGTCATTAAAGCTGCAGTTCAAGCAATATCCTGCATGTGTGTTTTTTTAATAAATCACAAATACTTTTAGCATTTTCTGTTTTAAAAAAAACAACTTTGAAAGACCAATTTTCTTGTATTCTATTTTAACAAGCGTGTTGTTCCTATATCAACCATTTGCTAAGGCACAGCCCCGTCATGTCACAAACCCTGGCACACCCCTTTGTGAGCCCTGCCCTCCCTCTTGCACATGTCAGTGCAGGAGTGCTCATGAATATTCATAAGCATTTCACTCACACTGAAAAAGGGGGTGTTTATCAGACACCAAATTGTAATGATGTCACCAATCTTCACTGATCAATCAAAGGAGAAGGGATTGACCTGCAGCTTTGATCTTCAGTAGGTAAGTTGGTATTACACACATTTAACTATTGAAGTAAAAAAACACTTAAAAAAAAACAAAAAAACCGGCAGCTTGAACTGCAGCTTTAATAGGTTTGCTCATGCGTTTTATGGGGATCCGATCCTGTTATGGGCAGTAGAAATCATTGCCCCAAACATGCTTGTGACTCATATTTCCTCCACCTGCAGTTTCCCAATGGAAACTCCCGTCCCAAAATGTACTTTAAAAGCATCTCTGCGTTTTTTGCTTCTCACAGAAAATCCCATTTACTTGAATGATCCTCAGTGGACCAGAAACCATCCTTTCTTATAAAAAAAAGCCTGTTGTATTTTTTTCCTGCCCCCCTCCAGATGTCCGACAAGGGTTAATCGGCGTTGGTCTTATAAATGTGGAAGACCGGTCTGGAATTCTGACCCTTGATAAAGGTAACTCTCGAAACCGTTGGTGGCACTTGAACTAGAGGTATAGGAAAGTAGGAGTTTTGGGATATATTACGTAACTGGTATTTAGCAGGGCTGAGCGAGCATCTCTGGTGATGAAGGCAATCCTTCAGCCTTAAAGCAACACTCTTCTCTCCCCGCTCTCCCCCAGGAGCCTACATGAGTTTAATGCCTAGGTTACAATCTTGTCCCTTCATGTCCTG
The DNA here is from genome assembly GCF_040206685.1 of Ascaphus truei. Taxonomy (NCBI): domain Eukaryota; kingdom Metazoa; phylum Chordata; class Amphibia; order Anura; family Ascaphidae; genus Ascaphus; species Ascaphus truei. The sequence continues at coordinate 8,169,305 of NC_134495.1, read as the reverse complement.
CTCAAAATACACTGCCCCATGGCACTCGGCTGTTGCGGCCGCCTCCTTACCTGACGCGCCCCATCTCCTTCTGAACCGCAGCTGACGTCACCAATGTGATGTCGAACCGGGTCACGTTTCCATGGTAACGCGACGTCAGGACATTATTTGACGCTGCTATGGCAATGTGACGCAGTGACTCCCTGATGTCATTAGGCGTGCGGTTCTGAAAGAGGAGGAGGGCGGCAGGTAAGGAGCCGACCGCAACAGATAATGACTTCCCATTAGGTCCGATAGTTCCAAGAGCGCGTCAAAAGTATATGGTGCTGACATTTTTGCCGCCCCAAGATTTTGCCCTGCTGGGCCCGGGCCAAATAGGAAATCCGCTACTGGTCCTGCTCTAGTCTTTAAAAAAGCTAGTGTTAAATCATTTCTTTCTTACAAGCTAGAGTACTGTTACCATGATGACCTTTAGACTTGTCTGGGAAGAACTGTTTTGAGCTCCCAGACACTAATATTTAAAATGTTTGTATCTCCTGAACGAAGCATCAGATTTTTAAAGTCCTTCGCAGTCAAGAAGTCCTCCTTTGCCCCAAACAACTAAACCGAAAGTTTGGTCAATAGGACAATCCTTAAGGCTGTAATGGCAGCCGTTGCTGCTTCTCAGATGTAGACTAAAAACAATGTTGATAGAGGAGCGATTTAAGACTTGTATAAAGGTCATATCGGCTGCTACAGTGCATCAACGGCAACTCCGCGATCGCCCAAAATAAGGCAAAATATGCCTTAGTGTAAAACTAAGAACACTGTTTAATGTGCACATTCAGCCAGTTGCATTCTTACAATTGTGCTGGGTGCTGGGTGCTGGGTGCTGCGTGCACTTTTAAAATGCCGTCCGCATCAAGACCGGCGTCGGCGTCCGTCTCCTATTGCTGGAACCAGGATGGTAATTCTGGTCGCACTCGCTCCTGAGTCTCTGCGTCTCACGGGTGACATCACCTTTATACAAGTCTTAAATTGCTCCTCCATGAACATTGTTAGTCTACATCTGAGAAGCAACAGCTGCAAATTGCTATTAACGCATTAAGGACAACTTTAAGGATTATCCTATTTATCATACTTCCCGAGGAGATGTTTGGCGCCAAGGAGGACATCTTTACTGCCAAGTACTTTGTCTTCTGGTTTTGTGAGAAGAAACGTTTAAGGTTCCCTTATTGGGGGATTCAGCTTCGCAGTAGACTAGCACTTTTTTTTTTTATTTAGTATTTAGCGTAGTGTTTGCATTAAAAGTAAGATGTGTTGGAAAGAGCAAGAATAGATCTGTTAAACAGTAAGAAAAGAAAAAAAATGCAAACGAATGCAGATTAGCACAGACGGCTGCTTTTAAAGAGGTATTTCCACCTACATTTTATTTTTTATTTGTACTGGTTGGAAAACAGGGGGCGTGGCTAATACGGCAGTTTAAAGGTCCGGCATCACCTTGGCCAATAGGAAGGCAGCTTCCTATTGGCTGGCGTGGTACGTAACGTTTAAATATGTATGAGATGCCAGAAGTGCTCTGTAAGTATCTTTGGAAGCAAGGGATCCCCGGGGCTTTACAGGAAGTCAGCCACGTTGGGTGACCTGAACACATTTCTATGTAACGGTTAATTTATTGTATAATGGTAATTGTGATATATTCATCTGGTGATGGCTGTTTTTAATTTTTTTTTTTTTAGATTACAATAATATAGGAAAATTCCTTAACCGGATCTTGGGAATGGAAGTACATCAACAAAATTCCCTCTTCCAGTATTTCTCCGATACCTTAAGTGCAGTTATACTGAATGCCAAGAAGAATGGGAGATATGACATGGGTATTTTAGGTAAAGACTTGGGTTTCTTGTGTATCTTTTTGTGCAGGAATGTTTTTGCTTCTGAGCCAAGCTCATGTTTTGTTTTTATTATTTGTAAGATCTCGGCTCCGGAGATGAGAAAGTAAGGAAGGCCGACGTTAAGAAGTTCCTGACACCCGGATATTCTACCTCGGGCCACGTAGAGTTGTACACGGTATTTATTTGCAAACTGTTCCGTTTTGGGGGAGTAGCGGGGAGTAGGGAGAGATGGGTTATATTGTTTTGGGGGAGTAGGGAGAGATGGGTTATATTGTTTTGGGGGAGTAGCGGGGAGTAGGGAGAGATGGGTTATATTGTTTTGGGGGAGTAGGGAGAGATGGGTTATATTGTTTTGGGGGAGCAGGGAGAGGGGTTATATTGTTTTGGGGGAGTAGGGAGAGATGGGTTATATTGTTTTGGGGGAGTAGGGAGAGATGGGTTATATTGTTTTGGGGGAGTAGGGAGAGATGGGTTATATACTTGGTTTTATTATGAATATAGCTTCAAACCTAAAATAGGAGCTAGAGCTGCCGTATAGAACAATTTCTTGTCTTTCCATAAATCTGTAAAAAAAATAAATATATATTTATTTATTTGTGGCCAATATTGAATTGTATATTCTGCAGGTTACAGGCCCTTTAAGTTGTATTGAAACAACTGAATACAAATTAGAAATGTATACATCAGAAGACAGAAAAGCCCAATGCTACATCCAATGTGACAAAAATACACATTATACAAATTTGAAATGGCAGTCTGTGTGTGCTGAGCGCTTTCTATTTTATCTACAGATAAGTGTAGAAAGAGGAATGTCTTGGGAGGATGCAACAAAGATTTGGGCTGAACAGATTGGACCAGATGATGGATTTTATTTATCTCTACAAGTAAGAAAAGCATTTTTTTTTCCTGAATACCTTTGCATCCGTTTAAAAGCAACGTGATTAAAGTGTTCGGTTAACCTGCTGCAGCCCGCAAAGCATTGTAAGCAATTTACCTTCACACAAAAAATCATTTCAAGCATCACACAAGTGTCACTAATTGAGTCTTTGGGACGTGTGTGTAGTTTTTCCTACTCATTACTGTTATGTAAGCCGTACTGCGTTAGAAATGGAAGTATCTGGGATCGAAGGTGTAAATGCTTTCACGGTCTCTTCTGTCTGCGATATACCTCTCATGGCTTCTACATGAAACGCATTAATCAGCGGTGGGCAACATGAACTACTTGCGGCATGTGGGGCCCATGTGCCTTTTACAATGGCCCCACTGACCGTGAAAGGGTTAACATTCACTGAGGTAGTAAAGCATATGGAAGAGGTTTGGGGGAGGGAGTGTAACGTGTGTGGTGTCTGTCCCTCTTCCCCGGAGCACATGTAGCGGGCTCACTCCAGCGCTGAGTAGGAGTGCCCTTCCCAACGCCCTCGGGTCAGCTGCTTGATGACGCCAGTATGCTCACGAATACTGTCCCGCTACTCTTGCCCTTAGAAGTTGTTGAGCACCGGAGAGAAGTGGGACTCAATTCATGAGCGCGAAATCATAGCATAGCTCATCGGAGGGAGCAGGGACAAGCTCTGATCTACAGCAACTGTCCCAACGCAGTCTGCTGTGGGGAGAACGGGCTGCAGGGGCCCTTCCCATGGGTCGGAGGCTGCACGTGAAGCCCGTCTGGCCACCTGTTGCCCAAGGGGTTAGATGCTATTTTCCTGCTGAACATTATGATGTGAAATGCAACTGATACAGGGAAAATCGGTTGTTCCAGTGTTACAATCGTATCTTGCCAGGCCATATTTGTTGCTTACAACTGTACTTTTCTTACACATTTCCCTTCAGATAAGAAATAACAAGAAAACCGCCATCCTAGTCAAAGAAATAAACCCCAAAAAGAAGCTTTTCCTGGTGTACAGACCAAACACAGGGAAGCAGCTGAAACTCGAGACATTGGCAGATCTAAAAAAGAAATACAAGAAGGTAAATTTGGGTGTGATTAAGAATCACTTCAAGGACACAGGATATTTTAAAATACCCACAGGGCATTATTTATTGTTTCCACCTGTAACCTCCCGGACAGCGTGTTAACGTTTCTATGCGGTGGTTTTTGGCAGGTGGTTTCTGAAGATGCTGTATCCCACTGGAGAGAGCAGTACACCTCGTCTGCTGTGATCTGTACCCATGCGTATTGGTGAGTATTCACGTGCTGCTGTCCTGTAATGTTATCATTGCTGTTGGAGCTTGCAAAATAAACTCTCTGGGTCTTGGGCCTCGGATATAGTGGGTGCGCATGGCGTCGCGCGCCTGTTGGGCCGAGCGATCTGTGGCCCATGATCCACAGCGACGTGGCCGTGACGTCACGAGGCTGGTTCGCCCTCATTGGCTGAACCGCTCACGTGACCTGTCCGTCGTGCGACAAAAACAAATTAGCTTGTCTGCTGAAACCGCTGCTGCCCTCTGTGGACGCCCTCTGTGGACGCCCTCTGTGGACGCCCTCTGTGGACGCCCTCTGTGGACGCCCTCTGTGGACGCCCTCTGTGGACGCCCTCTGTGGACGCCCTCTGTGGACGCCCTCTGTGGACTTCACAAGCAGATCTTCTAATGTAACGTTGTGATGGAAGTACCTAGAAAAACATTTTATTAATGGTTAAGTCATTTCTTCATTGCCTTTAACTAGTTTCTCAAATGTGTACACTAATTATTTAATAAAGACAAGAACAGATTGGAGTAGCGCCTTAGTATAACCGATTTAAATTGTGATCAGCTGTATCAGACAGATTGGAATATTAAGGCTATATGACCAATGAATCCCTAAAGGCGAATTGTATATATAGCAGCTGACCTACGGTAAACTGAAATATATACCAATAATAAAAATATATAACTAATAAATAGTATTATAAAGCAATACAAAAATAGGAAAAATAAATAAAAAATGTATAAAAATATATAAAAAGCAGTTCACAACTTAGAGTCCATAAGTATACATAATCCAGCGGAGACTTGCAGCCCGAATGTAAGGATCACCAAATCCCAAAGATATCTGCAGAAACAAACTGCGGTTGTCTGCTGGTTCCTATGGTGAGCAGTGCCAGTTGAAGGAGGTGTAGTCGGAGGAAGTCTCTGCATGGGACACTGAGTCTGACATCATCCGGTTCCTGGAGCACTCACACATCCTGCTAGGTCACCGGATACACCAGAGGTGGCACCAACGCGAAGTTTTGGCGTGGACCCCTGCAGTTCTCGGGCGATTGAGTATATCTCATACATGCTCTTTATTGAACTCTCTTTGTGAGTGCGGTTTTTTTATATGTTACAGTCCTATAAAACTTTTTTATACTTCAATACACTAGGAGTGCGCCTGTTTTTTCTTTTGTTTTTACTAATTATGTAATAGCCTGGAATATCTGACACTGCAGCCTTTATTATATTTCTGCAGATCAACCTTTTTTCCTTTATGTATTCTCTGCGTTACACCTAGTAATGCATTTCAGAGCATTGGTTAGGGACGAAGGGTTAAGTCTGTTTAATTTGAAACAAAAGGCCTAAAAGGGTGTGTACTTTGGCTTCTCATCCTTCATCAAACCGGTAAAATAACTCTGGAAGCGGCAATTAAAAGCACTTTGTAAAACCAACACAGCATTCCCGACTCCGGTTATGGGGGGGATTTGCAGCTTTCCTGACTCCGGTTATGGGGGGGATTTGCAGCTTTCCTGACTCTCTGGTTGGGGGAGAATTTGCAGCGTTCCCTACTCCGGTTATGGGGGGGATTTGCAGCTTTCCTGACACCGGTTATGGGGGGGATTTGCAGCATTCCAGAATCTGGTTATGGGGGGGATTTGCAGCTTTCCTGAATCTGGTTATGGGGGGGATTTGCAGCTTTCCTGACTGGTTGGGGGAGAATTTGCAGCGTTCCCTACTCCGGTTATGGGGGGGATTTGCAGCATTCCCAACTCCTGGTTAGGGTGGAATTTGCATGTACTTGAGTTTCCATAAAATAGACTGTAGTAACTGTATTCCAAATTGATATGTAACTTAATTAATCTTGCCTATCTAACTGATAAAGCAATCCCCATCAAAAGCTCAAGTCCTATAATGTTGGTGTATTGCTCACTGAGCATGACCTGGCCTGTATATTGTTTTTAAATCTCTAGCATCTGAGGTTTCTACTGGTAACCTCTAGAGCAGGGGGCGGGCACTGCCAGTGCTCAAGGGCCACCAACAGGTTGGGTTTTTCAGTATATCCCTGCTTCAGCACAGGGGGTGCAGTCAAAGACTGAGCCACCTGTGCTGAAGCAGGGATATCCTGACCTATTCTTTGCCTCTAAGGACTGGCACTGCTCTAGATGGCAGTGAACTCTGTGGAGACACTTCATATTTCAAACGTTTCTCCGGAGCGCAGCATCAGAGCTTAAAAATAAAAACCGCTTTGGAAAGAACATGAGATCTCTTTAAAGTTCAAGAAAAAGTTCATTGGTGCAAAGTGCTGATTTTCCGCTTCTATAGCTTGTATATTTAAAGCAAATGGTAGTAAATGATCAGAATTATCCATCACTTCCATCCATCCATTATCCAATGTCTTGTCATTAAATGCATATTAGTGCTGTGTAAAATCATTAGAAGAAAAACGTATATTTGATTCTGTATAAAGTGCCCAGAACGTTTTGAAACCTCTTGACCGTTGCGACCTTGGCAGTAAGTGTAGCGGTTTGCAAACACAATGAATCCCTCTTCGTCTCCCTCTCCTCCAGAAATGCACTAGAAGCTGCTCTGTATACTAATGTTCTCTTCGGGATCCCTTTTTCTCTCTAGGAGAGGTAACTGCAAGAAAGCGAGTCTCGGCCTCGTCTGCGAGATCGGCCTGCGGTGCCGAACATACTATGTGTTGTGCGGCTCAGTCCTAAGCGTGTGGACTAAAGTGGAAGGCGTCCTAGCCTCCGTCAGCGGTACAAACGTAAAAATGCAAATAGTTCGGCTCCGAACTGAAGACGGACAAAGGATTGTTGGTTAGTGTTTGCTGCCAGTATCCTATACAACTAGATGATGTATGTGTTATACTCCTGTTTAACAGTATTAGAATCATTTAGAAGGGGCGGCTCAGTGAGTAAATGAACAATGGAGTTTGAGCCTGTTTCTAATCCCAGTGTCTGCTTCTTGTGACCTTGTACAAGTTCCATATATCTCCCTGTGCCTCAGGCGCCAAAATGATGATGTAAACTCAACGGCTGCCCCATGCCTGCAAAAATGTCTATGTACAATGCTGCGGCGCTATCAAAACAATACACAGCTAACACTTCATTTTTTTTTTTATCTTTAAACAGGTTTAATCATTCCTGCAAATTGTTTCTCATCACTTGTGACTCTCTTGTCAACGTCGGACCAGTCTCAGCAGATCGCAGTACAACAGCAGCAGATGTGGCAGCAACTTCACCCTCAGAGTATCAGCAATTTCAGCGCCCTGTAGATGGGAACGGGCCGCCAAGAGACTTGGGTGTATTAGGACAAGCTGTAGATGCATCACTTTTTGCGCACAAATCAGGGACAGATTCCAAAGAATTCAACCTAATTGCGGGATAGCTGGAGGCTCCGTCTTGTTGCAAGTCAGGACTTCGAGCACTTGTAGGGATGTTGGTGGAACATGACAAGATCCTTATAGTGGCACATCTCCCTACTTCCTTCTTTTTGTTGCTACATTTCTTTTTGTTGCGTCCCATCTGCTCCCCTTGTTGCTGGGTTTTTTTTTTTTGTTTTATTTCTATTGAACACTTTCAGTGCTGGGTAGAAATGGCAACCCCCTTATCGCACTGGTTGTCCGTTTGGAAACTGTACTGAACGGCTCGCTTAATTTCATTCATTTTCCATACAGTGCTCAGGGTTTAACTCGGTGATCAATGATTTTTTTTCCTGTGGGAGTTTTCCCTAAATGCATGTACTTGGCAGGTATAATGCGAATAAATATGTATATATATATCTAGGTTTTCTCCCCCCACCCTCCACTTGTGTAACCTTTAAGGATGCATGCTTTCATTAATGCACTGTATTTAAAAGGGTATATTTGTGTTCCCCTCCGGTTTTGGTTAAGGCAGCGCAAGGAAGCATGAATAAGTTTAGCAAGTCCAGTCGCAGAGGAAGAAAAATAAGATTTGCTGAACTTTTTTTTTTTCCCCTCACCCCCCTTTATTATTTACATCGTATTTTTATCCCGGTATTTAATTTAAGTGTATTACTTCCCTCCGTAAGGGGGTTTTTCAACGCGTTTGCTCTTAAAATTTGTGATGTAAATCATAAATTACTACAAATCCTTTTAAATGTATAAATGCAATTTTTCTAATGTGCTGCAGAAAAGGGCTTGTGCCATGTATTTTTTTTTTTAAGAAAATTTCCCTAATCTGATATTGGGAGTAATATAATTCCATCACATACAATTTTTTTTTTTTTATCGCTTATTGTAAATTAATAAAAGGTAAATTTCACTGGTAAGATGAGAAAGATCTTGAGTTGTAAGCTATGTTACATAGAACACTCAATGTCTTCCTGCTGTGTTTGCCTAATCTGTAACTTGAATACCATTTAATATGTTGTAAGACATTGTAGAGTTTCTTGAGCTGTTTAAAATTGTAATGTACAAATGTGAATAGTCACTTATCTATATGGGTAAGGTTTTTTTTTTGCCTCCGATTTAGTAGATGTTTATAAGGATGTGAAAGGACAATGTTCTGTCTCTTGCTTGCACAGGTTGCACTATTGAACGTTTTGAGATTGTATAAACCTGTTCAAAATAAAACAACCACAAAAAACAGCTACAAGATATCAACATCTTGTGGGAAGCAAATAAAATAAAAGTTATTGTACTAATGAGAAGCAGATTTCTGTGTTTGGGTGCTCCTTCATGCAGAACATTTCTGCCTTTGTGGCTATAATTGACTTAAAAAAAAATTATGTTTTACAAATGGCCTTCATGTATTTCCTTACCTCCAATAATATTATTTCAACTGATCAAATCATATGCAGCAACTGAGATTTTGGTTTTTATTGGTGTTTGGCTACTTGGTTTACTGAGCTTCCGAGGGAAATTGTTGGTGCTTTATTTCAAATGGCTTTTTAGCAGTGGGAAGGTTAAAAAGGTGAAATCCAGCATTAAAATCCCCATTTAAATATCCATAACCCTGTTCTTTGTTTTGGAAAATACTTTTTTTTTTTTTTTTTAAGAAATCATATGAGTGCTGTAGGAACTAATCTGACAAGAAGTTTCTCAAAGTAGATTTTGTTTTATTTAAGCACCGCACGCAATTGGGATAAATAGTACGGGGCTACCTCTGTGTGATGAGGATAAGCAGCCTGATCTGACACAGACTCTCCCAAAGCACCAGTACATAGACGTAAAGCATTATCCCTACTTCATTCTTACACATACTATCCCTGCCCTGGCTTATCTTCCAAGAAGATTACCAGGGTAAGCTATGTAGCAAACCCAAACAGTGCATCCAAACCATCAACACAGGTAAATGTCCATCAGAAATGTGCAGCAGTGAACAAATAGATATAGATATCTATATCTCAACCGTTCCTTTTGCCCAAGAATTGTAGGAATATATGCAGTGAGTATGAAGTATCACATTAACTTGATTGAAGAAACAGCAATCTAAATCTTTAAGTGGTAGTAACCAGTAGCATGGCTGTGATACATGAACATTGTAGCAGTACTCACCGTCTTCCTTGTAGGCAGAGTGACTTGAACTTCACAGCGTGCTCCAGTCCAGACAGCAGGCTAAAGAGATGTTCTCTCTATGCTGGCTTTATCTTCTGTGATCAATTTCCCATACATTCTGTGTCTTCTGCATTCCTCTGGGATAACCTGTATAAGGGGGCGGCTCCTTTCCTATCCAGTGGCTACAGTTCGAGCCTAAATCGTGTTTGGCTAAGGAAGGACCACTGCGAGAGACGTTCAGCTTCTCTGGAGATGTATTTCCTTTCTGTCTCCTACAGCCGTGTTTGGCATGATCTAGTCTCATACTGAACATTTACCCCGTCTGTGCAGGAATGCAACACGCCAGCAACGTAAAAAAGCGTCATACTCTGTCATTGGGATTCCACAGTCCAACAAATGCTGTTCATTGCCATCATTGTCTGTAATGCACACCGTGTGTTTCATTAGTCTCAGGCTAAACTGGTGATGTCGGTGCATTGTGTTTTCAGAATCGTAATGCTGGTTTCGTGAAACTCAGGAGGCTACACTTTTTTTTTTTATTTATTTTTTTATGTGGTATTGAACTGGATCATGTTGACAGTTACTCCTAATTGTATGTCTTTATTTATATAGCGCCAAAAGTGTACTCAGCACTTTACAAAGAATACAGTACAGGGAATTTTAAAAATACAATAAGTGCAGCAAAAATCAGACTGGGAAAGGAAATCCCTGCCCCGAAGAGCTTACAATCTAAGAGGTTTGAGGGGAAATTTAGAGACAGCAGGTGAGGGAATAAGTGCTGTAGATGGGTGTTAAATGAAAAGGTTAACACCATTTAAAGGGGAAAAGATGGCAGGGAGGCGTAGGTGAGATCAGGGGTGTATGTCTGGCTTCAGGCTTAGGGGAGATCCCCAGCAGCAGGAAGGAGTAGATAGAGGGTGTGAATAGAGTATTTGTGTGGGTGTTTTTATTGAGGGGTAAAGAAGATGGAGATATATGAATAGAGTTGGAGACATGGGGCTGGTAGAAAGAAATGTGTATTTTGAAAAGAAGCAAAGTCAGGACAAATATAAATAGCAGCATCATGGCAGCAGTAGTTTAGTGCTGAGATGTGTGGTCTGGAATAGAAAGTGTCCACCTTTCCAGCGTAGTTCACATCCAGGATTGAGGGTCCGTAGGTGTTCTGTAGTCCCCTTGTTTCCCTCCTGTTAAACTCGACCATACCACTTAAAACTGGGCCACTTTGAATCTTGGTAAGTAATGCACAGGACATACATGAAAAGTAACTCTCAATGTATTACTTCCTGGTAAAACATGTTCTAAATAATCATAACTGGCGATGCTCTATTTAAAAATAGACGTGGCTGTTTAAGAAAAGAACCCTCAGTGGCTGCTAGATTAGCAAGCATGCAATTTGTTTCACATTTACCCACAATGCTGTGCAAGAGCCTTTTTTTTGCCTTTGGATTTGAGACTTACAGATCCTAACCTAAAATGCAAAAACTAGGGTACACCTGAAGATGGTTTGCTAGGTCTTTTTTTTTTTTGCTTTATTTGAATATTTTTTATTTATTTTTTGCATTAAACACCCATTGGGTTTTTATTTTGCTTGGGTAACTGCTTTTGCTGTAAAATGATTTCTGGTTATAATTCAAATTTCTCTTCATGTGCGTTACATACGATCATACAGAGCAGCACAGTGATCATCCTTGGCTAAAGTCTTAATTATTTTTATGGCTTTTTGAAAAAAATACCATGGATAAGGTAACCTTTTTGGTTAAGATTGTTACCATTGGAACTGGAAGTCCTAGAAGTGTTGGATAAATAAGCAGTCTTTTACCAACAATAGACTTTGTGCCATTTTAGTGTTCAGGGTGTAAAGAAGTGTACGCCTCGGCAGCAGGGAGTGACGTGGAACTTGAAGAGATGCACTTTGGGAGGGGCGTGGGCTGTGCTGGCAAGTCACTGGAAAACAAAGGCATTACGTATCTTGACAGTGATCTGTTTTTTTGAAACCATAACTTCCTTACCCCCCCTGTGCTGCCAGCGGTGGGGAGGCTGCAACATTTGGCAGACCTTGTTAAGTGAAAGGGTGTCAATTTGTCACCAGTGGCACTGGGTGTCATAGAATGCTGTATTAACCAGTTCAGCACCAGACCGGTTAGCAGTATATCACCTAGCACCCCTGGAACTGCAAGGGTTAACATTCAAACACTGCATTATAAATACATGTTTGCTGGTATTACAAATTTATAAGGTAACCCATTTATTTAATAAGTAAAAAGCAAACCTTTGTGACATACATATTGATATATACACAGATACTTCACAACATGGAAGTTGTGGGAATGTCCTATAAGAGATAAAGCCGGTTACTAGGCGTTCTCATTTGATCAATTCTGGAAACCATGGGGACCGCCAGACCGGAATTTGCTCCATATTCGTAACCTGGTTCCTGACCTGACGGGTTAAGTTACTTGTGGTGTACTCTTTCGTGAATTCATTTTGGTCACCCAATCCCGTGTCCTGCGTGCAAATAGGAATGTTCAATACCTCCATTGTTTGCGTCTTCCTATTGGACTCCCGTTTAAATGCACTAAGTCTACACCAGTATGTATATCGGGAACTGGGGGGTCCCTGGCGTTGAACATGGCGCGGTTTCCCTCCGGAGAATCCGCTCCCCTGCTTCCGATGTAAAAGGGGGAAAAAAAAACAACCCGAAGTTGCCAGGATTGTTACTTGAAAGTTTGGTGCTTTGCGGTGAAATGAATTGGCCTATTTACCGCTGTAACAATCGGCAAAGGCTGTGCGTGTGCTGCGTGCAAATATACCAGCACACAGATACTATGCCAGGGGCGGCCTACTCCAGTCCTCAAGGGCCACCAACAGGTCAGGTTATCTGTGCTGAGGCAGGGATATCCTGACCTGTTGGGGGGGGCTTTGTGGACTGGCGTTGCCCACCGCTGCACTATACCGGGATCACTTTATCTGCGCTCTATTATTCACTTGCAGTCACATTTGCTGCTTTAATCTCATACGTCACAAAATGGCTCAGTACTAACCAAATTGTCTGTGTGCGAGCGTCAGTCATTGCCCTGCATGAGTGGTCCATATTATCTCTCCGAGCTGCACATATAGAAAATGACAAATCCTTGGCTAGAGTCCTTTTTTTCCTTTAATATACACACACACACTGTATAATCACTTTATGGGAAAAGAAATCCAAGGATAAGGCAGCCTTTTGGTTCAGATTGTTACCCTTGGAACGGAAAGTCTTACAAATGTTGGAAGACAAATTGTCTTTACCAACCCCCCCTTTGTGCTGCTAGTGTGCAGGATGTGAAGAAGTGTACACGTTCCCCTTGGCAGCAGGGAGTGGCACGGGACTTGTATGCAGCTGTTCCTTGGGAGAGAGGTGTGAGCTGTTGTACTGGCTGGTAACCGGAAATAAACCTGCCCGGACACCCACGGTGCAGCTGAGGCATACACAATGTTCACATTTTAAGGTTTGTCCAATAAAACCGCAAAGATAATAATAATGGGGGGGGAATGTGTAGAAATCCCCCCTGGAATGTAAAGGTTCTTTACCACTTCAAAAACACAAGCATTGCCACATGGCAAAAATAGCCAGGACGTCTAACAGCTGTGGAAGTAAGATGCGTTAATGGCATACAATAAGGAAAGGATTCAGTCGTGTAAATACACAGTTAATGTTCTGGAACATACATTACCCACGTTTAACATGCTCTAATTCAGTAGTGCTCAACTCCATTCCTCAAGGCCCCCACCAACAGGTCAGGTTTTCAGGATATCTCCGCTTTAGCACAGGTGGCGCAATCAGAGGCTGAAGCCGGGTCTGAGCCACCTCTGCTGAAGCAGGGATATATTCCTTCTGACCTATCTGACAACCGGAAATGTTGGGGTTAGAGCAGATAAGATTACTCAGGGGCTCCATTGATAGCGCAAATTACAGGGGAGATAAGGGGCAACCCTGTCTGGTACCATTGGGAATATAACTTGATGTCATGCGGTTCATTTTAACTGCCGCTGAGGGGCACTTGTATAGGGCCCTTAGTCCACCTGGGACCAAAGCCGAAGCTTTGCAATGTGGCAAACATGAAGTCCCTTTTGGAGTCTATCAACGGCTTTTTCTGCGTGTAAGGCCACAATCCAGAGCTTCTCTGCCCTCCAAGGGGACCATGACAATGTGCGCCTGGGCCATGAGATCTGAGGGAGCGGAACCTGAAAAGTCATTACACATCCGGGTCAGATGGGGGGCAAGCAGGACACCCCATTTTTTGTAATACGTATTCGGGAACCCCTCAGGCTCTTGAGGCTTTACCATTATTCAATGATTTCCTAGCCAACGCTATTTCTTCAGTGGATACTGGTTTGTCCAAGTCACCCTGGATTTCCAGTGGTATTCTAGGAAGGTTACAGGAACTCAAGAAAGCGGAGAGGTCTTGTCTGTTATGGGCGCTGGTTAGGGGGGCTTCTTTGGTAAATTATATAGGGATTCAGAAAGGCCCGAAATGCCTCACATATCATAGGCATGTCGTATATCATGTAAGCCTGCCTGCCACTCAACATACCCACCTGAGTATACATTTACAATATAGCAGCCAGCATCCTATCTGGCTTATTGCTCTGTTGATAAAAAATTCCGCTGCGATCATCTTATGTCCCTTTCTGTCTTATCCATCATAAGTGAGTTGAGCTCAATCTTACGTTCCAAGATCTTGTCTAGGTTCGCCTCTGAGGAGTTTAGTTGATGGTTGGTAACTGGCCTTCCCAGTTCAGTCGACAAGGCATCAATCTCTTTTCTGCTTTCTTTTCCAGGCAGCTATGGAGATTAGGAGAACGAACGCTTGGGGTTGCACAGCTGACAAACGGCGGCGAGAGCTGGAAAGCGGAGTACTAATAAAAATGATTTATTGAACACAGGATACAGAAAGCGGAGGACAGTTACCTCTAACGCGTTTCACGCTAGAACAGCGCTTTATCAAAGAATGAGTAACACGTATGTTATCAGATCTATAAATACTGGTTTGCGCGTGACAACTCCAGGTTTAAAATAATTATATACACCTGTTGGATGGATCACAAGGGCAGGTATACAGCCCAAACCAGAAGCACATCTTTAATCAGCTGCCAACTGACAGGACCCAGTACAACCGTACTCAAAAAGATCCTGAATTAAACCTCTTGGTTGCCACAGGGTAATGTAAGACACGCAGTGACAAACCACAAAACGGCACAGAATAGTTAAAAAGATACAAATGGAACATGATGCAGGGTACAAAGTATATAGGATATAGCTATAGAGATTAGTTTTACTCTGATTGTTGGCCTCATGGGCTTCCCAGATCGTTAAACTGCTCAAATCAGGAGAAACGTTTAACGGAAAATATGTCTCAATCTCTTTCTGAATTTCCTCCAGGGTTTGTTGGGATATACAGAGGGTATAGTTTAGCCTCTACCTACCCAGGTGCTTTACAGTGGCATAACTTCGCCTTAAGGGGCCCCTGCGTCACCATGTCACGTTGTGACGCCATGATGACGCAGCGCATGGAGGAGGGCTGCTGGGTTACAGAGGCCGTCTCTCTGTGGCAATCACTTTCATTGCTGTGGGAAAGAGCGCAGGGCCTCTGTAACCGCTTGGAGAGGTTCATCAAGAGTCCGGAGGCCTCCCGAGCTGGGGCCCCCAGGACGTGCCCAGGCATCCCGGGTGGTAGTTACTCCACTAGTGCCTTGTTCTTCCATTGTTTTATATATATATATATATATATATATATATATGTGTAAATACAACTGTATGCTCATCTGCATGTCTTAGGCAGGTCTGCAACCCCGCCTTTCACCATTATCACCCAGCACACAGCACTTCCACTGCAGCAAGGGATTCTGGGAAATGACATGCAAATGAGCAAACAGTGCCACTTTTTGCTTCAAAAACCATTTTTAACATGGTTCCCTATAGGCTTAAGCTTGCTGCATGGTCACAGCTTTGAGCACAGCCAGGGTTAAGGTGCATAGCCAGAAAACCCACCCACAGACAGCTGTTTCGACCTTAATGGGTCTCATCAGTGTGGGGTTGATTAACTGGCTAGGCAAAGAAGCTAAAGGATGGGGTTTACCATACTGAGTTAAGTTATGGTGAGTTAAAAAAGTGACAAAAACCCTCCACAGCAAAGCAAATATGCAAATGTAAATACAACTGTATGCTCATCTGCATGTCTTATATATATACACACACAGTCATGTGAAAAAGAAAGTGCACCCTCTTTGAATTCCATGGTTTTACATATCAGGACAAAATAACAATCATCTGTTCCTTAGCAGGTCTACAAATTAGGTAAATACAACCTCGGATGAACAACAACACATGACATATTACACCGTGTCATGATTTATTTAACACAAATAAAGCCAAAATGGAGAAGCCATGTGTGAAAAGCTAAGTACACCTTATGATTCAATAGCTTGTAGAACCACCTTTAGCAGCAATAACTTGAAGTAATCGTTTTCTGTATGACTTTATCAGTCTTTCACATCGTTGTGGGGGAATTTTGGCCCACTCTTCTTTACAACGTTGCTTCAGTTCATTGAGGTTTGTGGGCATTTGTTTATGCACAGCTCTCTTATGGTCCAGCCACAGCATTGCAATCGGGTTGAGGTCTGGACTTTGACTGGGCCATTGCAACACCTTGATTCTTTTCTTTTTCAACCATTCTGTTGTAGATTTGCTGGTGTGCTTGGGATCATTGTCCTGTTGCATGATCCAATTTCGGCCATGCTTTAGCTGTCGGACAGATGGCCTCACATTTGACGCTTGAATACTTTGGTATACAGAGGTGTTCATGGTCGACTCAATAACTGCAAGGTTCCCAGGTCCTGTGGCTGCAAAAACAAGCCCAAATAATCACCCATCCACCACCATGCTTGACAGTTGGTATGAGGTGTTTGTGCTGATATGCTGTGTTTTGTTTTCGCCAAACGTGGCGCTGTGCATTATGGCCAAACATCTCCACTTTGGTCTTGTCTGTCCAAAGGACATTGTTCCAGAAGTCTTGTGGTTTGTTCAGATGCAACTTTGCAAGCCTAAGCCATGCTGCCATGTTCTTTTTAGAGAGAAGAGGCGTTCTCCTGGCAACCCTTCCAAACAAACCATACTTGTTCAGTCTTTTTCTATTGTACTGTCATGAACTTTAACATTTAACATGCTTACTGAGGCTTGTAGAGTCTGAGATGTAACTCTTTGGTATTTTGCAATTTCTCTGAGCATTGCACGGTCTGACCTTGGGGTGAATTTGCTGGGATGTCCACTCCCGGGAAAATTGGCAACTGTCTTGAATGTTTTCAACTTTTTAATAATCTTTCTCACTGTAGAATGATGGACTTTAAATTGTTTGGAAATGGCCTTATAACCCTTCCCAGATTGATGGGCAGCAACAATTGCTTCTCTAAGATCATTGCTGCTGTCTTTCCTCCTTGGCATTGTGTTAACACACACCTGAATGCTCCAGGCCAGCAAACTGCTAAAACTTTGGCTTTTATAGAGGTGGTCACACTTGCTGATGATCAATTAATCGAGGGCATTTGATTGGCAGCACCTGTCTGCTACTTAGCATCTTAATTCCTATGGAAGCAGTAAGGGTGTACTTAGTTTATCACACATAGCTTCTCCATGTTGGCTTTATTTGTGTTAAATAAATCATGACACGGTGTAATATGTCATGTGTTGTTGTTCATCTGAGGTTGTATTTACCTAATTTTAAGACCTGCTAAGGAACAGATGATTGTTATTATGTCCCGATATGTAAAACCATGGAATTCAAAGAGGGTGTACTTTCTTTTTCACATGACTGTATATAGAGTTATAACAATACATGGTTACGTTAAAAGAACAGGGTTATACAGTCGATTCACAGACATTTCATGGACAGATAGAGTAGGAAAATTGGGTACAGGGGATAAAAGGGCTGGTGAGTATCACATTGAAATAGAGAAGCTTTAACATCACCAAACAGCAGTGAATGGCAGCAAACGGCTCACACCCTTTGGGGCGACACAAATGTACACTGAAGGGGTTCAGATTGAATACAGCTTTGAATTAAAAGTCCTTTGTCCTCCTGGCTCTGTTGAAAAGGACTGGGGGGTCTCTGGAGAAGAATTGATGGCTATGTTCTGATTACATTTTGTCTGTTCTGTTATGTCTTTAGTGTCCATTTTGTGTGTAAAAATGTGTGTGTGTGGTATGAATGAGATTCGCTCACAGTAGATTTTCGACTGTGCCAGTAGTTTAACATCCGCATTCCTGGTATAAAGAAGTACCTGGTTCCCATAAAGAGCTGTTTTGGGAGAAGGAGCGGCTCAGTGAGTAAAGACACTGACTGGCACTGAGATTGAAGCAGGGGAACCTGGTTCAATTACCAGTGTCAGCTCCTTGTGACCTTTGGCAAGTCACTTTATCTCGCTGTGCCTCAGGCACCAAAAACATAGATTGTAAGCTCCACGGGGCAGGGACCTGTGCCTGCAAAATGTCTCTGTAAAGCGCTACGTAAAACAAGCAGCGCTATACAAGAACATGCTATTATTTTTAATCCAGTTTTAACCAGCTTTTAATGATCTGTAAAATGATTGGCTTAGAATAAGGGAGTCGTTATTATATTCTGCCTAGTAACCTATGTTAAACAAAGGAATCTAAAATGTATATAAGACCTGCTTGGGCCCTCCCCTGGAAGAGCGTCTCATTGACGTGTGTGTGTATGATCATACTCTATGCTGTACAGGCAATAAACTACTCATTAACTAAGATAAGGACGGACAGCCGTTGAGGAGGGCCTGAGGGGTGATAGTGGGGGGGGCAAGTCCGGAGGGATGAGAGAGTGGGAGTGTTGTACTTACTTTTGGTGTCGTGGTCAGCGTCTCCAGGGATGTGTGTGTGTGTGTGTGTGTTTGTTACGGATGTAATCCGCAGGGTAGGCTCACAGATCTCACACATTATGAGGAAGCTTCTGGGGTGTGAGCAGTCCACACGGGTGAGAGTGTGGTGTGTGAGTGGAACAGTGGCTTAGAGTAGACCGGCCAATGAGAGCCGTGGGGGGCGGGGCGAGACACCGGCCAATGAGAGCCGTGGGAGGGCGGGCGGACCGATGGACCAATCAAATGGTCTCCAGACACTCACAACCAAGATTTTCACACATATATATATATATATATATATATATATATATATATATATATATATATAATAGGTTTTCTGCTTTAAAGCAGCAATCCCACCTCAAATTAAAAGGGATTTTTTTTAAAGAATTTGAACGGAGGGTTCCTCTGCAACTAAATTGCATTGTTTAAAGCTCAGAGTTTTAGGTGATGGTACACTTCCTGGTTATTTAAACATTTATTTATAAAATGTGTTACCAGGAAGTAATACATTGAGTTACCTCTTGTTTTCATGTATGTCCTAGGCACAGAGTTATAACAATACATGGTTACGAATACATAGTTACATTAAGTGAAAAGGTTTATACATTATATACAAGACAAAAAGTGTCCAGTCCGCGCTCTTGCTCTTTAAGGGTGTGGAATGGTAATTCCTCTCTGATCTTTTGCTGCTCCTGTTGTTCAAGGTGTCTTCCCCCACCTCCAAGATGGATCCCAACGGAAAACTCCGATGGCGATGCCAAGTTCCAAGAAAAAGAAAACACAAGAGCGCACCAAAATGAGAGAAATAAAGTGTATTACCAACAATAAACAATAGTAACCACTTACATGAATAAAAACTTTAATAATCCCCGGTCTCGATCGTCACTTCTATGGTAGAGCATGAAATAGGGTAAGCAGGGGCAGTATCACTCCTAAGAGACCAGTCCCGCTCGCTGGGGCTGTCCCTGTAGCGCTGTCAGACCTCCACGAGTGTCAGCGTGGTGGACCGCGTAGCGCGCATGAAATGAAGCCCCCTGTAGCTATCCTGGAGATGCCTGTCCGTTTTGGTTTGTGCGATCGTGAGCGGAATAAAAAAACACTTGTGTGTAGGCTGGCTATGAGTATACAATGAGCCAGCAACACCATTCGCGACGCGTTTCGTATACTCATAGCCAGCCTACACACAAGTGGTTTTTTATTCCGCTCACGATCGCACAAACCAAAACGGACAGGCATCTCCAGGACAGCTACAGGGGGCTTCATTTCATGCGCGCTACGCGGTCCACCACGCTGACACTCGTGGAGGTCTGACAGCGCTACAGGGACAGCCCCAGCGAGCGGGACTGGTCTCTGAGGAGTGATACTGCCCCTGCTTACCCTATTTCATGCTCTACCATAGAAGTGACGATCGAGACCGGGGATTATTAAAGTTTTTATTCATGTAAGTGGTTACTATTGTTTATTGTTGGTAATACACTTTATTTCTCTCATTTTGGTGCGCTCTTGTGTTTTCTTTTTCTTATTATATACAAGACATTGCATGCACAATTAAAGTTACAGTTAAACATGGTGGCTGAGGTCATCCATTAGGAAGCCGCAATGTCATCTGTTGCGGTTTCCCTACTGGCCTGCGGTGTGGCCATTTTTATTTCCCAGAGCTGAAAATAGCAGTGCAGCTCAGGAGGATCTCTCGGATCAAATGTGGAGTGATATGAAAATGTATAAAAATAATAATAAAAAAACTGAGCAAGCCGGATTGTTGCATTAAATAGAGATTTTAATCAGATCATAAATCCTACATAGGAACAGGCACAAAATACACATGTAGCATGTTTCCCCCCCCCCCACAGTGGAAGATACACAGCCTATGCTACCTAGGGTGTGGTGCGTGTACTTGTTAGGGTCAGGAGAGCTGAGCTGATCTGCGGTGGTATAGAGATCAGGACTGGCTTAGGTTCTTTCTCTGAGCTTCTTCTCAGGGTGCTTAGCGCCTCCAGCAGTAATGGGCTCCAGGGTGTTGGGAGATCAGCCCCCACTATTGCATACTTCTTCCCTTTTTCCCAGGGACTGACACTTACTTAGACAGGAGTATGATGAATAAGGGATCTTTATTCTGGCAATCACTGCAGATGTTCTCCATACAGCGGTGCAGGGTCTCAGAGGTTCCAGGCCTCTGGATGATGCTCACCCCAGATATTACAAGGCATCTGTTGGTCTAGTCAGATGTTCCCCCAGCCCCAGGGACTGGGGGTGGGCACTCTCATCCCGCGATGGGAGAGACTCACAGACCTAATGCTCTCTTCCTCCTCCCTAGCAGGACGGACTAAATTTGGCACTCCCTCCCATCAGGAACCAGAAGGGGCGGCCTCATGGTCTATACCTATCCCCGATAGGCTTACACAGGCCGTGAGTAACCACCTTACTTCTGTCCATGAGAGAGGAGCATGTGGGGTGGGGTGTCACAAGCCACAGAATTAAACTGTCACAGCCTGCAGCTAGCAGGAACTTACATAACAGGGGGAAAGACAGACAGAATAGACATACCCTGTTACACACCTTTTTATGCTGCTTTGAGTTTTACGGTTTATAGGCATACATACCATTTTATTTTTACCTGCCTAGATTTGTTTTTTTATTAATACGGAGCGTTTTGTTTGCACACATCATGTTACTATACAAGTACTGTAAATTGTCATTGAAGTTGCTCTCTTCATTTAACCTTATATTTTAATAACAAATGGTACACACACAAACAAAAACCTGGTATGAAGAATATTGAAACCCTGTTATAAAAGTTATTTTGAGCGCACGCACACACGCGCACACATACACACACACACACACACACCAAAAAAGTACCAGAAAAAATAAAGTTTAAAGAATAAAAATACATATTTATCTTTTATTTACATTTCAGAAAGAAAAGGTAAAAAAAAACAATGCCTCCCCCCCTGCGTGTGCCCGTGGGTGTGTGTCAGGTCGGGGGTGGGGGTGTGTGTCAGGGAGGGGGGCCCTGGAGAGAAGAAGACTTTTCATTGCATTGTGGGTGACAGAGGAGGGGGGCGCCATATTTTGCCGGTGCCGCCGCTGTAAACAAGTAAAAGTGTGTGAGGGAGACAGAGACACACACACACACACACACTGAGACACACACACTGACACACGCGCACAGGCGGCGGATTCAGGGCACGGTGTGTGTGTGACATTACTTCTCCCCTCAGCCATGTCCCTGGGAATGTCTTACAAACCCAACGTGAGCGCGCAGCTCCCCGGGGGGGCGCAGGGTAAGTGCGGGCACCGGGAGGGGGGGACATGGGACCGGGAGGCGGGGGACTAGGCCGCGGGGTGTGAGGGTCACCGCTGTGAGGTGGGGGGGGAGGGGATTCCTCGGGGTGGGGGGTTTGAGGATGGAGAGGCCGCGGGTTGAGCGCGCAGCTCCCCGGGGCGCAGGGTGAGGAGCGGCGGGGACCGGGAGTCGGGGGACCAGGCCGCAGGCTGTGGGGGTTCACCGCTGTGAGGTGGGATTCCCCGGGCTGGGGGGGGGGGCGTTGGATGGAGAGGGAGCGGGGAGAGGCCGCGGGGGGAGCGGAAGGCCCCGGTGACGGGGGAAGGCCCCGGTGACGGGGGACATGGGGCAGCACACGAGCCCTTTGATTTGAGCCCGCTCGGCGCCTCCATGGCCGGCTCCCCCAAGGCGGCTGATTGATCGGGAGCGGGGAGGCGCCGTACGCGGGACCTCTGCTGGCGGCTGTGGGAACTGCAGTGTGTGTGTGTGTGTGTGTGTGTGTGTGTGTGTGTGTGTGTGTGTGTATACTGTGTGTGTGTGTGTGTGTGTGTGTGTGTGTGTATATATACTAAGTGTGTGTGTGTATAGTGTGTGTATAGTGTGTGTGTGTGTGTATATACTATGTGTGTGTGTATACTGTGTGTGTGTGTTTTATATATATATATATATATATATATATATATATATATGTGTGTGTGTGTGTGTGTGTGTGTGTGTATATATGTGTGTGTGTATATGGTATTTCCTCGATTGTAAGACGCACCATCGATTTGGCCCTTGCAATCGAGGAAAATTACCCTTTCACTTTCCATGTTTCAGGAGAGGTCCCATGTCAGCGGAGGAAGAAGTGGCCGGCGGCAGGAGAGGTCCCACGTCTGCAGATGGTTGAAGATGGACAGTGGGCAGGTGTGCGGCGGCAGGACAGGTCCCAAGTCTGCAGGTGAATGAAGATAAGAAGACGGCGGGCGTGCGTTGGCAGCGGCAGCAGGAGATCATAATAGCAGGAGAGCTGAGCAGGGGCATAGGGGAACGGCTTGGGAGGTGCACACTGTAACCGGAAGTCAGACACCGGTCAACGTCCGGTGTTGGCGTGCACCTCCCAAGCCGACCTGCTGCTGCTCAGCTCTCCTGCTATTATGGCCTCCTGCCGCCACCGCACGCTCGCCGTCTTGTTCAACCATCTGCAGATGTGGGACCTCTCATGCCGCCGCTCGCTTCATCCTCTGCTGACATGGGACCTCTCCGGAAACATGGAAAGTGAAGAGGGGGGTTAGACACTTTAAAAAAAAAAATTATAAGACGTACCCCGATTTCCGACATGTGAAAATCGGAAAAAAGGTGCGTCTTAGAATCAAGGAAATAGGGTAGCAAATGGAAATTTTACTGTGTGCTCATTTGCATGTCATAGACAGGTTTGCAACCTTGCCTTTCACCATTGTCACCCAGCATACAGTGCTTCCACTGCAGTAAGGGATTCTGGGATGTGATATGCAAATGAGCACACAGTGCCACCTTTTGCTTCAAAACCATATAACATGGTCCCTAAAGCTAGGGGACCATGTTATATGGTTTTGAAGCAAAGGTGGCACTGTGCTCATTTGCATGTCACTTCCCAGAATCCCTTGCTGCAGTGGAAGCACTGTATGCTGGGTGATAATGGTGACAGGCAGGACTGCAAACCTGTCCAAGGGCCAGCTCAGACAGAACGCGATGCGACATGCGCGCACCTCCGTCGCAATTTCGAGTTCGGTGGGAGTTTTCAAACTGAAAACTCCACCGGCGGCAAAGTGCAGCGTTGTCGCTGCGACATTTTGCCGCCACAACCCAAATTGAAATTTGGTGCTACTGTCGCGTGACGTGAGCTGGTTCAGCCAATAGAGGCGAACCAGCTACGTGACGTGTCCGTTACACGCCCCCAAACGCCGCGACCCAACGCCTGCAGTTTGAGCAGAGATCGCTGGGCTGCAGGAGCGCACCAAACAAGTGACCCCTTGTAGGAGGCCCAATAACACATAGAATTTGCTATGTGCAAAATCACATTACCAACACAATCTGTGTATGTATGGATTTATTTCTCTCAGTGTATCTATATCTATATATAGATATTTATATATGTTAAATATATTAACTAGATAATTACATTGAGTAATGGGTATTATTTAGCACATTTACACCCCTTTGTTAGTATTAATTCATCAAATAATCCCTGTTCAGTTAATAATCGAGTAACAATTATGTGGAATTTTAACTGGCTTATGAATGGATATTTAAATGACGATTAAATAGAGTGGAAAACCAATGATTGTAAGTATGGCATTAATAAATAAAAAAATATATTGATATACATGGAGAGTTAATAATAATTTAGTTTTAATATTTAGCGTTTCTACGTTGCGGCAAAATGTCCCGCGGCATAGTGCAACATACAGTAACAACATATATGGATCGATGTGGTTTGGGCCCTGTCTGGTAGTTAAGGGGTTAACACCGATCTCTACAGCAACCCTGAGCCATTGTGATGACGTGATCACTTAGTGATGTAAAACTGTGGCATTGTTACTGCCCAACCTAGCAGGTTAACCAAGCAAACATAATCCAGAAGTTGTGTTCCCCTCTCCCTGCTGACACTTCCTATTGTAACAATATGAATTTCTTAACAGCTGGAAGCGCTCACTCGCCTTCAACCAGCATGGCATCGTCTGCACAATACAGACAGCTGGTGAATGATTATGGACCGCCCTCATTGGGGTACACACAGGTGAGTTACAATGTGGGTTGGTGTCATCCGGTCTATAAAGGGTGTTGTTATGTTGGTCTGATAAAGGTGACGACGAGTCCTATATTGGTCATCAAGTATGGTTGTGATGAAGAGGAGTAAGGCTAAGGCCCCGGTCACGCCACTGTAACGCGCGCCCGCGCTTTTGGTGGCGCGTTAAGCCGATTCCCCAGTCTGCAGCTCACTGCAGGAGGAGAGACCGGGGGGGGCGTGGCGGAGGAGTGACGGGGGTGCGGCCATGACGTCACCCGGCAGGTTCGCCCTCATTGGCTGAACCGCCGGGGGGCGTGCCTAATCGCTCGACGCGAGTCCTGCTCTCAATTCTATTGAGAGCAGGAGTAGCTGTCGCGCGAGCGCTGCGGCCCCCCCTCGCAGCGGGCCCGGCGCCATTGCGGGGAGGGCTCTCGTGCGCGCAGTGTCCGCCACAGCGGACGCTGTAGTAGGCAGCGGGGGCAAGGCCTAAGGCTGCGGCCACAGTACCTGCGCTGCATGCGCGTCAGCGAGGCTGGCGGCGCGGGCAGCCCATTCCCCTGCAGGGAGCTGCAGACCAAAAGACGGGGGGGGGGGGGGGTGACGGGGGCGCGGCCATGACATCACCCGGCAGGTTTGCCCTCATTGGCTGAACCGCCGGGGGGCGTGGCTTAGCGCTCCGTCGCGACTCCTGATCACAATTCTCTTGCGAGCAGGAGTCACTGTCGGCAGAGCGCAGCGCCCCCCTCGCAGCGGTCCCGGTTCCATTGTGCAGCGGCTATTGTCCCTGCAGCGTCCCCAACAGCGGGCGCTGCAGTGGCCAGTGGGGACCTGGCCTAAGGAGGTAATCTGAGGGGGTCTCAACTCCAGTCCTCAAGAACCCCCCCAGCCCTCCCAACAGGTCAGGTTTTCAGGATATCCTTGCTAAAGCACAGGTGGCTCAATCGAAGACTGAGCCACTGATTGAGCCACCTGGCGCTGAAGCAGGGATATCCTGAAACCTGATCTGTTGGTGGGGGGGGGGTCTCGAGGACTGGAGTTGAGAAACCCTGCGGTAACTATATATTCAGTAGCGGCCGTTCTGGCTTTTGCGGTCCCAAACTCCCTTGGGAAAATTTTCATCTGAGAATGGCCACTTTGGAATATGCAGAATAAGACCCTGGGGATAGAGCGGATTATTTCCAGGCAAAGAGGCAACAATCGCGTCTCATCTCGTACATGGAATACCAGCGACATTTTAAAAATAAGATGGGGGGGAGGGGGTTGCAAAAAAAGGTTAAGAACTACGGATTAAAAGAAACCCTGTTTCTGGATGGAATTGCACATTTTAAAGGATACATGCATTAAGAATAAGTGGCATAATGAATGATTGCTAAATAAGGGTCACTAACATATGCCATTACCTTACTTATAAGTAACAATGCTACTTGCCTACATTTTCTCAATGGTATTTTTGGTGGTCATAGGTTTTTGACCAATCTATAATGTATAGATATTTTAACTTATCTATGTTTATAATATCCTCTTGAAAATATTTGTTGTGAGATATTGATAGAGATGTAACAAAGGTTATATCGCTCCTGCTGGCGGGTTATATGTAAAAGCCAGTGGGTCTTGTATGTATCAAGCGTGAGCTCATCGGTGACATCATACTGCACATAGCCTGCTGGCAGATATGGGGATTCGGATAGCTATATAGTTTAGACAGAAAAGGAGAGGAAGTCAGTTGACATGCAATGAGAAAGCAAGAATGCTAGAGGAGAGGCGGAACGCATTGGGGACATCCATAAGGTATTAAATGAGATGAAGGGGGGAGAGAGAGGAGTGGGAGAAGGAAAACGTAAAACCCGGCATTATTGACTGCTTTATTCGTGTGTGTGTGTGTGTGTGTGTGTGTGTGTGTGTGTGTATGTAGCGTCTATGGGGCCCCGGAACGCAAATGTAACCCAGGGCCCCAAGTTATCATCGCCGGGGTGGGGTGCTCAGCGAACTTATTGAGCAGCGGGTAGGTGGGGCGAAGGCTCTCATGTTACTGACATTTCTTGCATGGGCTCAGAAAAGGCCCAGGCCACTCGGATGATCCCGGAAGTCGTGACCTACCTTGGGTCAAGAACAATCTCCAGGTCTGACAGACAGGCCCCCCTCAACCGACCGGGCCCGGGACAGTTGTGTTTGTATCTCTTCCGCCCCCCCCCCCCCCAACCCCACGATGGCGGCCCTGGCTGCAAGTACTGGACCTCAGAGATACGACACAAACTTGTGAATATGTGTTACCTGGGTGGTTGCTTTGCCCCGTGCTGTACATTTAACCTCGTATCATCTCTTGCTTTAGGGAAGCAGCAGTAACCAAGTGCCCCAAAGCAAGTATGCAGAGCTTCTAGTCATCATAGAAGAACTCGGTAAAGAAATTAGACCAACCTATGCGGGTAGCAAAAGTGCTATGGAGAGACTAAAACGAGGTAAAGATGTTCTAATGCAGGGGTGCGCAATCTTTCTCCCCTGCTCGCGCGCCCCCCCCCCTCCTTACCTTGGCTCCGGCGTTCTGATGTCACAACGTCATGTGCATCACGTGACCCCCACGGCGTAATTTGATGCTGCGTTGCCATGGTGACGCGTCGCCAGAAGCAGTCTGAGCCAAGGTAAGGGACCTTAAAGAGGCCTTCACCACTCCCCCGGCATTTGATTTAAATGCCTTCGGGAAGAGCGCAGGGCATCTGTAAGCGCCGCGCCCCCACCCCCCAGAAAATCCCGCGCACCCCTGTTTTAACGCATGAAAAACATGCTTATAGCTGTTTTTTAGTTAGACACAGTCTGTCAGTGGGTTAGCGGACTTTGCACTTCCACAACCCAGGATTTGCTGTACGCCGGCCGCGGCAGGTGCATTGTCTCAGGAAATATCCATGCTTAAAAATAAAAGGGAGCTAAAGTAGCACACTTGCCGTGCTCATTTGCATGGCATTACCCAGAATCCTTCACGGCAGTATGTTTGACAGTGGGATGAAAGAGCAGGTTTGAGGGGGATACATGGAACACATGCAGAGACACTCGTGGGTGTTTTGTTTGTACAGTACTTTAACCGTCTTATGTCAGACTAACCCAACTATCCTTCCCCAGGTATCATCCACGCAAGGGGACTGGTACGAGAATGTTTGGCTGAAACAGAACGCAACGCTAGATCCTAGCCACGCCAACGCTAGATCCTAGCCACGCCAACGCTACCACTCCGAAGCATACAAACGGTTCTTTCTTTCTGGATTTTCCAAACCTTCAGGGCAGTCTTTCTGAATACTTTCAACCCCTCACTGCCGGAAGAGGCCTGCGACACAGCGCATCAAGGGGTTAACATAATTTTTTTTCTCCACCCCCCCCCCCCCAACCCCGCTTATCTTATATACTGTACAGATGATGAACACAATGAGATTTTTACAAGTAAACAGGATTTCCATTAAAAAAAGGAAAAAAAAAAAAAAAAAAAGTGTTACTTACTTTTTCAAATAATTTTTCATGGAAATTAGGAATACATTGCTTCATAATCTGCATTAGTTTTCTAGCTTCTTTTTTTTGTTTTTTTACTTCTACATTCGCAAAACCCAAACTTGGGGTCCATATTGATTTTCATGCTGTACATACTGCATCATTTGTGTTGGTTTTATAATAACAATGCATGTTTGTAAGAAACACAATCTCTCATACAATCATTTAAAAAAGGTGCAACCCCCCTATAGTAGTTTATTTCTCCTGAGCAAGCATCTCTGCAGCCCCCCACCTAAAATCCCTTTTAGACCTTTTTAGAAGTGGTAGAAAAAAAACACTGTTGGAAATAGCTGCAGCCTGGTAGAAAAAAGGATCTGATAGATTTTAGTGGTTTCCAACTCGTCCTCAAGACCCCCAGCAGTTTGATGGATATCCCAGCTTCAGCACAGGGGGGGGGTTGTCAGCCACCTGTGTTCAAGCCAGGATATCATAACCTGGCTGGTTTGGAGGGGTTCTTGAGGATGAGTTGGGAACCACTGCAATACATGAAAGAAAGCCGGAGCGCCTGTATTTTGCAATGCCTGGCAAAGGGCTCGGTGCAGCCCGGAACGGCGCACATCAAAATACATCTGTGAAGATGCCGTCTACTCCCAAGTCTTTATTGAAGCAAGAGTTGCAAAATACAGGTGTTGCAGCTTCTCTTTGATGTATTGGTTTTGGTTCCCCAGTTTGGAGCCAGCTTACCAATGAGGACCTTGCCTTTTATTATTATTATTATAGTGTGAAATTCTACACTTGTTCCTTTGTATTTTTTTTTGGTAGAAAAATGTGGCCGATTGGAGCTTTATTTCTAATCTGGTGATGTCACTGGGAAGGACGGCCGAGGAGGATTCTGGGAGACGAAATAGCAGTCACAGACTCAAAAGCCGAGATGCCGGAGTATGGCGCCCGGTCTGGCGGTAACCGCAGTTCAAGTCAGTGGCAGTTACTGCCAGATCGGGGCCGATACGCGGATATTACGCAATTCTTCAAACTTTAGAAATTGCTAATGTTTTTACATTCTGTTTGGAAATAATTTAGGATCTGACCGGTTATTGGCCGCTGTATCCTACGATGTGTTCAACGCCACGTTATTTTTGGGGTGGGGATTGCACCGTGAGCCCATGCACTTGCATGTCTGTAAGCCAGGGGTGCTCAACTCGGGTCTCAAGACCTACCAAACAGGTCAGGTTTTCAGGATATCCCAGCTCCAGCACAGGTGCCTCAATCAGTGGCTCAGTTGAAGACTGCTGAAGCAGGGATATCCTGAAAACCTGACCTGTTGGGTAGGTCTTGAGGACTGGTGTTGAGCAGCCCTGCTGTAAGCACTTCGGTAACCATTCAACATGCATGAGTTATTAACAAAAAGCAGACGACGACTTTTCTAGGGGTGGATGTAGGTTTCTGCCTTACCTGCAATTAATACATATTCACATTAAGGCTGTAAATGTTGGTGGAACAAAATGATGGGGAACTAACTCTTTGCATCTTTGTATGTATTTATTACTTGATGTAATAAAGCTTATTTTCACTAAGGAGTAGCATTGGGGGTATTTTAAGATAACCACTTGTTTTAGCTTTATTTGTATTTCTTTTTTTTTTTTTTTTTTCAATTTTTTTTATTGATTTTCACATATAATATTGGTTTATGCATTTCAGATACATCAACAAAGAGTGGAATACATTTTAACCAAGTAGTCACTAGGGTTCACATACTTAATAACAATTAGGTTTCAGGAACGTACACGTTTGATCTGATAGTATGGCTCCCCATACCTTTATGAGTTAGACGAGGGTGACCTCATATGCATGAATATTCTTAATTTTATTTACCCACTCTTGTGGTTCATCAATTTGGTATGAAAGGACAGAGAGAGAGAGAGGATAGAGATAGAGGGAGAGAAGGGGGGCGTTGGGGGGGAAGTCTGGTGTGGTTTGAGCGTGCAGGAACTAGGCGGTATTCTTGCTATTCTTTTGTTAGTTGCTACTGCTTTTTCCCTTATTTCTCTGTATTAAAGGTTGGCCTGGGGGTTTAGCCTAGAATGGGGACCATAAGTCCCAGATCTTGTGGAATTTTCCCACTTTTTGGGAGAGCTGGGCCGATAGCAGTTCCATGATTTTGACCTCTCGCAGCCTTTTGTTCACTGTTTGTGTGGAAGGCACGTTGACGTTTTTCCAGGCAGCTGCTATTGATCAGCGTGCGGCAGTGAGGATGAATCTGATCATTTTACCTTCCGGCGAGGGGATCTCTTCCACAGGCTATCCCAGCAGGTATATCATCGGGTCCAGAGGGATTCTCAGCTCCGTGGCCTCTTGCAGCATATTTTGTATGTGCGTCCAGAAACGCTGTGTCTTTGGGCAGAGCCACCATATATGTGCCATATCTCCTCTCAGGCCACACCCCCTCCAGCAGACATCCGGTGTATGTGTTTTTTTTAAAGAACAAATCTAAAGTGGCAATCCTGGCGTTTTGACACCCGCTTTTAATAAAAACCTTTTTTTTTATACAGAATGGGAATCGGGGGTCCCCGGAGCTGAACCATGCTCTTAACACCGGAGACCCTCTGGTTCCTGAGATACTTATTGGTAAAAAGTACGAGTGTGTAAAAAAAACCAAAAAAAAAAAAACAGCAGGGATTGCGACTTTAATAATGTGCGTAGGTTTGGAAATGACCAGATCCATTAAATAGTGCGATTCAACAGCAGCAGCCACCAACAGGCCAGGTATTAGGGATATCTCTGCTTCAGCACGGGTGGCTCAATTGTTGACTGAGCCACCTGTGCTGAAGCAGGGATATATCCTAATACCTGACCTGTTGGTGGGGCTGGCGTTGGCTGCCCCTGCTGTAGTACATGTTAAGGACAACTTAGTACAGGCATACCCCGCATTAACGTACGCAATGGGACCGGAGCATGTATGTAAAGCGAAAATGTACTTAAAGTGAAGCACTACCTTTTATCCACTTATCGATGCATGTACTGTACTGCAATCGTCGTATACGTGCATAACTGATGTAAATAACACATTTGTATCAGGCTCTATAGTCTCCCCGCTTGCGCACAGCTTCGGCACAGGTAGGGAGCTGGTATTGATTTTCAGGACGTGCTGACGGGCGCATGCGTGAGCTGCTATTTGCCTATTGGGTGATATGTCCTTACTCGCGAGTGTACTTAAAGTGAGTGTCCTTAAACCGGGGTATGCCTGTAAATAGCACCACCTCAGGGCCTGTTGCAGGCTACGACACCTTTTTAACCCATTCACCAAGGCATGACAGTGTGACTTGGCAGCCATCTTAATTTTATTGGCAAAATAAAAAGGTAAAACTCCTCAGCTCCCCAGCGCTGAGCTGCTCTGCTCCTGCAACCTCCCCCCACCCCCTGTTCTAATTCTAAAACAAAAGGTAGAGAGACTCCTGCTTCATGCTGGATGTCTGGGACCCCCGGAAATCTTGACCATGTGCTTGGGTAGAGATCACATGATCTCGAGCAGCCTCTTGATGATGCGGGAGGAAAGTGGGTGTCCTCCACTGCTGCGGCGACAGGAAACGAGTACAAACAGCATGATGTTCCCAGAATGTTTGGAGGGGCCCCTGGAGCGCTGGCTCTTGTAACATTCAGGTAACGTCATAAATAAGGTCAACCTAAGGCCGAGTCCATGGTGCCAGCACGTGCCTGTCAGCCGGAGCGATCTGTGGACTATAGATCTGCGCCACAGTGAGACTTAGCTGATGACGTCACAGAGCTGGCTCGCCCTCATTGGGCGAACCGCTCACGTGACCCGGCCGTGGCGCGAAAAAGACAAATCTCGCACAAAAACAGCCGCGCTGACGCTCGCGTGCGCTGTGGACGTGAGCATAGACCTCAATGTGTTGGGTCGCGCACAGCATGGACGTGGCCTAAAGGTTAAAGCAGGTCACACCATACAGCTCTATCATACACAGAGAAGCACTCCACTGTCCCCTGCCATGGGTGCCCATCGCCCCAACGTCCTCGGGGGGGGGGGGGTAGAATGTGGGGAAGTCAAGACTGGGCGGCCCTCCTCTGGTCTTGTGTTTCAAAAATAGGACCGAAAATGTTGATGGAATATATTTGCACAATAAAACATACTATTGATTTGACACAAGACCAGTTGTCTGGACAGTTTTGTTCACTTTACAAGAGTGAAAAAAAATTGGTAGACAAGCAAAAAATCCAAAAAAGGGCAACGATCAACTCACCAGGTAGAGAAAAAAAATAAAAAAAGTTTATTAGTTACATATTAAAAAAAACATGAAAACATAACAGGACAATTCTCCCACGCGTTTCAGGTTATGCAGCCCTTTCTCAAGGAGTCTTTCAGTGTCCACCTTTCCCCTCTGGTTTCCTCATCCTCAATCACCCAGTGACATCATTCCATATACTCTTTCCCCAACCTGCTTGAAGCTGCGGATGACAAATCCTTACTGCATCACTTAAATTAATTTGCATGGATATTTATTTGCGTTTCTTGGTTTACCTTGAATACTCACATTTTGTGCTATTTTTTGGAGCTGGGAGTAGTTTTCATCTATACGTATTGTTTACTTTACAACATACAGATAACCCAGCATTTTTCAACCAGGGTTCTCTGCATGTTTAGGTCATTTGAAAATTGTATCAAATACAGAAGAATTTACAATGCATCTCATCTCAGACATGCTATTAGAGAGGGTTGGGGGTTCCTTACAATGCATCTGATCTCAGACGCGCTATTAGAGAGGGTTGGGGTTCCTTACAATGCATCTGATCTCAGACGCGCTATTAGAGAGGGTTGGGGTTCCTTACAATGCATCTGATCTCAGATGCGCTATTAGAGAGGGTTGGGGGTTCCTTACAATGCATTCGATCTCAGACGTGCTATTAGAGAGGGTTGGGGTTCCTTACAATGCATCTGATTTCAGACACGCTATTAGAGAGGGTTGGGGGTTCCTTACAATGCATTCGATCTCAGACGTGCTATTAGAGAGGGTCGGGGTTCCTTACAATGCATCTGATCTCAGACGCGCTATTAGAGAGGGTCGGGGTTCCTTACAATGCATCTGATCTCAGACGCGCTATTTGAGAGGGTTGGGGTTCCTTACAATGCATCTGATCTCAGACGCGCTATTTGAGAGGGTCGGGGTTCCTTACAATGCATCTGATGTCAGACGCGCTATTAGAGAGGGTCGGGGTTCCTTACAATGCATCTGATCTCAGACGCGCTATTAGAGAGGGTCGGGGTTCCTTACAATGCATCCAGGAGAAGTGGCTCAATGATTAAAGACACTGACTGGCACCGAGTTTGAAGCAGGGGAACCTGGTTCAATTCCCGGTTGTTGGCTCCTTGCGACCTTGGGCAAGTCACTTTATCTCCGCTATTAGAGAGGGAGCGGAGTTCCACAGAAATTCACAATATAATTATAGGATTCCTTAACAAAAAAAAAAAAGTTTGGAAACCACTGAGCTAACCACTTTTTAAGGACAAACATTTACCACGACTACACAACGGTTGCAACTTAAACATATGATTTTATTTTTCACTCTCCGACTCCATAGACTGCATCACTCTAAAATGTTTCTTCTTTTCCAGGATTTCTTTAGCTTTTTTCCTCTTCTCTTGTTTTCTTCTCTCCCCTTCGTCTTTCTGTTTGAGGATCTCACTACTTTCTCCTTTGTAGAAAACGTCCATTTTTCCCCGTAGAATCTCTCGTGCTCTCTTCCTGTTCTGCTCGACGGATCTTGTTTGGTGACACTGAGGACAACCCCCCCCCCCCCCATATGATTAATTTCCTTTGGCGTGTATGTGTTACATACTCCTCCCTGCTTTCCTCCTTCATACGTGATCGCTCAGTGGCGGGCAACTTCAGTCCTCAAGGGTCAGCTTTTCAGGATATCTCTGCTTCAGCACAGGTGGTGCAGTCCTTGACTGAGCCACATGTGCTGAAGCAGGGGTATCCCGAAAACCAGACCTGATGGTGGCCCTTGAGGAGTGGAATTGCCCACCCCATTGAAAAATCTCAATGCACGATCACACACACACACACGCCTATTAACTTAGGACAGAATGCAGCTGCGATTCCAATGTTGCACTGACTAAGGAGGCAGTTTACAACAACAACAAACAAAACAGAAATTACAATTTTAAGGAATTTCTGCAAAAATATTTCCATATACTAAAAAAACAACACACCAATATTTCACTAAATTATAAAACTACCAAAATGATTGCCTAATTAACTTTGTGATCAGGATATAAATTGAGAATAAAGGAAGTTTAAGCTGATTTTTTTTCAGACTGTATAGATTGAACTGGGCCTTTTCTAAATATATATATATATTTTTATTGTATAGCATTAACATTATACCCCGCGATGTACATGCACATTTACACAATCTTGTCCCCAAAGAGCTTGCAATCTAATTTTTGCTGCCCGAGACACACTTTGGCTTGTCCAAGGTCTCAGGAGGTGGGGGGGGGCTGCGGACACTGGGATCACCCACTTCAAAAAGGTAGCCAGACATTACCCCACGGCAGGGAAAGGGTTAAGAGACAGATGCCCGCCGTATATGGTTAGATCCGGCACATTACTTTTAATACTAAATAAAGGAGAGAGAGAGAACAAAGCGTTACCTTTACTACAATCCCAGAAGGGATGTGCTTCAGAACCACACAGTTGCTGGTTTTATTAGTGGATTGGCCCCCGGGGCCGTGGCCCCTAACGAACTGCTCTTCCAAATCCTTCTCGTGCAGTTCAAGGAGATCGAAAGGGGAATCCTTCTTCCCCGCTGCCTGGGATAATATCCCCGCATTGAACGGGTGCAGAAACTTCAGCTGCGTCCCAAAGATCCATGGTTTCCAAGACGGCTGTAATTTGGCCAAACAAAAGATGCCCTGGGTTGTCATGGTTATTGTGGTTGTCTAAAGGATGAGGAACAAATAGAGCATCAATAATTACAAATCTTGCAAGGAATGTAGGTCAACGCTAAGGTAAGGACCCGGTTTTGTGTTCTCTTATTTGCTGGTCTGTTATCAACTGTATTATAAGATAGAGTAAGATATAAAGAAAGAGCTGCTTGCAAAATTAGGTCCGGACACTTAAGTATTGAATATGTTAATGGTGTAGTGCGGTGTATTTTAACAGGGGTTCAGTGTGCACCCCTAAAGGGTTCCCTGCAATTTTCAGGTCATTTGAAAATTGTACCAAATACAGAAGAATTTATTGGAGAGGGTTGGGGTTCCTAACAATGCATCTCATCTCAGACGCGCTATTAGAGAGGGTCGGGGTTCCTAACAATGCATCTGATCTCAGACGCGCTATTAGAGAGGGTTGGGGTTCCTTACAATGCATCTGATCTCAGACACGCTATTAGAGAGGGTTGGGGTTCCTTACAATGCATCTGATCTCAGACACGCTATTAGAGAGGGTTGGGGTTCCTTACAATTCATCTGATCTCAGACGCGCTATTAGAGAGGGTTGCGGTTCCTTACAATGCATCTGATCTCAGACGCGCTATTTTTGTGAAATTCTGTGGAACTGAAAATCTCTCAATTAGATTCCTTAACCAAAAAAAGATTGAACACCACTGATGTACTGTAGTGTAAGGGTTTAGAAGCTGTATTAGTACTGAAGGAGAGCGATTGTTGTAATTCCATTTAAAGAAGCAATTCCCTCCAGACGCCTTTGTGAGTTATGTTAGTGTCCTGCTCTTTATAAAAATTAAAAAAAAAAAAACACTAGAAAAATAAAAAAAAGTGTTGTTTTTGTTTGTTAAGCTTCTGAGGTTACCATTGCAACCTTTATACTGCACTGGGCTTTGGGGGAGAGCTCCATTTTAACCTCCAATTTCTACTTATAAATTTCACACGCCTGATCTCTTGAATAAATATAAAAAAAATATTAAAATATTTATATATATCAGCATGGTCTTCTGCTTTAATGAACCAACAATGTGTACAGAGCTTTCAGAATCTCAAGGCCGTGCTTATAGTGCTGGCAACGCGACCGATGACGTCACCCGTCGCTGTCGCCACCAGCAAAAGTTATCATTTGATTTTCAGCGACTGTCGCCAGCGACGTCACGAAAGGGGGCGGGCCGCGGTCTCTGATTGGTTTAGAGACAGTCACATGTGGCAACTGTCGCTAAAAAAAAATCAAATAGACCCAGCTTCAACATTTTGGGTTGCGACGTCGCCGGCGCGCTTACTATAAGCGCTTGCGACGGAGTCAATGTATTTGTTTCGGAGCGACGTCGCATCGCCGTCGCTAGGCACTATAAGCGCAGCCTTACAGCGATGTGTACACTAATATATTATGAAAATCTCTCTTGATAATCTATTGAAAGGTATCAACCTGCAACAAATTTACACTACCGAATAAATATATTTTCTAATGAATTTTGCTCTTTTAGGATTCCCTCCAATACTTATTCTTATTTTAAAGATTGTACCTTACAAAAACCATTGCTGGATTCTGGTAGAAGGTGAAGAATATGTTAGATTCCAGCTTTCAAGCCACTACGGATTTGGATGTTGGCAAAATCCATTAAACAAGTCTACATAGAAGTTATTTTGCTAAAGACCTTTCCTGAAGTCACTGCGTTATACTTAAGTGTAGACAAAATATAGGATACAGATGGAGTGTCTACAATGTGCGATGGACCTGAGAATTCTTCATTGATGTATTTTAAATGGGGCTTTTGACATCCCACGTCTCCTTTCCATCTATATTGTCAAGGAAGGAACAAAGGAAACTAAGCCAGACCCTGAAGGGATCCCATTTCTGTTGGCCGCTGAACACCTGTGCAACGGGTGTATGGATGAACAAAGCATTATAAAGCACTCTGCATTTTTTTTTCACCGCATCATTTCAGCTTTGTGTAGTTCAGAGGTGTGGCAATTAAACTTTGCACCTAAAAACATGTCATATTTTCAAGTGAATATATGAAAGTTTTAAACTAGTCTAATGCAGGACCCTGCAATATCGAAGCACTAGTCTCTTTCTTATATACAAGGGCTTTTCTACTTGCTGCCCCATGGCCAAATTCAGCCATGAATTAGAAACAGAAATAGAACTCCAGTAATTAGGCACAAAACTGGGATAAGAGTATCCCAGTTAAATAAATGAAAAGGTAAACATTGGCAGGAGGCAACCCCAGGGAGTGAGGGAACTTTGCTACATAGCATCTGTAATACACCTTACGACATAGCACTGGAACTTCAAACCCACAGATACATGTTCAGCCCTAATCGAAACATCGCTTCCCAGAAGAAATTGACGAGATCTCCTTTGGGAATACATAGTCTGGTTGTAGTGTAGTAACAATCTTTAGTAGGGTTGCCAGGTGGGTTCTCCAAAAATACTGGACAAAATGGTGAAAGGTGCGACGCGCTCGAAAGACACACACACACAAACACTCTGCTCTCCATGCTGTTTCCTCCTCTCCTTGGTCCCACATATCTCTCTCTGATTGGCTGCATTACCCAGCAGTAGCCAATCAGGATGGAGGAAGCTGCCCAACACCATAACAACAGCCCTGCTCGGGGAAATCCCACAGCCCCCCAAGTCAGTCAGGCCACTATGTATGTGTATATATGTGTTTATATAGCGCCATTAATGTACATAGCGCTTCACAGCAGTAATACACGTGACAATCATATAAATAACAAATAATATCAATAACACATAAAGGGAAGAAGCACTTCGGACATAAAAGTAACATTTAGGAAAAGGAATCCCTGCCCCGAAGAGCTTACAATCTAATTACTATGGCCAGAGAGGTAATACCGGTATATACATACATGTCCAGTATTACCTCACATTTTTTACAGGACATCGTGTCCAAATACAGGACAGTCCGGTTCAATACTGGACATCTCGCAACCTCAATTTAGATACATTTATAAGTATGTGGAATACAAAATACATTTGAATTGGCTAATGAGGGAGGCTCTGAGAAAGGACTATTCAATGATAATAATTCATATTACGTCAATGTAAGATAGACAATGGAAGGCCAGCATAATCTGAGGCTGGCCAGGTTAACGTAACAGCCAGGGCCACCACCCACTCCAACTACGTGACAACACAGGAAGACATTTTTATACTCACATCCACTTGCTGCTCACTGCGCATGCGCAGACTCA
The DNA here is from genome assembly GCF_040206685.1 of Ascaphus truei. Taxonomy (NCBI): domain Eukaryota; kingdom Metazoa; phylum Chordata; class Amphibia; order Anura; family Ascaphidae; genus Ascaphus; species Ascaphus truei. Next base: position 8,131,166 of record NC_134495.1, on the reverse strand, counting down.
CACGCCTGCACCCACTTCCAGTCACATACTTCACAGCGGAATGAGGGTCGTCCATCTTGACTGAAGGCAAGAAGCTAAACCGCGTCAGGGATTCCGCCTGCGCATGCGCACGTACTTTTGCTCCTCTCGCATTTGAAATCTTCGAGAAGCCAATCAGCTGCGACTTGTTCGATTTATTACCCGCTGGCTTCAGAGGCAGGACGTTTTTTTTTTCCCTTCATATCTTTATTGTTACGTGACAACGTTAACACTGCAGAGGGTACATCAGGCTCTTGGCGGATTTGATGGCCCGGTGTGTGACATGGCCAGGGACAAGCAGGTTGGTGACAGAAGCTCCCGTGGGTTGGCAGAGAGGTAGAGGACAGATGGCGCGGGATAATTGGATGGCAGTGACTTGGAGAAGCGCTATGTTGAGGTTCTGAGCAGGAAAGGACATTATTACGCTCATTTTCTATCCGTTTGGGATCCCAAATGAGTGAGTTTTGAAAGTTATTTCTCTCCAAATCGGGGCATTCATGTTAACGTAGTATCGTTGCTAATAAAGAATGAGCCCCCTTTTGAAGGACTGTGAGGCCCACGTGTGTCAGGTCCCAGTGACCCAAATACCGGGGAACCTGAAGGTTCTGGTCAGAAAATAAAACCGTAGTGAAAAATAACGTCAGAATATATATATATTTGTATGTATGTATGTATGTATGTATGTGTAAACCTACTGACCTGTCAGTGAGTCCCACTTATGTCACTCATTTTAGTAAAGCTGGTTTCATAAACGTTATAGTCTCTAATTCTTATAAGTCATTTAAAACTCAAGTTTTTGATCCAGTGCACCCCCCTCTCCCCAAAAATATAATTTATTGATACTACTGCCTGCAAAGAAAAAAAAAAAGTAGTGACATTCAATAGAAAGCCATGAGACCCGGGGATACTAAAAAATGTCTTCCAAGTCTGTGATGATGTATGTATCATTGTATCTAGCAATGGGGAGAAGAGTTGCTAGTCAATGATAACATGAGGGAAAGGGAGGCCCTGCCCTGAGGAGCTTACCATCTAAATGGTACTTTGGGAGACTCGCTGGCACAATAGGAGTAAATGTGCAAGTTCCGGGGAGGTGGAGTGCGTCGGGGCCCGGAAATAATTTAATGAGATGCTTCTTTCAGCAGGTGAGTTTTCAATCTGGGATTTGAAAAAATGGAAAGTGAAGGTGGACGACTATTATTGAATGCGGGAGCATTCCATAAGTGGAGAGAGACGAGTGAAAATGGTGGGAGACGGCTGTAGAGGTGCAAAAAGGAGACGTTCCTGGTTCAAGCATGAGACGAATAGGGGTGTAACAGGCGATCAGAGTTGAGGGATATATAGTGATTAGACGTCCCGTTTAGCCGGGATAGTCACAGTTTTTAGGCCTTTTGTCCTGACTTTTATGGCCACTGTCCCGGTTTTTATCGCCGCCGCGAGAATATTCGAGATAAATAGGAAGCCAGGAGAGATATTTCAGGTCAGAAGACCAGATCCACGTCTAGAAGAGCAGGAGAGGAATCGAGCAGCAGAAGTTGTGTAGATATACGGAGAGCGGTGTGAGGCACAATAAGGCGTAAGACGTGCTGTGAACAGAGGCAAACTGACAAACATGTTACCCTGTTAAGTCTTCCTCGTGCACAGAACGTACCATTCACCCTCGGCATTAAGAACCTCGTGTGTGTATATGTATATATGTATATATATCTCTTAAAATCATGGGGTGTAATGTAGTCCTCGCTGGTGCGCATGTGGCGTTGCTCGTTTACTTGTTAGGGTGCAAGCGGTGACGTGTGCGGTTAGGGGTCGTGATTCTGACATCACAGCGTTAGGCTGCGCTGTGATTGGTTTGCGGCGTGGCAGCAGTGCGAAATTTCAATTTTATTGTAATATCACGGCCGTGCTCGCGCGCACACGTCCCAAGTATAGAAACATCTATAGAACACAGCCAATTAAAATTGACGCACGGTAGCGCACTATATTATACGCCCAAGGCTTCTATCCAAGCGTCTCCTGGTGCTTGAGATGCATCCCATTTTATATCTCATTTTTATGTATTTTTAGCACCATGTTAAAAAAAAAAAATTTTGTAGCAAACAATTGTCATTTGGGGGGAGGTCGGAGGGGGGTTGTAGAATTGAGACCAAATGGACAAAATCAGCTACTGAAACCTGTGATCAAAATACTGCCCCTTCCTTAGGTTCATTAGATAGCAGTGACCAGCCCCAGTGTCTGGGGTCATTTCTCTGCAGGCAGTGTTATGTTTGACCTCACAGTAAGATGTCCTAATGAGGGACAGGTCGGTGGCATGCATGTGGCTGGCATGATTATAGTGATGCCCCTACCCCCTGTATAAGACGTGATGCCCCTACCCCCTGTATAAGACGTATTTCCTGGGTGTTCTGGTTTCATGTGTTTTATAGTCTGATGCCCTTTGTCACGTGACCTTCCCGCCAACAACATATAACAATAAGATCCAGGGCCGACGGGCAGAGGTGATTGGCGTTTGTCCCGTCCAATCAGGAAGCGAGCTGATGTCAACATTCTACAACAAGAGGGACCTCCCGCCCAATAGTTAGAGAGGGGGGCGGGGACTACTTACTACTTCCCACCCACAGCATGATAAACTTGCTACAGAAGATGCAGTGTGGGTGTTGGCATGAGGGCAGGTAAGAGGGGGCAGGTCTGGGGAGGGTGGGCAAGCAAAACCTCTCTCCACCCCCCAGCAGGTGGCAATTAATAATGTGGCCAGAGGGAAAGGAGGGAGGTTGGGGAGAAGTGTGTGGGGGAAATAGGGCAGCATCAGTAGTGAGCACAGAATAATATTATAATGTAAGTAAATATAGATGCAGTGGGCAAAGGAATACACATGTGCTGTCATTGTCCAGACCCTTGTCATTGTCCCGACCCTAGTGTGTGTGTGTGTGTGTGTGTGTGTGTGTGTGTGTGTGTGTGTGTGTGTGTGTGTGTGTGTGTGTGTGTGTGTGTGCGTGTAAAAAAAATTAAATTAATTTTTTTAATGTCTTACTGTACTTTCCCAATTGCATGTATCCACTATTATTATTATTATTATTATTATTATTTTTAGTAGAGAACAAACATGTCTGGGTAAAGTGTGTACTATATTAGTAGTATACATAATACAGTTCTCAATTCCTCCTGAATTTTTAAACACAGGTATTCTCTGCCCCCATGGACTTCATGGATGTGGGTTTTACAGAAAGGAATATGTTACTCATTATAACGTCTGGCCACCTGTGGGGCTTCCTGCTCCCAGCAGCAGATGTTACTTTTTGATAATTGGTTTGTCACTGGATCACAGTATAAATAATCATAAATAGGGTGAAACTGATCCAGAATAGTTACCATTGTGTTCTGTCACAATGTTGGCAAGTATTTTCAAATGCAAAAAAGGTGTGTGAGGCGCTTCTTATAGAGGTGCAATATATATATAAATGTAAACCTTTTGATAAAAAAGTGCTCTTATGTGTAAATGTGTGAATAATATAAATTATAAATAAATGTGAATAATATAAAATAGTGAACTTCGCAGCTCAACCCTCTAAGGAGAAGATCCAATTACTCCCGTCGTTGATTGTAGAAAGAAGCTTGTGGGGAGTGCAGATGTCACCATATGTGGGGAGAAAAATAAAAATATATAGTGTAGTATGTTCTACAGAATAAACAGCTCAATGATTCACAGTTGGGGACTCACAATTTCTCAATAGAATAACAGCAGTGGATATGAACGTGTTGCATAGAAGGCTCTCTCAATTGGAAGTATCAGGTCTCGGCAGGATAAGCCCTCAATGAAAAAGATGACACACTTAGTGCAACATTGCATGTTCAGTGTATATATATTTAAGGGCAATAAGTATTTCACTTATATAGCCTCTGATTGAGCCCTTGAGAACTAGAGATGGCCACCCCTGTTTTATCACTCCTAGAATAAATGTGTGTGTGTGTGTGTGTACCTTTTTTTTTATTTTCAGAATCTTTTGTTGGAAGAGTAGATGGTTCTCCACCATCAATACAGATCACTTAAAAGAAATTGCCTGAAACTAATTTGATATGTTAAAGTAATGAAGCTGTGTGTTCTCTTAAGTAAAGAGGCTTTGACCCTTCTATATCCGTAGTGGATAATTGCAGGCAACAAATCGATTGTCAACATGGATGTGTCGAACGCGACGAAAACTATTCCAGACCTCTCTGAGCTCCCGGCAGAACATGGTGTGGAAACTCCTCCCGGTAACCTGTAAGTGATATCTCATAATTCAAGTATATTTTATTTGTTAAATTCATTGAAAGTTGTTTTTTTTATATCCAGCATTGTGCCAAATGTGTGAATCAGTTGGGAAGTCGCATGTTGTGTGACCTTTGTACTTATGTACAAATGGAGGTGTGTTGACCTATTGTTGTCCTTGGTGTTGTAATACAGCTTCTGACACACCACGGATTTAGCGGTTGTGAGTAAAATACACAACAAGACATGGCTCCCTATTCAATATGCTGTGACCCTGTGTTTCCGTGACCGGGAAGCCTCTGAGCTCCTTGTACACTAAATGATGATCGGAGGAGCAGCTTCACAGGACACTGTGGGTAATTCATTAAACCATGGTCTTGCTGATAAGGGCCACAGAAACCTGGTGATCAATTCTGACAGAGGGAGACATGGCACAAGAATGATGGAATAGTGCGTGCTAAATTATATAGCTGTTTACGTGCTTATTTTGCCCATGCTGCCTGCACGCAAGCATGCGGCTCCCAGAAATGTGACCGCTTTCCCGGTCTTTACCCTCAGGAAATGGCACGACTTCCCTTTTAGTTAATGCAGCTGGGTGTCTTGGGAAACCAATTTTGTCATCAAGTTCGCCTGCGCTTTAAATAGTTTAGAGAAAGTGACTTAAAGCCTCACATTCATTTAGTTTTCATAACCAGCCATTCTCACACTAGGATTTTTTTTTCTTAATTTTGTTTTTGGGACATGCATGTTTTGAGTCTTAAAAACTCCTTGCTGTGTTGCTAACATTTTATAAGGTATGTGCGCACGAGAGAGATTATGTATGCATGTATGTATCTATGTCGGCACTTTTGCAAAAGTATTGGAAATTTAATTAAGTATTTGAGATACCCCCATTTGTGTATATATTTTTTTTTGGTGGGGGGAGAAACAAGCATGTTTTGAAGTCTGGGAACTTGAAAAGAACACGTTATGAAATGTTTATTAACAAAGTAACCCTTTAATAGGTTTTTTTTAATTTTTTTTACTCTAGAAGTAGAACAAGCAGTGGCGGGGCAATCTCGGGGACGTCTTCTCCATGTGCTTTGCTGCAGAATTCTTTCACAGAAGAGATGTGCAACAGAGAGTGGACAGATCTAGAAGCAAGGAAAAGCTGTGAGGTATTTGACAGAACATAACATTTGTATCCCGTTCTTCTATGGAAGACTTAATCATACCAGAATCCCTGAGGTACAGCTTTCCTGCTAGGGTGTATATTCACTTTTAAATGAGAGGTGAGTGGCTCTGTTTGGTTAGAAGTCCATCGCCCTTATAAAGCATTCCCATTGTTTTCCTTTGTCATTGACATAGTGTGGTTGTTGCAAGTTCTGAGAAGATGGCCGTTGTGTATACGTTGGCAGAACCGTCTCCTGTGCCTTTCTCAGTGAGGCTTGACCTTGGATCACTTGCAGCAGCTTGTCTTAGTCGTGCCTATGGTTTGGGGATGGCAAATCAGGGTCTGATATTGTCAGGAGGCTCCTATTGTGACGACTGGAATCAAACCTTCAAGGCCTTATATTTAAATACTTCAAGCAGCAAAACATGTAGTACTGCACATTTTGTTAAAAAGACATGTTTGAAGCAGGGGGTCTCCGGCGTTGATGTGCATTAATTTCAGCTCCGAGGACGCCCTTCCAGAGATCCCACCGTAGGGGGTGCCGGTATCTCCTTCATGTTTAAATGTCCAGGTCACGCTGGTCAATGAGGAGAAGCTGCAAAGGGATGACGTCACGGCGTCCTATTGGCCTTCAGGACAGTTAAGCCGCTATTTCGTTAAGCACACAAGTTCCCTGGCTGCATAGATACCGGCACCCCCTACGGAGATGAGTATCTCTGAAAGCAGGGGGTCCCCTGCTTCAATCCTCTAATAAAAATAATATTTAAATCGTGCAGTGCTACATATTTTTCTGCTTTTAAACCCATTAGATGGTAAGATTAAACCCCTCCCACATTTTTTAGCGTCGGTGACTGTTTCTCTAAAGCCTTTTTCTGCCTGAAGTGGAAATAATTTTGCAGCGTTCTCTAGCAAAGATGAGTGCAAATATACAGAAAAGTTTGAAAGAGGCATGTTGCAGAAGAGATAGAAAAATGACAGTAAAATGGAAGTCATCTCTTGATATTTGTAGCATATGTGGTATTAACTGAAATGTTGCTTCATTGTGAGCCTCTCTGAATATGACAGGGCTTTTTTTTACCTTGGATCATTTTTTGCTGTGCAGAATTATAAAAAAAATATTAGCGTATTAGCATGATCTGTTGTACATATTGATGTTCTTGCTGTTGTCAATAGATTCAACTTAACCTTATCTCTTGCTTTTGTTTTAGGCAAGATGGTTACAGTTATTCCAGCTGGTGGAGAGACAATGCCAAGACCAAATGGATGCCCAGCAAGAGCAGTTTAACAACCAGATGCAGGTAACTTTTTGTCGTCTGTAAACAAGATGTACATTTTCCAATAAAAGCAGCACTTCCTTGACCTCACATTTTGCAGATAAACTTCCTCTGCTCCAGAATAACTGCTTAACCAGGACCCCATATCCCACCTTCTCCCCTTGCTGCCCCTTACCTGTGAAACCCCTACACTAGGTATACGCCAAGCACCCTCTCTCCCCACCTTTTAAGACTAACCTTAAAAACTCGCCTCTTAAATGAAGTATTTTATTAGCCTTGACTCATGGCTACTGTCCCACACCCACAGTCACTCCTACCACTGAGTGCCTTGTACTGCACTTATTCCCTCACCTGCTGTCTCTGGAAGTCTCCCATCATACCACTTAGGCTGCGCTTGTAGTGCCTGGCGACGCGACGTCGCTCCAAATCAAATACATTGACTCCGTCACAAGCGCTTATAGTAAGCGCGACGGAGCGGCAAAAAAATGTTGAAGCCAGGTCTATTTGATTTTTTTTAGAGACAGTTGCCACATGACTGTCTCTAAACCAATCAGAGACCACAGCCTGCCCCCATTCGTGATGTAGCTGACGACATTTGCGGAAAATCTAATTATAACTTTCGCGGGTGACGTCATGGGTCGCGTCGCCAGCACTATAAGCGCGGCCTTAGATTGCAAACTCGCCAGGCCACGGATATGGTCTGATAGTATTGTACTATAATTCCCTGTACTGTATTGCCTCTCTTGTAAAGCGCTAAGTACAGTTGTAGGCGCTATATAAAGAAAGACACGTACATATATATGTACATATCGCCAGTATTAACTAATACGAATAAATTAAATATTTGTGCTGTGAGCTGATCTTGAAAGCTATAGTAAAGCAAATTATTATATATTTTTTTTTTAACCAAGAACTGGATTAGTTTATTTCCCCAAATATTCTGTAAAATTATCCTGTAATCTATTCCTGTAATACACATTTCACCCTTCTTGATGCACTAATAAACCAGCCATTATATGTTTGCCAATGTTTTGTCTCCACCAGAAACACAAATGGTGGCAGAATGTTAGATAACAACTTCATAACAGATTTATAATCTTCATGAAACTGGTGACCGTTAAGGTCATACTTTTTACATTGTTTTCCCTTTGGGTTTTTGGAAAGGTTACTTGTTCGACTTCAGTGGCATCGTAATTCAGTCTATAAATAAATGTCGTTATACTTTTTAGCTGCTTGTCTGCTATGCGGCTGTCCCCAAATTCGTTTCCCTTTTGCAGCAGAATAAGTACTGATGTTCTCCCTGATCTTGAATACTTCAGATGACAGGATTTTGAAGAGGAAACCGGAGGCCTCATTTGGTTAATACAGATATTAATCCTGAGCGTATGACTGTCTTTAACAGATAAGCATAAGGACAATGTTGGGGATTAAATCGGACTGAACATTGCACCTTTGAACTTCTATACTCCATTCTTCAGTGGTTTTAGTTTGGTAATGGTCTTGATACTGTGCTATTTGATCATGCATGTGTCCTAACTTTCAGTGTACCCTTGTTTTCAGCTCATACATGATGAAATTAAACACTTGGTGAAGGAACAGGGCAGACGGTCTCAACGGAATCCTTGCCAAGAAGATGCCACGGCAAGTAATACACCTTCACTAGGAATCCATGCCGTGCAGTATCCAGATGACCACGAGAGGCGAGAAGCAGTTACCAATCACTTTCCTATCCCTAGTGAACTTGAAATGCAGCAAAAAGCTTTTTGTACACAAGATAATTTTCTGGACAGTACATCAGTTAGCAGTGGGTACGGGACACATTCTGCCTTTGAGCCAAATGCTTGTGTAAGCGGGTGCGACCAAAATGCCACATGGGACAGCGGGCTATGTACGGGGAAGGCTTCGAAAGAAGGCAGAGACGAATCTTTGAATAATAATTTAACACTGGCACCTCTAGGACATGAAAGACCTGTTATACAGGTTTCTGATCAAAAATGTCGGTTGCTGACACCTGAGAAATCATCGGAAGAAGTTCTGTTTACCTCTGAACCTGTGGGATCCCGTTTACCCAGTGATAAAAGTAACAAGGAAAGATCCAACTGGTAAGGAGTGTAACTACTGAGGAATACGCACCTAGGAATGGTGTTTGACCAAAATAAAGTATCATTGGATGACCAAAATGTTGGGAAATTCATACAGGTTTTGGTATTTATTTTCACTGTTGAGTTATGTTTTATGTGCTATACCTGCAAATGTGGTCGGCTGCAAAGCAACAATGCAGGACAGTGCATTTCCTTATATAGCACAGCAAGTGTACGCAGCACTTTACACACACACATCTTTCCTTGCCCCTTAGCAGGGAGGTCGCAGACTCCTTTTGGGGAAACACGGAAGTTAGCGCGAATTATCTCCCACTTCAAAGACTGAGTCTGAATGCACCGTTCTCTGCCCGAGTAATGTGATAACATTGGAAGGGGGTATTTAAACAGCCACATATTCTTAGTGAAGAGGAGCCCACTTATAATAATTACAAAAATGTGCCGTATATACTACTAGGCCCCCTTATCCTCCGGGTGGAAGGTGGTGGGCAAAATATGAAACGTGGACTGCGTCAAAGTTCTCCCGTTACGTGCGCTCATGTTTGTTGATAAAATATATACCATGGGAGGCCAACGCCTGTCTTCAAGGGCCAGCAACAGGTTTTCAGGATATCCCTGCTTCAGCACAGGGGGCTCAATCAGTGGCTCAGTCAAAGACTGAGCCACTGATTGAGCCCCCTGTGCTGAAGCAGGGATATCCTGCAAAAGCTGACCTGTTGGTGGCCCTTGAGGACTGGCGTTGGCCGCCCCTGGTATATACTTATGTTGCAGTGTCACGAGGACAACTGATGCATCATGTTCTCGTGGTGGGCGGCTTCACGGGGGCTCAGTTTGTGGCTGGGACCCCAAGAAGATAATTACCGTGAAACACAGAAATAAACCCGCGGCCTCCCCGCTCCCTTTCTAGCTTACGTGTTACATAGCTTGTTTTGGTTGCTTGATTTTAGTTTTTTTTTTTCTTAAGGCAATATAATAAAGGTTAGGTTTTTATCTAAAGCTCTCTTCCCACTGGGGTACATTTAATTGGGGGCTCTGGGACTCTGCCTTTTGTTTGTATTAAAAGATTGCCGTCTAAGTAGAATAATGAGAATATATCTCTAACCTTTTTTTTCCTTTTTTTTTTAGTAAACCTTTAACAACCTGGGCCCAGAAGCTGAAGCCCAATCATCAGAAGTCAAACCCATCGGAGCCGGTCTCGCTCCCACCTGTGTGCGCAAATCCTCCGCGTGACGAAGCCGCGTCGGGCAATGTGAGTTGTATAAAGATTTTTTGCGCGTGTGTGCTTTCTTCTGGTTTGGTGCCTGGATATACGTAAAATAACACTGACATTTGGAGTCATTTACTATATCCATGCTGGCATTCCTTCTTCATGTATATTGTATAAAGTGTTTTAAGGATATTTGTCCTGATTACAGGTACAGCTCAACCCCGTTATAACGCGATCCGTTACAACGCGAATCCGCTTATAACGCGATGCAAGCGTGGCTCTCAATTTTCGTATTTATGAATACTACACAACACGATTATTGGGGTCTTAAATACTTTATTGTACAATGCATACAATTGTACATTATTTCTAACGCGATCCGCTTATAACGCAATGTGATTCTTTATACAGCGTTATAAGGGGGTTGAGCTGTATTTTTTTTTTCCTTTTCTGAGTTAATGCTACAGTGATGGAAAAAAAAATAGACTTATGTTATCATGACCGTACGTACAAAGTAGGTAGCCAATGTTAACTTCTTTTCAAAGGATGTATAACAGTTTACGTAACCATTTGAAGGTTAATGACTGAAGGAGCGGCTCAGTGAGTAAAGACACTGACTACGACACTGAGTTTGAAGCACTGGTTCAATTCCCGGTGTCTGCTCCTTGTGACCTTGGGCAAGTCACTTTATCTCCCTGTGCCTCAAGTGCCAAAATCATAGATTGTAAGCTCATCTGGGCCGGGACCTGTGTCTGTAACATTCCTATGCATAGCGTGCACTATACTGTAATTGTGACGCGCTTGGGGAGAAATGGTTATTATGAAATAAAGTTGTTGTGTTTTTAAAAAAAAGATATATATTTGCGTAGACTTGATGATTCTCTTCCCATGTATGTGTGATTCATTAGATTAATTACATTTTTATTAATTACATCATGCTTCTGTTTACATTTGGTTTTTTTTTCAGGCTGAAAACATGGATGCTTCTGCATATACGTTTTACCTCGATAACCGTACTGAAAGTACAAACTCCTTAGTTTCTGCTGGATCAGGTGAATAAATAAATGCTTTTGCAACATAGAGCCTTAGGGCTGGGACCCGCTGCGCCCGTGTGCGCGGGCGGCGGCGTGAGCTCAACTTACCATTCCTGTTTGAACTCACGATCGGGTCCCAGTCCCTCCTCACTTCTAACTTGCTACATGCTGTGACGCGGTAGCCAGCAGGAGACACGAGAGAATGGTGTTCTCTTGCGGCAACGCGTCACATGGTACGCGAAGGGGCCAATCATAGACTGGCTCCCTTCAACGAATGGCAAGCCAGCTATTGTGTGCTTGTGTGTGGAGCTGCTGCAGTGCTGTGAGCCCTGCTTTGTTTTGGACCCCGCCCCCCTCCGTCATGGCCGCGCCCCCTCCCGTCATGGCCGCGCCCCTCCCGTCATGGCCGCGCCCCCCCCGACCCGTTTGGCCACGCCCCCCCCCCGCTCCGAGAAAAGCAGCCTGTAGACCGCAGATCGCGGTACAGCGAGTTGCACGCGCCGCCGGCAAGCAAGCCATCCGTGCGGACGCGTGCAACGGGACCTCAGCCTTATTCTGTATCCACCAAAGCAGCCACAGATCCCCATAAACTGAAACAGATCTTCTGCTGGAAACAGCCAAACATCCGCTTCCCTGTGTATTGGAATTACTCCCGTAGTCTTATCTGGTCCTACAGGACTTCTTATTGGGTTTTAGGCCCATGTTCACTAAGTGGTCATCTGCCATAAGACACCTGGCGCTGCAAGACCCCTTTTACAGCCTGACCTTGAATGGCCTGTAACGTGGTTTCCAGCAGAATACTGCTTGGTATATGGGGGCTGCGGTCTTTTGTACAGGGCAAATATTAATAATTATCATCATTTCTAGTTCAGGGAACCAGTCTTTTCTATGTCCTCTGTATTATTAACAGGGCTCACATACTGGAGGTTGGATGAGAAGGAGATGTATCACTCCTTGCCTGAAAACTTTGAAATGGGACTTTCCAAGCTTTTCTCCACCAAAGAGGTACAGTATATGCATTTATTTCACTGCTTGTGTGTAAAAACCATTCCATGTCTCTAGTATTCGACAGTTAAGCTTAATATCTGCACCACTGTGAATAATAATAACGATAATGCCTTTTACCAAATGTACTGAAAGGAAGCTTTTAATTTGGGAGACTCTTCTATTTAATTTACCGTATGCTGCTCCGGGCAAGAAAAAGTTGCTAATTGCTGCCACCGATATTGTACCATGGATTGTTTGAGTAACAATGTTTTTTTGTATTTTTCCTTAGTGGTTTGTATCCTTGTGCATTAATTTGATTATTTTTGTTACATGAACTCTTAATTTTGATGAATTAGCTACACGTATGCACATGCACGCACACGTGTATATGGATATACACATGTATTTACACGTGTATACACACGTACTCGTACATATATAAATATATATACATATATAATCAATTTTTTAAAATATGTTTTCAAGTCTGATGAAGCAAGGATGCCGTCCCTAACACATCTCTATCAGAGAAAGCAGAGAGAGAGTAACCATTATCCTGACTGGAAGTCTCCATCGCCCGCTGAACACACTCATCCGCCAGAGGTACCTGTCATGTTTGACACCCAGCTAGCACGTGACCTGCATACGGGACACGGGTTAATGCTCACGCCCGCAAGCGCTTTCACTTCTCCCCTCCACAATGGTCCGTCAAATAGACAATATCTCCTCTACAGGATCAAGGACTTATATACAGCTCACAGGCTGCCCCACTCTTCACGTTCACGAAGGTCCCTCAAATGAGTTCTCTCTCCTCAATCGGTCCCCATATACCACCGCCACGAACAGCACACCAGTGCGCACGTGACTTTGATATGTAACCAGGGTTAATACACATGGCTACTCAAGCCACCCCACTATTCTCCTCCTCCAGTAACCAGTGAGTTAACATTAACCCCTACTCAATGGCAAATCATATCTATCCACTGCCACCACCTGAGGGTATGCAAATATGATAAGATATCAGACTAATATTTGCCAGGGTTCCAGGTCCCTGTTTAGTATAGAAAAAACTATGCACTTTAACATACACAAATCAGTTGTAGCCAAAATGTGTCCGACTTGTAATTACTCCCCAGAGCGTGCAATCAGTTCATTCAGAGCCCAAAGCATTACTTATCAAATGTTTAAATAAAAAAATAAATGTATATATATACATTATTACAGTGCTTCGATTACAGAAAAGGTATTACAAAAAACATAGTTACAATACAAGGCAGAACAGCTTCTTAAAATAAAAGGGGTAAAACAGAAAATCCTATACTTTACCAAATGCTATGGATTTTCCCCAGAGAGGGGCTGGTTCAGAACAGGAGGTCTCGTGGTTTGTCCAAAGCATGCCTCTGGTGAGATCTGATTTTTCCAAATCTTTGCCCAGACGTAAGTACATTATTTCTGCATGGCACCGGCATAGGCCCTCCCCTCCTAGTGGATGCTTTGGAGCTGCTCTACCCAGACCATGTCTATAGAACTTGCTTAAAACAGTTGACACCTTGAGTGGGCCAGGATGGACCCCCGCCCCCCAAGTAAGTCCCTTTTGAAGTTCAGAGCAGAACAAAGAAACAGTCCTGACCTGTTTGAAACCCAGCATTTTGTATTTAGTTTAAACAAGTGTAGCTCATTAACCCCTAAAGCACCAAAGGGGCTAAACGACCCAATATCTCATGATGATATCATAACAGTACCATAGACAATAGGCAGAACAGCATGGGATTTTGTAGCAAGGTTGATACATGCATATCGCATCTAGAAATGGCTTTTGGTAGCATAAAATGCTTCACGGGACCCTGAGAACCACAAATGTTGTACATAGTTATAAATGAATAAATTAAATACTTTAATATTCAACAGAAATAATAGTATGGTCACAATGACCTTGGGTAACACAGGTGCAGAATATTTGTCATGCAATAGATGTTTGTTATCTTTACAGTCCATTAAGGTAAATTGTTGGATTTTTACACAACATAGATTTTTTGTTTTTGTCGCTGGTAGTATTGTTTATAATTAATCATTCTTATCAAAGTGCTTTTGAAAGTTGCTAATTGCAATGCGGAAAAGACCGGGCTGTTTTTAGCAGTGGTGTTACAGGCAGTGTGACATTGAGCTAGCATCACTCTCTTATCAGTTTGTGCACAGTTCTGCAGCAGTGAGATAAGACGGGAAGCGGTTATGTGCACTAGGAAAATGATGGCGCTTAACTATCTGAATTTATTTTACTCCTAGGTGTTGACACTTGATCCAACTTTACACAGAAAGCCACAACACCGTTTTCACAACACCGACAACAGCAGAATTCCTTCTACCCCTGACTCTATTTTGGGAAACGATTCTGTTAATTATTATGACGCAGAGTCTGTTTCTCCTGCAACTTCTAGCTCCTCTTTGCTGGGGGAATGCCCAAACCGTTCTCCCCACCAGCATCAAGGAACGGATCTGGATCAGTGGAAAGCGATTCGATTCCAAAACATTGTAAATATGAATTACGCCCCGTCCCTTAGTGATGCCAGTCGTGATGAGCGGGTCATTTGTACAGATGACGAGACAAATAGTTCATCACGTTCATCAATCGCTCAGTCGCCTGTACCATGCTCAGAGGAAGGCATGTCCGAATCCACCAACTTCCTATCTGCTGATCATCCTTTAATGCTATCTAAGTAAGTCCTTTGTATCTGGCCCGGTACAAAGTACTTTACGTGTATCTGGTTTTCAGTAGTTGTTTTGAAAGAAAAAAATATATGTATATTTTTATGATAAGTTCATTTAAGATTCGGCTCCTATTTTTGTATTGGTATTTTAGGTACAAGTTTTGGAAGTTCACATTTGAGCAATGGTTTTGGAAATTGTTGAAAAAATATGAATGCGTAAACCATTGTTTTTCTTTGAGTTTAATTACACAGCATGATATACTTAAAGGGCCATGGCATTATATAATTCTCTCTCCTCCGCCTCTCCCCCTCTCTCTCTCCCTCTCTCTCCCTCTCTCTCCCCCCCCTCTCTATTTTCTCCCCATCTCCCCCACCCCTCTATAATCCATACCCGTAACATCTCTATTGCTGGGGAGGCCAGAGGTGGGGGTCCACAAGGGAATCCCTTGAGCGCTGCATGCGGCCCGCGCCCACCTGCTGCCCGCCAAAGATTTAGAGAACTAAAATGATACTTCTCACATTTGTTTCAAGCATTTCTAAACATATATTTATATTATTTTAATGTACTAGTATGTTTTTCGGTGTGAAATCCTTCACTTTCCTGCCAAAGCAACCAGTATGAAATGAGCAGAGTCCAAGGCTCATGCAAAGTTCTTCGCGGGGCCACATTTAGCCGCCCTGATTTAAAGACTGCTATAAATGTACACACACTCTGAATGTGACAGTGGCACAGGAACTGCAGTTCTTCGCAGTTATTGTTTGCGTTGTGTTCTGTGGAGACCTTCAATGGGGTTCCACCTCCTCGCTACTCTCCATGATCAGAGTCATGGCTACAGTACTGTGTGTTTGTTTTTCAGGATCCGGCGAAGTTTAAGGGAAAAGCATGGTCGCCACTTGGCAGACTTGCGTGACTATTATGAGTCGGAGATGAACAACTTAAAACAGCAGATTCATGCCAACAGCACGTCCTCTGCTCCAGAAGATCTGCGGAAAATCCACAGTCTTTCAGAGCGGTAATTGTGACATTCATACTACTTTGCTACTATAGATCCTTAGTTATTTACCAAGTATTCATTTTTTGCTGCCAGATTGTACGCTCTTCAGCCCAGAAATTCCTTTTCTTCCGATAGGTGCACATATCCATGTATTGCGTTTTTATCATTCTATTCTTGTATTGTAATGCCTTTCAGTGCCGGGGTTAGTGTTACATGTTAGGTTGGTGACGCAGAAGTGAAAGAAATGTGTATGTACGTCTATGTATTTGTTGTTTGTGAAATAGAATGTTTATTTCCTTAGCTGTGACCACATGGAGGGAGCCCTGACAGAAGCCAGCACGCGAATACGTGTCCTCGAGAACAAAAACAATGACCTTGAAATGGAACTGGTAAGAATTCAGATTGTGCTCCGTTGTGTCATTTATATTAATTATGTTATAAACCATGGAACCTATGCAGCTCTTAAAGCAGCAATCTGTGCTGTGTGTGTGTGTGTGTGTGTGTGTGTGTGTGTATTTAGTTTTACTGTATTTGAAACAAGGGGTCCCCAGAGATGAACCGCAGCGCTCCCATGTGATGAGGACCCCCTGTTTAATTCCCTTTCAGGAATACTTGTCTGTGAGACCACTCGGGACAGCCTCACTCTGGCTGCCAATAGAAGGTTGTGCCAATAGAATGTCATGAGATGACATAGATTAGATTGGAAGCTCCTCTGGTCAGGGCCTAAATAAATATATACACACATACACACACTTTTTAAGTTATGGTGGGTGAAAAAGGCGACAAAAAACCTCCACCGTTGTCATATAGCCAATAAGCCAGATCACTTGTGAGCACATTCACGTCTTCATTGTGTGCTCATTTTGCATGTCTTTTCCCAGAATCCCTTGCTGTACTGTATGCTGGGTGATTAATGGTGAAAGACAGGGTTGCAGACCTAAGGCCGTGCGTATAGTGACGGCGACGTCGCCCAAAAACAAATGCATTGCCCCGCCACGTGCGCTTATAGTCAGCGCGACGGCGACAATTCGACGGAGCGACGTCGCGTCGCGAACTTTGGTAGCTGGCAATATTTGATTTTTCAAGGGCTATCGCCTCGTGACAGCCCCATAACCAATCAAATGCCAGTACGCCCGCGACGCTGCCGCAAAGCGAAATATAACTTTCTCTTGCGGCGACGGCTGACGCCCGTCGCGGGCACTATACGCGCGGCCTAAGGCATGTGAATGTGCTGACAAGTGATATTCTTTATTGGCTATATCTCTATATTTTTATTTATTTATTTATTTTCCTTGCAACTACTGTCAAAAGCATTTGGCGTGTTCCCCGGAGAGTACTCGCTTCACCTCCCGAGGACCCATGTGTTCATACAAGGTTAAAAGAAATGCTTGTGTTTAGGAGGCGTTGCCGCGTTCCTATAGATTATGGAAATTTGAATGGACGTGTGTGTGTGTATATATGTGTATATGTATGTATGCAGTGGTTGACAAATCACCAAAAAATCTACTCGCCACACAAAAAAATCTACTCGCCACCTAGTACCAAACGTGTGCTGCTTGGGCCAATATTTACTCGCCCGGGGGTTAAATCCACTCGCCCGGGGCGAGCAAATGTATAGGTTTGTCGAACACTGTATATATGTATGTATGTATGTATGTATATACAGGCATACCCCGGTTTAAGGACACTCACTTTAAGTACACTCGCGAGTAAGTACATATCGCTCAATAGGCAAACGGCAGCTCGCGCATGCGCCTGTCAGCACGTCCTGAACAGCAATACCGGCTCCCTACCTGTACCGAAGCTGTGCGCAAGCGGGGAGACTATAGAGCCTGTTACACATGCGTTATTTACATCAGTTCTGCACGTATATGACGATTGGCATACAGTACATACATCAATAAGTGGGGAAAAAGGTAGTGCTTCACTTTAAGTACATTTTCGCTTTACATACATGCTCCGGTCCCATTGCGTACGTTAATGCGGGATATATATATATATATATATATATATATATATATATATATATATATATATATATATATATATATATATATATATATATATATATATAACACACACACACACACCTTTTTTTAAAAATAGTAATTATTATGCCATGTTCTTGTAGACCGATTGTCGCGAGAGATTTCACGCCACAAACGGCACCGCCAAAGCTTTACAGGAACGCGTTGAGGAAATGCGCACACAAGGCAAAGAGAGGGAGAACGCCATCAGCAGATTACAGTCTAAACTGAAAGACGTCGGGGAAGCGTTTGAGAAAGCCGTCAGACTGTCGGGCGATAAAGATGCGAGAATACAACAGGAACACAAAATGTTTCAAGACGTAAGTCAGAATTAAATCTCATTTCTACATTTAATATAGATAAAACCCCAATCCAAGATGGTTTTTTCCCCTTCATTTTTTTTTAAATGTGGGATTAAAGCAGGAGGTCTCCGGAGCTGAACCCCATACATTTCAGCTACGGGGACCCCCTACTTCCGGAGATGCAGACCTCCTTAAGGGGTGCCGGCAGCTTCTCTGGGGTTCACTATATGGCTGCTTTTCTAATACCGTTCTGTAGGTTACAGAGGCCTCACGCGATCCCCCGGGATTTAATTTAAATGCCTTGTGGAAGATCACGGGTCCTCTGCAACCGCCCGCTCCCCCCTTTCCCCCCCCAAAAAAATCCCGCGCCCCCCAGTTTGAGCCCCCCTGTTTATAGATTAGTTCCCTTTTAAAAACCTCTTTATGATCTTGTTTTTTGCACAATACTAAAAGGTCCGATGTATCCCATAATCCTCTACACCCAGTGACCTTGTATCTTCCGTCAGCGGGATGTGAGCGTGGGCTCCAGGGAAATGCTGCAATGTGATTATCTCCCTGTTTTACAGCTTCTATCAGAATATGAGTCTCTTGGAAAGGAACACGAAAGAGTGAAGGTAAGAGAAAATATAATCTCTCCTGTTATGTCGGACCCAGTCACATCTTATTCTATGGAAAAGAATGGGACAGTACTCCCACAGCCAGTGCTGCAGCGCTGCTTGCACAATAGAATATAACATCCTTATTAATAATAAAGGTATCTGGCCAATCGGACAAAAGATGGCACATCATAAATACTCGGTCTGTAAGCAAAGCGGACTATTGTGCAGGCGAGGGGTAATAACTGGGGTGTGTACCGGAACCGCCAACCGCCCCAATAAGGAGCAACCCAGCTCACTCCAAAAGTAACCCCTCAGCCCCCACTGTACCTGCTGTCACGCTGAGACCCGCCTGCTCGTCTGCTCCGGAGGTGAATCCCCTGGTAAGAGGCGAGGGTGGCCGTGCTCTGTCTGCGTAGTAGAGGCGCGCGCTGCCAGCTGAGTCCGTCGTAGAAAAAAAGCGGTGCACAGCAAAACAGTACCAAACGCAGCTGGTAGAAAAAGGCTTGTTTTTAATGAAAAAACGGACACGCTTTACACAACCAAGCGCACTCTGACGCGTTTCATCCCGTTCGGGACTTTGTCAGAGTCTCTTCATTATAACGAGCCTTTTTCTACTAGCTGCGTTTGGTACTTTTTTTTGCTGTGCACCGCTTATTTCTTTTGGATTAATTCTTATTCTATAACTCCTTAGTAAAGTCTGTTTCCATTATTGTGCAATCGTAAAATGACACATTGTGTATCTTTAATTGCATGTAGTAATAATGTTACCTTCATGATACAACCATAAATATGTTAAAGGAGCAATGCAAGCAATATCCTAGGCGTGTGATTTATTTATTTTTAATAAATCAGTTCTGTAGTTAGATAATACTTACTGCATTTTTTATTTTTTTAAATTCAACTCTTAGTGCCATTTTTTATTAGTTTTAATACACTGAGCATCTTTTTGTTTCTACAGCAGGCTTTAGCACCTCCCCAGCAGTGCAAGATCTTTGCAACACTTTCCTGCATGTGATCATTTGTTGCCAATATTCCCAGTAGTTTGAGCTGCAAACTGTAACAATATATAATGTTACCGTAGTAATATAAAGATACATTGTAGCTGCTGAGTTACACTGACTGAAGGAGTGATTGAACAGAAAGGTCGGCCATTTAGTGTATCCTGGGTAGCAGGATCTTTGCTGATCGATCAAACGAGAACTAATCAATTTCAAAGTGCAGCTTGGATTCTTTTTTTTTTGTTATTTTTTAACATCTTTCTTAATGATACCTGTAAATTTGTATAATCTGATGAGGAAACAATAGTTGTGTACAGGACGTCTGCATATTCTGTGAGAGATGATTGGTTTTATGACAAGTCTGTTGCTAGTCAACGAATCAATGTCTGTTTTCAGCTCCCCTCTCTGTCTGCTTTGGCTTTAATTTGCTAAATTACCTTCTGTTTTCAGGATACGCTAAATATAACTGAGAACAAACTTTGTGATGCACAAACTGAAATTAATGAACTTAAAAGGTAATTTTCGTGTAAATAAATGTTCATCCCTTTTCACTGTTCAACCGGTTGGCAACGCACTTTTCTGCATTGGGATAATGGATGGGTTCAGATCATTTGTAAGAGCCACATTTTGTGTTTTTCACATTTGTCATTTCCAACATTTAAACATTGAACACTTCTGACGCCAGTTAGTAGCATCCATGTGCACTGGGGAAGTCTGTCCATACTACTGCTGTGTTTCTGAGGTCTGTGACCGCTCTTTTGCTTGACGTCAGTGGAAGAGAGGGGTTTTTACTTGTCACGGTTTTTTTTTTCTTGAACTAGAACAGTTTCCAAACTTGAAGCTCAGATCAAGCAAGTGGAGCATGAAAACATGATGAAACTTCGTCATATCGCTGAAGGTCAGCTATGGCAGTCGGGGGCCAAGTAAGTTGCAATATGCACGCTAACTGTTTCTACAAGCGATCCTTCCGCGAACAACACAGGAAGTATTCTGCTTCAGCAGCACTAGTTTCTTTTTTTTGTTTGCCTTCTATGCGTGACAATGTAAATCGGATATATAGCAGTACTGTTACTGGTATGGACAATGTAAATCGGATATATAGCAGTACTGTTACTGGTATGGACAATGTAAATCGGATATATACCAGTACTGTTACTGGTATGGACAATGTAAATCGGATATATAGCAGTACTGTTACTGGTATGGACAATGTAAATCGGATATATAGCAGTACTGTTACTGGTATGGACAATGTAAATCGGATATATAGCAGTACTGTTACTGGTATGGACAATGTAAACCGGATATATAGCAGTACTGTTACTGGTATGGACAATGTAAATCGGATATAGACCAGTACTCTTACTGGTATGGACAATGTAAACCGGATATAGACCAGTACTCTTACTGGTATGGACAATGTAAATCGGATATATACCAGTACTCTTACTGGTATGGACAATGTAAATTGGATATATAGCAGTACTCTTACTGGTATGGACAATGTAAATCGGATATATAGCAGTACTGTTACTGGTATGAACAATGTAAATCAGATATAGCAGTACTGTTACTGGTATGGACAATGTAAATCGGATATATAGCAGTACTGTTACTGGTATGGACAATGTAAATCGGATATATAGCAGTACTGTTACTGGTATGGACAATGTAAATCGGATATATAGCAGTACTGTTACTGGTATGGACAATGTAAATCAGATATAGCAGTACTGTTACTGGTATGGACAATGTAAATCGGATATATAGCAGTACTGTTACTGGTATGGACAATGTAAATCGGATATATAGCAGTACTGTTACTGGTATGGACAATGTAAATCAGATATAGCAGTACTGTTACTGGTATGGACAATGTAAATCGGATATATAGCAGTACTGTTACTGGCATGGACAATGTAAATCGGATATATAGCAGTACTGTTACTGGTATGGACAATGTAAATCGGATATATAGCAGTACTGTTACTGGTATGGACAATGTAAATCGGATATATAGCAGTACTGTTACTGGTATGGACAATGTAAATCAGATATATAGCAGTACTGTTACTGGTATGGACAATGTAAATCGGATATATAGCAGTACTGTTACTGGTATGGATAATGTAAATCGGATATAGAGCAGTACAGGCATACCCCGCATTAACGTACGCAATGGGACCGGAGCATGTATGTAAAGCGAAAATGTACTTAAAGGGAAGCACTATCTTTTTTCTACTTATCGATGGATGTACTGTACAGCAATCGTCATATACGTGCAGAACTGATGTAAATAACACATGTGTAACAGGCTCTATAGTCTCCCCGCTTGCGCACAGCTTCGGTACAGGTAGGGAGCCGGTTTTGCTGTTCATGACGTGCTGAAAGGCGCATGCGTGAGCTGCCGTTTGCCTATTGGGCGATATGTACTTACTCGCGAGTGTACTTAAAGTGAGTGTCCTTAAAGCGGGGTATGCCTGTACTGTTACTGGTATGGACAATGTAAATCGGATATATAGCAGTACTCTTACTGGTATGGACAATGTAAATCGGATATATAGCAGTACTGTTACTGGTATGGACAATGTAAATCGGATATATAGCAGTACTGTTACTGGTATGGACAATGTAAATCGGATATAGACCAGTACTGTTACTGGTATGGACAATGTAAATCGGATATATAGCAGTACTGTTACTGGTATGGACAATGTAAATCGGATATATACCAGTACTGTTACTGGTATGGACAATGTAAATCGGATATAGACCAGTACTGTTACTGGTATGGACAATGTAAATCAGATATAGCAGTACTGTTACTGGTATGGACAATGTAAATCGGATATATAGCAGTACTGTTACTGGTATGGACAATGTAAATCGGATATATAGCAGTACTGTTACTGGTATGGACAATGTAAATCGGATATATAGCAGTACTGTTACTGGTATGGACAATGTAAATCGGATATAAACAAGTACTGTTACTGGTATGGACAATGTAAATCGGATATAGACCAGTACTGTTACTGGTATGGACAATGTAAATCGGATATATAGCAGTACTGTTACTGGTATGGACAATGTAAATCGGATATAGACCAGTACTGTTACTGGTATGGACAATGTAAATCAGATATAGCAGTACTGTTACTGGTATGGACAATGTAAATCGGATATATAGCAGTACTGTTACTGGTATGGACAATGTAAATCGGATATATAGCAGTACTGTTACTGGTATGGACAATGTAAATCAGATATAGACCAGTACTGTTACTGGTATGTGTGTGTATGCTGCATAATACCAGAGGTGGGCAAACATATAAAACCTTTAGGAGCCAGACAGAACTTTGAAGCCCTTGTGTGTTAGTGTGCATCTGTGACACACACTCTGACACTGACACACTGACCGAACTGCACCCCCCGCACCCCAGCCACGCTGTCAGAAGTGAGTGAGTCCCACTGACTCAAACAAAACCGTTACAAGAGCCATGTGGCTTGGGGCGTTGGCTCTCCACAGGTCGTGTACCACATCTGAATATGAGTTGAATCGTTTTTTTTGTTTTTGTTTTTTTCACGTTTAACTGATGATGGATAAAATAAATATAAATATGAATGTTTTTTTGTTTGCAGAAATGCAGTGAGGAGTAGTGTGACAAACGATTTTGATACTGACGCACACATACCCTCCTCCCCTCATTCCCGGCCACACTGTCAGTATTGGGAGCAGGGAATCCTGGAGCGCTGCGCCTCGCTCCCTTTCTCGCCTCTTGCGTTTCGCTCCTACCCGCTCCGATCTCTTTCCCCTTCCTCCCCCTGCAAGCCAAAGGGGCACAGCTATGACCGGCCAGTCAGTCACCGCCGCAGCAGCTAACAGTGAGGCCCAATCCTGTTTTTCGGTCACTCTAGGAAAGCACGATTGCAGGTCGTGACAGTGACTGACCAGTCGGTCTGCGCAGCACTGCGGCGGCACAGGCGCCAGAGGCAAACTTTAATCAGGCACCAAAAACATAGATTGTAAGCTCTGCAGGGCAGGGACTGTCTCCAAAATGTCTCTGTAAAGCGCTACGTAAAACTAGCAGCGCTATACAAGAACATGCTATTATTATTATTATTATTATTATCACCTGGGCGATCAGGCACCCAGGATTATCCATTCCTGAGAGAGATCTAGAGATTTGTGTAATCCTGTTGAGGTAACATGTTTACGTAACTTGTCGTTAGTTTTTTTTTTTTTTTTTTTTTAAAGTCCTTAAACTTTTCACCCTTCTAGTAACTTCCGTACAGTGGATGTGGTCAAGCGGAAGTGTCTCACCCCAGCCGAGTGCTCAATCTTCACTGGTCAGCCTCTGGATAACAAAGCAAGGGAAGCGGATAACATGCAGGAGGCGGCGTATGTGCCGAACAGGTGAGCCGGCCGCAAGGAAAGGAATTCTCGCGTAATGATCGCTCGCCCCCCGGGGAGATGATCTGTAAGCTGAGAGAGAGAGAGAGAGAGAGTGCAGATCTATTGCAACAAAGATGCACATGGAAGTCAGTGGAACGTTACGAGTAATGGTGTCAGATTGGCACTCTTTAGTTAGTGAGTTACCCCCTTTTCTTTCTATGGGGCACATGAATGATGTGTTAACCCGTAAACGCCAGAATTTGTGTGATAACTCGTAGCGGCATGTCCCCCTATAACCTGCATTCAGTATGCGGTGCAGTTGCTTCTTGCCAGAGTTCTTAGTCTCATTCATTTTGATGAGTGTCAAGCGGATTCACAGCATACTGAATAAGATGCGCGTGTGTGCGTGTACATGTATATACTTTTGTATACATATAGACACAGGCACAAAAAACATACCGAGCCTGGAACACACACGGCCTTTACTACTGTATATCACTTTGCTTTTCCGTATATCATCCAAATTGTTTTGCTGCAGCCACTGAATTGGAGGATGGTTTAATAAAGCCGCAATCTCGCATTGAATCCTGTGTCCGTTTAACTGAAAGTTAATATCTTTCCCCCCTGAGCATGTCCAGCTTTGTATTTTGTTTTTGAAGCATTAAAATACTCCCCCAAAATACTATTTTCTTAATCTCTGGCCTCTGAGGTTACCATGCTAACCTTTTAGACTGCACTGAACTCTGGGGGAAAAGCTCCATTTTAACCCCTCGGACACATATTTCAAAAGCTTGTATCTCCTGAACGGAGCATCCTATTTTTAAATATATAACACCGCGTTGGTAGAGATCTCTTTAAAGTAAAAAAAACACACAAAAAACGTGGCGATCATAGTGTGTGCAGCTGCTTTTAACTGGCCCTAGCAGAATGCAGTAGGAAATATATGCTTCTTATATGGCATTTTGCAAATCTTATTTAAGGTACCATTCTCCTCCAGAAAGGGATCCTTCACATGACACGTTAGCAACAAAGCTGAAGAGACAAGATGGCGGAAGTCGGGACAGCCCAATTATAAAAGCCATGAGAGATTTCGAAGACAAAAAAGCATCGGAAAGTTGGGGCACGGAAACTGAAAAAGAAAATGCTGCTTATAGTAAGTCTGCTTGAATTGGGTTTCTTTTCACTTTCACATCAGCCATAAGAGTAAAGTGAACTTGTGACAAGATTCTGTGCTTTTATCCTTTTTTTAGTTTTGCTCAGCAGAAGGGTCTGTCCTATTTCTCAGACTAGCAAATGAATAATTGATGATATCAGTGATTTATGTAAATAAGAAAAGTTCAAACATAGGTTGGCGTATTGAGAGCTCACGACTAAATGTATTTCAATATACAATAACCAATAGAACCTCCGTCGAGCACTAACATATTGGTATAAATATGAATGTTATTGTTGCACCGCAAGCTGTCTGTGCTACTGTATCTCCCTACCATTCTGAGTTGGTGATAAATGATTATAAAACATGTCCAGGTTAGATAGCACAGGGATGTAGCTTGCTAGTTTTTATTACGGCTTAGTAACTCCAGGTTCAAAGAAATGGTCTTAAAAAGACTGTAAACGCAACTGGGGTTGGGAAAAATAAATAAATATATACGTGTGTGTGTGTTTATATAATATATGGAAGTACAGTTAATTAGTATAATTAGTAGTACAGAATGAAGTGGTAAGGAATGCACTCGCACAATTAGTTCATAGCAGTAAGGTATTTTTGTATATAAAAATAAATGTATACAATGAAAAATCCTCTCCCCGAGCGAGCATGTGAAGGTGGCTTAATTTGGCTGTGGGTATACGAGATGGTGCCAGGGGGACTCATCCAGGCAGGGGGATCTCGCCAGCGTCCTCATGGCTCCTTCACGCGTCCGCTAACGTAAACTGTGTGTTCCGAGCTGGATACTGGCGCGCTGCCTTTCCCAGGAACTCCGCCCTACGCGTTTCGCAGATCCAGTTTCACTTTTCCATATTTTCAATGTTCTATGTTTGTGCCCTGCAGAACTGTCCAGTCGGAGGGAAAGCATTGGGTTTGTTCACCGCTGGAGTCCTCGCGGGTCTCCTGAGAAACACAGAGATCGCCAAAGACGACTGAACTCTCCTAGTCCAAGGTCTTCGTCCCTTCCACCTTCCAACAGGAAGCCAACCTCCGTAACCACTCCAAGTGAGGATGTTGGAGGCATTATTTATTGTTTTGAGCACCTTTTGTGGCCAGGGATGCGTTGTCCTTCTCTGCGTATGATGTATTAGATCCAGTCTTTCTTTCTTCGTTGTTTTCTCGATGTACCCTGACTGCTTTTATATAGAAATAATAGGAGAAAACTGGAACTAGCACTGCAAGGAATCCGGACTGGAGCCAGGGTTGAAATAAAGGCAAATTTATTTCAGGCATGATGCCTCAAGACATATAACAAACATCAGGCTCCTCTGATGCGTTTCTTGCCGACAGGCCCTTTATCGCCTTTATTTTAACCCTGCCTCCAGTCCGGATTCCTTGCAGTGCTCGTTCCAGTTTCCTCCTATTGTTGCTGCTTACCTTGGGAGCGAAGCACGCCATACGAGACATACGATCACAGTAGTGAGTATACTACCTACCAATCAAGTATCTATACTGTTACAAGTGGCCAGTGGGTATACAGGATTCTATCCAGTGTTTTCAGAACAGGAGGATTACATAGGTGGAGGGTAAGGGATTGATGTGCATATTCAGGGGTTGCCCTTCATCATTGGGCAGTATTCTCATTCCCCTGACTCCCCCCTCCTCCATCCCACACATGGAGTCGACACTGTAACCTGTCTATCTACACCACATCATATAGTGCCACGGAACAGCTTTTACAGGATTATTTATGGTCCGTCTCTACTATCTCTTTGATTTTGCCCCATGGTTGATTACATTATCCACAGGAATTTTAGTAGCACCCGGGGGGGATTGTCCCCATTTCACAATTATATAGAAATAAGGCCAGATGATCAAAACAGGAGTTGATAATTTGGTCGTCTTATTCTTAAAAACCCCAAAGCTGCTTTCTCCCTAGAAAATGCATTTTGCCCCAACATACATATTCCATGCAGGCTATTCTTCTGTGGTTCTGACATCTGATGGCTGTTACCCACTGTAACACCGAACTGAATAAATTATTCCCTATTGGACTTTGAAATGGGGTGGAGGTGATACCGGTCAACATCACGTACAGATAACGGCTCCACCTTTCTTAAAAGACATCTCTCTAACGCAGCGTATGGGCAGCCCCGCTGGCTGACACTATACATCTCCGATGCACTGACTGTGGCCCCTTGCAGACGCACTTCCCAGAACACCCTCCTACTGTCTCTAAGTTCTCCCCACTTAGATTGTAAGCTCTTCGGGGCAGGCATTTCTTTTCCTATTGTTTTATGTCTGAAGCGCTTATACCCATTATGTTATAATATTATGTCACGAGAATTACTGCTGTAAAGCGCTATATGTATATATAATTTTCTCATTTAGGGTGAACAATATGAATTTGTTCACCCTTCCTTCTGTTCTTTGGGTTTGCCTGCAGAACATATCAGTGAGCCCAATCTAGGTTTACTTGTTGGTGATGGCAATATCCTAAAGTTTGTTGATACCAATTGGCAAATCGGGCTGTAATCTTTTGGCTATCCTATATATAGTGGTATATAGCAGGGTATTGAGGCCTGCGATCTGCTTGCAGTAAACGCAGAGCTTTCTGTTTTGCAGCAAAGCGAGAGTTGATGCTGGCGCCGATGTCTGTGAAATACAGTCCAAAACGTTCGCCAAGGGAGAATTTATCCCCAGGGTTCAGTCAATTACAGCGCAATGAGGAGAATACAGTGACAAGGTGAGACTTTAATCAATCGGGAGTCCTTTCACTATAATATTGATTTGGGGAATTTTACGTCATAACCCAAATCTTGGTAAAGATTTGGCAAGGGGTGTGGTATTTCTGCTTTTCTGTTGCATTAATAAATGCAGCTGTACAGTTCTTTTTGGTTTTGTATAGTTTTCCGAATGGCATGTAATGGAGTTGCATGTTGCATGTTGCATGTTTGCAGTGGATGAGGGATTCTGATGGATCAGACTTTGCTGTATTTTACTTAATTTAAAAAATATATATATTCTAGGTTTGATGTCGTTTGGGATGATCCACCTACATTTAAAGACCCCTCTCCAAGAAAGAGACTTCAGTTCACGTCGCATGAAGACCCAGAGGGTAATCAAATGTGTTCTGCTTTCGCGTGCGCAGAATTCCACAAGGAACGTGCGTGCACGTGTGCGTGTGTGTGTTTCACAATAGTAATTGGTACAACAAAATCCCATCATGAGGTGTAATACATAAAGGGAATAAGAGCTTCAAACACCAATTAAACCTTACGATCAGACGTGCACCCTGCCCCGGAGAGCTTACAATCTACCGGATAACCTTTTGTGCAAAGCCGCCCTTTGACTTGCTCTTGTTTCTTGTGTGGCCTACATTACAATACAGTGTAGTAATGACACGCACATGTAACTTAGGCTGCGGCCACGCTGCCGCTGAGCGCGCTCATGCTTGAGAGCAGTGACGTCACTCGCTGTCCTGCAATACTGCCTCTCTCCCCCCCATTGGTCAGAGCAGGGTCATGTGACTGCTCTGTGCTCCAAAATCAAATCGAACTGTCTCCCCAAGCACCAAGCTTGGGGACCTTACGTGCGCGCTGCGTGAGCGGGGACGCAAGGATTATTATATTGCAGTAAGTAAACTGCAGGCGCCGCGCTCTCAATGCCAGCGTGGACGCAGCCTTGGACAAAGCTGCAGGGAAAACAATTGCATTTTCTTGTTTTCTCCATCACTTTAAGAATTGTTTTTGTACATCTGAAAAGTAAAACGTGAGCATGTGATCTCCATCACATACCTTATTCTATAGTTTACCACCAATTAAAGCAGCAATTCTGCTTTCCCCTCTTTAAAAAAATAGTTTTATATAGGAATGAAGCAGGGGGTCTCCAGAGCTTAACTGTGTTAACTTCAGCTCCGGAGACCCTCTACTTCCCAAGATACTATACCCCCGTAGGGGGTGCCGGTAGGAGCTCTAGCCGTGCTATGTGGGGCTATTGAAATGGCGGATTTAAAGCTCCCGCATCACGTGGGCCAATAGGAAGCTGGGTCGTCATCACTTGCGGAATCCTATTGGCTCGTGTGACCTGGACATTTAAACCTGCGGAGCTTCTCCTGGCATCAGATACAGAGGTAAATATCTCTGGGAGCGGTCCAATGTGGTTCAGTTCCGGTGACCCCATTTTTGGGGGGGCATCTGCTCTCTCTCTTTTTTTTTTTTTTTTTTTTAATTATATATCTTTCTAAAACAACCAATATTTTGCTTTTGATTCTTGGCTGTTATCCTTGTACAATCCCTGCATACCCATTACTATTGTATAAATCCCGTATGAAGTGCGGTCCGAATGGAACTTCTGGAACATGCGGGTTCTCTAACGTCTTTGTGGGACGATGTTAATGTTCCGCGTCGTCATCGTTCTGTGTGGTAGAGAAAGCCGCATCAAACAAAGTCTTTCTATTTGCCCTGTTCCTACAGTCAGGAAGAGTTTTCTTAGCCCGGGGACCCCTCCCGGGCGCAGTAAAGACCCGCTGGCTCCTTTTCTAGTAACGCCCTACGAGACCGAATTCACATTCAGAGAAAGGAGGAAGAAAATCGCTGATACCGAGAAGCTTTTCGATGAACTAATACATGAAAAACAGCAGGTAACTTTTTATATTCATTTCTTTCTTTGTAAATCAACACGTACAGTATGTATTAGGCTTGTGTGGTGGTTTTTTATATAGGAAAGGAAATGGTTTGTTTCCCACAACTAAACATGTCAAATATTTCACTGTTCTAAAGTAACCCAGTAAAGGAACGGTCATGTAACCATGGGGCGCTCAACTCCAATCCTCAAACGCGCCCCACTCCCCCCCCCAACAGGTCAGGTTTTTAGGATATCCCTGCTTCAGCACAGGTGGCTCAATCAGAGGCTCATTCTTCGACTGAGCCTCTGATTGAACCACCTGTGCTGAAGCTGGGATATCCTGAAAACCTGACCTGTTGGAGGGGGAGCTTGAGTGCTGGAGTTGAGCACCCCTTATTTAAGCCACTCATTTTATTGAATGTGCACCATGCATCTTCAGCAGATGTCTTGTGTTAATTGTTGGTGTGAAAAGAAATCTTTAGGCAGTCCAAGCAGCACTTGCAAAAAATATAAAAATGTATATATTAATATATGCAGCCTTAGATTACCTTAGTTGAAAACAAATGACCTAAAATGCTGAACGACTTGTTCTCCCGTAATCGATAAGCATAGATGCTGTTTCCAGGGTTCACTAAATGGCTGCCTTCCACTTTAAATCAAGCCTTCAGTTTGTGTAACTCAGCAGCTACAATGTATCCTTGTAATACTACAGTGTCAAAGCTTAGAAATAAGATCAATGAGTCAAATACAGGGTTCAAAACGTAACACATGAGTTTATCTGTACCAAGGCACAATTTGGGAGACAAGAATTCAGAAAGAACTCAAGCCTCTGAAAACATATTGCTTAGTATCACATTTTTATACATTTCAAAATGAGTAATACACCCCTTAAGGGGGCTGGCTTACAGATAAGTGATGATATGATGACATGCAAAAATATATTAGTTGATACATATATATGCTTTACATTACTATATTCTTATCGATAATTTACCATAATGTGGGCCTCCCAACCCTGTGACATAAGGGAGTTACTGTGTCCAGCCCTGTATGTATGCTGTGGCTGTCAGATAAGAAAGAACTCAGATCAGCAGGAATGTCTAATCGCTTACGAATGCTATTTCAATTCTTGCCTGCCTTGTAGGAATTAAAAAGGGTTAGTTATATCTAGGAGCGATACTCTGCAGATTCAAACATTCACAGTTCATTCATTCATTCACGAATGAGACAAATATACATTCATATAGCAAACACTCAGAAAATGGTGGTTTAGGCCAAAATGGAGGTGATGATAGCCACTCACATTATCTCAATCTTCACAACAGTAACATATATTGTTACAGTTTGGAACTCAAACTGCTGGAAACATTTGCAACAAATTATCACAAACAGGAAAGTGTTGCACATATCTTGCACCGCTGGGGAGGTGGGATAAAGCCTGCTATAGAAATCAAAGGATGCTCAGTGTATTAAAACTCATTAAAAATGGTATTAAGAGTAGAATTTGGAGAGAAAAATAATGCAGTAAGTATTATCTAATACTACAGAACTCATTTATTAAAAAACACGTGTGATATTACATGGACTGAACCTTTAACATTATCTCTGCATGTTCGGTTAGAAATGGCAACATTGTATTCATGGTTTCTTCTCCTTATTTAACACCTAATTATGTTTTTGACATTAAATGTTAAGGCCTCGTTCAGGGTGCCAGAGACAGGAGTTGGAGGGCGGGAGGGCGGCAGTCTGCTGGGCGATGTGTGTTCATCCCCAGCAGACGTTTTCAGGGGGCGGGGAGGGGGCTACAGACCTGAGGTTAGGGATCCAAGTTGCAGTCTGGAAATCATTCTCAAGAATGATTTCATTGGCTGCCGAGGTCCCAGTGACGCTGCTGCAGCCTCAAAAAACGATTTTTTTGTTTAGTGAAACTGTAGCCAGCGTCAACTCCGGGCTTCGGAGACAGGGCAGCTGCTACCCTGACAACCGGTATTCAATTTGAATACATTGTGTCCCACGGCAGCTCGCACGGCAGCACGCCCTCCCTCCGAAGCCTGCACCCAGAACGAGGCCTAAGTAGTAAGTGTGACGTGTTTTATGCCAACAGATCGAAGCTGCTCTCAGTCGTGTGCCCTGTCCCGGCGGAAGATCGAGCTTGCAAAGTAGAGTAGAAAAGGTAACCCGTTTTCTAGTGTTTCGCTCGTTTTGTTTGTTTGTGTAGGTAAAGTGAATAGCCTTGGACTCGTGTCCTTCTTGTCTTGTAACCTTGGACTCGTGTCCTTCTTGTCTTGTAACCTTGGACTCGTGTCCTTCTTGTCTTGTAACCTTGGACTCGTGTCCTTCTTGTCTTGTAACCTTGGACTCGTGTCCTTGTCTTGTAACCTTGGACTTGTGTCCTTCTTGTCTTGTAACCTTGGACTCGTGTCCTTCTTGTCTTGTAACCTTGGACTTGTGTCCTTCTTGTCTTGTAACCTTGGACTTGTGTCCTTCTTGTCTTGTAACCTGGGACTTGTGTCCTTCTTGTCTTGTAACCTTGGACTTGTGTCCTTCTTGTCTTGTAACCTTGGACTTGTGTCCTTCTTGTCTTGTAACCTTGTGCTTTGTGGAGCTCTGACTTTCGATTTCAAAACACTGTAGCAGGAACCCTCTGGTTCTTCTGTGTTTGTTCCCCTTCTGGAATCTCTTTGCTGGCTTCCCCCAAAATTCACTGTTAACTACCAAATTCTGCTTCTTGGGGTCCTGGTTTGGCATTCCTCTTCCTCTGTTTAAAGGAGTATTACCCCCTTTTTGTTGGGGTGTGTGGTGTGTGTGTTTATTGATTTTATTTATATATATATATATTTACATGATGTGGGGCAGGTGGTCTCATCTGAGCCAAAGCTCATTATTTTCAGCACACAGATACCCAGTAAGCTCGTATAAACCCCCAAAATTACGTGTGTGTCAAAAGACACTTTCCAAATGTACATGTCTTTTCATGCAGCTGGTTGTGACAGATCCAATGCAGATAATTGGAAACTGGGGGGCAGGGGGCGAGAAACATTCTAAGGGGGGTATCCGACCCGAGCCCCGCGCTCTTCCCCACAACGTTTAAA
This sequence comes from Ascaphus truei, assembly GCF_040206685.1. NCBI lineage: Eukaryota > Metazoa > Chordata > Amphibia > Anura > Ascaphidae > Ascaphus > Ascaphus truei. The sequence continues at coordinate 8,098,267 of NC_134495.1, read as the reverse complement.
CTGATTGCCGGGGGAGAGCGCGGCGCCTCTGTAACTACCTCGTACCTTCTCTCCAGCATCTTCTCATAGCAACGTCGCAGATAAGAGGGCGGGGGGGGGGGCGCGACTTAAATACTTTGCACCCCCCTGCTCTAGTATATTTTTATATTATGACCATATTGTGTGTGTGTGTGTGTGTGTGTGTGTGTGTGTATGTGTATATGTGTATATGTGTATATATGTATATATATATATATATATATATATTTCCCAGCACATTATATAACTGTTGTCTAAGTGCAGCAAATGGGGAACAGAGGGCCACGCATACCAATTTGGCAAGTATCATGTTTTGAACCCGAAACCAGTTCCTTACATCCCCATGCTGCTTAGGGAAGGTAGGGATATTGAATGAAAAATTGACCGTCCATATGTAGCCCGGCTGCCTTTATTAGAAGCTCACTCCTCCTCCCAAACCCCTGGTCATCTCTCGTCCTCTCTTTCTTCCCAGGAAACTTTGGAAGATCGTCTGGAAAAGATCAATCAGGAGCTGGGATCCATCCGAATGACCCTGAGAAAATCTCACGTCTTACCAACGTCCGCAAACATTTGAGACATATATACAAATCCCCGAACTGACTGCCTGGCACTAGTGTTTTTATTTTATGCTCATATGAATCTCCTTCCTGTGTGTGATCCCAGGGCAGGGGACCCCCAGGGCAGCAGCCCCCCCAAGTCATGATGTACTTTACACCGAGCGCTTTTCTACTTCACACGGAATTGTATTTTTGTTACACAGGTTTGGAACTGAAATGTAAATTGTATTTTTTTACTATCCGAAGAGCTCCTATTTTTTTTTTTTTTTTTAAAGGTGAACGTTATCTCACTCTGTTCTAAGGATATAAAAATGTACCCTATTAGATAATTACCAACAGGGGGGAAGGGGGGTCTCCTACCTTTTACGTGACCCCCACTTTTATAGAGTCGTTACCTGTGGTCCCTGCTCGTTTTAATGTTTAGTAACACACAGCGCTTCCACAACGAACGTTTATTTCTTACAATCAAGCTTGCATTGCAGCAATGTATTTTTATAATCTGTGTTTGTTTCCCATGTATATTTACCTCATTTCTTGTCATTAACCCTTTCAGTGTTGGAAAGGCCTTTTAATGCATTGCAATCCTCCCCTGCACGGACTGCGAGGAACAATTTAAAAGCAGCGGCCCCGCTGCAGATTTGTGTGCTGGGTTTGAACCCGGGGGATTCCCCGAGCTGGGTATTTAAAGATGGCGCCGGTGGTCATCCAATAGGAAGCCACAATGTCATCTGTTGCGTTTTCCTGTTGGCCTGCGCTTTGGTGGCCATTTTGTTTCCCCTGGGACAGTGGGGACTACAAATTAAAAGGAAACTGGGGGATCCGCAGAGCTGAAACTAAAACGGTTCAGCTCTGCCTCCCCCTGCTTCAAACGCGCCCGGCGGTGCTGATTTCACTGCTCTGTAGGAATACCAATGAAATACCAGTTTTGCTTGGAATAAAGAACAATACAGCAATAAATATTTTGAAACGTGCTAAATACGTGTGTGTGTGCAAAATGATTTGATTTGCTGCATTAAGACGAATCCAATGTAAAAGTTGACTTGTAGAATTACTTTAGAAGGCAAAAATAATAATACTGTACGTAGTTATTCTTGTTTCTGCTCTTTCCAGGCCATGCACAAATGTTGAATACTTTCAAAATGTTGTTTTAAGTCTCTAAATGTATCTGAAATTGCATTACAATTCTTGTGGCCCGGCCTGAACCAAGGGCCCTTTGTGGTCCTGAAACCTTAAACGCTTTTTAGCCACGAGTTACCCATTTAAAGGTATCACTGCTACCTTACTTGTATCTGTCTACAGATACAAGGTGCTTTTATAAGAACTATTCGTCCAACGTACAGAGGACTCGGGGCCATCCTTTTAGGTTGGAGGAAAGGAGATTTCACCAGCAACAAAGGAAAGGGTTCTTTACAGTAAGGGCAGTTACAATGTGGGATTCATTACCCATGGAGACTGTGATGGCAGATATAATAGATTTGTTCAAAAAAAGGTTGGACATCTTTTTAGAAAGGAAAGGTATACAGGGATATACCAAATAAGTACACATGGGAAGGGTGTTGATCCAGGGATTAATCCGATTTGCCAATTCTTGGGAGTCCGGAAGGAATTTATTTTTCCCCTTATGAGATGGCATTGGATGATATGTCACAGGGGTTTTTATGTTTGCCTTCCTCTGGATCAATATAATGTAAGTATAGATATAGGATAAAGTATCTGTTGTCTGTTTTAAAGTGGCGTTGCTGTTCGTTTTTCATTTTTGTACAAGGTTTTCAGCAGGGGATCTCTGGAGCGAAAACTCACTGGTTTACGTTCCGGTGACTGCTTGCTTCCCAACATACATACATCTGAAGGGGCGGCCGTAGCATCCATAGCTGGGCAAACAATATGGCTGTTCAAAGGTCCATCAGGACAATAGCAAGTTGCAACATCATCCCTTGCAGATTCCTGCTGGCCTGCATGCCGTGGGATCTTTTAAACAGAAGTGAGATATTGGAATCAAGTAAGTATCTTGGAGAGCAGGGGGTCCCGGAGCTGAAATTTAAAGCGGTTCAGTTTCTGAGACCCCGTGCTTCCCACCTAGGGCGAAAGCGTTATTATTTTTTTAACCCTTTAAGTGCCCTGGTATGTAGCTATGGCATGAGTTCTGGCACTCAATCCTCTCCTGTGTCGCCTTGCAGTAGTACTGCGCAGCCTCCAGCAGGTGGCGCCCCTGCCCGTCCTGTAGTACCGCACAGCCTCCAGCAGGTGGCTCCCTGTCCGCCCTGCAGTATCACGCAGCCTCCAGCAGGCGGCTCCCCTATCCGCCCTGCAGTACCGCGCAGCCTCCAGCAGGTGGCTCCCCTGTCTACCCTGCAGTGCCTCCAGCAGGTGTCTTCCCTGCAGTGCCTCCAGCAGGTGTCTTCCCTGCAGTACTGCGCAGCGTCCAGCAGGTGGCTCCCTGTCCGCCCTGCAGTATCACGCAGCCTCCAGCAGGTGTCTCCCCAGTCTTCCCTGCAGTATCACGCAGCCTCCAGCAGGTGGCTCCCCTGCAGTACCTCGCTGCCTCCAGCAGGTGGCTCCCTGTCTGCCCTGTAGTACCGTGCAACCTCCAGCAGGTGGCTCCCCTGTCCGCCTTGCAGTACCACGCAACCTCCAGCAGGTGGCTCCCCTGTCCGCCCTGCAGTACCGCGCAGCCTCCAGTAGGTGGCTCCCCGCTCCCCTGTCTGCCCTGCAGTACCGCACAACCTCCAGCAGGTGGCTCCCCTGTCCGCCCTACAGTACCGCGCAGCCTCCAGATGGCGGCTCCCCTGTCTGCCCTGCAGTACCGCGCAACCTCCAGCAGGTGGCTCCCCTGTCTGCCCTACAGTACCGCGCAGCCTCCAGGCAGCTCCCCTGTCTGCCCTGCAGTACAGCTCAGCCTCCAGCAGATGGCTCCCCTGCCCGCCCTGCAGTACCTCGCAGCTTCCAGATGGCGGCTCCCCTGTCCGCCCTGCAGTACCGCGCAGCCTCCAGATGGCGGCTCCCCTGTCCGCCCTGCAGTACCGCGCAGCCTCCAGATGGCGGCTCCCCTGTCTGCCCTGCAGTACCGCGCAGCCTCCAGCAGGCGGCTCCCCTGTCTGCCCTGCAGTACCGCGCAGCCTCCAGCAGATGGCTCCCCTGCCCGCCCTGCAGTACCGCGCAGCCTCCAGCAGGCGGCTCCCCTGCCCGTCCTGCAGTAGCGCGCAGCCTCCAGCAGGCAGCTCCCCTGCCCGCCCTGCAGTAGCGCGCAGCCTCCAGCAGGCGGCTCCCCTGCCCGCCCTGCAGTACCGCGCAGCCTCCAGCAGGCGGCTCCTCTGTCCGCCCTGCAGTAGCGCGCAGCCTCCAGCAGGCGACTCCCCTGTCCGCCCTGCAGTAGCGCGCAGCCTCCAGCAGGCGGCTCCCCTGTCCGCCCTGCAGTAGCGCGCAGCCTCCAGCAGGCGGCTCCCCTGTCCGCCCTGCAGTAGCCGCAGCCTCCAGCAGGTGGATCCCCTGTCTTCCCTGCAGTACAGCTCAGCCTCCAGCAGATGGCTCCCCTGCCCGCCCTGCAGTACCGCACAGCCTCCAGCAGATGGCTCCCCTGCCCGCCCTGCAGTACCGCGCAGCCTCCAGCAGATGGCTCCCCTGCCCGCCCTGCAGTACCGCGCAGCCTCCAGCAGATGGCTCCCCTGCCCGCCCTGCAGTACCGCGCAGCCTCCAGCAGGCGGCTCCCGGTCAGTGAGGGAATGTGTGCGGCTCCTTATTCACACCGGAGTCTCCTGCCCGAGCGATCCCCGGACCGGTCCCCGGCACAGAGCGGCGGCGGTGCGGGACACCCCGTGCAGGGAGCAGGAGGAATGGGTTGCACGGATCTCCCCGGGGTGTCCGCAGGGGGTTCCCGCTGAGGGGAGCGCACAGCGCCGCGCACGGTGTAGGCCCCGGTCGGCCGGTGCTGGGAGGTAAGTGGCATCTCGGTGTCTCCCCGTATTGTGCAGGAGGCGGCTGCGCTGCCCCAACCCGGTGCCCGGTGTCTGCTGTGCCCTATATATCTATATACTGTAATGTATGGGGGGAGAAGAGGCTCCCCTATATACCTGTAATGCTGGGGAGAGAGGCTCCCCTATATACCTGTAATGCTGGGGAGAGAGGCTCCCCTATATACCTGTAATGCTGGGGAGAGAGGCTCCCCTATATACCTGTAATGCTGGGGAGAGAGGCTCCCCTATATACCTGTAATTTATTGGCGGGATAGGTTCACCTATATACCTCTAATGCATTGGAGGGGGAGAGGCCCCCCTATATACCTGTACTGCATTGGGGGGGAGAGCCCCCCTATATACCTGTAATGTATGGGGGGGGAGAGGCTCCCCTATATACCTGTAATGTATGGGGGGGGGAGGAGGCTCCCCTATATACCTGTAATGTATGGGGGGGAGGAGGCTCCCCTATATACCTGTACTGCATTGGGGTGAGAGACTCCCCTATATACATGTAATGCATTGGGGTGAGAGGCTCCCCCTATATACCTCAGTTATGGTGATAAGCTCCCCTATATAACTCTAATGCGTTTAGATGTGTAAAGCTTCCCCTATATACCTCTAATGCATGGGGGTGAACGGCTCCCTTTCATACCTCTAATGCATATAGAACAGCAAAGGTTCCCTTATATATTTCCCCAATGCATTGATGTTAGGCTCCCGTATGTACCTAGAGTGCATTGAGAACAGCACAGCTTCCCTTATGTATATTCCTAATGCATTGACATAAGCGGCTGCCCTATATATTCCTAATGCATTGAAGGGAAAGTAGCCCTATATGATCAATGGAGGGTAACAGCTCCGCTGTTAATATTTCTAATGCATGTAGGCAAGTAAGGATCCCATATAGAGCTAATACATTAGGGACATGAAGACTACCGTGTGTGTGTGTGTGTATATATATATATATATATATATATATATATTAGTACGCTCATTGCATTGAGGTGAGAGCACTAATGCCATTAATGTATTGAGGTAAACAGACATATCATTAATATTTCTAATGAGTATTCTATAGGTGAATAAAGGTCCCTTATATAGACCTGATGTATTAAAGTGAGAGTGCATGTATGTATTGTAGTTGAATAGCGGGTTCATATACGTGCATATTCCTATGCACTTAGATAAGGAAGGCTCCCCCTATATATTCTAATACACGGAGATGAGAAAATGCCCATATATGACATTAATACAAGGAGGGGGGACAGGTGTCCCCTATATGTCTCTGACATTGAGTTGAATAGCATTCTTAGTTATTGTCGCATATTGAGATGAGTAAATGTCTCCATATATCCCTTATGCATTGATGTATCCATGTTTTCCTGATGTGTAGGTGTCCTGTATATAGCCCATATGTATTAAGGCAAGCTGGTCCCCCCTACAATATCCCATATGTATTGAAGTGTGCCATATAATATATGTAAGTGTATATTTACCCGACAGCTGGCTCTATAACCTCCTCCCTCTTCCTTTATTTACCCGGCTCTATAACCTCCTCCCTCTTCCTTATTTACCCGGCTCTATAACCTCCTCCCTCTCCCTTATTTACCCGGCTCTATAACCTCCTCCCTCTCCTTTATTTACCCGTCTCTATAACCTCCTCCTTCTTCCTTATTTACCCGGCTCTATAACCTCCTCCCTCTTCCTTATTTACCCGGCTCTATAACCTCCTCCCTCTCCTTTATTTACCCGGCTCTATAACCTCCCCCCTCTTCCTTATTTACCCGGCTCTATAACCTCCTCCCTCTTCCTTATTTACCCGGCTCTATAACCTCCTCCCTCTCCTTTATTTACCCGGCTCTATAACCTCCTCCCTCCTTTATTTACCCGGCTCTATAACCTCCTCCCTCTCCTTTTATTTTCCGGCTCTATAACCTCCTCCCTCTTCCTTATTTCCCGGCTCTATAACCTCCTCCCTCTTCTTATTTACCCGGCTCTATAACCTCCTCCCTCTTCCTTATTTACCCGGCTCTATAACCTCCTCCCTCTTCCTTATTTCCCGGCTCTATAACCTCCTCCCTCTTCCTTATTTACCCGGCTCTATAACCTCCTCCCTCTCCCTTATTTACCCGGCTCTATAACCTCCTCCCTCTTCCTTATTTCCCGGCTCTATAACCTCCTCCCTCTTCCTTATTTACCCGGCTCTATAACCTCCTCCCTCTTCCTTATTTACCCGGCTCTATAACCTCCTCCCTCTCCCTTATTTACCCGGCTCTATAACCTCCTCCCTCTCCCTTATTTACCCGGCTCTATAACCGTTATGGTAAGATTGGTATATTGGGGTTATTGTAAGGCTGGTGGTATATTGGGGTTATTGTAAGGCTGGTGGTATATTGGGGTTATTGTAAGGCTGCTATATTGGGGTTATTGTAAGGCTGGTGGTATATTGGAGTTATTGTAAGGCTGGTGGTATATTGGGGTTATTGTAAGGCTGGTGGTATATTGGGGTTATTGTAAGGCTGGTGGTATATTGGGGTTATTGTAAGGCTGGTGGTATATTGGGGTTATTGTAAGGGTGCTGGTATATTGGGGTTATTGTAAGGCTGGTGGTATATTGGGGTTATTGTAATGCTGCTATATTGGGGTTATTGTAAGGCTGGTGGTATATTGGGGTTATTGTAAGGCTGGTGGTATATTGGGGTTATTGTAAGGCTAGTGGTATATTGGGGTTATTGTAAGGCTGGTGGTATATTGGGGTTATTGTAAGGCTGGTGGTATATTGGGGTTATTGTAAGGCTGGTGGTATATTGGGGTTATTGTAAGGCTGGTGGTATATTGGAGTTATTGTAAGGCTGGTGGTATATTGGGGTTATTGTAAGGCTGGTGGTATATTGGGGTTATTGTAAGGCTGATGGTATATTGGGGTTATTGTAAGGCTGGTGGTATATTGGAGTTATTGTAAGGCTGGTGGTATATTGGGGTTATTGTAAGGCTGGTGGTATATTGGGGTTATTGTAAGGCTGGTGGTATATTGGGGTTATTGTAAGGCTGGTGGTATATTGGAGTTATTGTAAGGCTGGTGGTATATTGGGGTTTTTGTAAGGCTGGTGGTATATTGGGGTTATTGTAAGGCTGGTGGTATATTGGGGTTATTGTAAGGCTGGTGGTATATTGGAGTTATTGTAAGGCTGGTGGTATATTGGAGTTATTGTAAGGCTGGTGGTATATTGGGGTTATTGTATGGCTGGTGGTTTATTGGGGTTATTGTATGGCTGGTGGTTTATTGGGGTTATTGTATGGCTGGTGGTATATTGGGGTTATTGTATGGCTGGTGGTATATTGGGGTTATTGTAAGGCTGGTGGTATATTGGGGTTATTGTAAGGCTGGTGGTATTTTGGGGTTATTGTAAGGCTGGTGGTATATTGGGGTTATTGTAAGGCTGATGGTATATTGGGGTTATTGTAAGGCTGATGGTATATTGGAGTTATTGTAAAGCTGGTGGTATATTGGAGTTATTGTAAAGCTGGTGGTATATTGGGGTTATTGTAAGGCTGGTGGTATATTGGGGTTATTGCAAGGCTGGTGGTATATTGGGGTTATTGCAAGGCTGGTGGTATATTGGGGTTACATAAGACTGAACGAGCTGTTTACTTACTCGGGTCGCCAGAGAAACAGCCTCTACTATAAAAAAACAAAATCAAGATGAGTTGGGTCCCGTGTATCCTAAAGGAATCGCACCTAAATAATTTGCCCAAATATACAGCTAAGGTGTGAGGGTAACGCCCCTTCCCATGTACCCGTCTGGTCCTTATTCAATGTAACGCCCCTTCCCATGTACCCGTCTCTGCCTTATTCAATGTAACGCCCCTTCCCATGTACCCGTCTCGTCCTTATTCAATGTAACGCCCCTTCCCATGTACCCGTCTGGTTCTTATTCAATGTAACGCCCCTTCCCATGTACCCGTCTGGTTCTTATTCAATGTAACGCCCCTTCCCATGTACCCGTCTGGTCCTTATTCAATGTAACGCCCCTTCCCATGTACCCGTCTGGTCCTTATTCAATGTAACGCCCCATCCCATGTACCCGTCTGGTCCTTGTTCAATGTAACGTCCCTTCCCATGTACCCGTCTGGTCCTTGTTCAATGTAACGTCCCTTCCCATGTACCCGTCTGGTCCTTGTTCAATGTAACGCCCCTTCCCATGTACCCGTCTCGTCCTTATTCAATGTAACGCCCCTTCCCATGTACCCGTCTGGTCCTTATTCAATGTAACGCCCATTCCCATGTACCCGTCTGGTCCTTATTCAATGTAACGCCCCTTCCCATGTACCCGTCTGGTCCTTATTCAATGTAACGCCCCTTCCCATGTACCCGTCTGGTCCTTATTCAATGTAACGCCCCATCCCATGTACCCGTCTGGTCCTTGTTCAATGTAACGTCCCTTCCCATGTACCCGTCTGGTCCTTGTTCAATGTAACGCCCCTTCCCATGTACCCGTCTGGTCCTTGTTCAATGTAACGCCCCTTCCCATGTACCCGTCTGGTCCTTATTCAATGTAACGCCCCTTCCCATGTACCCGTCTGGTCCTTGTTCAATGTAACGCCCCTTCCCATGTACCCGTCTGGTCCTTATTCAATGTAACGCCCCTTCCCATGTACCCGTCTGGTCCTTGTTCAATGTAACGCCCCTTCCCATGTACCCGTCTGGTCCTTGTTCAATGTAACACCCCTTCCCATGTATCCGTCTGGTCCGTATTCAATGTAACGCCCCTTCCCATGTACCCGTCTGGTCCTTGTTCAATGTAACGCCCCTTCCCATGTATCCGTCTGGTCCGTATTCAATGTAACGCCCCTTCCCATGTACCCGTCTGGTCCTTATTCAATGTAACGCCCCTTCCCATGTACCCGCCTGGTCCTTATTCAATGTAACGCCCCTTCCCATGTACCCGTCTGGTCCTTGTTCAATGTAACGCCCCTTCCCATGTACCCGTCTGGTCCTTGTTCAATGTAACGCCCCTTCCCATGTACCCGTCTGGTCCTTGTTCAATGTAACACCCCTTCCCATGTACCCGTCTGGTCCTTGTTCAATGTAACGCCCCTTCCCATGTACCCGTCTGGTCCTTATTCAATGTAACGCCCAGGAGAGGGGGGGGCAGTATATCCCAGGAGAGGGGGGGGCAGTATATCCCAGGAGAGGGGGGGGGCAGTATATCCCAGGAGAGGGGGGGCAGTATATCCCAGGAGAGGGGACGGGCAGTATATCCCAGGAGAGGGGGGGGCAGTATATCCCAGGAGAGGGGGGGGGCAGTATATCCCAGGAGAGGGGGGCGCAGTATATCCCAGGAGAGGGGGGGGCAGTATATCCCAGGAGAGGGGGGGGCAGTATATCCCAGGAGAGGGGGGGGGGCAGTATATCCCAGGAGAGGGGGGGGCAGTATATCCCAGGAGAGGGGGGGGCAGTATATCCCAGGAGAGGGGGGGCGCAGTATATCCCAGGAGAGGGGGGGGCACAGTATATCCCAGGAGAGGGGGGGGGCAGTATATCCCAGGAGAGGGGGGGGCAGTATATCCCAGGAGAGGGGGGGGCAGTATATCCCAGGAGAGGGGGGGCGCAGTATATCCCAGGAGAGGGGGGGGGCAGTATATCCCAGGAGAGGGGGGGCAGTATATCCCAGGAGAGGGGGGGCAGTATATCCCAGGAGAGGGGGGGGGGCAGTATATCCCAGGAGAGGGGGGGGGCGCAGTATATCCCAGGAGAGGGGGGGGCAGTATATCCCAGGAGAGGGGGGGGGGCAGTATATCCCAGGAGAGGGGGGGCAGTATATCCCAGGAGAGGGGGGGGGCAGTATATCCCAGGACAGGGGGGGGGGTAGTATATCCCAGGAGAGGGGGGGGGCAGTATATCCCAGGAGAGGGGGGGCAGTATATCCCAGGAGAGGGGGGGGGCAGTATATCCCAGGAGAGGGGGGGGCAGTATATCCCAGGAGAGGGGGGGGGGAGTATATCCCAGGAGAGGAGGGGGGCAGTATATCCCAGGAGAGGGGGGGGCAGTATATCCCAGGAGAGGGGGGGGCAGTATATCCCAGGAGAGGGGGGGGCAGTATATCCCAGGAGAGGGGGGGGGCAGTATATCCCAGGAGAGGGGGGGGGCGCAGTATATCCCAGGAGAGGGGGGGGGGCAGTATATCCCAGGAGAGGGGGGGGCAGTATATCCCAGGAGAGGGGGGGGGCAGTATATCCCAGGAGAGGGGGGGGGCAGTATATCCCAGGAGAGGGGGGGGCAGTATATCCCAGGAGAGGGGGGGGGCAGTATATCCCAGGAGAGGGGGGGGCAGTATATCCCAGGAGAGGGGGGGGGCAGTATATCCCAGGAGAGGGGGGGGGGGCAGTATATCCCAGGAGAGGGGGGGGGGCAGTATATCCCAGGAGAGGGGGGGGGCAGTATATCCCAGGAGAGGGGGGGGCAGTATATCCCAGGAGAGGGGGGGGCAGTATATCCCAGGAGAGGGGGGGGGCAGTATATCCCAGGAGAGGGGGGGGGGCAGTATATCCCAGGAGAGGGGGGGGGGGCAGTATATCCCAGGAGAGGGGGGGGGGCAGTATATCCCAGGAGGGGGGGGGGCAGTATATCCCAGGAGGGGGGGGGCAGTATATCCCAGGAGAGGGGGGGGCAGTATATCCCAGGAGAGGGGGGGGCAGTATATCCCAGGAGAGGGGGGGCAGTATATCCCAGGAGAGGGGGGGGCAGTATATCCCAGGAGAGGGGGGGGCAGTATATCCCAGGAGAGGGGGGGCAGTATATCCCAGGAGAGGGGGGCGCAGTATATCCCAGGAGAGGGGGGGGCAGTATATCCCAGGAGAGGGGGGCAGTATATCCCAGGAGAGGGGGGGGGCAGTATATCCCAGGAGAGGGGGGCGCAGTATATCCCAGGAGAGGGGGGGGGCAGTATATCCCAGGAGAGGGGGGGGCAGTATATCCCAGGAGAGGGGGGGGCAGTATATCCCAGGAGAGGGGGGGGCAGTATATCCCAGGAGAGGGGGGGGCAGTATATATCCCAGGAGAGGGGGGGGCAGTATATCCCAGGAGAGGGGGGCGCAGTATATCCCAGGAGAGGGGGGGGCAGTATATCCCAGGAGAGGGGGGGGCAGTATATCCCAGGAGAGGGGGGGGGGCAGTATATCCCAGGAGAGGGGGGGGGGCAGTATATCCCAGGAGAGGGGGGGGGCAGTATATCCCAGGAGAGGGGGGGCAGTATATCCCAGGAGAGGGGGGGCAGTATATCCCAGGAGAGGGGGGCGCAGTATATCCCAGGAGAGGGGGGCGCAGTATATCCCAGGAGAGGGAGGGGGCAGTATATCCCAGGAGAGGGGGGGGCAGTATATCCCAGGATAGGGAGGGGGCAGTATATCCCAGGATAGGGGGGGGGGCAGTATATCCCAGGAGAGGGGGGGCGCAGTATATCCCAGGAGAGGGGGGGCGCAGTATATCCCAGGAGAGGGGGGGCAGTATATCCCAGGAGAGGGGGGGGGCAGTATATCCCAGGAGAGGGGGGGGGGGCAGTATATCCCCGAAGAGGGGGGGCAGTATATCCCAGGAGAGGGGGGGGCAGTATATCCCAGGAGAGGGGGGGGCAGTATATCCCAGGAGAGGGGGGGGCAGTATATCCCAGGAGAGGGGGGGGCAGTATATCCCAGGAGAGGGGGGGCAGTATATCCCAGGAGAGGGGGGCAGTATATCCCAGGAGAGGGGGGGCAGTATATCCCAGGAGAGGGGGGGCAGTATATCCCAGGAGAGGGGGGGCAGTATATCCCAGGAGAGGGGGGGGCAGTATATCCCAGGAGAGGGGGGGCAGTATATCCCAGGAGAGGGGGGGGCAGTATATCCCAGGAGAGGGGGGGCAGTATATCCCAGGAGAGGGGGGGCAGTATATCCCAGGAGAGGGGGGGCAGTATATCCCAGGAGAGGGGGGGACAGTATATCCCAGGAGAGGGGGGGACAGTATATCCCAGGAGAGGGGGGGGCAGTATATCCCAGGAGAGGGGGGGGGGCGGTATATCCCAGGAGAGGGGGGGGCGGTATATCCCAGGAGAGGGGGGGCAGTATATCCCAGGAGAGGGGGGGGCAGTATATCCCAGGAGAGGGGGGGGCAGTATATCCCAGGAGAGGGGGGGGCAGTATCCCAGGAGAGGGGGGCGCAGTATATCCCAGGAGAGGGGGGGGGCGCAGTATATCCCAGGAGAGGGGGGGGCAGTATATCCCAGGAGAGGGGGGGGCAGTATATCCCAGGAGAGGGGGGGGGGGCAGTATATCCCAGGAGAGGGGGGGGCAGTATATCCCAGGAGAGGGGGGGGCAGTATATCCCAGGAGAGGGGGGGGCAGTATATCCCAGGAGAGGGGGGGCAGTATATCCCAGGAGAGGGGGGGGCAGTATATCCCAGGAGAGGGGGAGGGCAGTATATCCCAGGAGAGGGGGGGGGCAGTATATCCCAGGAGAGGGGGGGGCAGTATATCCCAGGAGAGGGGGGGGGCAGTATATCCCAGGAGAGGGGGGGGGCAGTATATCCCAGGAGAGGGGGGGCGCAGTATATCCCAGGAGAGGGGGGGCAGTATATCCCAGGAGAGGGGGGGGGGCAGTATATCCCAGGAGAGGGGGGGGGCAGTATATCCCAGGAGAGGGGGGGGGCAGTATATCCCAGGAGAGGGGGGGCGCAGTATATCCCAGGAGAGGGGGGGCAGTATATCCCAGGAGAGGGGGGGCAGTATATCCCTGGAGAGGGGGGGGGCGCAGTATATCCCAGGAGAGGGGGGGGCAGTATATCCCAGGAGAGGGGGGGCAGTATATCCCAGGAGAGGGGGGGGCGCAGTATATCCCAGGAGAGGGGGGGGCGCAGTATATCCCAGGAGAGGGGGGGGGGCGCAGTATATCCCAGGAGAGGGGGGGTGGGTAACGCGGATCAGTATAGCCGTGTGTGAGGGTGGGTAACGCGGATCAGTATAGCCGTGTGTGAGGGTGGGTAACACAGATCAGTATAGCCGTGTGTGAGGGTGGGTAACACAGATCAGTATAGCCGTGTGTGAGGGTGGGTAACGCGGATCAGTATAGCCGTGTGTGTGAGTGGGTAACGCAGATCAGTATAGCCGTGTGTGTGAGTGGGTAACGCAGATCAGTATAGCCGTGTGTGAGGGTGGGTAACGCGGATCAGTATAGACGTGTGTGAGGGTGGGTAACGCGGATCAGTATAGCTGTGTGTGAGGGTGGGTAACGCAGATCAGTATAGCCGTGTGTGAGGGTGGGTAACGCGGATCAGTATAGCTGTGTGTGAGGGTGGGTAACGCAGATCAGTATAGCCGTGTGTGAGGGTGGGTAACGCGGATCAGTATAGACGTGTGTGAGAGTGGGTAACGTGGATCAGTATAGCTATGTGTGAGGGTGGGTAACGCGGATCAGTATAGCCGTGTGTGTGAGTGGGTAACGCGGATCATTATAGACGTGTGTGTGAGTGGGTAACGCGGATCAGTATAGCCGTGTGTGAGGGTGGGTAACACAGATCAGTATAGCCGTGTGTGAGGGTGGGTAACACAGATCAGTATAGACGTGTGTGAGGGTGGGTAACACAGATCAGTATAGACGTGTGTGAGAGTGGGTAACACAGATCAGTATAGACGTGTGTGAGGGTGGGTAACGCGGATCAGTATAGACGTGTGTGAGGGTGGGTAACGCGGATCAGTATAGACGTGTGTGAGGGTGGGTAACGCGGATCAGTATAGCTGTGTGTGAGGGTGGGTTTCACAGATCAGTATAGCCGTGTGTGAGAGTGGGTAACACAGATCAGTATAGCCGTGTGTGTGAGTGGGTAACACAGATCAGTATAGACGTGTGTGAGGGTGGGTAACACAGATCAGTATAGCCGTGTGTGAGGGTGGGTAACACAGATCAGTATAGACGTGTGTGAGGGTGGGTAACACAGATCAGTATAGACGTGTGTGAGGGTGGGTAACGCGGATCAGTATAGTCGTGTGTGAGGGTGGGTAACACAGATCAGTATAGCCGTGTGTGAGGGTGGGTAACACAGATCAGTATAGACGTGTGTGAGGGTGGGTAACGCGGATCAGTATAGCCGTGTGTGAGGGTGGGTAACGCGGATCAGTATAGCCGTGTGTGAGGGTGGGTAACACAGATCAGTATAGACGTGTGTGAGGGTGGGTAACGCGGATCAGTATAGCCGTGTGTGTGAGTGGGTAACGCAGATCAGTATAGCCGTGTGTGTGAGTGGGTAACACAGATCAGTATAGCCGTGTGTGTGAGGGTGGGTAACACGGATCAGTATAGCCGTGTGTGAGGGTGGGTAACACAGATCAGTATAGCCGTGTGTGAGGGTGGGTAACGCGGATCAGTATAGCTGTGTGTGAGGGTGGGTAACACGGATCAGTATAGCCGTGTGTGAGGGTGGGTAACACAGATCAGTATAGACGTGTGTGAGGGTGGGTAACGCGGATCAGTATAGCCGTGTGTGAGGGTGGGTAACGAGGATCAGTATAGCCGTGTGTGTGAGTGGGTAACACAGATCAGTATAGCCGTGTGTGTGAGGGTGGGTAACACGGATCAGTATAGCCGTGTGTGAGGGTGGGTAACGCGGATCAGTATAGCTGTGTGTGAGGGTGGGTAACACGGATCAGTATAGCCGTGTGTGAGGGTGGGTAACACGGATCAGTATAGCCGTGTGTGAGGGTGGGTAACGCGGATCAGTATAGCCGTGTGTGTGAGTGGGTAACGCAGATCAGTATAGCCGTGTGTGTGAGTGGGTAACGCAGATCAGTATAGCCGTGTGTGTGAGTGGGTAACGCAGATCAGTATAGCCGTGTGTGTGAGTGGGTAACGCAGATCAGTATAGCCGTGTGTGTGAGTGGGTAACGCAGATCAGTATAGCCGTGTGTGAGGGTGGGTAACGCGGATCAGTATAGACGTGTGTGAGGGTGGGTAACGCGGATCAGTATAGCTGTGTGTGAGGGTGGGTAACGCAGATCAGTATAGCCGTGTGTGAGGGTGGGTAACGCGGATCAGTATAGCTGTGTGTGAGGGTGGGTAACGCAGATCAGTATAGCTATGTGTGAGGGTGGGTAACGCGGATCAGTATAGACGTGTGTGAGGGTGGGTAACGCAGATCACTATAGCCGTGTGTGAGGGTGGGTAACACCGATCAGTATTGCCGTGTGTGAGGGTGGGTAACGCGGATCAGTATAGCCATGTGTGTGAGGGTGGGTAACGCAGATCAGTATAGCCGTGTGTGAGGGTGGTTAATGCGGATCAGTATAGCCGTGTGTGAGGGTGGGTAACGCGGATCAGTATAGACGTGTGTGTGAGGGTGGGTAACACAGATCAGTATAGCCGTGTGTGTGAGTGGGTAACACAGATCAGTATAGCCGTGTGTGAGGGTGGGTAACACAGATCAGTATAGCCGTGTGTGAGAGTGGGTAACGCAGATCAGTATAGCTGTGGGAGGGTGGGTAACGCAGATCAGTATAGACGTGTGTGAGGGTGGGTAACACAGATCAGTATAGACGTGTGTGAGGGTGGGTAACACAGATCAGTATAGCCGTGTGTGAGGGTGGGTAACGCGGATCAGTATAGCCGTGTGTGTGAGTGGGTAACGCAGATCAGTATAGCCGTGTGTGTGAGTGGGTAACGCAGATCAGTATAGCCGTGTGTGTGAGTGGGTAACGCAGATCAGTATAGCCGTGTGTGAGGGTGGGTATCACAGATCAGTATAGCCGTGTGTGTGAGGGTGGGTAACACAGATCAGTATAGACGTGTGTGAGAGTGGGTAACGCGGATCAGTATAGCCGTGTGTGAGAGTGGGTAACGTGGATCAGTATAGACGTGTGTGAGGGTGGGTAACGCGGATCAGTATAGCTGTGTGTGAGGGTGGGTAACGCAGATCAGTATAGCCGTGTGTGAGGGTGGGTAACGCGGATCACTATAGACGTGTGTGAGAGTGGGTAACGCGGATCAGTATAGCTATGTGTGAGGGTGGGTAACGCGGATCAGTATAGACGTGTGTGAGGGTGGGTAACGCAGATCACTATAGCCGTGTGTGAGGGTGGGTAACACAGATCAGTATAGACGAGTGTGAGGGTGGGTAACACCGATCAGTATAGCCGTGTGTGAGGGTGGGTAACGCGGATCAGTATAGCCATGTGTGTGAGGGTGGGTAACGCAGATCAGTATAGCCGTGTGTGAGGGTGGTTAATGCGGATCAGTATAGCCGTGTGTGAGGGTGGGTAACACAGATCAGTATAGCCATGTGTGAGGGTGGGTAATGCGGATCAGTATAGCCGTTTGTGAGTGTGGGTATCACAGATCAGTATAGCCATGTGTGAGGGTGGGTAATGCGGATCAGTATAGCCGTGTGTGAGGGTGGGTAACACAGATCAGTATAGACGTGTGTGAGGGTGGGTAACACGGATCAGTATAGCCGTGTGTGAGGGTGGGTAACGCGGATCAGTATAGCCGTGTGTGAGGGTGGGTAACGCAGATCAGTATAGCCATGTGTGAGAGTGGGTAACGCGGATCAGTATAGCCATGTGTGAGGGTGGGTAACGCGGATCAGTATAGCCATGTGTGAGAGTGGGTAACGCGGATCAGTATAGCCGTGTGTGTGAGTGGGTAACGCGGATCAGTATAGCCATGTGTGTGAGGGTGGGTAACACAGATCAGTATAGACGTGTGTGAGAGTGAGTAACACGGATCAGTATAGACGTGTGTGAGGGTGGGTAACGCGGATCAGTATAGCCATGTGTGTGAGGGTGGGTAACACAGATCAGTATAGACGTGTGTGAGAGTGGGTAACGCGGATCAGTATAGACGTGTGTGAGGGTGGGTAACGCGGATCAGTATAGACGTGTGTGAGGGTGGGTAACGCGGATCAGTATAGCCGTGTGTGAGGGTGGGTAACACAGATCAGTTTAGACGTGTGTGTGGGTGGGTAACGCGGATCAGTATAGCCATGTGTGAGGGTGGGTAACGCAGATCAGTATAGCCATGTGTGAGAGTGGGTAATGCGGATCAGTATAGCCGTGTGTGACGGTGGGTAACGCGGATCAGTATAGACGTGTGTGAGGGTGGGTAACGCGGATCAGTATAGACGTGTGTGTGAGGGTGGGTAACGCGGATCAGTATAGACGTGTGTGTGAGAGTGGGTAATGCGGATCAGTATAGTCGTGTGTGAGGGTGGGTAACGCGGATCAGTATAGACGTGTGTGAGGGTGGGTAACGCAGATCACTATAGCCGTGTGTGTGAGGGTGGGTAACGCGGATCAGTATAGCCATGTGTGAGGGTGGGTAACACAGATCAGTATAGACGTGTGTGAGGGTGGGTAACGCGGATCAGTATAGACGTGTGTGTGAGGGTGGGTAACGCGGATCAGTATAGACGTGTGTGTGAGAGTGGGTAATGCGGATCAGTATAGTCGTGTGTGAGGGTGGGTAACGCGGATCAGTATAGACGTGTGTGAGGGTGGGTAACGCAGATCACTATAGCCGTGTGTGTGAGAGTGGGTAATGCGGATCAGTATAGCCATGTGTGAGGGTGGGTAACACTGATCAGTATAGCCGTGTGTGAGGGTGGGTAACGCAGATCAGTATAGCCGTGTGTGAGGGTGGGTAACACAGATCAGTATAGACGTGTGTGAGGGTGGGTAACACCGATCAGTATAGACGTGTGTGAGGGTGGGTAACACCGATCAGTATAGCCGTGTGTGAGGGTGGGTAACGTGGATCAGTATAGCCATGTGTGTGAGGGTGGGTAACGCGGATCAGTATAGCCATGTGTGTGAGGGTGTGTAACGCAGATCAGTATAGCCATGTGTGAGGGTGGGTAACGCGGATCAGTATAGCCATGTGTGAGAGTTGGTATCACAGATCAGTATAGCCGTGTGTGAGGGTGGGTAACGCGGATCAGTATAGCCATGTGTGCGGGTGGGTAACGCAGATCAGTATAGCCGTGTGTGAGTGTGGGTAACGTGGATCAGTATAGCCGTGTGTGTGAGTGGGTAACACAGATCAGTATAGACGTGTGTGAGGGTGGGTAACGCGGAACAGTATAGCCATGTGTGAGGGTGGGTAACGCGGATCAGTATAGCCATGTGTGAGGGTGGGTAACGCAGATCAGTATAGACGTGTGTGCGGGTGGGTAACGCAGATCAGTATAGCCGTGTGTGTGAGTGGGTAACGCGGATCAGTATAGACGTGTGTGAGGGTGGGTAACGCAGATCACTATAGCCGTGTGTGTGAGGGTGGGTAACGCGGATCAGTATAGCCATGTGTGAGGGTGGGTAACACCGATCAGTATAGCCGTGTGTGAGGGTGGGTAACGCAGATCAGTATAGCCGTGTGTGAGGGTGGGTAACACAGATCAGTATAGACGTGTGTGAGGGTGGGTAACACCGATCAGTATAGCCGTGTGTGAGGGTGGGTAACGTGGATCAGTATAGCCATGTGTGTGAGGGTGGGTAACGCGGATCAGTATAGCCATGTGTGTGAGGGTGTGTAACGCAGATCAGTATAGCCATGTGTGAGGGTGGGTAACGCGGATCAGTATAGCCATGTGTGAGAGTTGGTATCACAGATCAGTATAGCCGTGTGTGAGGGTGGGTAACGCGGATCAGTATAGCCATGTGTGCGGGTGGGTAACGCAGATCAGTATAGCCGTGTGTGAGTGTGGGTAACGTGGATCAGTATAGCCGTGTGTGTGAGTGGGTAACACAGATCAGTATAGACGTGTGTGAGGGTGGGTAACGCGGAACAGTATAGCCGTGTGTGAGGGTGGGTAACGCGGATCAGTATAGCCATGTGTGAGGGTGGGTAACGCAGATCAGTATAGACGTGTGTGCGGGTGGGTAACGCAGATCAGTATAGCCGTGTGTGTGAGTGGGTAACGCGGATCAGTATAGACGTGTGTGAGGGTGGGTAACACAGATCAGTATAGACGTGTGTGAGGGTGGGTAACGCGGATCAGTATAGCCGTGTGTGAGGGTGGGTAACGCAGATCAGTATAGCTATGTGTGTGAGGGTGGGTAACACAGATCAGTATAGCCGTGTGTGAGAGTGGGTAACGCGGATCAGTATAGCCATGTGTGAGAGTGGGTAACGCGGATCAGTATAGACGTGTGTGAGGGTGGGTAACGCGGATCAGTATAGACGTGTGTGTGAGTGGGTAACACAGATCAGTATAGCCGTGTGTGTGAGTGGGTAACACAGATCAGTATAGCCGTGTGTGTGAGGGTGGGTAACACAGATCAGTATAGACGTGTGTGAGAGTGGGTAACACAGATCAGTATAGCCGTGTGTGTGAGGGTGGGTAACACAGATCAGTATAGACGTGTGTGAGTGGGTAACACAGATCAGTATAGCCGTGTGTGTGAGTGGGTAACACAGATCAGTATAGCCGTGTGTGTGAGGGTGGGTAACACAGATCAGTATAGACGTGTGTGAGGGTGGGTAACACAGATCAGTATAGACGTGTGTGAGAGTGGGTAACGCGGATCAGTATAGACGTGTGTGAGAGTGGGTAACGCGGATCAGTATAGACGTGTGTGAGGGTGGGTAACGCAGATAAGTATAGCCGTGTGTGAGGGTGGGTAACGCGGATCAGTATAGCCGTGTGTGAGGGTGGGTAACGCGGATCAGTATAGCCGTGTGTGAGGGTGGGTAACGCGGATCAGTATAAACGTGTGTGAGGGTGGGTAACGCGGATCAGTATAGCTGTGTGAGAGTGGGTAACGCGGATCAGTATAGCCGTGTGTGAGGGTGAGTAACGCGGATCAGTATAGCCGTGTGTGAGGGTTGGTAACGCGGATCAGTACAGGCGGTCCTCGGTTATCCGACGCAATGCGTTACTCAAAATGGCGTCGGATAGTGAAGCGTCGTAAAGCGAAACCCGTTTTCCCATAGGAACACTGTTTAAATTAAACGTTCCGTTCCTGAAGGCGTTTTTAATGCTAAAATACACAGAAAATGTTACTCAAGCAATAAGATATGCTGCACACACATAGATTATGATGTAAACATTATATTTATTGATTCCAGAACTGTAAAATAAAACTATAAAAATAAAACTATGCTGTATTCTGTACAGAAATGTACATGAGCAAAAAAAAAACACATCAATTATTGGAGGAAGATGATGAGGGGGGGGGGATCTTCAATAGACAACTGACTTTTTGGAGGTGGTGTAGGTGCAGTTGAAGGTTTCGGCCTCTTGAAGAACCTCTTCATTGAAGTCTGGTCAGATCCTTTCCTTTTCTGCGTGTAGATCTCTCTATAGCAGCTGATTTGGTTAGACACCCCACGACTGACTGTTGAACTCCGTTCAATGTTAGGGTCATTGTCCTCAAATATGGCCAGTGCACTATCAATGTGCTTGAATGCCGCAGCCAACATTTTGCTTGACAAAGATTTACGTGGCTGTGGTTGTGCCACATCAGCAGATTGGTGGGCCTCCTCTTCAGCAATTTTTTGCTCTTCTAATTGCATGAGGTCTTCATTGCTCAACTCGTTAGAATGTGAGGCGAGCAACTCCTCAATATCCTCGGTTTCCACCTCCAAGTTGAGATCTCTGGCCATTTGCACAACAGTTTCTGTAACTTCTGCAACAGTCTCTGTAAGGCCTTGGACATCAGACACAAAATCCGGGCACAAATTACACCAAACTCCATTTAGATTGGATTGTTTCACCTCATTCCATGCCTCTCTGATGTTTCTCACTACATGAAGAATGTTGTAACCCTTCCAAAATTCTTTTACGGTTGGACCACCTTCCACATCGGTTGCTCTGATGGCCTGGGCAAATGTTCGCCTAAGATAGTAGGCCTTGAAGGAAGCGATAACCCCCTGGTCCATCGGCTGTATCAGTGAGGTGGTGTTGGGGGGCATGAACACCACCATGACGTTTGGATGATGGTCATCCAGGTACACGGGATGGCCAGGAGCATTGTCCAGGAGCAGCAATGCTTTGAAATCGAGGTTCTGGTTCATGCAATATAATTGCACAGCCGGAACAAATTGATGCTGGAACCAGTCCTCAAAAAGGCTCCCTGTTACCCATGCCTTACGGTTGGACTTCCAAATCACTGGAAGTGTGCTCTTTGCATAACCCTTGAATGCCCTAGGGTTTTCTGCATGATAAACAAGCAAAGGTTTTAGCTTGAAATCACCTGCAGCATTTGATCCAAGCAGAAGAGTCAGCCTGTCCTTTGCAACTTTAAACCCGGGCATAGATTTTTCCTCTCTTGCAATGTAGCTTCTACTGGGCATTTTCTTCCAGTAGAGCCCAGTCTCATCAACATTGAACACTTGACGTGCGCAATAGCCACCGTCCTCTATAATTTTGGCCAATGTAACAGGGAAGGTTTTAGCTGCCTCCTCATCAGCACTAGCAGCTTCACCGGTCACTTTAATGTTATGCAAGTTTGCCCTCTCTTTAAACCGCATAAACCAGCCCTTACTTGCAGTGAACGTTTCCTCAGTGGCCCCTTCTCCATGCTGGTGCTTAATGTCCTCATACAGACTCAAAGCCTTGGCCTGAATTAAGGCTAAACTAATTGGCACAAGACGCTGGGATTGATCTTCCAGCCATATGATGAGGAGTATTTCCACCTCAGCAATATGACCAGCACGTTGCCTTATTGTCGTACCTTGCATAGGTGCTGAGCCCTTGATCTGTTCCAAGATTCTTGCCTTGTCTTTGATTATAGTCACAATAGTTGTGCGAGGTATATCCAAGGCACGTCCAATTTCTGTGTTCGTCTCTCCTTTCTCAGAGCGCTTTATGATGTTTTGCTTGGTCTCCAAAGTTATAGATTTTCTATTCCTTTTTGGAGTAACAGCACTTTGCTTTTTGCTTTGATCAGCCATGGTTTAGGGCCTAAAATACACCACCAAACCTTCACACAGACTGTTCAGAATGATCTCCCTAGCCTGCAGCCGTCTGGTTGTTCATTTGTAGCAATTTTTTAAAGCGTCGTAAGAGCGTCGGATAAGCCGTTCGGGCGTCGTAAAACGGGCCATAGGGATGCATTGACAAGCGTCGGATAAGCCGTTCGTCGTAAAACGAGGACCGCCTGTATAGCCATGTGTGTGAGGGTGGGTAACGCGGATCAGTATAGCCGTGTGTGAGAGTGGGTAACGCGGATCAGTATAGCCGTGTGTGAGGGTGGGTAACGCGGATCAGTATAGCCGTGTGTGAGGGTGGGTAACAAAGATCAGTATAGCCATGTGTGAGGGTGGGTAACACGGATCAGTATAGCCGTGTGTGAGGGTGGGTAACGCGGATCAGTATAGCCGTGTGTGAGGGTGGGTAACGCGGATCAGTATAGCCGTGTGTGAGGGTGGGTAACACAGATCAGTATAGCCGTGTGTGAGGGTGGGTAACACAGATCAGTATAGACGTGTGTGAGGGTGGGTAACGCGGATCAGTATAGCCGTGTGTGAGGGTGGGTAACGCGGATCAGTATAGCTGTGTGTGAGGGTGGGTAACACAGATCAGTATAGCCGTGTGTGAGGGTGGGTAACACAGATCAGTATAGCCGTGTGTGAGGGTGGGTAACGCGGATCAGTATAGCCGTGTGTGAGGGTGGGAAACGCGGATCAGTATAGCTGTGTGAGAGTGGGTAACGCGGATCAGTATAGCCGTGTGTGAGGGTGGGTAACGCGGATCAGTATAGCTGTGTGAGAGTAACATAACACAGGGGCTCGGTAATGATTGATGCCTTGTTGCTGGAATGCAAACCCCGTTTAGTAGACACGAGATTATTCCGTAACTGCGCACGTGTGCGCTGTTCCTCCACGCACTGCAATCATCACTGGCATCAAAGGAGTTAATAAAACCGCCATCTTATCTTTAGCCGTAGTTACCGCTGTGGATGCGGGCGCTTAAATTACAACCTGGAGTTGGCAGAAATAAACCAAATAAAAAACCTGGATTTAGCATTTTCAGTTTTGGGGTCTGTGAGGGGTTGTGGGTTTTCGGGAGATAATTGGGGGGGGCCGCTCTTCCCTGCAACGTGAGCACGCTGTGTGAATGAGCAGCGCGTTATTTGGGTTAGCAGTTGGTATATAGGAGATTTATAGGGGCTCGTAGTGGTAACGGTAATTGGGCAGTAATTCACAGCGGAGAAGGCCTTTCTTAGAATAGAACATTGTAATTAAAAGTAATTTGCAGTTGATACCCTGCAATGCTTTCTACGCGTGGTCCAGGAGTATATTCCAAGAGCAAAGCGAGGCGGCTACAGACCCCCTATTTTTCTTACCGCAGGGGTGGCCAAAACCAGTCCTCAAGGGCCGTCAACAGGTCAGGATTTAAAAATGTCCCTGCTTCAGCACAGGTGGCTCACGTCAGAATGACAGCACTATCTGTGCTGAAGCAGAGAGATCCTGAAAACCAGACCTGTTGGTGGCCCTTGCGGGCTGGAGTTGACCCCTCCTGATAGTGTAGTACTGTATGTCACTGCAGAGTATTGTTTTGTATGAGGAATAATAGCAGTGGCTGATGGATGGTTGGTTGTATTTACAAACACAGATGATCACTTTTTATTTCTAAACCTGTATCCCACTTAATTGTTCATTTATAACAGAACGACTCCCATTCTATTCTAGCTGAAATGGTTGTTTTTAAAACACAGCTTTGCCTCTATATATGGGGGTTTATATAAATATTTCTTCAGACCTACTGTAGGTTTAGTCATCAAAATGTGCGCAGGCTTTTCCCCGCGGGGTAATGAGATGCCAGCTTCCCACCGAGCAGCGAAACCAGAGGGTACTGGGTAATTTATTGAATGAGATGCCAATCGCGCCAAAGTCCTCTCTCTTTTATACAGTCGCAGTAATGAATGTAACGGTGTCTGCACTACCAGAAAGGGCGCAATAAGTGGCTTGTTCCCTTATCAGACCTTTTTACCGGGACTGCATAGTTTACGGTAGACGTCTTTTGTATCCCACAAGGTTCCTTTTCGGTTTTTATTGGACCTAGAAAATAAGGTGTCGGCGCGGCTGCTAATTTGGCTTTGTACCTTGTCAGTGGGTTTTGGAATTCTTTATTTAATAAGTAACGGTGTACAATACGTAGGTACGGTATTCGGGATCATTATAGAGCACAGTTTCTCAACGCCAGTCCTCAAGCCCCCCCAAAAGGTCAGGTTTTCAGGATATCCCAGCTTCAGCACAGGTGGCTCAACCAGTGGCTCAGTGTGCTGAAGCAGGGATATCCTGAAAACCTGACCCGTTGGTAGGTCTTGAGGACTGGAGTTGAGCCCCCTGTTATAGAGAATAGTGGAGTGTAAGGCTGTGTTTATCCCGAAAAACACGCGTGGCGCTGCGCCACAACAAAGCGCTCATACCGATGGGGGCGGTCGCGGCGCACGCCGTACTGCAAAGTGGACGGCAGAGGAAGAGACTCCGATATTAGTTTTTCACTGGCGACGGCCGTGTCACGTGAGCGGTTCAGCCAATGAGGGCGAACCACTAGTGGCCACGCCTCTGCCACGCTTCCTCTGCTCTGTCTCCCCGGTATAATCAGGATGCCGCTCGGCGGCAGCGCTGGGTGACATCACAGAATAGCGCTGCCGCCTTGCAGGACTTGGTATAATCTCAGCCTAGGCCGAGCTCACGGTGGCGGCGTCGCTACGTGCGCGCGCTTGCGTCCGCGCACACTTCCGGGACTCTTACCTGATTCCCTATGGTAGTTCCTCAACTGCCCGCGGCGCTGTGCGCGTCGACGCTGCTACATTTTGCCGCCACAACTCAAATTGAGATTTCAGGCTGCAATCGCGTGACGTCAGCGTCACGTGAGCTGGTTCAGCCAATGAGGGCGAACCAGCTCCGTGATGCGTTCGCGACGCCCCACCCTGATCGCCTCCCCAATCGCCTCCCCAATCTCCTGCAGCTAGCGCTCGCGTCTCTGGGGCTACAGGAGTGCCCGCGCCGCCACCATGAGCTCGGCCTAAGACACATACGCGGTGCGGGAAAGATATAGATATATATATATATATATATATATATATATATATACATACATACATACATACATACATACATACATACATACATACATACATACATACATACATACACACACACACCGCGTTTAGGCCACGTCGGCTCTGAAAGAGTTACATTTTCCGACTTTACTGACTCTTATCAAACGCTATTAACTTAAATCCATTTACTTTTACACTGCTGCTGATAACTGTTTATGATCATTGCTATCTTATCTGGGTGTAATTGTTGCAGCCAGCTCCCTTACTGAAGGGACAGCTCGTTAGAGGTGTAAGGCGTGTGATAGAGCGCGCGCGCGCGGCACTTAGAATTGGCTGTGTCCAGGCCTGACGCTCTATACTTCGGCAGCGCGCACGCTCGGCAGTGAGCGTTAAGCCGGCAGATCGGGGGAAAGACCTGGAAAGAATCTTTTGGCGCTGCTGCCATTGCACGTCACGCTCTTTAGCCAATCACAGGGAGGCTGCAATACAGATTGAGAAACACTAGCCGAATTGCGCATAGGTGCGTTCCTATGTCTCCATTAAAATTACAACTATTTGAATAATTTAAAGTTTTAAAAACCACAATACACTTTTTTAATGTTTTTTTTATACACAAACACGCCACCGCTTACAACTATATAAACTAAACGCGCGCGCCACGTGCATGCGCAATGCCGTGCGCGCCCACACGCTCACCAGCGTCAACTATAAAACATGCCTAATACAGCAGCAGCCTGCTCCTGTACTGAGGTACAGTCAGTTAGAGGTGTAATACAGCAGCAGCCTGCTCCTGTACTGAGGTACAGTCAGTTAGAGGTGTAATACAGCAGCAGCCTGCTCCTGTACTGAGGTACAGTCAGAGGTGTAATACAACAGCAGCCTGCTCCTGTACTGAGGTACAGTCAGTTAGAGGTGTAATACAGCAGCAGCCTGCTCCTGTACTGAGGTACAGTCAGTTAGAGGTGTAATACAGCAGCAGTCTGCTCATGTACTGAGGTACAGTCAGTCAGAGGTGTAATACAGCAGAAGCCTGCTCCTGTACTGAGGTACAGTCAGAGGTGTAATACAGCAGCAGCCTGCTCCTGTACTGAGGTACAGTCAGAGGTGTAATACAGCAGCAGCCTGCTCCTGTACTGAGGTACAGTCAGAGGTGTAATACAGCAGCAGCCTGCTCCTGTACTGAGGTACAGTTAGAGGTGTAATACAGCAGCAGCCTGCTCCTGTACTGAGGTACAGTCGGTCAGAGGTGTAATACAGCAGCAGTCTGCTCCGGTACTGAGGTACAGTCAGAGGTGTAATACAGCAGCAGCCTGCTCCTGTACTGAGGTACAGTCAGAGGTGTAATACAGCAGCAGCCTGCTCCTGTACTGAGGTACAGTCATTTAGAGGTGTAATACAGCAGCAGCCTGCTCCTGTACTGAGGTACAGTCAGTTAGAGGTGTAATACAGCAGCAGCCTGCTCCTGTACTGAGGTACAGTCAGAGGTGTAATACAGCAGCAGCCTGCTCCTGTACTGAGGTACAGTCAGTTAGAGGTGTAATACAGCAGCAGCCTGCTCCTGTACTGAGGTACAGTCAGAGGTGTAATACAGCAGCAGCCTGCTCCTGTACTGAGGTACAGTCAGTCAGAGGTGTAATACAGCAGCAGCCTGCTCCTGTACTGAGGTACAGTCAGAGGTGTAATACAGCAGCAGCCTGCTCCTGTACTGAGGTACAGTCAGTCAGAGGTGTAATACAGCAGCAGCCTGCTCCTGTACTGAGGTACAGTCAGAGGTGTAATACAGCAGCAGCCTGCTCCTGTACTGAGGTACAGTCATTTAGAGGTGTAATACAGCAGCAGCCTGCTCCTGTACTGAGGTACAGTCAGAGGTGTAATACAGCAGCAGCCTGCTCCTGTACTAAGGTACAGTCAGTTAGAGGTGTAATACAGCAGCAGCCTGCTCCTGTACTGAGGTACAGTCAGAGGTGTAATACAGCAGCAGCCTGCTCCTGTACTGAGGTACAGTCAGAGGTGTAATACAGCAGCAACCTGCTCCTGTACTGAGGTACAGTCAGAGGTGTAATACAGCAGCAGCCTGCTCCTGTACTGAGGTACAGTCAGAGGTGTAATACAGCAGCAGCCTGCTCCTGTACTGAGGTACAGTTAGAGGTGTAATACAGCAGCAGCCTGCTCCTGTACTGAGGTACAGTCAGTTAATACATCAGCAGCCTGCTCCTGTACTGAGGTACAGTCAGTCAGAGGTGTAATACAGCAGCAGCCTGCTCCTGTACTGAGGTAGAGTCAGAGGTGTAATACAGCAGCAGCCTGCTCCTGTACTGAGGTACAGTCAGTCAGAGGTGTAATACAGCAGCAGCCTGCTCCTGTACTGAGGTACAGTCAGTTAGAGGTGTAATACAGCAGCAGCCTGCTCCTGTACTGAGGTACAGTCAGTTAGAGGTGTAATACATCAGCAGCCTGCTCCTGTACTGAGGTACAGTCAGTTAGAGGTGTAATACATCAGCAGCCTGCTCCTGTACTGAGGTACAGTCAGTTAGAGGTGTAATACAGCAGCAGCCTGCTCCTGTACTGAGGTACAGTCAGAGGTGTAATACAGCAGCAGCCTGCTCCTGTACTGAGGTACAGTCAGTTAGAGGTGTAATACAGCAGCAGCCTGCTCCTGTACTGAGGTACAGTCAGAGGTGTAATACAGCAGCAGCCTGCTCCTGTACTGAGGTACAGTCAGAGGTGTAATACAGCAGCAGCCTGCTCCTGTACTGAGGTACAGTCAGAGGTGTAATACAGCAGCAGCCTGCTCCTGTACTGAGGTACAGTCAGAGGTGTAATACAGCAGCAGTCTGCTCCTGTACTGAGGTACAGTTAGAGGTGTAATACAGCAGCAGCCTGCTCCTGTACTGAGGTACAGTCAGAGGTGTAATACAGCAGCAGCCTGCTCCTGTACTGAGGTACAGTCAGAGGTGTAATACAGCAGCAGCCTGCTCCTGTACTGAGGTACAGTCAGTCAGAGGTGTAATACAGCAGCAGCCTGCTCCTGTACTGAGGTACAGTCAGAGGTGTAATACAGCAGCAGCCTGCTCCTGTACTGAGGTACAGTCAGTCAGAGGTGTAATACAGCAGCAGCCTGCTCCTGTACTGAGGTACAGTCAGTCAGAGGTGTAATACATCAGCAGCCTGCTCCTGTACTGAGGTACAGTCAGTTAGAGGTGTAATACATCAGCAGCCTGCTCCTGTACTGAGGTACAGTCAGTTAGAGGTGTAATACAGCAGCAGCCTGCTCCTGTACTGAGGTACAGTCAGAGGTGTAATACAGCAGCAGCAGCCTGCTCCTGTACTGAGGTACAGTCAGAGGTGTAATACAGCAGCAGCAGCCTGCTCCTGTACTGAGGTACAGTCAGAGGTGTAATACAGCAGCAGCAGCCTGCTCCTGTACTGAGGTACAGTCAGAGGTGTAATACATCAGCAGCCTGCTCCTGTACTGAGGCACAGTCAGTCAGAGGTGTAATACAGCAGCAGCCTGCTCCTGTACTGAGGTACAGTCAGTTAGAGGTGTAATACAGCAGCAGCCTGCTCCGGTACTGAGGTACAGTCAGAGGTGTAATACAGCAGAAGCCTGCTCCTGTACTGAGGTACAGTCAGAGGTGTAATACAGCAGCAGCCTGCTTCTGTACTGAGGTACAGTCAGAGGTGTAATACAGCAGAAGCCTGCTCCTGTACTGAGGTACAGTCAGAGGTGTAATACAGCAGCAGCCTGCTCCTGTACTGAGGTACAGTCAGAGGTGTAATACAGCAGCAGCCTGCTCCTGTACTGAGGTACAGTCAGTTAGAGGTGTAATACAGCAGCAGCCTGCTCCTGTACTGAGGTACAGTCAGAGGTGTAATACAGCAGCAGCCTGCTCCTGTACTGAGGTACAGTTAGAGGTGTAATACAGCAGCAGCCTGCTCCTGTACTGAGGTACAGTCAGAGGTGTAATACAGCAGCAGCCTGCTCCTGTACTGAGGTACAGTCAGTCAGAGGTGTAATACAGCAGCAGCCTGCTCCTGTACTGAGGTACAGTCAGAGGTGTAATACAGCAGCAGCCTGCTCCTGTACTGAGGTACAGTCAGAGGTGTAATACAGCAGCAGCCTGCTCCTGTACTGAGGTACAGTCAGTCAGAGGTGTAATACAGCAGCAGCCTGCTCCGGTACTGAGGTACAGTCAGAGGTGTAATACAGCAGCAGCCTGCTCCTGTACTGAGGTACAGTCAGTCAGAGGTGTAATACAGCAGCAGCCTGCTCCTGTACTGAGGTACAGTCAGAGGTGTAATACAGCAGCAGCCTGCTCCTGTACTGAGGTACAGTCAGAGGTGTAATACAGCAGCAGTCTGCTCCTGTACTGAGGTACAGTCAGTCAGAGGTGTAATACAGCAGCAGCCTGCTCCTGTACTGAGGTACAGTCAGTCAGAGGTGTAATACAGCAGCAGCAGCCTGCTCCTGTACTGAGGTACAGTCAGTCAGAGGTGTAATACAGCAGCAGCCTGCTCCTGTACTGAGGTACAGTCAGTCAGAGGTGTAATACAGCAGCAGCCTGCCCTATCTGCCATTTTCCCGCCGCCCCCTTTAAAATCCTTTCCTTTAAGAGACTTGCACTTTCCAAAGCGTTTTTTTTTTATTCTTAATATCCCATGCTTTATGCAGGAGACATAAGTCTGAGTGTGACCACAGGATATCCCCGCTTCAGCACAGGTGGCTGAATCAGTCTGTGTATGACCACACGTCTCAGCATTTTATTTTCCGTAAAGAAAATGAACATAAAAAAAAAAAATATATATATACACTGATCTCTTTTCCCAGCGGTGTTACAATGGATACTCTTACATCACTAACATTCAGGGACCATTTAACACCTTAAGTCATAAACTGCATACAGCACAGGGGGGAGGGATAGGCTTCAGTCACAGATACATTCCAGGATGCGCTGTTTTTAAGTTAAACCTTTCTTGCTTTATTCATTGTAACATCGCCGGAAGAAGAGATCAGTGTATCGCGAACGCTCGCACAAATAAAAGCATTTAGTTAGCCACAGGACGGTATCATCTATTCGTTTTTGATTATTAAGCTCGGCTAACACGGTACAGATACATATCTATCAGATACATCTATATCTATCAGATATATCTATATCTATCAGATACATATCTATCCTACCTATCCTATCCTGTCTATCCAGTCTACCCTATCTCCCTTCCTCCTAGGTGCGATTTAGAGGGTCTCCAGCTGACCCGTGGGATTTCAGCACTGGCAGACTCCGGCCGGTTACGGGATCGCTTCTCGCCCTTCCTAATGCTGTTTTTCTTTTAAAAATCTGATGTTTCGAAGCGTTGGAATTATTAAGTGGATGGGATTGGGGGGGGGGGGGGGTCAGGATATCCCCGCTTCAGCACAGGTGGCTCAATCAGTGGCTCAGTCTTTGATTGTGCCACCTGTGCTGAAGCTGGGATATCCTTTAAAACCTGGCCTGTTGGTGGCCCTTGAGGACTGGAGTTACCTGTAATAATCTGTAGACGGACAGATAGCAATGTCCACATCAATCGCGATTCGGAGCTGACGTCTTGTCACTTAAAGCAGCCATAGCTGGGGACCATACGCACAGGTGAGGGGGGGCATTGCTGCTTTTATGGGGGCTCTATAGAAATTGGACGCTGACCTCAGCCATCCAACATCAGCGGCCTTATACAATCCGTAAAGGGAGGGGGGAGATCCTTGTGGGAGGGGGGATCCTTGTGGGAGGGGGGGATCCTTGTGTCAGAGTGGGAGGGCGGGATCCTTGTGTCAGAGTGGGAGGAGAGGGATCCTTGTGTCAGAGTGGGAGGGGAGGAGGGGGATCCTTGTGTCAGAGTGGGAGGGGGGATCCTTGTGTCAGAGTGGGAGGGGAGAGGGATCCTTGTGTCAGAGTGGGAGGGGAGAAGGGATCCTTGTGTCAGTGGGAGGAGGGGGATCCTTGTGTCAGAGTGGGAGGAGAGGGATCCTTGTGTCAGAGTGGGAGGGGAGAAGGGATCCTTGTGTCAGTGGGAGGAGGGGGATCCTTGTGTCAGAGTGGGAGGGGAGAGGGATCCTTGTGTCAGTGGGAGGAGGGGGATCCTTGTGTCAGTGGGAGGGGGGGAGGGGAGGATCCTTGTGTCAGAGTGGGAGGGGGGATCCTTGTGTCAGAGTGGGAGGGGGGAGAGGGGAGGATCTTTGTGTCGGGGAGGGTGGGGGATTGGCAAACAGGACCAGAGCAGGAGATACAGGAAGGCTCATTAGTGACTGATGAGAGATTTCTGTAGAAAGCAGACCGCGGCCGCAGCTCCCATCTGTCCTGCATCTCAGGAAGGATATTCTGTACCTTAGTTCCTGTTTACCCCCACACTGCTGTAACCCTATGTAAATGAGTGCCGAGTAAAACAACCGTTTAACCCATTTTGTCCCAGGTTAGAATGGGGGGGGGGAGGGGGTTGTATTTTTGAGAGATCACTAAGCAAAATGTGTCTGTTGAATCTGTATTGGATATATTTTGGTGTGGCTGTGTATGGGGGAGATTTGTTCCATGTTACGCTGATAGGCATATTATTAATAATAATAATAATATTAAGAATAATAATAATATAAATAATAGCATGCTCTTATGATTACAGTCTCATCAGCAACATTTCTGCCCCTTCTATGTAGCAAAAATACTGCTAAAAAAACTTATTTAAATGGTACAAAAAGAAAGCAGGACAGGTGCGGTAACCCTTACTTAATAGCGGCAGCAGCTGTTATGAAATTGTTAACACACTGTTTTCAATATATTTGCCGGACATAATATCGTACAGCATAAAACACAAAAAGGGGGGGGGACACCGCGTACAGCATAAAACACAAAAAGGGGGGGACACACCGCGTACAGCATAAAACACAAAGTGAAATAATACAGGGGGGGGGGGGGAAATGTGGTCACCATGGGCAGCTCAGTAGGAACAGACCTCCAAAAATCCGGGAGGGGTACCCCACCTTTAGGCACTTGGGCCAGGCAATCATCTTCTTAGGGGACGACACACTGCGTACAGTGAGTGGGGGGACGACACACCGCGTACAGTGAGTGGGGGGACACACACCACGTACAGTGAGCGTGGGGGACACACACTGCGTACAGTGAGTGGGGGGACGACACACCGCGTACAGTGAGTGGGGGGACACACACCACGTACAGTGAGCGTGGGGGACACACACCGCGTGCACTGAGCGGGGACACACCGCGTGCAGTGAGCGGGGACACACCGCGTGGAGTGAGCGGGAACACACCGCGTGCAGTGAGCGGGGGTGGGACACACCGCGTGCAGTGAGCGGGGGTGCAGTGAGCGGGGGTGGGACACACCGCGTGCAGTGAGCGGGGACACACCGCGTGGAGTGAGCGGGGACACACCGCGTGCAGTGAGCGGGGGTGGGACACACCGCGTGCAGTGAGCGGGGGTGCAGTGAGCGGGGGTGGGACACACCGCGTGCAGTGAGCGGGGGTGCAGTGAGCGGGGGTGGGACACACCGCGTGCAGTGAGCGGGGACACACCGCGTGGAGTGAGCGGGGACACACCGCGTGCAGTGAGCGGGGGTGGGACACACCGCGTGCAGTGAGCGGGGGTGCAGTGAGCGGGGGTGGGACACACCGCGTGCAGTGAGCGGAGGTGCAGTGAGTGGGGGTGGGACACCACGTGCAGTGAGCGGGGACACACACCGCGTGCTGTGAGCGGGGTTGCAGTGAGCGGGGGTGGGACGCACCCCGCGCAGTGAGCGGGGGTGGGACGCACCGCGTGCAGTGAACGGGGGTGCAGTGAGCGGGGGTGGGACGCACCGCGTGCAGTGAGCGGGGGTGCAGTGAGCGGGGGTGGGACACAACGTGTGCAGTGAGCGGGGGTGGGACACACCGCGTGCAGTGAGCGGGGGTGGGACACACCGCGTGCAGTGAGCGGGGACACACACACACACCGTGTGCAGTGAGCGGGGACACACACCGCGTGCAGTGAGCGGGGGTGGGACACACCCCGTGCAGTGAGCGGGGGTGCAGTGAGCGGGGGTGGGACACACGGCGTGCAGTGAGCGGGGGTGCAGTGAGCGGGGGTGGGACACACCGCGTGCAGTGAGCGGGGGTGGGACACACCGCGTGCAGTGAGTGGGGGTGGGACACACCGCGTGCAGTGAGCGGGGGTGGGACACACCGCGTGCAGTGAGCAGGGGTGCAGTGAGCGGGGGTGGGACACACCGCGTGCAGTGAGCGGGGGTGCAGTGAGCGGGGGTGGGACACACCGCGTGCAGTGAGCGGGGGTGCAGCGAGCGGGGGTGGGACAAACCGCGTGCAGTGAGCGGGGGTGCAGTGAGCGTGGGTGGGACACACCGCGTGCAGTGAGCGGGGGTGCAGTGAGCGGGGGTGCAGTGAGCGGGGGTGCAGTGAGCGGGGGTGGGACACACCGCGTGCAGTGAGCGGGGGTGCAGTGAGCGGGGGTGGGACACACCGCGTGCAGTGAGCGGGGGTGCAGTGAGCGGGGGTGGGACACACCGCGTGCAGTGAGCGGGGGCGCAGTGAGAGGGGTTGGGACACCGCGTGCAGTGAGCGGGGGTGCAGTGAGCGGGGGTGGGACACCGCGTGCAGTGAGCGGGGGTGCAGTGAGCGGGGGTGCAGTGAGCGGGGGTGCAGTGAGCGGGGGTGCAGTGAGCGGGGGTGCAGTGAGCGGGGGTGCAGTGAGCGGGGGTGCAGTGAGCGGGGGTGGGACACACCGCGTGCAGTGAGCGGGGGTGCAGTGAGCGGGGGTGCAGTGAGCGGGGGTGGGACACCGCGTGCAGTGAGCGGGGGTGCAGTGAGCGGGGGTGGGACACACTGCGTGCAGTGAGCGGGGGAGCAGTGAGCGGGGGTGCAGTGAGCGGGGGTGGGACACCGCGTGCAGTGAGCGGGGGTGCAGTGAGCGGGGGTGGGACACACTGCGTGCAGTGAGCGGGGGAGCAGTGAGCGGGGGTGGGACACACCGCGTGCAGTGAGCGGGGGTGCAGTGAGCGGGGGTGCAGTGAGCGGGGGTGGGACACACCGCGTGCAGTGAGCGGGGGTGCAGTGAGCGGGGGTGCAGTGAGCGGGGGTGCAGTGAGCGGGGGTGGGACACACCGCGTGCAGTGAGCGGGGGTGCATTGAGCGGGGGTGCAGTGAGCGGGGGTGCAGTGAGCGGGGGTGGGACACACCGCGTGCAGTGAGCGGGGGTGCAGTGAGCGGGGGTGGGACACACCGCGTGCAGTGAGCGGGGGTGCATTGAGCGGGGGTGCAGTGAGCGGGGGTGGGACACACCGCGTGCAGTGAGCGGGGGTGCAGTGAGCGGGGGTGCAGTGAGCGGGGGTGGGACACACCGCGTGCAGTGAGCGGGGGTGCAGTGAGCGGGGGTGCAGTGAGCGGGGGTGCAGTGAGCGGGGGTGCAGTGAGCGGGGGTGGGACACACCGCGTGCAGTGAGCGGGGGTGCAGTGAGCGGGGGTGGGACACACCGCGTGCAGTGAGCGGGGGTGCAGTGAGCGGGGGTGCAGTGAGCGGGGGTGCAGTGAGCGGGGGTGCAGTGAGCGGGGGTGCAGTGAGCGGGGGTGGGACACACCGCGTGCAGTGAGCGGGGGTGCAGTGAGCGGGGGTGCAGTGAGCGGGGGTGGGACACCGCGTGCAGTGAGCGGGGGTGCAGTGAGCGGGGGTGGGACACACTGCGTGCAGTGAGCGGGGGAGCAGTGAGCGGGGGTGCAGTGAGCGGGGGTGGGACACCGCGTGCAGTGAGCGGGGGTGCAGTGAGCGGGGGTGGGACACACTGCGTGCAGTGAGCGGGGGAGCAGTGAGCGGGGGTGGGACACACCGCGTGCAGTGAGCGGGGGTGCAGTGAGCGGGGGTGCAGTGAGCGGGGGTGGGACACACCGCGTGCAGTGAGCGGGGGTGCAGTGAGCGGGGGTGCAGTGAGCGGGGGTGCAGTGAGCGGGGGTGGGACACACCGCGTGCAGTGAGCGGGGGTGCATTGAGCGGGGGTGCAGTGAGCGGGGGTGCAGTGAGCGGGGGTGGGACACACCGCGTGCAGTGAGCGGGGGTGCAGTGAGCGGGGGTGCAGTGAGCGGGGGTGGGACACACCGCGTGCAGTGAGCGGGGGTGCATTGAGCGGGGGTGCAGTGAGCGGGGGTGGGACACACCGCGTGCAGTGAGCGGGGGTGCAGTGAGCGGGGGTGCAGTGAGCGGGGGTGGGACACACCGCGTGCAGTGAGCGGGGGTGCA
The DNA here is from genome assembly GCF_040206685.1 of Ascaphus truei. Classification (NCBI taxonomy): domain Eukaryota; kingdom Metazoa; phylum Chordata; class Amphibia; order Anura; family Ascaphidae; genus Ascaphus; species Ascaphus truei. The sequence continues at coordinate 8,062,442 of NC_134495.1, read as the reverse complement.
GTGAGCGGGGGTGCAGTGAGCGGGGGTGCAGTGAGCGGGGGTGCAGTGAGCGGGGGTGGGACACACCGCGTGCAGTGAGCGGGGGTGCAGTGAGCGGGGGTGGGACACACCGCGTGCAGTGAGCGGGGGTGCAGTGAGCGGGGGTGCAGTGAGCGGGGGTGCAGTGAGCGGGGGTGCAGTGAGCGGGGGTGCAGTGAGCGGGGGTGGGACACACCGCGTGCAGTGAGCGGGGGTGCAGTGAGCGGGGGTGGGACACACCGCGTGCAGTGAGCGGGGGTGCAGTGAGCGGGGGTGCAGTGAGCGGGGGTGGGACACCGCGTGCAGTGAGCGGGGGTGCAGTGAGCGGGGGTGCAGTGAGCGGGGGTGGGACACCGCGTGCAGTGAGCGGGGGTGCAGTGAGCGGGGGTGCAGTGAGCGGGGGTGCAGTGAGCGGGGGTGGGACACCGCGTGCAGTGAGCGGGGGTGCAGTGAGCGGGGGTGGGACACCGCGTGCAGTGAGCGGGGGTGCAGTGAGCGGGGGTGGGACACACCGCGTGCAGTGAGCGGGGGTGGGACACCACGTGCAGTGAGCGGGGGTGCAGTGAGCGGGGGTGCAGTGAGCGGGGGTGGGACACACCGCGTGCAGTGAGCGGGGGTGGGACACCACGTGCAGTGAGCGGGGGTGCAGTGAGCGGGGGTGCAGTGAGCGGGGGTGGGACACACCGCGTGCAGTGAGCGGGGGTGGGACACCACGTGCAGTGAGCGGGGGTGCAGTGAGCGGGGGTGCAGTGAGCGGGGGTGGGACACACCGCGTGCAGTGAGCGGGGGTGGGACACCACGTGCAGTGAGCGGGGGTGCAGTGAGCGGGGGTGCAGTGAGCGGGGGTGGGACACCGCGTGCAGTGAGCGGGGGTGCAGTGAGCGGGGGTGCAGTGAGCGGGGGTGGGACACCGCGTGCAGTGAGCGGGGGTGCAGTGAGCGGGGGTGCAGTGAGCGGGGGTGCAGTGAGCGGGGGTGGGACACACCGCGTGCAGTGAGCGGGGGTGGGACACCGCGTGCAGTGAGCGGGGGTGCAGTGAGCGGGGGTGGGACACCGCGTGCAGTGAGCGGGGGTGGGACACCGCGTGCAGTGAGCGGGGGTGGGACACCGCGTGCAGTGAGCAGTCTGCTTCCATTTATGACGCTGTCCAGGATCTGTTCGGGAAATATTCTGCAACATCTTTGCAAACATCATGCTCCCGTCTCTGCCTCCCGAACCCAGTGTGATGCTAAGGCTGAGTTCAGGGTGCCAGAGACAGGAGTTGGAGGGCGGGCGTTCGCGTGTGCGAGCGTCTGCTGGGCGATGTGTGCACATCCTCCCCCAGCAAACCTTTTCAAGCTTTCAGGAGGCGGGGAGGAGGCGGGGCGACAGGCAGCAGCTTGGGGATCGGTGTTGCTGTGTTGAAATCATTTTCAAGAATGATTTCATTGGCTGCCGAGGTCCCAGTGACGCTGCTGCAGCTTCAAAAAACAACTTGGGTTGTTAATCGAAACTGTAGCCAGCGTCAACTCCGTACTTCAGCGACAGGGCAGCTGCTACCCTGACAACCGCTATTCAGTTGAAACAATTTGTATCTAACGTCCGCCTGCACGTAAGCACGCCCCCCCCTCCGAAGCCGGCACCCTGAACGAGGCCTAAGTCTGGGGTTAGATCTGCCGCTCCCTCTTTCGCCAGCCAGGGACCCCATATTAAGGACGCAGTGATCCACACTATGAGACAGACCCAACGTTTAATAGCTGCTAACTCCGGACATGTCTGGGGTTTTCTCCAGCTCGCACCGGTGCAGCATCGGGTCCCTAGAAGTATAGGTAAAATTCAGTGTTTGGGCATCTTAGGGTTCTGTAAATAAAGCATTTGCACGCACAAAGTATTTAGGAATAATATACAAAGGTGGAGAATCTGCACTGAACCACAACCCCCTGGTCACTGCAGTGAGTGAGTCCCCTTCCTGCTGCTTTGTAATACATTGCAGGTCCCCGTAGCAGGAACAAGGGTTACAGCAGGGGGAAAAGCCCATTTGTGCCCTTCTCTTGCCTTTTCATCCTCTGCTGCTCCCCTGCTTGTACCTCTAATGAAGCGATCAGTTTGGGAGGCTGAAGGCCAAGCACGGACCCATAACCTTGCTAAATTGGGTCACTAATGAAGAGTGACAGTCGGGTTTGGCGAGTCCCAGCATGGAGATGGAAGCCGTGTGTTTTTAATCCGTTCCCTTGTCCCGTGGACATTATCGCCCCGCGTCACAGCCAAGGCAGCGTTGGAAATTCTCGCCGGCACGTTGGAAGACGTCTCCTAGGGACCGTGAAATAAGAGCACGTCTTTGAGGCTGGCGCCAAAAAAAAAAGTCGCCTCCTTTTGAACTCTTCCAAGTGTCGGCATCAGAGTCCCACGGCACGTCGTGACCACGTGACGTCACCGGATCTGGAAACGGAAGAGGGGGCACCGTCCTCTTTCCTGCGCGACGGGTCTCGCTTCATGAAAAGTGAGCTATGAAAGTCCATGACGTCAGTGACGACATCCTGGGGTACTCGCAGGGTTAATGTGTAGTTCTGCATAGGACCAAAGAGAACTGGTTCCAGAGGTCTGTGTAGCGCAGGGGCGGCCAACTCCAGTCCTCAAGGGCCACCAACAGGTCAGGTTTTCAGGATATCCCTGCATCAGCACAGGTGGCTCAACTGAATCACTGATTGTGCCACATGTGCTGAAGCAGGGATTGATTAGCCACATGTGCTGAAACAGGGACTGATTAGCCACCTGTGCTGAAGCAAGGATATCCTGAAAACCTGACCTGTTGGTGGCCCTTGTTTCTTTGCGATTGATGTGGTAACAGACACACAGGAGTGTTTTGAAATCGGTTTTGAAAGTGGAAAGCGGTTTCCTTGTTTTCCTTTACAAAAGGAGACTGAATGTAATATGATTTGTCTCTGCGCCGATAAAGTCATTGGGCCAATACAGACCTCTCTTCTCCCAATCCTATCCAAAGTCATGGAAAAAAGTGTCCCCTCCCAACTAAGCGATTACTACACCAAGACAAATTTCCCTAGCCAATTCCAATCTGGCTTCTGTCCCAAACACTCCACCGTAACTACCCTGCTAAAAGTCTGCAATGAGATCCAGTGTGGAATGGAACGGGGACAACTCACTGGTGCAGTATTCCTAGATTTTGCAAAGGCTTTTGACACAGTTGATCATGCTATCCTGCTTGACAAGCTCCAGAGCTCTGGAATAGGGAAACATGCTTTAAACTGGTTTCTGTCCTACCTATCAGGAAGCTACCAACATGTGTCCATCTCAGGCTCTAACTCCAACCCCCTGGATATCACCTGTGGTGTCCCGCAAGGCTCTGTTCTGGGGCCCCTACTCTTCTCAGTGTTCATCAATGATCTTCCCACAGCTTGTAAGGGAGCCTCAATACACATGTATGCTGATGACACAATCTTATATACACACAGCCCTATTATCTCCGACCTTGAACACATACTTCAATCTGATTTTTTGAGACTTGCAAATTTGATTTCCCAAAACAAATTGTTTCTAAACACTGACAAGACTGTAACAATGGTATTTTGGGACCAAGGCTAAATTTCCAAAGCTTCCAATTAAGGAGCTACAGATCAGAACCAACTCTAATACTATCCTAGCCCCTGTTACTAGTTTCAGATATTTGGGCATATGGTTTGACTCCCATTTAACATTAAGGATGCACATTGATACCCTGACATCCAAAACCTATGCCAAACTAGGTGTATTTTACAGGAACAAATCCTCCTTAAGTCTGCTGGTCAGAAAGCGTATCGCACAGGAGACGCCAATGCCAATTATCGACTATGGGGACATAGTATACGGCTCGGCACCCCAAACCCACCTTAGCAAACTTGATACCCTCTACAACTCAATATGCCGTTTTGTCCTCCAATGCAACTACAACACACATCACTGCGAAATGCTCAAAGAACTAGATTGGTCATCACTTGAGTCTAGGCACAAAGTTCACCTTTCCTGTCTTGCCTTCAAATACCTTCTGGGCAAGCTACCCATCTATCTGAACAAGCTCCTCACCCCTACCACACGCAGCACTTATCACCTGAGATCCGACTCCAAAAGACTGTTCATGGTCCCAAGGCTCAACAAAGTATCCGGCCGCTCCTCCTTCTCTTACCGTGCACCCCAAAACTGGAACAGTCTACGAGAAACTCTCACATCCACCACCAGTCTAAGTTCTTTCAAAACTAAAGCTGTCTCACATTTTAATCTGGTCTGTAACTGTTACATACGCCTAGAATATATATTATCTCTTGCTGTGCATGCAAGGTATATAATGTTTAACCCTTTTCACTCGTATCTATGTATTTGTAACCATGTATTTGTCATTATAACTCTATGCCCAGGACATACTTGAAAACGAGCAGTAACTCTCAATGTATTACTTCCTGGTAACACATGTTATGAATAAATAAGTATCTATCCCAATGTCTTGTATAGCACACACAGAGCGGGCCCTGCCACTACGCCCTTTTGATCAGACTAGGGGTTTAATACAGAGACGACCCTTCGCTTTCAAGGTGTGCTGTGGAGGTCACCCACAAATATCCACTGCCCCAGCGCCAGGCTTTGTTCAGCCTCACTAGGGTTAAACCTCGCCAGAGGCGGATGCTGTATTTTTAACTTGAAATCTCAGCAGGGTAGGTAGGGTAATGGCAGGCTTTCTAGTCCCACATGTGCCCTTCAGTTCGAGAACAGACACAAAAGTAATGTCTCAAATAGTGGTGCCTGACTATATATAGATGCTGTCTAGTGCTGCAAAGGGAGTTTGTGGGGACAGGGCGTCTATCTAGTCTGAGTTATGAAGTCATCACTCTCTTTAGGTCAGTGGTGGCCAACTCAAGGGCCACCAACAGGTCAGGTTTTCAGGATATCGACTGAGCCACTGATTGAGCCACCTGTGCTGAAGCAGGGACTGATTGAGCCACCTGTGGTGCAGAAAGCATTGCCGTGTTTGTAGAGGCGAGGGGGCCACGGGTGAGAGCCAATCTGGGTCTTTAATAATTCATTCCGTGCACTCGTGGCCATTCTCGTGTCCCCGTAGTATTCTTGCCAAGAAAGCACGTGTCTGATATGAGCAGGTTGCCTTTTCTTTTAAACACCGACACACACAAACCCCCCCAAGTTTGCCTCCGTTGGATAAAGCAGCCAGATGACTCCCAGCCTTGTAGTCCGCACTCGGCTAAAGCGGCCGCAGTGAAATGAGAGTGTGGCCCGCTGCTGGGCAGATGTTCATTAAATAACGGGTCGAGACAAGCGAAACCTTGAATGCTGTTGCCGGGCAGAAATGAGCCGCATCAAATCGAGCCAACGTTTTGCCAGCCATTCCTTAGTGCAGGGGGCGGCCAACTCCAGTCCTCACGGGCCACCAACAGGTCAGGTTTTCAGGATATCCCTGCTTCAGCACAGGTGGCTCAGTCAGTGGCTGCACCACCTGTGCTGAAGCTGGGGATATCCCGAAAACCTGACCTGCCGGTGGCCCATGAAGACTGGCGTTGTCCACCCCTGCATTGGTGTTTAGTTTAACCCCTTGTTTGTATGGGATCATGCATTGCAATGCACTCTGGCAGAGAATGGGTTAAAGCATCTTTTTACGTACAGGGGAAGAAACATCTAGGGCCTCCTGCACTAAGCGCCGAAAAAATGCTTTCGGCAAGTGTTGCCGATAGGCATGATTTTGGCGATTTGCCCTCGCAGTATTCAATAAGGTCCGAATCCATGCCAATCCCTGCCGAATCACTGCGAAAGCAAAACGCCGATGAGCCGGTGATAAAAGAGCCTGGCTCCCGATAACCTGGCGATAGGCCATTTCTGCCGATATGTGTTTGCAGCAGAGAGAGACCCGCCGCTCTCTCTGCGCGAACATCGGCAAAATAAAAACATATCAAAACAACTTTTATTGATAGTGTACATGTGCAGGGGGTCTCCGGAGCTGAACCGCATTGGTTTCAGGTCCGGGGACCCCCTGCTTCCCGAGATACAGGCCCCTTAATGAGGTGCCGGTATCCCTCTGCATTTAAATGTCCCGATCACGTGACTGCGGAATGTAAACAAAGCAGAGGGATACCGGCACCCCATAAAGGGGCCTGTATCTCGGGAAGCAGGGGGTCCCCGGACCTAAAACCAAAGCGGTTCAGCTCCGGAGACCCCCGGCATCAATCACAGACAGGAAAAAGGCCTGATTTTTTCTAAGTGTCGCCCTTGCCGATGCTTCTCCCCACCAAGCTGCCTACTTTGAGTTGGCGGGACGAATTGCCGAAAAAATGGCTTTTCGAGAGTGCCGATCAGCACCGATAAGCACCGAAAACATGATCGGGGCTACTAGAATACAGCCGATTTAAAAAAGTGGCGAAAGGTGCCGAAAAGTGGCTTTATAATTTTTTATCAGGAAGAAAAAATGCAGATTTTGGCCACTTATCGGCACTTACTGAATTGCAAAGGCTTCTTTTGGCGATAAAACGCTTTTCGGCGCTTAGTGCATAGAGCCCCTAGTCTCTTCAAAACAAAGACTGCATTCTTGTCATTATACTGCGCATTTGTGTACACAATAACCCTCCCCCTCCCAGTCTCCTACATATCCCCCCCAGTAAATAGATCATAAACCAGATCCCATGTACTGTATTGAGCTTTGTTTGGTGGGAGGGGTAGAAAGTGACCACCTGGTAATACTGTGACCAGGAAAGTCTTACCCAGGTGTCCTGTATGCTTCAGTATACTCCTTCAGTGTGGGCGTGTGCTGGACGTATTGTTACTGTATATGTGTTTTGTCCCAACATTGTGCAGTTCTAAAGAACAATGCCCTATATTAATGTATTTATTTTGGACGTGAGAGTGTGTGTGTGAGAGTGTGTGTGTGAGAGTGTGTGTGTGAGTGTGTGCGCGAGAGTGTGTGCGCGAGAGTGTGTGCGCGAGAGTGTGTGCGCGAGAGTGTGTGCGCGAGAGTGTGCGCGCGAGTGTGTGCGCGCGAGAGTGTGTGCGCGCGAGAGTGTGTGCGCGTGAGTGTGTGTGTGTATAGTTTTGCATACAGCAGTCCCTTTCAGCTCCACTAGACAGCGACGTTTTGATAAGGCTAACGTGTTATATTTCATATTTTCTTTCAAACAGGATGATGTCCGGGTCAGATCGGAGGCAGCACTAACGCCCGATTCCTTCGTGTGTCCACTGCGTCAAAACCCAGGAATCCATCAGGTAAACCACACGCCTCCCCTATCGCTCAGTAACGCAGTTAACGCGCCATTACGGGGCGCGGAAGCGCTCAGACCAGTGATGGGTTTTTGCTCCCTCCCGTCCTGGTACCTTTCTTATCTTGTCTTTGTAGTGGGACATGTACTTTATACATATATAAGGAAATGAAAAATAAAGTTTCAGCTGGTGCTCCTTCTATATGTATGTCTGTTATCCCTATCCCCTTTGCACCAGCTGAAACTTTATTTCTCATTAAACTATGTATTATTATGGTGAGCGGTATTTCACTAGTTATACAAATAGGACATGTACTTTAACCAGATTACATCTGTTTCATGAGCTATTTCCAGATATCCCTTTGCTTGCCGAGTCTGTTATTTGTCATCCGCGCTCCGTTTATTTTCGGAAAATGTGCACAATAATTGTATTTAATCCAATTTTCTCCATCGCAATCTATTTTGGACTGGAAGGTCACTGTGAACGATGCTGATGTGAAACTGTTCCACTGCTTCGTTATTTTGACTTTCTGTGTATTTCGTTCCGGCGGGCGCACAGGCGGGCGAGCGAACGGGCGGGCGGGCGAGCGAACGGGCACACACAGCATGAGTTGAAGTTGGTGGGGTTGATTCCCTTAAAGCAGAATAGCTTTTACTTGGTGTGTCTGCTGGATTTTTTTGGGGGATCTTACGTATGAATTGTTTTTCGGGGCGAGGAGTTTGACCCACCCATCACGTCACTATTTCCCCCAATCCTGTAATACTGTGACCAGGAAAGTCTTACCCAGGTGTCCTGTATGCTTCAGTATACTCCTTCAGTGTGGGCGTGTGCTGGACGTATTGTTACTGTATATGTGTTTTGTCCCAACATTGTGCAGTTCTAAAGAACAATGCCCTATATTAATGTATTTATTTTGGACGTGAGAGTGTGTGTGTGAGAGTGTGTGTGTGAGAGTGTGTGTGTGAGTGTGTGTGTGAGTGTGTGCGCGAGAGTGTGTGCGCGAGAGTGTGTGTTATTTAACCCCGCGTTGTTCATAAACGGTGGTATTTATTGATTAGACTGTAAGCTCTTCGGGGCAGGGACGCCGTTTCCTAATGTCCCGTGTGTTGCTGCTGCAATGCGCTGTGTACATAGACGGCGCTATATAAATAAAGACATGCTTACATGTATGGCAATGGTGGTCAACGCCAGTCCTCAAGGGCCCCCAACAGGTCAGGTTTTCAGGCTACCCCTGCTTCAGCACAGGTGGCTCAATCTGTGGCTTAGTCTTCAACTGAGCTACCTGTGCTGAAGCAGGGATAACCTGAAAACCTGGCCTGTTGGCGGCCCTTGAGGACAGGAGTTGGCCAGCCCTGGTGAAGGATGTAGCAGTTGGATAGCGTTCTGCGTATGATGGGCAGGCAGTGCGCCAAGGTAACGGATCTCAGGCAGACAGCCCACCTGTCTTATCACAACTCCGGGACGATACCATGATGGAAATGTGATGTAATGCTTCAATGCAGACGCTCGGTAAAAGCACTAGCAGCACTATATACACTGTAACCAGCGCATTAACACGGGGAAAACATGTTCAACTGCTGTTTTACGTCCAAGAATCTCTTGTATATCTTACTGTGTGCATAGGAAAGAAATGACAATTTATAAATGGGATATATTACATACCGGTATATCATTTCTTTAAATACACTAACTCTATTATAACCTGCTTTTTGAGATCCCTCTTAAAATGTTTTTTTATGGATTTCAACCAATATAGCAACATTTGGAGTACCTTTACAGGCATACCCCGGTTTAAGGACACTCACTTTAAGTACACTCGCGAGTAAGGACATATAGCCCAATAGGCAAACGGCAGCTCGCACATGCGCCTGTCAGCACGTCCTGAACAGCAATACCGGCTCCCTACCTGTACCGAAGCTGTGCACAAGCGGGGAGACTATAGAGCCTGTTACAAATGCGTTATTTACATCAGTTCTGCACGTATATGACGATTGCAGTACAGTACATGCATCGATAAGTGGGAAAAAGGTAGTGTTTCACTTTAAGTTCATTTTTGCTTTACATAAATTCTCTAGTCCCATTGCGTACGTTAATGCGGGGTATGCCTGTATTTAACTATCCCACTAATATATGCACACACTGTATTATGAAGTGGGTATATATCTATATATCTATATCACATTCTCCCTTATGCATGGCTCACGGTGCTGTATACGTTGCTGATAATGCAAAGCACAGAGTAACCGTTATGTGCAGTGGAAAAGCTGGAGAAGCCTATAAAAGCTTAAAATCCTAATTATACCGTGAAAATGGGATTGTACGGAGGAGTGTGCTAACGAGTTTGCGCTAATTGCCTGCTGAATAATTTACATGTACATTTGTACCCGTGCTGTAAATGATCTATAAAGCCGTGGCTTTCTCTGTACGTTATATTGATGTGTAGGAGCAGGGCAAGCAGACCGATTGTGGACATAGGTGGCAATATTGCTAGATCAGAGGCCCGTCCGTAATACAGCAGGTAGTGCTGCTTCTTTGCCAGTCAGTGTTTAGCAGACAGCGGATCTTATCAGGATTGGACATTATTACAATAAAGTGAGTACTTTCTTATTGGTTATAGCAATTGTCTATCAGTTTGTCTGTGTGCTGGGTTATATGTATTGTCTGTGTGCTGGGTTCTATGTATTGTCTGTGTGCTGGGTTCTATGTATTGTCTGTGTGCTGGGTTCTATGTATTGTCTGTGTGCTGGGTTATATGTATTGTCTGTGTGCTGGGTTCTATGTATTGTCTGTGTGCTGGGTTCTATGTATTGTCTGTGTGCTGGGTTCTATGCATTGTCTGTGTGCTGGGTTCTATGTATTGTCTGTGTGCTGGGTTCTATGTATTGTCTGTGTTCTGGGTTCTATGTATTGTCTGTTCTGGGTTCTATGTATTGTCTGTGTGCTGGGTTCTATGTATTGTCTGTGTTCTGGGTTCTATGCATTGTCTGTGTGCTGGGTTCTATGTATTGTCTGTGTGCTGGGTTCTATGTATTGTCTGTGTGCTGGGTTCTATGTATTGTATGTGTTCTGGGTTCTATATATTGTCTGTGTGCTGGGTTCTATGTATTGTCTGTGTGCTGGGTTCTATGTATTGTCTGTGTGCTGGGTTCTATGTATTGTCTGTGTGCTGGGTTCTATGTATTGTCTGTGTGCTGGGTTCTAGGTATTGTCTGTGTGCTGGGTTCTAGGTATTGTCTGTGTTCTGGGTTCTATGTATTGTCTATGTGCTGGGTTCTATGTATTGTCTGTGTGCTGGGTTCTATGTATTGTCTGTGTGCTGGGTTCTATGTATTGTCTGTGTGCTGGGTTCTATGTATTGTCTGTGTGCTGGGTTCTATGTATTGTCTGTGTGCTGGGTTCTATGTATTGTCTGTGTGCTGGGTTCTATTTATTGTCTGTGTGCTGGGTTCTATGTATTGTCTGTGTGCTGGGTTCTATGCATTCTGTGTGCTGGGTTCTATTTATTGTCTGTGTGCTGGGTTCTATGCTTTCTGTGTGGTGACTCTGTGTGATGGTGACTCTGTGTGATGGTGACTGTGTGGTGGTGACTGTGTGGTGGTGTCTGTGTGGTGGTGTCTCTGTGTGGTGGTGTCTCTGTGTGGTGGTGTCTCTGTGTATTGGTGTCTCTGTGTGGTGTCGTCTCTGTGTGGTGTCTCTGTGTGATGGTGTCTCTGTGTATTGGTGTCTCTGTGTGGTGTCGTCTCTGTGTGGTGTCTCTGTGTGATGGTGACTCTGTGTGGTGGTGTCTCTGTGTGGTGGTGTCTCTGTGTGGTGGTGTCTCTGTGTGGTGGTGTCTCTGTGTGGTGGTGTCTCTTTGTGGTGGTGTCTCTGTGTGGTGACTCTGTGTGGTGTCACAGGATATGTGTCCGTGTGGTGACTCTGTGTGGTGACTCTGTGTGGTGTCACAGGATATGTCTCCGTGTGGTGACTCCGTGTGGTGACTCTGTATGGTGTCACAGGATATGTCTCCGTGTGGTGACTCCGTGTGGTGACTCTGTGTGGTGTCACAGGATGTGTCTCCGTGTGATGTCTCGATGCGATCAGCGAGCGCTTGTACAGCCAGAGCCCCCTGTCCCCTTATCTTTATTGTGTCTTTGATAAGAACGAGGGGGTGGGGGGTGGGATAAAGGGAAGGAGAACACTTCCCCATTCAGAGACCCCCCTAAGACATTCATCTGCCTGACTATGTGGGATTGCTCATTTTAAGGCCAGAGCTCGTGCTGGACTGGAGAGAAGAGGGAGAAGAAGAGCGTGTCCTATTTATGTGAGAACCTAATGACTTGTACCTCACAAAACACTCATCCTGCAACATGTGGGAAGCTCCCTGTGAGCATCCTGGGAAATATGCTATTTAAATAATTTGCATATTCAGCTTCGTTCGTCTCCCAAGTATCTCAGACATGGCTTCTGTCGCAGCTATAATTCATTTAAGAGGGGGGCACGAGCTGGAAGATCTTTTGATCCGTTGAAATGGCGGAACTTACTGGAAACATGTTCTCGTTCCTGGCAACAGTTGTAGTGTGAAGAGCAAGTTGCCTTCTTGGTTTGTGGATTAGTTGTAGCCTGTAATGCATTGTAATGAACCAACATGAGACTTGGTAATTACAGTGAATGGCGATCTCGACCGTACCGACCTCGTGTCTTGTAATAGCTCAGGAGGAAGGAAGCGTATTTACCCCAGGGCGTTTATGTAGGGGGGAGTCTCCGAAACCAACTGGTGAGACCCATGCACCGCGCGTCCCTCTGCCAGCAAAGTGTGGTAACAGAGGGTGGACACAACGAGACCTTTCTAGTGAGCGGTCAGCCGTGGGATAAATATGTACTGTAATGTCCCCTCGTATTGCACAGCAATGGGACACCAATACAACATGGCTACAGGCATCATACATGACGTCATGCGATGACCAATGGAAAGCTCACAACGCTGAATTTCTATTGGTGACCCCACGGCCATATGTGCAGTCTTATCACAGATACCGGAGCTGGGATCATATTGGATGAACTCCAGGTGACTCCCACCCACCCTAGATCTCAGATCTAGAACCGTGAAAATTGATATCTGGGGGAATTGTTGTTTTCAATACATTTTTAAAGAAAACCGTTTAGGCCCATATTTACTGAGTGGTGCTAATCCATAAAACGCCTCCCGGCATCGGCAGGCACCTTATGGGCCTATTCATTTCAATGAGCCATCGGGTCTCTTCCATCCCTGCAAGGTATTTTATGGAATAGCACTGCTTAGTAAAAGTGGGCCTAAATGGTTTCTTTTAGAAGAATAAATAAAAAACCAGCTCTGCCCCCGGTGTAATGTCCTAATTCATACTGCTTTTAGTTTTCCCAAATGTGAACTGATGCTTTATCTCTCTTTCTGCTGCGATGGCCTTGTGGCTTGGCCACGTACAGCTCTGTTTCCACGTGATATCTTCCGGCCGCAGAAGGAATGGCCCTTCCTGCACAGCGACATCCGCAGCGGCGGTTCCGTCCTCTCCGAATGTTTACTGCGCACACTCGCTCTCACACTGCCGCTGTCACGGCCATGTCACTAGGGTCTCCGTGACAGGTGCACCCGGGATGGCGCTAATCTCCTAATACGGGGCTGAGCTGGAAGATACGGGTTCCTTCACTGAAGGTGTAGTGGACACGTTAAGACGCCCTCCAAGCAGAGGTGGTAGAGGTCAGTATACGAATCCCTCTCATTTTCTGCGTGTCCGTAGTCTCAGCCCCGGGCCTGAATTGTAATCTCTTTTTGTTTGTTAAATGGGCACAAGATGCACAGGGGAAACGGTAACCATGTCAGTTTGTACCTTTGGGTTTTGCTCGGAGGCGCCTCTGTGGGGAACGAGTACTTGATACTGCAGCCGGTATAGATGGAACCTGCTCCGACGCCTCCGCAGAGCCGGGGATGACAGCCCGGCCTGCGTCTGATTGAGAGACTCCGCTCTGCCGAGTGTTGGTACCTGATTAGGCACAAACTGTTGCCTAGTAAATGAGTGTATTGATCGCCGGGCGCCGCTGCCCGTGGATGCAGCTTCTCCACCAAGTTTGCTGCAAAGACTCCCCGTGTAATTACATCAGGGCCTCGGACGGCAAAAATTAACCATCCCAAATGTCATTCAATCAATTAATGCGCCCAATTTAATTACACTAATGTTCCAACCTTAATAGTAGCACAGTATCTAAGCGCACAGAAGTCTTTGAGTCGCTGCAGTGCTGCCTTTATCAGTCCGGTTTTGATGCTGGACTAATATATATATATATATATATATATATATATATATATATCACAGACTTGTATAACTTGCATAAACCGAATGCCAGACAAATGATGACAAACAGATTTTATTTATTTATTTATAAAATATTTTACCAGGAAGTAATACATTGAGGGTTACCTCTCGTTTTCAAGTATGTCCTGGGCACAGAGTAAAACAAATAATCCATGGTTACAAATACAGTTACATAAATGAACAAGGTATACATTATATACAAGACATTGCGTGCACAGTTACAGATAATATATGTTATGGGCGTATGAAACAGTTACAGACCAGATTAAAATGTGAGACAGCCTTAGTTTTGAAAGAACTTAAACTGGTGGTGGATGTGAGAGTCTCTGGTAGGTTGTTCCAGTTTTGGGGTGCACGGAAGGAGAAGGAGGAACGGCTGGATACTTTGTTGAGCCTTGGGACCATGAATAGTCTTTTGGAGTCTGATCTCAGATGATAGGTACTGCATGTGGTAGGGGTGAGGAGCTTGTTCAGGTAGCTGGGTAGCTTACCCATAAAGAATTTAAAGGCAAGACAGGAAAGGTGAACTTTGCGCCTAGACTCTAGTGATGACCAATCTAGTTCTTTTAGCATTTCGCAGGGATGTGTGCTGTAGTTGCATTGGAGAACAAAACGACAAATTGAATTGTAGAGGGTGTCAAGTTTGCTAAGGTGGGTTTGAGGTGCCGAGCCATATACTATGTCCCCATAGTCGATAATTGGCATTAGCATCTGCTGTGCGATACGCTTTCTGACCAGGAGACTTAGGGAGGATTTGTTCCTGTAAAGTACCCCTAGTTTGGCATAGGTCTTGGTTGTCAGGGTATCAATGTGCATCCCGAATGTTAAGTGGGAGTCAAACCATAAGCCCAGGTATTTAAAACTAGTGACAGGGGTTAGGGTGGTGTTAGCGTTGGTTCGAATCAGGAGCTCAGTCACTGGAAGCTTTACAAATTTAGTCTTGGTCCCAAATACCATTGTTACAGTCTTGTCAGTGTTAAGAAGGTAACGAGGATCCTGTTCCTAGGAGCTTACAATCTAAATTAGACCCGTTAAACTCAAAACAGCTGAGGGCCAATTCTTAAATCCGACAGACTCTGGCCGCGTCATCAGAGCGGCGGAAGGAAAAATAAAACACTCACTATATCCTACGCGTACACTTTTTTTTCTTGAGCTTTCCTTGTTAAAAATACGTATACATCACTGGTATTTCTCCCCCCATCCCCTCGATCTCTCTCCCCCCCGTCCCTTTATCTCTCTCTCTCCCCCCCCGTCCCTTTATCTCTCTCTCTCCCCCTCACCCCTTTCTCTCTCCCTCTCCCCCTCACCCCTTTCTCTCTCCCTCTCCCCTTCACCCCTTTCTCTCTCTCCCCCTCACCCCTTTCTCTCTCTCTCCCCATCTCTCTCTCCCCCTCAACCCTTTCTCTCTCTCCCCCTCACCCCTTTCTCTCTCTCCCCCTCACCCCTTTCTCTCTCTCCCCCTCACCCCTTTCTCTCTCTCCCCCTCACCCCTTTATCTCTCTCCCCCTCACCCCTTTCTCTCTCCCTCTCCCCTTCACCCCTTTCTCTCTCTCCCCATCTCTCTCTCCCCCTCACCCTTTTCTCTCTCTCTCCCCATCTCTCTCTCCCCCTCACCCCTTTCTCTCTCTCCCCCTCACCCCTTTCTCTCTCTCCCCCTCACCCCTTTCTCTCCCTCTCCCCCTCTCCCGCTCATCCATTTCTCTCTCTCTTCTCCTCGCCCCTTTCTCTCTCCCTCTCCCACTCAAACCTTTCTCTCTCCCCATATCGCTCTCTCTCCCCTCACCCCTTTCTCTCTCTCCCCTTTCTCTCTACCTCTCCCCCTCACCCCCTTCTTTCTACCTCTACCCTTCACCCATTTCTCTCTTTCCCCCCCTTTCTCTCTCTCTCCCATCTCTCCCATCTCTCTTTCTCCTCATCTCTCTCTACCTCTCTCCCATCACCCCTTTCTCTCTCCCCCTCCTCTCTCCCCCTCCTCTCTCCCGTTCTGGGACGGGGTGGTGATCGAGGAGGCGGACTCACCTGCTCACCAGCGTAGTGTCTCTGCTTGAGTGAAGAGGACTGTGCTCTCTCTCCCCCATCGCCCTCTCCCCCTTTCTCTCTCCCGCTCCCCCTTTCTCTCTTCCTCTCCCCCTCACACCTTTCTCTCTCCCCATATCTCTCTCTCTCTTTCTCTCTCATCACCACTTTCTCTCTCCCCATCACCCTTCTCTCTCTCTCCCCTTTACGCCTTTCTCTCTCTCCCCCTCACCCCTTTCTCTCCCCCTCACCCCTTTCTCTCCCCCTCACCCCTTTCTCTCCCCCTCCCACTTTACCTCTCCCCTCACCCCTTTACCTCTACCCCTCACCCCTTTACCTCTACCCCTCACCCCTTTACCTCTACCCCTCACCCCTTTCTCTCTTTCCCCCCTTTCTCTCTCCCTCTCCCCCTCACCCCTTTCTCTCTACCACTATCCCTCACCCCTTTCTCACTCTCTTTCCCCCCTTTCTCTCTCCCTCTCCCCCTCACCCCTTTCTCTCTACCATTACCCCTCACCCCTTTCTCTCTCTCTCTTTCCCCCCCTTTCTCTCTCCCCCTCACCCCTTTCTCTCTCCCATCTCTCTCTACCTCTCTCCCATCACCCCTTTCTCTCTTTCCCCCCTTTCTCTCTCCCTCTCACCTCTTTCTCTCTACCACTACCCCTCACCCCTTTCTCTCTCTCTTTCCCCCCTTTCTCTCTCCCTCTTACCCCTTTCTCTCTACCACTACCCCTCACCCCTTTCTCTCTCTCTTTCCCCCCCTTTCTCTCTCCCCCTCACCCCTTTCTCTCTCCCATCTCTCTCTACCTCTCTCCCATCACCCCTTTCTCTCTCCCCCTCCTCTCTCCCGTTCTGGGACGGGGTGGCGATCGGGGAGGCGGACTCACCTGCTCACCAGCGCAGTGTCTCTGCTTGAGTGAAGAGGGTTGCATGGCGCCGCCCGCTGGCCGCATGTTTACCTGCCTTGATCTAAAGGGAGTGAGGGGCAAAGTTGAAACAAAAGGAATATAAAATCATTATATAGATTTAACCCCTTGGCGGACAGAGCAGCCTGTAGTGCATTGCTCTGCAACCTATTGAAAGGCCTGTCTGGAAGCCGAAGGGTTAATACTGCCATTGTCTGGACCAGTCTCCCTGTGCAGAGCAGACACTAATGGGACAGCCTCAGTAGGAAGCACACATCCATTAGTTTAACTGTGATTGTTCATCATTATATCCCTATGGGAGGACGGACTAGCTGAGCAGATCTGGCGGATATAGACTTGTTTGTATCTGTCTTGGTGCAGACTTTGTGTGCGAATGTGAAACTGGGTGTGGATCTGTGTGTGTGTGTGTTACTTCTTGACATTTATCCTGCAATAAACACAGAGCCAGTGTGCGAACGGCCGGGCACTCCGTATGGTAACCTAACTCCTTCAGTCAATGCGGTGCGTTCTCTGGAGTAAAGGTGTTATGAATGCAGTTTCTATATTTATGGTGGCTCTAACACTTTGCAATATTCTTAGTTATTTTATGAAGATTAATGTTGGAAGCAGTGCGGGTGTGAAGTCAATAACGAAAGCGCTTGTAATATTAATATACAGTTGGTAAGGACGTTTGCAACTTGTATATGTATAGCTTTATTTAGATAGCGCCATCCATGTATATAGCCAGTGGTGCGAACCTGATACTGTACGAACATTTCACAAGTTTGCCGAACCGGTGCTTAATTCTCTTACCTTCATTCACCTGTCCGGGCGGCAGGCGGCGTCTGCCAGCATCTCCCTGCATCTATTTCCCTGCAAATCCTCTCAATATGGCCGCGATGCCTGGGGTCGGTGTTAGATGCCGCCCGCGGCCCAGGTAAGAACCGGTTGTTAAAATGTTTTAATCCCACCACTGTGTATAGAACTTCACAGCAGTAATACAGGTGGCATACATAATATAACACATCATGGGAATAAGCTCTTCAGACATAAAAGTAACATTAGGAAACTAAAGTCCCTGCCCCGAAGAGCTTACAATCTAAGTGGTAAGTAGGAAGAACGTACAGAGACAGTAGGGGGGCGTTCTGCTAAGTGCATCTGCAGGGGGCCACGGTCGGTGTATATGAGATATATAGTATCAGCCAGCGGAGATACTCATATGCTTTGTGACAGAGGTATGTTTTAGGCTAGAACTTAAAGGTGGAGAGAGAGGGGGTGCCAGTCGGATGTTGAGGGGAAGGGCATTCCAGAGGCCCGGGGTATTATTTGAACATTTACGGTGTATATGGTGGCGGTCCATATCCGTTTGAAATGGTCAGCGAGAAGCAAAGGTTTGAGAACCCCCTGACCTCGCCTTTACTTGTTACACAAGTCTCCGCCATTAGTTTGTTGTTCCGGCCCACAAATGGCACTGAACCTTTTAAAGATATTCTTAGCGGGGATTGTCTCGCCCACATTGATCTTGCACGCCCACGCAGCCTTTAATTCGCCCCGGAAAAGATCATTGTTGTGTGAATAATTCAGGAGGCGATTAGAACAAACAGAAACGATGATCATGCCGCTTGTCCAAATATTCCAAATACTTCTCTTGCTTGGAGGGCTGTCGGGGCCCCCCGGTCCAAAAACAGGGGATATTTGGGGGTTTGGATGCCAAGAGAAATCCTCTTTACTGGGAAGATTCTGACGGTAAATCCCGGCGTTCCATGAAACCGCGAATGAAATGATTACACTGACTCCTATCGCGTGTAGCTCCCTTGTTAGGGGTTACTAAAGGTTAAGGGCCTTAAAGGGTTAACCCTATGTGCTTAGAAAGTGGCACGCCCCTCTCCCATCACATGGTACAGGGTGGCTAGGCAGAAGCCTAGCCACGCCCACCTTCTAGAAGGTGCATAGCCTGTCACCTGGTCCAGTATAATCCAAACCACTCCCCCTGTAGACATGGTGACCAGTGATGTCACTAGTAGTTATAGTGGGGGTAAGAGGTTCTAGCTTCAGGTCCCTGGAGGAGTTACAGAAGAGGGATCTCGGTGTATATAGCGTGCCATGTTTAAGGATGTCTGGTCACCTTTATTACTTTATAGTTGGGGAACGTGCCCTCTCTTGGCATAGCCCATAGTAATGGTCCGAGGTTAGCCCCCTGCCCTGAAAGAGGAGGATGCACGGTACTCTGGGGGGGAAATCCTTTTACATAAAGTGTTTCGGAGCACCGCGGGATCGGCCCCATACTGCTCCGTTCTAACTGCGAGCCCCTTCTGATGCCTCGCGATAAGGGGGGTACAACGCAGGGTGACGGGATATGTATCCCTGGCGATGGAAGTATCTCTAACACGGGTCCTGGTGGGATGGAGGCAAATCCAAACGCATGGACAGAGGATACCAGACCCAGTGCTAAGGGTACCAAGTCCAGAACCTCACTAGGATAGTGGTGAAGGCTACCAGGGAAGAATACCTAACTCAACTGTATTATTTGCCGCTCATTATTGTCTAAAGAGAAGATGTCCGTATATGTGAAATCTAATCAAGGCAACGAATAAAGCTCCTTGTTTGTACCAATAAAGTTCCTGGCGCCCTTCATTACCGTATCTCAGCATACACGCCCAGCCAGCCCGATGCCAGCACCCTGAGAAGGTGAATAGAGACGCTGGGCGCCATTGTAAATAAGTACCCTCTTTTGTGAGCCGGGTAGAGTAGGATTACACGTGTATAACTCCATACAAGTGAGGGTGGATTCAGCCACACCTCGACTCCTACAGATGGAGATACAGATTTGCGGTTTCCCTGATGTCCGTGCTGTCCACGTTCTGATTCATTTAGAGGAGCAATTCTTTGGGTACCACATCATAGCGCCCCAGTGGGAAGCCGCCCCAATAAGCTAAGAAATAACCGCACCGACTTACCATTATGTGTGCACAATTCCCGGCATAATTAGCTGCGTCGGAAATATGTCCTAACTTCATGTTACCAGCAGAGACACAGCACTTAGTTTTGTTTATTGAATTTAATTTTTTTTATTTTTTTTTCACATAAAAGGCTCATCAATCATTTCTGAGTCACTCCGAAAAACCTTGCGTTGTTGTTCTTTTGTTTCGGTTAAACCGCACTGAGGAAGGAAGTGGCAAGTGAAATGTGTGTTCAGAGATACACCGCCTCCCACGTGCAGAATGGGGATAATGCGTTCACACTGACACTACAATCACTTGGCTATTGTTGATTGAGTTGAGTAACCCTTCTTCAGCAAGAAGAGCCCTCAACGGACGGCAGAAAGGGGAACGCACGGCAAAAAGGGGAACGCACGGCAGAAAGGGGAACGCACGGCAGAAAGGGGAACGCACGGCAGAAAGGGGTTACACGTTCTTTCTGTGCAGTGAGATTTGTATATAATGTTCACTTGACTGTAAAGGGATTTAACAATGAGATGAACATTGGCATACTAAATATCATAAAGATCAATGATGGCCAGTGTTTTTCAACGGGGGTTCCTAGGAACCATTGGGTTCTCCGGATATCCTCTAAAGGGTTTCCTGCGATTTTCAGATCATTTGAAAATTGTACCAAATACAGAAGAATTTACAATGCATCTGATCTCAGACGCGCTATTAGAGAGGGTTGGGGTTCCTTATAACACATCTGATCTTAGACGCGCTATTAGAGAGGGTTGGGGTTCCTTATAACACATCTGATCTCAGGCGCGCTGTTATAGAGGGTTGGGGTTCCTTATAACACATGTGATCTCAGACGCACTATTAGAGAGGGTCGGGGTTCCTTACAATGCATCTGATCTCAGACGCGCTATTAGAGAGGGTGTGGGGTCGTTACAATGCATCTGATCACTGACACACTATTAGAGAGGGTTGGGGTTCCTTACAATGCATCTGATCGCTGACACGCTATTAAAGAGGGTCGAGGTTCTCCCCTTTCAAACAAAAAAGGCAAATCTGTTACAATAGGAAATCTCCCACGAGGACTATGTATGCTTGTCTGTGCAGCAGTGATAGGGTTACATCTTTGGAAGCCAGCCTAGAGCTTGTTTTAAATATCGTCACACTGGAAATGTGTCATCGTTCCAAATTTCATGCAAAATGTTCTATATTTGGTACAGAAACATTTCATCTTTAATTCTGCGCTGTGGCTCTGCTGATGCGTTTCATGCTTTTAAAGTTGAAATGAATATCTCAGTGCCCATCTCCACACATCCAAAGCAGAGCCGGACATCACGGCGCCCTATGACCAAACTCCCAGCGTCAATCAATAGAATCTTTCCTGCTTTGTTGGGATGAAAGTAGAGAGGAGCCATAATTACTATTAATTACAGAGCTGTCCGTGGTTCCGGAAGCAGCATTAGGCCTCGTTCGTAGTGTCGGCGTCAGTGCGTGACCGCGTGACGTCACTCGTACGTTGCGCTTGCGATACCTGCACTGGGGCACCGGGAGGCGACAGGTTATATGTGTTGTTCTTTTGAAATAAATCAGTTCTGTAGTATAAGATGATACGTCGGCATTATTTTTCCCCCTCCTAATGCAATTTTTAATTATGTTTGTAATGTACAGATCATCCTCTTGTTGCTACGGCAACCATTTAGAATGTTATAGCCACTTTCTCTTTTGAAACAGTCTCTCACACGCACCTTTTTGAGCTCTGACCTTTGAGCAACAAAGTATCACAAACAGATCTGTTGCTGTGTTCCAAACAGCAGACTGTCTATTACTCTGAAAGCTGTAACAATAATGTGTTACAATTAGTAATATAATGTTACATTTCAGCTGCAGCATTTCACTGACTGCAGCACAAAGTTAGAAGGCGGCCATTTCGTTAGGCGCACAATCAGGATTGTTACAGATTTATAACAGGAGCTGCAAACGATTGCCAGCTTAGATAAGAATGTAGAATGATACATTGTTGCGTGCTTTACATGTACAAATAAACAAAAAAGGGGGAAAGTAGTATTGCTGCTTGAAGGCTAATGCTATGTTATCTTTAAATAATGTGATGTTAATCCTATCCCTACCACACATGATAAAAATGAATTAAATTCACTTTTTATACTATATAAAACCCTTAGTAGACCCAATTACCATCTAGTACTGGGCAATGGGGTAATATAATACAACGTAGCTGTAAGTTGAATGAAGTCTCGTCTTCTGTTGTAGGTCCCACGCTGTAATGAGGCATAGCTAATGCCATGTTTAGCTCTGACTTAATGTAACGTTATGCAACCTCGTTAATATTAATGGCGTTTAGTGGCTAATTAGCATATCATTTCCACTAACCGACGTTAATATGAACGCTTTGCTTGTAACGTTCACTTTAGTGGGTACACGTTACATGCCTTAACTGTGCTTAGTACATCCAGGCCTTCGTGATTAAAGCACACATCCTCCATTATTTACTTTACAGCACCCAGGGGCTAACCCGCACTGATTTCAGCCCACGGGTTCTGAGATACTTGCTGGGGAAGTTATCGGTATTACTTCCTTGATTTTAAAGGGGATTTAAATGGCTGACCAATAGAAAGCCTCATCCGATGATGTTGCAGCTTCCTATTGGCCTGAGACTTCTCATGCATTTTGTTTACCCTGAGGGAGCTTTAAACCCGGTAACTGCACCAGTTCGTATCTCAGGAACTTGGGGGATCCCATTAGCCAAAAATAGTGGCCTTTGGCTCATGGGGGGACCCCCCCCCGTAAAACAATAGGGGCTAAACGGGTGAGAGGGGCTGCTAATTTAAGTAGTTCAGCTCTAGCTGCCATACTGGTCCCAGAGAAGTGTAGATGTGTGGTGAGGATTGAGCACGCTGTGAATAGACCAATATGGGAAATCTTCCCAGATGAAATGACCACGTACGCAGCGTTGCAAACCTCACAGGTCTCTTCTTTATTATTAAAATGTAGGAAATGCTGGCAAACGGTCTAAACTGGGGTTTGCGACTTGCTCTTGTTATCTTACAACATCATTGGTGTGAATGAAATGAGACGAATGGTTAAATCTCCTTCCTAATATTCCCTTCTGTAAATAGAACCCGCCCCAACATTTGGGGCATTTAAAAATTATTTCAAATATTTAGACTTTTTTGTTATCAGCGTGAATCACCGAGATCCTTTAAAGTGTCTGTGGGTCTGTGTGTGTGTCTGTCTGTGTGTGTGTGTGTCTGTGTGTCTGTGTGTGTGTGTGTCTGTTTGTGTGTGTCTGTTTGTGTGTGTCTGTCTGTGTGTGTCTGTCTGTGTGTGTGTCTGTGTGTGTGTGTGTGTGTGTGTGTGTGTGTGTGTCTGTTTGTGTGTGTCTGTCTGTGTGTCTGTCTGTGTGTCGTGTCTGTGTGTGTGTGGCAGGTTTATAATATCTTGTGTTCGGTACATTGCGGCCCATCACATCACACAATGCGTACTGGTTCCACTCCTGAGTTCTGCAAATAGATAAGTTGGCATAACCCCTTCCCTGCCAGATCGCATGTATCACAGGTGCCACTGGCAGAGACGGGGTTAAAGCCGCAGGCAGAGGATTGCAGCTGTAAGCAGCAGCACTGATTTGATTATTTGTTTGCATATCTCCTCTTCCTTTTCCAGTGCTCTTGTTATTTGGGAAATCTGATGCTTGGTGCAGGATATATTACAGTTTCAAATATTAAGCATCTGGGGGGTTAACATGAAGCTCTCCCCAGAGCCACACGCAGTCGGACATTTCCAGTCCAAAGAGCAGGACATGCTCGGGGGGGCAAGATACAAAATTATAGGAGTTAAACATGTATAAAGAAAGATATACTACAATTAATAGCTGCGGTGTATTGTATTGTATTGTATGTCTTTATTTATATAGCGCCATTAATGTACATAGCGCTTCGCAGCAGTAATACACGTGGTAATCGAATAAATAACAGATAATATAAATAACAGTTCATGGGAATAAGTGCTTTAGACATAAACATAACATTAAGGAAGAGGAGTCCCTGCCCCGAGGAGCTTACAATCTAATTGATTGGTGGAAAAATAATGTCTGGGGAAGGGAGGATGGCGCTGCCGCCCAGAACTAATCCCCACCCAAATGACCCCGCGCTGTCCAAACATATGAAAATAGAAAAACATATTCAAATGCAAAGAATAAATATACAAAGCAAGTAGATCTGGGATCTTCAGCTAGGGCCCCTAAGGGCCCGATCAAAAACCGCATGGGGGCCGCAGGCCACACGCTTATTGTAATGTCATTTTAGATACATTTAAAGCAAGAGTTTCAAACTCAGTTATCAAGGGCCACCAGCAGGCCAGCTGTTATGGATATCCCTGCTTCAGCACAGGTGGCTCAATCGGTCCTTGCTTCAGCACAGGTGGCTCAATCACTGGCTCAGTCTTCGACTGATTGATCCACCTGTGCTGAAGCAGAGATATCCATAAAAGCTGGCCTGTTGGTTCCCCTTAAGGACTGAGTTTGCTACCCCTGATTTAAAGACTTCAGAGTGACTATATTTCAGGCTTGTGCCCGCATGTATGACATGTGCGCCATGTATCAATGCCGTGACCTTAACGTGTCACGTGAGTGTCAGTGCGACAACCTGCACTTAGCAGCCTGGGCAACTAGAATGAAATGAGCCAGAGCAGAGAGTCCAAAGGGCAACATCGGGGCCCCTCACAGGGGCCACCCCGTGAGGAGCCCTGAAATAGAACATATACAATGAAAACACAACCACATTTGTTGAGAAGAAAGCAACCCAGATCATCCCCCGGGCTGCATAACGCTTTCTGGGAGCCGCTCCCACACCTGAGGAGGAGGTCGCTCCCCGAAACGGTATGCACCCGGGGAGGAGGGGGGGGGGGGGGTCTGTTGGTTTCTGGGCTGTATTGTTTTGCCTTCAGGTTTGCAGCCATTTCTTAGACATTTTCCACCCTTACTACAAACGTAGAGGATTGCATTGGTGGTAAGCAAAGGCGTTAATAATAATAATAATAATAATAAAACGAAATTGCATGTAATTACCCAGAACCCCTGGCTGCAGTGGAAGCATTGTATGCTAAGGGATAATGGGGAAGGGCAGGGTTGCAGGTCAGTTTGAGCCGTGTGAATGTGCGCACACGCGGGGTTTTGTCACTTTTTTTTCCTTCTAACCTTAACTTTTGGAAAGTCTGAATATTTTTCGGAATAGATGGAAAGATTTCGAACTGCGTCTCTATCTGTAAAGTAGGGACCACTAGTCAGACTGAACCTCTGGTTGAGTCACCTGTGCTGAAGCTGGGACTGATTGAGCCCCCTGTGCTGAAGCAGGGATATCCTGAGTACCTGACCTGTTGGTGGCCCTTGAGTACTGGGGTTGCCGCCCCTTGGGTAGAATAATACAGTGACCCAGGCATCGTCGCACACTAAACCCTGCAATTTTTCATGGCATTCAGCAGTCCGTGTCTGGCACAAAAGTAGCATTCTCGTTCCTGGAAAGACGAGTTTTATTGAACAATTAGACAAAGCTCCCGCTATTTTTAGTGCACGTTCGTGCTGAAGAATGCCAGCAGTCTTTTTAGAAATGTAACATATACATTTTTATTTGACACCCAAGTTTAACACGGCACTGATCGGCGTTCTTGTTCCATGTTATTTTTTCACTCGCGTGCAGAAATGTATTCTCGCCCTTTTCCCAAGCTGGGTTCATTTCTGAAAGCTCACGCGTTGTTCATGAGATATAGTTAAGTGCCTGGGACGTTAAAATGAAGCTCTCTCCAGAGCCGAGGGCACTGTATAGGTTACCATGGCAACCGCAGAAGGTAGAGCTTAAGAAAATCATTATTTTAAACACTAGAATTGTATTTTTCAAAGAGCAGGACATGCTCAGGTGTATTAACAAGCTTATTGCAAAAAGGTATGTCTATCATTTGTAGCGTGCTCGACCCTCACAACCTTTTCAGTAATGTCAGAAACATAATAAGTGTGTGTGTGTGTGTGTGTGTATATAGTATGTGTGTATATAGTATGTGTGTATATAGTAAGTGTGTATATAGTAAGTGTGTGTGTATTTGTATACTGTATGTGTGTGTATAGTAAGTTTGCGTGTGTATTTGTATACAGTATGTGTGTATATAGTAAGTGTGTGTGTATTTGTATAAAGTATGTGTGTATAAAGTGTGTGTGTGTGTGTGTGTATTTGTATACTGTGTGTGTGTATTTGTATACAGTGTGTGTGTATAAGGGATGAGGAGATGATGGGGGGATGATGATGGGGAGATGAGGGGGATGATGATGATGATGATGGGGGTAGAGGAGACGATGGGGGATGAGAAGAGGATGATGGGGGATGAGCAGAGGGTGATGGGGGATGAGAAGAGGATGATGGTGGATGAGAAGAGGATGATTGGGGATGAGAAGAGGATGATGGGGGATGAGAAGAGGATGATGGGGATGAGAAGAGGATGATGGGAGATGAGATGATGATGAAGGGGATGAGAAGAGGGTGATGGGGGATGAGAAGAGGGTGATGGGGGATGAGAAGAGGATGATGGGGGATGAGAAGAGGATGATGGGAGATGAGGAGATGATGATGGAGGGAATGAGGAGTTGATGAATGGGGATTGAGGAGATGATGGATGGGGGGGGTGAGGAGATGATGGCTGGGGAGATGATGGATGGGGGGAATGAGGAGATGATGGGTGGGGGGGATAAGGAGGTGATGGGGAGATCAGATGATGCTGGCTGAGGAGATTATCGGGGCTGAGGAGATGATGATGGGGGGATGAGGAGATGGATGGGGGGGGGTGAGGAGATGGATGATGATGGGGGTTGAGGAGATGATGATGGGGGTTGAGGAGATGATGATGGGGGTTGAGGAGATGATGATGGGGGTTGAGGAGATGATGGGGGTTGAGGAGAGGATGGATGGGGGGTTGAGGAGAGGATGGATGGGGGGGGTGAGGAGATGATGGCTGGGGGGATGAGGAGATGATGGATGGGGGGGATAAGGAGATGATGGGGAGATCAGATGATGGTGGCTGAGGAGATTATGGGGGCTGAGGAGATTATGGGGGCTGAGGAGATTATGGGGGCTGAGGAGATGATAGGGGGCTGAGGAGATGATGGATGGGGGGTGAGGAGATGATGGATGGGGGGATGAGGACATGATGGATGGGGGGGTGAGGACATGATGGGGGCTGAGCAGATGATGATGGGGGCTGAGGAGATGGTGGTGGTGTGAGAGGATAAGGAGTAGTAATAATAATAGACTAGTAGTGGTGGTGTGAGGCTCGGATGAGGAGAAAGATGAGGATGATGATGTGAGATGAGGTTGAGGAAGATGGTGGTGTGGGATGAGGAGGATGATGGTGTGAGATGCGGATGGTGATATGAGAGGAGGATGGTGGTGTGAGATTATGATTAGGAGTAGTAGTAATAGACTAGCAGTGGTAGTGTGAGATGAGGAGGAGGATGGTAGAGTGAGATGAGGAGGAGGATTGTGGTGTGAGAGGATGATGAGGAGGATGGTGGTGTGAGAGGAGGATGAGGGGAATGAGAGGAGGAGGGACGATGAGGTGGGTGAGAGGAGGGTGAGAGGATGAGGAGGGTGAGAGGATGAGGTGGGTTGCAACAATCTTGGAAGTAGTGGGGGAGGAGCATTAAGATCAGTATTGCTCGCCCTGTACAGAATGACTGCAGGTATGTTATTTATAAATGATCTGACAGTTATGTATTTTTTTTATTTTTTTTAATTATTTCACTCCAAATTTGCACCATTTCATACAAAATGCTGGGAGGGCGCAATCCCCAAACCCCTCCCCAGAAATGTTTTTATGAAATAGAATATGAAATTGGTGCAAACTGAGAGTGAAATAAAAAAGAAAATGACACAACTGTCAGATCATTTATAAATAACACACCTCCCCGCCGATTTTGAGCGCGTCACTTTTTTCACCATTGCGCCCAGTATTTTCGGAGAAGCCACCTGGCACCCCTAGCTCATGGTATAAGTGTTTCTTTCAGACATATATTCAGATACGCTGCGTAGCAGGTCCTGTCTGTCAGGGAAAGTGCCTCATACGCACTCAGCATCAAAGAATACAAATTAATAGAAAGGAGACTATGGGCCTTATTCAGAGAGGGTTGATAAAAAAAATCGCCAGGGAATTTAAAATGACTGTTTTTGGGCGTTGCTATCACGGTATTCAGAAAGGCTCGATTACCAGTGATAGCAAAATGCCCAAAACGGGCGAGTTGCTGCCAGCGAGAGCCTCGAGCCTCTGAAAAGGCCTAAACTGGTGATTCATTTCTGCTGCAGAGAGAGCGGCTCTGAGAGAGCGGCTCTGAGAGAGCGGCTCTGAGAGAGCCGCCTCTCCCAGCTGAAATGTCGCCTGGAGATTATTTATTTAAATATATATTTCTTTAATAGTGTAGAGGTGCAGGGGGTCTCCGGAGCTGAACCACGTTGGTTTTATGTCCGGGGACCCCCTGCTTCCCGAGATACAGGCACCTTTATGGGGTGCCGGTATCTCCTATGCAAGGAAATGTCCCGGTCACGTGACGCGGATCCTCATGGCGGATGGCATCGGATGCTGTTGGAGGCCTTCAAGGTACGTGAGCTTCCTGTTACCCCGGGAGTCGGAGGGCCACCGCTTCTAATGGTAAGTAATATATTCAATGTTTGTAAATGTCTCTTTTTACAGGTTTAATCTTTGGATGTGTGTTTTGATTTTTTGGGGGAGGCACATTGACTGATAATATATTAATCGGTACCTCTTTAGGGTACAGATTAATACATTATTATGACAATATTTGGGGGGCATTTCTCGCTTGGTATTGGTGTTGCTTTTTTTGCATTTCATGTATTATGTGGATGTCATTGTTTGTTTTTTCATGCTTAATGTAATTAAAGGTTTGCGATTGGTGTTCGTTTGTATTTAATGTTATATTATGTTAGCTAATGTGTTTTATGGTTATTTCAGATATTGTTAGAATTTCTTTCTTTCTATTTAACTGTTTAAATGCATTAATGTTGTAGTAATTCATTGTTTAGATTGGTTAGTGTTACTATTCATTTTGAGTTGGTTTCGGAATTAATTGTTTAGATTGGTTAATGGTTTAATTAATTCATTGTTGATGTTGCTATTGATTGTATTGATTGGATTAGCTGGCTACTGTTTGTATTTAGTGACGTGTGATTTTTTGGAGTTTAGTTACATTTTATTATTGTGTGTCTTGTGTATTACTGTATTGTGATTAGGGTGCCCATTGAGTGCTATAGAGGCTTATCATGCCCATATTATTATTATATGGGTATGATGTACCACTATACTACTCAATGGGTATAGGGTGGGTATAGTCAGTCAGGGGTGGGTGTTTAGGCCTCACGGGTGGGTGAAGGGGGTATTAGCCCTAAGGATGGGTGTTTAGAGGAGCGGTTGCGGGTGGGTAGCGGTTGGGTTAACCCCTTTATTACCTTAGTGGTATTAACCGCTAAGGTAATGAAGGGGTTAACCCCCCCGCAATGCCTAAACAGCCACTAAGGGCCAAATTCCCCCTTCACCCAACCTCGCTAGCTATAGTATTGTATTGTATGTTTCTTACAGTAAGCCTGGCACGGGTGTTTAACCCCTTCATTGCCTTAGCGGTTAGCCTCTAAGGTAATGAAGTTGCTGTTCATGCATGTTTCCTGCCTCGGATGCATGCCGGGGGGGTCCGGAGTTGCTATTAATGGCTATTAGCTCCAGAGACCCCCGGCATCAATCCGAGGCAGGAAAGGGGCCTGATTTTTTCTAAGTCCCGACACATCGCTGCTCATCGCTGCTCATCGAGGCCATCTCCCCACCAATTGACCAAAAAATTTGTGGTGAATTGGATTTGAGGAGAAGATCGCCTTTTAGGGCTGCGATGGGCCGCGACAGCCGACTCGCGGGTCTCTGAATCGCGCAAGTTTATCAACCATCCGAAAATGGTCGATAAGCGGCTGATCGCTGCTCAGTCGGCGAATTTCGGATAGCGATAAAATTTTGCATCGATACAGGCCGTTATCGAGCACTTATCGAGGCTATCTGAATACGAGTACACATTTTGGGCGATAAGTGCTCGATAAGGGCCTTATCGAGGCTTTCTGAATGAGGCATTATGTCCTTTTTTCGATCTTACTCTGTAGTTGTGCTGCCCTTCACCCGCCCCTCCCTACCCGCCCTTCACCCGCCCCTCCCTACCCGCCCTTCACCCGCCCCTCCCTCCACCCCCCCGCCCTTCACCCTCCCGCCCTGCGTTATCCCCCCTCCCTCTCCGCCCTTCTACCCCGCCTTCTCCCCCCCCCTCCCTCCCGCCCTTCTCCCCCCCCTCCCTCCCCGCCCTTCTCCCCCCCTTCCCTCCCCGCCCTTCTCCCCCCCTTCCCTCCCCGCCCTTCTCTCCCCGCCCTTCTCCTCCCTCCTCCCTCCCCGCCCTTCACCCCCCCTTCCCTTCACGCACCCACCCCCAGCCCTTCACGCACCCACCCCGCCCTTCACGCACCCCCCCCTTCCCACCCCGCCCTTCACGCACCACCCATTCCCACCCCGCCCTTCACGCACCCCCCCTTCCGACCCCACCCTTCACGCACCCCACCCCTGAAATCCCGGGCAACGCCGGGTATATCAGCTAGTTAGTAATGAATGGGAATGACGTGGAGTTCTTCCATTGACTTGCATTGGGTTGACGGAAGCAATTTTGTTACTAGTCTGAAAGTAGGAAAATGCCACATTGTTTTGGGAAGTATCAGGCGGTCTCGGGGGGTGGGAGGGGGAAAACGGGCAGTATGTCTGTGCCCCCTGAGATCAGGAAAAAAGATACATTATTCCTTCCCGCCTCTGGTAAATGGCAATCCCAGCTTCTCTTGGGCCATAGGGCTGCTGGACATATGGACATTCCTCTGTGTATTTTGAGATCTTGTTTTCTTCCTCTTCTGGAATGTCCCAATTTGGAAACCAATGTCCGTCACCTCCTGCGCATCTGCAGTTGTGTTTCCATAACAATAGAAAGCGGAGTCCTTAATGGCACAATGTCACGGCGGATGTGTATTGTAATAAGGTCACATTCGTGCTCTGTGTAAGATCTAATTATATTACTTGGCAGAGGCCCTATAGAGGCAATCTGTGATTTCCCCATCTATAAGCTCCGAACTAGATCTGCAATGTGTACAATATAGTTTGCGATAATTGACAGATGTTGGCATAAAAATATTAACCTCTTCAGCGTGGCCCTTCTGGAGCTGAGGTCGTTAAATATATCATAGTGTGTGTGTGTGTGTGTGTGTGTGTGTGTGTGTGTGTGTGTGTGTGTGTGTGTATATATTTACATACAGACAGTCCTCGTTTTACAACGAATGGCTTATCCAACGCTATGCAATGCATACCTATGTTAATTTTTACAACGCCAAAACGGCTTATCCAACGCTCTTACGACACTTTGCAAAGTTGTTTATGTGTATATAATATATATATATATATATATATATCATATTATATTATATTATACTATATAATATATTATATTATTAAATTACATGATATATTATGTTATATTATATATATAATAGATTATATGCACTATATAATGTATGTGTGTGCTGCATATCTTATTGCTTGAGTAAAATATTTTGTGTATTTTAGCATTAAAAATGCCTTCAGGAACGGAACCTTTCATTTAAACAGTGTTCCTATGGGGAAACGTGTTTCGCTTTAAGACGTTTCGCTTTACAACGCCATTTTTATATACACACACACACACACACACACACACACACACACACACACACACACACACACACACACACACACACACACACACACACACACACACACACACACACACACACACACACACACACACACACTAGTTTATTTACAGCACTGGATCCGATGGATCATTTGGAGCTGGGCTGTGTTATTGTTTTGTTCGCTCCGCGTATCCCTTGGTTCCCGAGATACTTACTGTTGAAAGTAGTGCGTTCCTGTCCCCTTCGGGGGATACAAAATGGCGGTTGAAATCTCCTGCACTACACGGGCCAATAGAAAGTTTCAACATCACCCGTTGCAGCTTCCCATTGGCCCGGGTGACACGGGAGATTTAAATACCAGGAAGTACCAGCGCTATTTTCCCCGGGAAGTATTTCGGGGACCCGAGGGGTCCCTGTTGCTGAAATAAACGCGTCTCCGCTCCGGAGACCGCCTGCTTCCCAACCAGATGACACATTACACAAAAGAACGGCGCGCGCTGCTTCAAATATTCTGCATTTCGTGCCTTCATGTTACAGCGCCTGTTATATCTATCGAATAAAACCCGAGCGGTCACAAACCATGAAAGAGGAAGGTCGGCCGCTGTGCACAGCACAAGGATTTCTGGGGACGAGAACAGCGGTTTCTATGTATATTTTTCAATTACAATTGCCAGGATTGCAACTTTAAAGCCATCTGAATATCATTTGAACGGAGCCACATTTCTCCGGAGCAGTTGCTATGTATTTAGCATGCACAGCTGGTGCTGTATACTTAAAAAGGCTGAAAATAAAACCCACATGGCTGAGAGAATAATTGGGATGGAGCACGCGCTGTGTCTGTCTCCTTTTGTCGTGGCTTGGCCACTAAGCCTCAGAGGTACGCTAATTGCTTGAACTTTCTGCTGCAATATAAATATCGCGGAGCGCTTGTAATCCGCTTAGTTGCGTAGGAAGAGGAGATGGGAGGAGAGTGGGGTGGGGGGGGGGGGTAGTGGGTGGTGGGTTGGGGTGGGTGAAGATTTCAGCGATCTGGGAATATCAGGGAGAGAGGAAGCGTGCACCAAATGAGAAGCCGGGCACGGGACATCCGTCATTGGGGAGGGGGGGGGGGGGCACTGTCACTCTCTTTATTTGACAGTGGAAAAGAAACCACTTGATTGGCAGACGCGCCAAGGACATGAAGAATTGCATTTGTAATTAATTTCCAGAGAGACGGAAGAAGCCAAATCTTTGCTTTTATCAGGGTTATATTAGTTTAAATTACATTGTTAGGTTGTTTTGTTTTTTTGACCAGCTAGGTGTGCTTGCACCTGCATGGCACGCCCTTTCCTGTCTCTTTTCTTGCCTCAGGCACCAGGAAATAGTACTGGCTCTCAAACAAGGCCTCCCACTTCAGAGACAAGCACGCTGACCGCGAGGCTGATTTTCTCTCTATGGCTTCCTTTTCGGATCCATCGCTCTAGTCGTTAGACCACCCTTTCTTCCCATAGATTACCAACTAATTAAACACCACCGGTGTCCTGCCCATTCTCTGCACCCTTGGGAAATCCTTTGGGCTGCGTGGCTACCCCGGGACAAAGGAGAAGGAAGCAGTGAAGGGATGTCTCCGACACCAACGAGCTGGCTTATTCGGAGCAGAGCCCTCACAATGAGGTCCCTGGCAGTGAAAGGGTTATTCCATTTGCAGTGACATGGCATCACTCCCGGCGATGTGCTCTGGCGATAGCAAGGATGCGTGGGCCGCGTACCTAGAGGTGTAACGGCTTTTCTGCTAAAGGGTCCGTATGGAAATCTTCCCCAGTGCTTTGCAGCCCAGAGAACAGCACACGTATCCGTGTCCTCTGGAGCTGGAATACAGAGAGAGCACTCAGCTAGAGAACGGCTTATTTACAATGTTTCTAATGGGTTGCACAATTTAAGTTATGGTAACGCTGAACAGCAAAACACACCTGTGTCCCTATATATACTACACACTGCTGTCACACACCTGTATCTATCCCTGTGTATACTGTGCACTGCTGTCATACACCTGAATCCCTGTATATACTGCGCACTGCTGTCACACATCTGTATCCATGTATATACTGCGCACTGCTGTCACACACCTGTATCTATCCCTGTGTATACTGCGCACTGCTGTCACACACCTGTATCTATCCCTGTGTATACTGTGCACTGCTGTCACACACCTGAATCCCTGTATATACTGCGCACTGCTGTCACACACCTGAATCCCTGTATATACTACACACTTCTGTCACACACCTGTATCTATCCCTGTGTATACTGCGCACTGCTGTCACACACCTGAATCCCTGTATATACTGCACACTGCTGTCACACATCTGTATCCATGTATATACTGCGCACTGCTGTCACACACCTGAATCCCTGTATATACTGCGCACTGCTGTCACACACCTGAATCCCTGTATATACTGCGCACTGCTGTCACTAATAACTTAGCAGAGGTTGCTACACGGATAGTAATGTTAGTGTCGGTTCTAAAGCAGTTACTATATAATGTTTGTACATAACATATGTATATACGTGTGCTGTATGTACACACACACACTGCACATGTGTATGTTTGTGTGTGTATGTATATATATATATATATATATATATAAATATATATTTATTCAATCTTAATCTAAGTCCTAATAATAGATTAAGATAACCTGATAAAACACGTCACAAGAACATGATACTTTTTCAACATTTTATTCACAAATAATTAAACATTCAATATCCAAGTGTGAAAAAGTATTTAAAACCGTTAGATTCAGTAGTTGGTGGCGCCCCCGTGAGCAGCAATGACTTCAACCGCACGTTTCCGGTAACTGCCGGTCAGTCTCTCACATCGGGTTTGAGGAATTTTGGCCCATTCCTCCTTACAAAACTGCTTCACCTCATTATCACTTCCACTTCTGCTTCAGCTCACTGACGGGTGGCTTGACATTCTCCTCTAGAATCTTCTGATACAATGCAGAATTCATGGTTGTGTCAATGTTGGCAATCTGTCCAGGTCCTGAGGCAGCAAAGCAGCCCCAAACCGTCACACTCCCACCGCCATGCGTGACGGTTGGGATGAGGTTCTTCGGTTCGAACGCAGTTTTTGTTTTCGCCAAACATAACGTTTCTCGTTGAGGCCAAAAGTTCTACCTTTGACTCGTCTGTCCAGAGAACATTGTTCCAGAAGTCTTGTGGATCATTTATGTGCTCTTTGGCAAACTTCAGACAGGCAGCAATGTTCTTTTTAGAGAGCAGTGGTTTCCTCCTGGCTATCCTTCCATGAACATCGTTCTTGTTCCGTCTTTTTCTGATAGTTGAGCCATGAACACTCACATTAGCCAGGGCGAGAGTGGCCTGCAGATCCTTGGGTGTAACTCTGGGGTTCTGTGTGACTTCCTGGATGGTTTGTAGGTTTGTTCTTGGAGAGATTTTGGTAGGGCGACTGCTCCTGGGTAGAGTGACAGGTCTTGAAATGTCTCCATTTGTAGACAGTCTGTCTGACAGTGGATTCGTGGAGCCCAAAATCCTTAAAAATGGTTTTGTAACATTTTCTAGCAACTGCTTTTCTGAGGTCCTCAGAGATTTCTTTTGAACGTGGCATGACTTGTTTACGCACACACCTGTATGGTGAAGACCAAACTCACAAAGTTTCTGATCTCTATATAGGGTGGGGCCTCCCAAACTCACACCTGAAGATCTACCCAATTATTTAAACACCGGATTCTAATTATCCCTTTTTAATTTAGCTGATAAAACCATTTAGTTTTGCAAATACCCTGACTCTTAATTACTCATTGTTTGTCTAATTCATATATTATTTTGTTTGAAAAGACATGGAATTGGTTAATATATATAGCCGTGTGTGTGTGTATGTATATGTATATATATATATATATACATATATATATATATGTGTATATATATATTGAGACATGGATTTAGATTGTAAGTTCCCTGAAAGAGTTATCTCTTTGCTTGTAACAGTTTGGGTAAGATTCCTGCATGTTAGTTGGCTATTGTATCTTTCGCTCTCATTGTGCTGCGCCGGGTAACATGCGTGCTGTGCTGCGCCGGGTAACATGCGTGCTGTGCTGCGCCGGGTAACATGCGTGCTGTGCTGCACCGGGTAACATGCTGGCTGTGCTGCACCGGGTAACATGCTGGCTGTGCTGTGCTGCGCTGGGTAACATTCGTGTTGTGCTGCGCTGGGTAATATGCTGGCTGTGCTGCGCTGGGTAACATGCGTGCTGTGCTGCGCTGGGTAACATGCGTGCTGTGCTGCGCTGGGTAACATGCTGGCTGCACTGAGTAACATGCGTGCTGTGCTGCACCGGGTAACATGCTGGCTGTGCTGCACCGGGTAACATGCTGGCTGTGCTGTGCTGCGCTGGGTAACATTCGTGTTGTGCTGCGCTGGGTAATATGCTGGCTGTGCTGCGCTGGGTAACATGCGTGCTGTGCTGCGCTGGGTAACATGCGTGCTGTGCTGCGCTGGGTAACATGCTGGCTGCACTGAGTAACATGCGTGTTGTGCTGCGCTGGGTAATATGCTTGCTGCACTGAGTAACATGCGTGTTGTGCTGCGCTGGGTAATATGCTTGCTGCGCTGGGTAACATGCGTGCTGTGCTGCGCTGGGTAACATGCTGGCTGTGCTGCACTGAGTAACATGCGTGTTGTGCTGCGCTGGGTAATATGCTTGCTGCACTGAGTAACATGCGTGTTGTGCTGCGCTGGGTAATATGCTGGCTGTGCTGCGCTGGGTAACATGCGTGCTGGTCTGCGCTGGGTAACATGCGTGCTGTGCAGCGCTGGGTAACATGCGTGCTGGTCTGCGCTGGGTAACATGCTGGCTGTGCTGCGCTGGGTAACATGCTGGCTGCGCTGTGCTGCTCTGGGTAACATGCTGGCTGCGCTGTGCTGCGCTGGGTAACATGCTGGCTGCGCTGTGCTGCGCTGGGTAACATTCGGGCTGTGCTGCGCTGGGTAACATGCTGGCTGCGCTGGGTAACATGCTGGCTGCGCTGTGCTGCGCTGGGTAACATGCTGGCTGCTCTGTGTTGCGCTGGGTAACATGCTGGCTGCGCTGGGTAACATGCTGGCTGCGCTGTGCTGCGCTGGGTAACATGCTGGCTGCGCTGTGCTGCGCTGGGTAACATGCTGGCTGCGCTGTGCTGCGCTGGGTAACATGCTGGCTGCGCTGTGCTGCGCTGGGTAACATTCGGGCTGTGCTGCGCTGGGTAACATGCTGGCTGCGCTGGGTAACATGCTGGCTGCGCTGTGCTGCGCTGGGTAACATGCTGGCTGCTCTGTGTTGCGCTGGGTAACATGCTGGCTGCGCTGGGTAACATGCTGGCTGCGCTGTGCTGCGCTGGGTAACATGCTGGCTGCGCTGTGCTGCGCTGGGTAACATGCTGGCTGCGCTGTGCTGCGCTGGGTAACATTCGGGCTGTGCTGCGCTGGGTAACATGCTGGCTGCGCTGGGTAACATGCTGGCTGCGCTGTGCTGCGCTGGGTAACATGCTGGCTGCTCTGTGTTGCGCTGGGTAACATGCTGGCTGCGCTGGGTAACATGCTGGCTGCGCTGTGCTGCGCTGGGTAACATGCTGGCTGCGCTGTGCTGCGCTGGGTAACATGCTGGCTGCGCTGTGCTGCGCTGGGTAACATGCTGGCTGCGCTGTGCTGCGCTGGGTAACATGCTGGCTGTGCTGCGCTGGGTAACATGCTGGCTGCGCTGTGCTGCTCTGGGTAACATGCTGGCTGCGCTGTGCTGCGCTGGGTAACATGCTGGCTGCGCTGTGCTGCGCTGGGTAACATTCGGGCTGTGCTGCGCTGGGTAACATGCTGGCTGCGCTGGGTAACATGCTGGCTGCGCTGTGCTGCGCTGGGTAACATGCTGGCTGCTCTGTGTTGCGCTGGGTAACATGCTGGCTGCGCTGGGTAACATGCTGGCTGCGCTGTGCTGCGCTGGGTAACATGCTGGCTGCGCTGTGCTGCGCTGGGTAACATGCTGGCTGCGCTGTGCTGCGCTGGGTAACATGCTGGCTGCGCTGTGCTGCGCTGGGTAACATGCTGGCTGCGCTGTGCTGCGCTGGGTAACATGCTGGCTGCGCTGTGCTGCGCTGGGTAACATGCTGGCTGTGCTGTGCTGCGCTGGGTAACATGCTGGCTGCGCTGTGTTGCGCTGGGTAACATGCTGGCTGCACTGTGTTGCACTGGGTAACATGCTGGCTGCGCTGTGCTGCGCTGGGTAACATGCTGGCTGCGCTGTGCTGCGCTGGGTAACATGCTGGCTGCGCTGTGCTGTGCTGGGTAACATGCTGGCTGCGCTGTGCTGCGCTGGGTAACATGCTGGCTGTGCTGTGCTGCGCTGGGTAACATGCTGGCTGCGCTGTGTTGCGCTGGGTAACATGCTGGCTGCACTGTGTTGCACTGGGTAACATGCTGGCTGCGCTGTGCTGCGCTGAGTAACATGCTGGCTGCGCTATGCTGCGCTGGGTAATATGCTGGCTGCGCGGTGTTGCGCTGGGTAACATGCTGGCTGCGCTGTGCTGCGCTGGGTAACATGCTGGCTGCGCTGTGCTGCGCTGGGTAACATGCTGTCTGTGCTGCGCTGTGCTGGGTAACATGCTGGCTGCGCTGTGCTGCGCTGGGTAACATGCTGGCTGCGCTGCGCTGGGTAACATGCTGGCTGCGCTGTGCTGCGCTGGGTAACATGCTGGCTGCGCTGTGTTGCGCTGGGTAACATGCTGGCTGCGCTGGGTAACATGCTGGCTGCGCTGTGTTGCACTGGGTAACATGCTGGCTGCGCTGTGTTGCACTGGGTAACATGCTGGCTGCGCTGTGTTGCACTGGGTAACATGCTGGCTGTGCTGTGCTGCGCTGGGTAACATGCTGGCTGCGCTGTGCTGCGCTGGGTAACATTCGGGCTGCGCTGTGCTGCGCTGGGTAACATGCTGGCTGCACTGTGTTGCACTGGGTAACATGCTGGCTGCGCTGTGCTGTGCTGGGTAACATGCTGGCTGCGCTGTGCTGCGCTGGGTAACATGCTGGCTGCGCTGTGCTGCGCTGGGTAACATGCTGGCTGTGCTGTGCTGCGCTGGGTAACATGCTGGCTGCGCTGGGTAACATGCTGGCTGTGCTGTGCTGCGCTGGGTAACATGCTGGCTGCGCTATGCTGCGCTGGGTAACATGCTGGCTGCGCTGTGCTGCGCTGGGTAACATGCTGGCTGCGCTGTGCTGCGCTGGGTAACATGCTGGCTGCGCTGTGCTGCGCTGGGTAACATGCTGGCTGCGCTGTGCTGCACTGAGTAACATGCTGGCTGCGCTATGCTGCGCTGGGTAACATGCTGGCTGCGCTGTGTTGCGCTGGGTAACATGCTGGCTGCGCTGTGCTGCACTGAGTAACATGCTGGCTGCGCTATACTGCGCTGGGTAACATGCTGGCTGCGCTGTGTTGCGCTGGGTAACATGCTGGCTGCGCTGTGTTGCGCTGGGTAACATGCTGGCTGCGCTGTGCTGCACTGGGTAACATGCTGGCTGCGCTGTGCTGCACTGGGTAACATGCGTGCTGCGCTGGGTAACATGCTGGCTGCGCTGTGCTGCACTGAGTAACATGCTGGCTGCGCTATGCTGCGCTGGGTAACATGCTGGCTGCGCTGTGTTGCGCTGGGTAACATGCTGGCTGCGCTGTGCTGTGCTGGGTAACATGCTGGCTGCGCTGTGCTGCGCTGGGTAACATGCTGGCTGTGCTGTGCTGCACTGAGTAACATGCTGGCTGCGCTGTGCTGCACTGGGTAACATGCTGGCTGTGCTGGGTAACATGCTGGCTGCGCTGTGCTGCGCTGGGTAACATGCGTGCTGTGCTGCGCTGGGTAACATGCTGGCTGTGCTGGGTAACATGCTGGCTGCGCTGTGCTGCGCTGGGTAACATGCGTGCTGTGCTGCGCTGGGTAACATGCGTGCTGTGCTGCGCTGGGTAACATGCGTGCTGTGCTGCACTGGGTAACATGCGTGCTGTGCTGCCCTGGGTAACATGTGTGCTGTGCTGCTCTGAGTAACATGCGTGCTGTGCTGTGCTGGGTAACATGCTGGCTGCGCTGTGTTGCGCTGGGTAACATGCTGGCTGTGCTGTGTTGCGCTGGGTAACATGCTGGCTGTGCTGCGCTGAGTAACATGCTGGCTGTGCTGTGCTGCGCTGGGTAACATGCTGGCTGCGCTGTGTTGCGCTGGGTAACATGCTGGCTGCGCTGTGCTGCGCTGAGTAACATGCTGGCTGTGCTGTGCTGCGCTGGATAACATGCTGGCTGCGCTGTGTTGCGCTGGGTAACATGCTGGCTGCGCTGTGCTGCGCTGAGTAACATGCTGTCTGTGCTCTCCAAAGCTTCGCTGAGTCCTTCTTTTCAGCCGGTAAAAGCAGCATTCCCCTCCATCGGCGATTAGTCACCAAGTCCACAAGCCCAGCGTTTGTCCTGCCCATCCAGGTGCAAAGAAACATGTCTGCCGGCTGCTGTCTGCCCCTGGCACAGCCGTGCATGTTCTCCCGGCGGCCTGAGCCCTTCTCCATGGCAACTTAGCGTAGTGGTTTCCAGAGGACGAAGCCAATCAATTTCCCTTCTTTCCTGTGTTTTTTTCCTTCTCTTTCTCTCCCCCGTGAACATGGCTCTCGCGTCCCTAGCGACCTGCAAGCTTCGCTCTGCTCCTCACGCCGCGTAACGGAAAGGCAGAGATGGCTAACGATGGCGGGGATGGGGGCATTGGAAGTGTGGGTTCCCCAGGAAGCTGCACCGATTCTGGGACTCGGCAGGCTCACGCAGTGCATTAGCCGAGAAGGTAATGAATGTCGCTGGCAGCAGAGTGCAGCTTGGCATTAGATATGCATGGTGGGCATTGTTGCTTCGGTCACAGGCCTTGTTGTAAAACAAAGAAGACATTCACAACCGTAACAATTCAGCTGGTGGTGTTAACCCCTTAAATGCTGGGGCCTCGAGGTGTCGGCGTTAATTATCAGAGTAATGATCCTGTGGCCACATAGCGTGTGCAGTGCGTGGTGATTGGGTTATTTACAGAACGAGGGGGCTTGTAACCCCGTAACGAGCCGCTTTCTTCAATGCGTTTAACTCCCATCCATTGCAATCCCGGGGTTGGTAATTTGATTAAGTTCCAGTGGCCATGACGCACTGCTTCTGCATGGGCTTATTTAAATGCATTGATTTTACAAACATGCCTTTGCATGAAGACTCCCTTCGTGTCTAGAAATAGCACCGGTCTGTCTCTTATCCTTCCGCCATCTTTCCGATGATTGATTTAGCGAGGTTATCTGAGTTTCTTGTTGTTTGACATAAATGTGATGTAACGAAAAGGCAGATGTTTATAACATTACGTTCCTATTCTTGGCCACAACTCCATATAAATTCCTTGTATTTCCTGGTCCACCATCCCACTCCATACACCCTATGGGTTTACACTCTGGACATATTCAGACCTTTTTACAAACGTCTTCTGTTTCCTCTGGGTCACGAGCTCGGAAACAGATGGGTTTCGTTGCGGCTTTAGACTAAACGGACAGCTTTCCTTCCTTTTTTTTTTTTTAACTTAACGATTTGGCTAGAAATGTTCTCCCCCTGGGGCACGTGGCAGACTCATCCCCAGGATCACTATTACTACTGTGTGTCCCATGAAACACTTCCACTCTTAATGTTACGGAAATCTGTGCTGGACGAGTAGACCTGACATCGGAAAGTAGATATTCTGGCATAAATCCCCAAGTCTGATGCAAACCTTCCATTGTTTTGCCCAGTCTCCTCTAAACCAGTTCCTCTGCGTGTCCTTGTGGACACGTGGCCTCCAGAACGGCGCACGTGGGGCCAGGTGTCTAAGCTCCGTTAAATCAGGACACACAACAAGACGTTACCTAAATCAGGAACAAACGTCATGTTTAACTCGCGACTAACTGTAGTGTTACACCTATTAAACCCGGCAAAAGCCCTATTTTGGGTCTGGGCGGGAGTAACACCAAATTGAATTATGACTTGATTAACGTAACGGCAAGCCCCGGCATTAACCTGAATGGATGTTGGTGAAGCCGGGAGTCTACGATAACGCCTCATTAGCGTATCATTCGCATGTCGTTATCTCTAGCGTCGGTTATAGTTTAGCGCTATGCGCTTTATGGGGGAAACCAGGATGGAATGTCGTGTTATTGTCCCGTTAGTATTCGCTGTTACTATTAATGTGACACTAACTTGGGTTCACGTCTCATTACGTGGCTCGGCAGAACTTGGGTTTACGTCTCATTACGTGGCTCGGCAGAACTTGGGTTCACGTCTCATTACGTGGCTCGGCAAAACTTGGGTTTACGTCTCGTTACGTGGCTCGGCAGAACTTGGGTTCATGTCTTATTACGTGGCTCGGCAGAACTTGGGTTCACGTGGCTCGGCAGAACTTGGGTTCACGTCTCATTACGTGGCTCGGCAGAACTTGGGTTTACGTCTCATTAAGTGGCTCGGCAGAACTTGGGTTCACGTCGCATTACGTGGCTCGGCAGAACTTGGGTTTACGTCTCGTTACGTGGCTTGGCAAAACTTGGGTTTACGTCTCGTTACGTGGCTTGGCAAAACTTGGGTTCACGTCTCATTACGTGGCTCGGCAGAACTTGGGTTCACGTCGCATTACGTGGCTCGGCAGAACTTGGTTCACGTCTCATTACGTGTCTCGGCAGAACGTGGGCCGTTCTGTGTGAGGTCTTGGCAATTTAGGTGGTCATTTATCAACATCTCTCAGCTTCAAAACCAGGGCAAAGAAAATACCACCACTATTAAAAACTATAAGATATGTTGCTTTGATAAATCTGATGCAGTATGTAGCCCCCTCCTGTAGACTACTTGTTTCTGTAAAGGGTTGATTGCCTTAAGGGGTTAACTGTGTGGGCTCATTCAGGTTACTCCCCTCTCCATCATGTGATGTTTGATGTCATTATAAGGGTATATATAGCTGCCCCTTATGTTCTAGAAGCAGGTTCTTCAGAGTTCTGACTGGGCTCCTCACTGTGAGTCCTGTAAATAGGTGTGTGTCTGTGTATAATCATATGTATTAAGATGTGTCCAGTCATCCTTTATTGTTTTCCAGTTAGTAATGTGCCCCTTCTAAGTTAGCTCCTATTAAAGGACCGGGAAACCTAATGTTTGCGGGTGAAAGATGCCAACCGTCCTGGTCTTATAGTGCTCTTCCTGCATCAGCCTGACCGACACTGTCTTCATAGGGTTACCGATACTGCATCCCTCGCTCACTCTTAACCTGGCATTACAGTCTCCCCGCAAGCGGTGTCTAATCCCTCCTTTGCAATTGGCCACTAAGATTAGCGCCTCACCGGAATAGGAATGGGAACTATAGGGATGAAGTCTTGAAAGTATTGTTTGCCACGAGTTTCTAACAAGTGCCACGTATGTCAATACTTGTGGGGTGTTTTAGATGGCTGTCAATAAAGCAATAAAGCACCTTATTGTTTTATTAAAGTTCCTGGCCTGAGATACTGAGCACTGCCACTGTCTATACCTAATCCCATGTGAGCTCCTTTAGAGCCGGGTAAGGAGGGTTACAAGTATTTTTGGTCCTGTAGAAATGTAGACTCTTTGTAGCTTTTTGTGTCACATGGAGATTAAATCTTTGGTCTTCTAAAAGCATGGTGCTTGCTTCTTGGGTGCTCTAGCCAGGAATAAGGGCTCTCCATCTGCCTTTCACTTTACTTATTATTTTAACAAAGCCCATTTCTGCTCCTCCCAACACAAACAGAATTTTCAGTGAAAGTAATGGTGTTCTTGGCGTGTTCAGGGCTCAGTGGAAGTAATGGTGTTCTTGGCTTGTTCCGGGCTCAGTGGAAGTATTGGTGTTCTTGGCTTGTTCTGGGCTCAGTGACAGTAATGGTGTTCTTGGCTTGTTCAGGGCTCAGTGGATGTAATGGTGTTCTTGGCTTGTTCAGGGCTCAGTGACAGTAACGGTGTTCTTGGCTTGTTCCGGGCTCAGTGGAAGTATTGGTGTTCTTGGCTTGTTCAGGGCTCAGTGACAGTAACAGTGTTCTTGGCTTGTTCCGGGCTCAGTGGAAGTAATGGTGTTCTTGGCTTGTTCAGGGCTCAGCGGATGTAATGGTGTTCTTGGCTTGTTCTGGGCTCAGTGACAGTAATGGTGTTCTTGGCATGTTCTGGGCTCAGTGGAAGTAATTGTGTTTTTGGCTTGTTCCGGGCTCAGTGGAAGTAATGGTGTTCTTGGCTTGTTCTGGGCTCAGTGGATGTAATGGTGTTCTTGGCTTGTTCTGGGCTCAGTGGAAGTAATGGTGTTCTTGGCTTGTTCCGGGCTCAGTGGAAGTAATGGTGTTCTTGGCTTGTTCCGGGCTCAGTGGAAGTAATGGTGTTCTTGGCTTGTTATGAGCTCAGTGGATGTAATGGTGTTCTTGGCTTGTTCCGGGCTCAGTGGAAGTAATGGTGTTCTTGGCTTGTTCCGGGCTCAGTGGATGTAATGGTGTTCTTGGCTTGTTCCGGGCTCAGTGGAAGTAATGGTGTTCTTGGCTTGTTCCGGGCTCAGTGGAAGTAATGGTGTTCTTGGCTTGTTCTTGGCTCAGTGGAAGTAATGGTGTTCTTGGCTTGTTCCGGGCTCAGTGGAAGTAATGGTGTTCTTGGCTTGTTCCGGGCTCAGTGGAAGTAATGGTGTTCTTGGCTTGTTCTGAGCTCAGTGACAGTAATGGTGTTCTTGGCTTGTTCTGGGCTCAGTGGAAGTAATGGTGTTCTTGGCTTGTTCCGGGCTCAGTGGAAGTAATGGTGTTCTTGGCTTGTTCTGAGCTCAGTGACAGTAATGGTGTTCTTGGCTTGTTCTGGGCTCAGTGGAAGTAATGGTGTTCTTGGCTTGTTCCGGGCTCAGTGGATGTAATGGTGTTCTTGGCTTGTTCCGGGCTCAGTGGAAGTAATGGTGTTCTTGGCTTGTTCCGGGCTCAGAGGATGCAATGGTGTTCTTGGCTTGTTCTGGGCTCAGTGACAGTAATGGTGTTCTTGGCTTGTTCCGGGCTCAGTGGATGTATTGGTGTTCTTGGCTTGTTCTGGGCTCAGTGACAGTAATGGTGTTCTTGGCTTGTTCCGGGCTCAGTGGATGTATTGGTGTTCTTGGCTTGTTCCGGGCTCAGTGGAAGTAATGGTGTTCTTGGCTTGTTCCGGGCTCAGTGGAAGTAATTGTGTTCTTGGCTTGTTCCGGGCTCAGTGACAGTAATGGTGTTCTTGGCTTGTTCATGGCTCAGTGGAAGTAATGGTGTTCTTGG
The DNA here is from genome assembly GCF_040206685.1 of Ascaphus truei. Lineage (NCBI taxonomy): Eukaryota > Metazoa > Chordata > Amphibia > Anura > Ascaphidae > Ascaphus > Ascaphus truei. The sequence continues at coordinate 8,017,903 of NC_134495.1, read as the reverse complement.
CTTGTTCCGGGCTCAGTGGAAGTAATGGTGTTCTTGGCTTGTTCCGGGCTCAGTGGAAGTAATGGTGTTCTTGGCTTGTTCCGGGCTCAGTGGAAGTAATGGTGTTCTTGGCTTGTTCCGGGCTCAGTGACAGTAATGGTGTTCTTGGCATGTTCTGGGCTCAGTGGAAGTAATGGTGTTCTTGGCATGTTCTGGGCTCAGTGGAAGTAATGGTGTTCTTGGCTTGTTCCGGGCTCAGTGGAAGTAATGGTGTTCTTGGCTTGTTCCGGGCTCAGTGGAAGTAATGGTGTTCTTGGCTTGTTCTGGGCTCAGTGGAATTAATGGTGTTCTTGGCTTGTTCCGGGCTCAGTGGAAGTAATGGTGTTCTTGGCTTGTTCCGGGCTCAGTGGAAGTAATGGTGTTCTTGGCTTGTTCCGGGCTCAGTGGAAGTAATTGTGTTCTTGGCTTGTTCTTGGCTCAGTGGAAGTAATGGTGTTCTTGGCTTGTTCCGGGCTCAGTGGAAGTAATGGTGTTCTTGGCTTGTTCTGGGCTCAGTGACAGTAATGGTGTTCTTGGCTTGTTCAGGGCTCAGTGGAAGTAATGGTGTTCTTGGCGTGTTCAGTGCTCAGTGGAAGTAATGGTGTTCTTGGCTTGTTCCGGGCTCAGTGGAAGTAATGGTGTTCTTGGCTTGTTCTTGGCTCAGTGGAAGTAATGGTGTTCTTGGCTTGTTCTTGGCTCAGTGGAAGTAATGGTGTTCTTGGCTTGTTCCGGGCTCAGTGGAAATAATGGTGTTCTTGGCTTGTTCCGGGCTCAGTGGAAGTAATGGTGTTCTTGGCTTGTTCCGGGCTCAGTGGTTACAGTTAGAGATGAATGGATTTTTTTGTGATTTTTGGATCGGCCGTGGACTGATGTGTTGAGAATCCAGTTATTAAGAATGCACCAACAGATTGCTGAACTCGTGGCTTAGATTCTAAAACTCCGTCCGTTTGCGGATTTTACACTGCAAAATGGATTTTGGAAGTAACATGAGTGAAAATCTGGGAAGCGGATTCGCCCATTTTAGTTACAGTAACCCTTATCCTCTAAACTTGCGCTTCCCAACCCTTTTTTACATTGTGCACCCCCTGCTAGCAAATATTTGTTCTGTGACCCCATCATTAATAAATCTTACTGCCACTCATCAGACTAATTGCTAACAAAACTGGGTGACCGGTCCCAGGCAGTATAATACCTGGGCTTGGGGGGTGGGCGGGCACACACTCTTACTAAGATCCTTCCAAAGTCACGCCCCACAATGCCTTGCTGCTCTGGATGCAAAGCATTATGGGAAGCGACTTTGAAATCTCCTGCTGTAAATGACAGCCATGCTACCCACGCTAAGGGGCAGTTTGGGGCCTTACTAAGTACAGTCACCACTCAGGCTCGGGAACCCGCTTTCCTGCCTGGGAGCCGCCAGTACAGATATCACGTAGGTTTTAGCAGTTGCACAGTGGAACGCCATTCATGCAGAATCACTGCATATGGAGAAGTAGTGAGCGCCTCGGTTAGTCAGAACATGAGCCGCAGGTTCCTGAGATACCGGTGAAGCTACCAGTATTACTTCCTGGTTGCTTTCTGCGATTTAAATGGCTGTCCAATAGGAAGAGACAACCAATGATGACGTGGCTTCCTATTGGCTCGTACAATCGGCGCGATTTAAAGGCCAGTAAGTATTTCTGGGATTTTACATAATAAGACAGGCTGCCCGCCAGTGAGAGAGATACCCTGTGTAACGTGGCATTTAGTCATTCTGGTACACATGTATAATTTAACTATATTTGTATATTTTGTCTGTATATTCCCACAGCTTAGTTACTCAAACGAATCAACTTAGATGCAGCTGTGAACTTTTGTTTTTAATTATTCTTCAGACCCCCTTTGGGGGAATAACTCTTGATACACGACATGCCCCCAGCAAGTGATTATCCCTGCATGTGCCCGGTGTCCTTTGGAAAGGTTTGAAAGCCCTCCTTGTGTGTGTTGTGAAACCGGTTTCCCTTTTTTACCCCTGCGGCTTAGAACATGGTGACGTGGGTAGCTTGAAATTATTCCTTTCGGCTGGCAGTGCCCCTCAAAAATGCTGATCTCAAATGGTTCTGTTGTCTCCAAAATAAAGCATCTTTGAAATTGGTTGCTTTGTGTAAACAGTGGGGGATGGACAAGTTGAGTTGTTTTTCCCTGTCTTTTGTGAACGGAATTAACCCATACGTGGATCGGGGAAATCCCCCCCCCCCCCCTTTTTTTTTGTTTGTGCAGAAATGTTTATGAAGTTATGCGCGTTTTCTCTAAGCCACATCTTTAGTTCGATACTGCGGCAAAAACACACTCACCAAACCAGATGCAAAGGAAGGTCGTGCCACGTTACAAGTGCACACGTGGTTATTGGCACATTGGAAATGTCTTAAATTAGCACGAATGTTGGCAAAGCGTGATAGGTTATTAGAAATGAGTGTACTGTGAATCCAGCCTTGTAAGGGCTCAGTGCTCCAGCATTTCCATCTTTAATTGGGAAATATTATTATTTTGACCCCATTTACTTTGGAGACTGCAACGCAAACCAGATCACCAGATAAAGCTGCCGGAACTCCATCCTGGCACCGCGCATGAGCGTTTCGGAAGGCTGCGCATCAAGGCAAAATGTTCTAACTATTATTCGTATCAATATACATTATTAATCTAATCTAGTAAGAGTGATATTAGCTGGTGGTAAAATGACCCAACTCCTCAATGTCTCATTATCCTGGCAAGAGCATTACACGGCCCTTTGACCCAGCTCTGGCCCTTGTGAAATGTTGCGCTGGGAGAGCTGTGGGTTTGGCTAGATGTTGATTTCTCAGCTGCCTGATGTGTGCCTGTGTGCACTGTACACATTGCAGCCGGGTCTCACTATGGTCCTCCTTCCTAGAACTGGTTAGTACACAGATGAGCAATGTTTTCTTGCGGCTTGTACAGATGCCTCTTGCTCTCTAGATGCCAGAATCATTAGGTGGGCGTTGATTGAGTGGAGCATCATTTTATTGCCGCCTTATTTGCCAAACGTGTGTGTTTATATAACACACACACACGTGTGTGTGTGTATATATATGTGTATATATATATATATATATATATAGTGTGATATATATATATATACATATTGATATATATACATATTTATATATATCTTATACAGACCCAACACTGATGGCAGGCTTCTAATGTTACCGCGCAGTGAACTAAAGGGTGTTACTGATTGTGAACGATCCCAGAACCTGAAATGAACATGAAGAACAGACGGATTCTTTACTAAAGCAGAGAGCGGGGAACAGCATTTTTCCCCCCGGTTATTGGCATTGTAACGCCCGTGTTATTGTGCTATAAGTGCCAGACAGACCCATTGTCTGCACCTTTTCTCAGAAACCCATTACAAGCCCCCTCCCCCCTCCTCCATTCCCATATTATGATTAGTCCATTTAAATGAAAGAGGAACGACTCCTTTAAACCCATTGCAATTATTCCCCTTCCTGGCAGGAAAGGGGTTAACGGGGGATATCATTTGATTGCCTTTCTGATCGCTGCGATGTTAACTGGTGCAGAAGACAAACCCAGCAATGCATCTGAGTCACGAAGACGAAGAGAACGGTGACTCACGCTGACCCCAATATATCAAGAGCGGAGCGCCGCCTCTCGAACAGCGCCCTGGGAAGTGTGACTTATTCACTCGTCCTTCGCCACGGACCCAATTCCTTGCGCGTCCTCACGCAAGGCAGATCTGAAAGACGGGTTTTAGATGCCGGGGCAGGGACTGACCTAATAAAACTTTGGTGCTCGTTGTCGGAAATTGTGAACGGACTTCACGTTGGCGAAAAGATCTGTAGAGATTATTCTAGAAAGAAAGTGTTCAGCAAATACAAATACCACTTGTGGTGCATCGGCACGTCTCAGACAGCTCTGCAACCCTGCCTTTCCCCACTATCTCTTAGTAAACAGTGCTTCCACAGCAGCCAGGGATTCTGGGTAATGACATGCAAATGAGCACAGTGGGCACACTTCACTTCTTATCCATTTTAACACGGAACCCTATCTAGAAATAAATAAATATTTAGGCCGTGTAAACTGAACAGGAGAGCGCGTATTTTTCTAAACAAGATATGGAAGTCTCCGTAACACCCACGCTTCAGGATCTCTTTAGATCCGTCTTTATTTTACACTGGGCTAGTCCAATACTGTGGGGCCTATATTCAGCCGGTGCTCCCGTAGCGGTGTATAGATAATGAAGCGTGCCAATAGCCGTATCAGACACACTCGGTGGTATAGACAAAGAACACTTGGATTGTATGTGCAGAGTAGGAATACACTGGAATAAACCATAAACACAAAACCGCTCACTGCTGCGCGCTGGACCTTCCGCTGGACGTATGTATGCATGTCTATATTTGTATAGCGCCATTAATGTACATAGCGCTTCACAGCAGTCATAGTTACAGTCATATGAATAATAAGATCTAAATAGCACAAAGGGAAGAAGCGCTTCAGACTTAAAAGTAACAAGGAGTTCCTGCTCCGAAGAGCTTACAATCTAATTCCTTCTTGGTCCTCAGTAGTAGTGAAAAATTCAGGGAGCGCAGATAGCGATGATTACATAAAAAAAGAAAAAACACAAATAGTGCAAATCTATCTAAAAACAGGAACATATGTCACGACTCCAGAGAAATGTGCGCTCGCGGTTTGTAGAAAATAATCAAGCTTTTGGTCCCAGAGGGAATCTATTAGTGTCGGTGTTTCAAAGCCTCACCTGAACGCAGAGTGCCCAGTGATGCTGCACGGACTCTCAAGCCACAGAAAAGAAGAGATGGGCAGGGTGGTGCAGATATTCACAACATATTAAAATGCACACAAATAAAAAATGGCAACTCGCATAGTAGCCCAATGCAAAGGCATTGTACGAAAGACAGCTGGAAGGTATCCGGCGATGGAGGTCCGCGTGCCGCGGATGGCGAGGCTTCCTCACGGGGGCTGATGCGCCTTAAGCTCCTTGCGAGGACGCTGAAGCCAACACTTCCGCGTTCCAGACCTCATGTCTATTCTAGTAACTGCGAAGTGTGACAAACCGCCTCTAAAGTGCCCTTTAGAAGGGCATGGGAACGCTTTGCTATTCTGCCAGCCCTTCCCGCATGTCCAAACCGTGTGTAAAAGGCTTTTTTAGAAGCGGTTTCACTCCGGCTCTGCCAATCCGATCACTTTGTCAAAGAAGCCTCAAACTGGCAGATCCTGAACACCTGACCTGTTGTTGGCCCTTGAGGCCTTGAGTTCCCCCCCCCCCCCCCCCCCCCGGTCTGAGTGCTGACGGAACGGGTGCTTTTGCAGAAGGTTGGGAGTAGACGCTTGTCAGCAGAATTGAAAAACATTTATGAAACTAATTAATCAAGTCGTTAAATTATTTGACTTGCGGCAGCAGTTAAAACAAAAAGTCAGAATGCAAATAAAGGCTGCAGAAGCGGAATGGAAACCTGCAGACGCGGTGTTCTAGAGCGGCGGCCTGTGTGACCGGTCTCTAACACAGCCAAGGCGGCCCGTGTGACCGGTCGCTAACACAGCCCGTGTGACCGGTCGCTAACACAGCCAAGCAATGTCCGTGTGACCGGTCTCTAACACAGCCCGTGTGACCGGTCGCTAACACAGCCAAGCAATGTCCGTGTGACCGGTCTCTAACACAGCCCGTGTGACCGGTCTCTAACACAGCCAAGCAATGTCCGTGTGACCGGTCTCTAACAGAGCCCTTGTGACCGGTCTCTAACAGAGCCCGTGTGACCGGTCTCTGACGCGGCCGGTGTGACCGGTCTCTAACACTGCACGTGTGACCGGTCTCTAACACAGCCCGTGTGACCGGTCTCTGATGCGGCCGAGGCGGCCCGTGTGACCGGTCTCTAACACAGCCCGTGTGACCGGTCTCTAACACAGCCCGTGTGACCGGTCTCTAACACAGCCCGTGTGACCGGTCTCTAACACAGCCCGTGTGACCGGTCTCTGACGTGGCCGAGGCAGCCGTGTGACCAGTCTCGAACACAGCCAAGCAATGTCCGTGTGCTGCGGCCTGGTGAAAGGTTTCTGGAGTCCTGATCCGTGCTACTGACATGCCACGTAGGCCAAGGAACCTTTAACTCGCTTTCCTTCCGAGGCAGGACCCGGGAAAAGGTTCCGCGCAGGAGAGCATTGGGTTCCTTCGGATACATTTAAAGAGGCTGTCCGCGCAGCACAAATATATATATATTTTGTTTTAGTATATGCAGCCTTTGATTACCTTTATTGAAAACTAATGACCTAAGCTGCTGATTGATTAGTTCTCTTGTGATCGATCAACAAAGTTGCTGCTTCCCAGGGTTCACTTAATGGCTGCCTTTCAGTTTCAATCAATCCTTCAGTCAGTGTAACTCAGCAGCTACAATGTATCCTTATATTACTACGGTAACATTATCTATTGTTACAGTTTGCAGCTCAAACTGCTGGGAATATTGGCAACAAATTATCACACACAGTAAAGTGTTGCAAAGATCTTGCACCGCTGGGGAGGTGGGATAAAACCTGCTATAGAAATCACAGGATGCTCAGTATAATAAAGCTCATTACAATGGCATTAAAGTTGAACTAAAAAAACAAACTTAGTAAGTGTTATCTAATATTACAGAACTGATTAATAAAAAAAAAACAAATTCATGATATTGCATAAAGACTTCAAGAATTTGCATGCACCTATAGCATCTGGGCCATATACATTTATATTACCTGGCTTACAGGTGACTGTTAGTGTGAAACATTGCACGAGGCTGCCAGAGCAGCTACAATGCAGTTGGTACCGGCCTTCCGAGGGTCGGATTCGGCCCGGCTGCCAGTTCTCGGGCCCTGATTAAAGCCAAGAACGTCTGTGAAACGCCATTGTTTTTATTCTTGCTCTGCGCGCTCTCTACTTCCCTTTCCAAAACGGGCTGTATATGAAGATGCCTCAGTAGCGCTAGTTCACTTGTTAGGCTGGGTCCATGATGACCGCGCGCTCGCATCCGTGCGCGTGTCGTCACCTGCGTTTTGTGTTGCCAGGCTAGACGCGATAGGGAGGCATGTCGGGGTCCGTGACGTCACGGAGCTGGTTCGCCCTCATTGGGCGGACCGCTCACGTGACCTGCCTGTCGCGCCGTGGAATCAAATGTATTTCATTCCTCGCGCTGGCGCACACGCGGCCTATGGGCGCGGCCTCATTGCCTTAAGGCATTGTGAAGGCGCAGCGCGCGCACTCCTCCGCACGGTCTCGCCGACCTTGGACGCGGCCTTACTCGTTTATTATATAAGTTCAGAAATATTATTCATTCTCTCGCTGATGGAGTACTCTGCACTTTATACGTTTTTTTTTATTTATGCTTTTTTTTTACATATTCCAGTTGGTAAGAGTTTGCAATAAGGCACTGCAAAAGCTAGGGTACCTTTATAGAATTACCATCTCCGTGTTGAAAATACGTTCTTTACGCAGCCATGCTTTTTTTTGCATTGTATTTTACTTACTTGAATTAAGATCTGTTCTTGCTCTTTGCAACACTGTTTTATTATCAAAATCTGATGCTCCGTTCAGGAGTTATAAGCTGTTAAAAAGTATGACATGTCCGGGCGGTTAAAATGGAGCTCTCCCCATAGCCCAGTGCAGTCTAGGAAATCTTACAGTGCCAGCGACGCGACGTGGCGTCAAAAGAAATGTATTGACGCCATCGCGTGCGCTTATAGTAGGGGCGGCGCGACGGCTTGGTCGCGATCGCTGGAAGTCACTTTAATTTGATTTTTCCAGCGACCGCAGCGTGATGTCACCGTCACTATAAGCGCGGCCTAAAGGTTACTGTGGAATCCTCAGAAGTGAGACTATAAGAAAATCATGATTTGTTTATACAAATGGGAAAAAGAGAGAGCAGGATATGCTGAAGCAGCAAGATAATAACATTTAATGGGTTAAACTCAAAGACTTCAAGGGGGGATTGCTGCTTTTAAATGCTGTCTTTTAGCACATGGTAACCAAACACATGGAGTGCTTACAGCAGGGGTGGCTCACTCAGTCCTCAAGGGCCACCAACAGGCCTGGTTTTCAGGATATCACTGCTTCAGCACAGTTGGCTCAATCAGTGGCTCAGTCATTGAGCCTCCTGTGTTGAAGCAGGGATTTCCTGAAAGCCTGACCTGTTGGTGGCCCTTGAGGACTGGAGTTGGCCACCCCCAGGCTTGCAGCCAGTGGGCCAGTGTCTGGCCACTAGTTTGAGATGGGGTAACATTTTGCATCCCTACCTGCAGTACTGTAACACCCAGAAGTTTGCAACGCCCAGAAAAGCTTCCAGGTGCCGGGAGATGACCTACACGTGCCTAAGGTCACAAGGAGCCGACTCTGGCATTTTAAAACCGGTTCTTCCACTTCCAAGGAATTGACACTACACGGAGTTACTCCTTGTTTGACTCGGGTACTTAGCGATACATTGTCTCTGAGTTCCACCAGTGATCGCCTTGTATCTGACACACGAACGCGTCGGGCCTGAGCAGGCAGGCGGCTGCAGCACTTTTAGAATGCAGAAATATGTCTTTGTAAATAGAGAAGATTATCTCCGGGTCAGAAATAGACAGGATCTCTCTGTAAGGGGATTCACACGATGCTTTCATACGGTATTCTCTGCATAGTGGGATGTGTATTTCTGCCCTAAATATCTTCTATTGCTCCCCCACAAACCCTGACAGTGTAACACATATAATGTTACTCTCTTGCCCCCTAAACATGGTCCCGCTTTTTAAAAAATATTTCCCCCCCCCAATTTGGTTGTTACAAACATGATTTTCTTCATCTCTCGTTTCTGAGGTTACCATGGTAACCTTGAGACCGCAATGTGCACTGGACTCCGGGGAGAGCTCCATTTTAACCTCCCGGATACTTAATATTTCAAACGCCTCTATCTCCTGAGCAGAGCTTTAACTATTAAAGGTAAAAACTGTGCTGGAAACTCAAGGCAGGAAAAGATGTCTAAAAGTGAGCTTTAACCCTTTGTGTGCCGGAGAGGCCACGGAACCAGGGTACCATAGTCCATTCATCACTTAGCAATCACGTGGTCGCTGTGGCACGCCACGGGAGTGCGAAACCGCAGCCTGCCTTAGAGAAATGAGCATCACAGCCATGCCAGAGCGCGGCCCCCGGAGTGAGCGACCTCGTAACAATCAGGCTACCCAGTGGGGCGCTCGAGGGGTTAAAGGGCACGTCGCGAAATATACTGCAGTTGCTGTAAAGTGGAAGCACTCGGACGCGTAACGTCTTTTCTTTTGAACGATTGTTTGAGTTATTAAGTACCTACGAGAAAATAACGTGCAGACATCTTTAATGATCCCCTAACATACAAGACTTTTTTTTGTTTGTTTTTACGTTTTGCAGGATTTAAAAAATGAATGACAGGACCCAGCGCGGGAAATGGAAAGATAAAGGCAGTTTGAATAAAAAAAATGAATAATAACACACAGTGGAACTGTTGCTTTATGGGCCATGTTTACTAATCTCTGCTATCTATATCTGGGGGGCGCGAGATTTTGTTTGTGGGGGCGCAGTGGTTGCAGAAGCCCCGCGCTCTTCTCCAAGGCGTTTAAATGCCAGGGAACCGCGCGAGGGCTCTGCAACGTCACTTTCCATGAGTCAGCTGGTGTCAAATGACGCCATGACATCACATGACACCGCGGGGTCATGTCACGTGACGCCGCGGCATCATTTGACACTTCAGAGCAGGTAACGGGGGTCGGGAGCAGAGGGGGAGAGCCGGCAGAAGCTTGCACACCCCTTATTTATATGACACATTGTGTCGTCAGAAGACCCTTACCTATTCGCTTGGATGGGCCACAACGCGTCTTCCGGCGCCAGAATGCATCTTACTGAATACAGCACCACTTAGTTAATACAGGGTGTAGTGCTAAAGGGGCATGTCATGTATTAAAGCCATTAATGTACTACAGATTGGGTGACCTTGGAGGGATAGCGGAGACCTTGGAGGGACAGCGGTGACCTTGGAGGGACAGCGGTGACCTTGGAGGGATAGCGGTGACCTTGGAGGGATAGCGGTGACCTACCTTGGAGGGATAGCGGTGACCTACCTTGGAGGGATAGCGGTGACCTACCTTGGAGGGATAGCGGTGACCTACCTTGGAGGGATAGCGGTGACCTACCTTGGAGGGATAGCGGTGACCTTGGAGGGATAGCGGTGACCTTGGAGGGATAGCGGTGACCTTGGAGGGATAGCGGTGACCTTGGAGGGATAGTGGTGACCTTCCTTGGAGGGATAGCGTTGACCTTGGAGGGATAGCGGTGACCTTGGAGGGATTGCGGTGACCTTGGAGGGATAGCGGTGACCTTGGAGGGATAGCGGTGACCTTGGAGGGACAGCGGTGACCTTGGAGGGACAGCGGTGACCTTGGAGGGACAGCGGTGACCTTGGAGGGACAGCGGTGACCTTGGAGGGATAGCGGTGACCTTCCTTGCAGGGATAGCGGTGACCTTCCTTGGAGGGATAGCGGTGACCTTCCTTGGAGGGATAGCGGTGACCTTCCTTGGAGGGATAGCGGTGACCTTGGAGGGACAGCGGTGACCTTGGAGGGACAGCGGTGACCTTGGAGGGATAGCGGTGACCTTGGAGGGACAGCTGTGACCTTCCTTTTCAGGGATAGCGGTGACCTTCCTTCGAGGGATAGCGGTGACCTTGGAAGGATAGCGGTGACCTTCCTTGGAGGGATAGCGGTGACCTTGGAGGGACAGCGGTGACCTTGGAGGGATAGCGGTGACCTTGGAGGGACAGCAGTGACCTTGGAGGGATAGCGGTGACCTTCCTTGGAGGGATAGCGGTGACCTTGGAGGGACAGCGGTGACCTTGGAGGGATAGCGGTGACCTTGGAGGGGCAGCAGTGACCTTGGAGGGATAGCGGTGACCACGCGCAGACGCTTTTGGGCCTTTGCTGTATTTTGTCTCGCTTGGAACATGTTACAAAGCTAAAGATGGCCCAGATGTGGCTTTCTTCCTTTGTCTCTGCCTGACCGTGGAGAACAGGTTCCCTGAGGAAGCTTTGCGTAAACGTTCCAGGGATTAAAATAGCAACTATGATGCTAATTTTGAGCCTTTCAGGAAGGTCGCTGACGCTCATCCTTTCCCCTTGTAATTATAATGCTGATATTTTGGCTGTAAGAAGCCGTGTAGCACCGGGATTATGGGTTATTGTCAGCTGAGCTCACATCCGTTCTGTACGGCGTTAATCTGAAAAGCTCAGCAAATGGGGCCCAGAGATTCATTTTGCAAGGACTAACAAGAGCAAAGTGTTGTTTCTGAAAACTATTCTACCGGACCGGCGTGAAAGAGACCTACCCAGCTTCTGCTGGTCCTTAACCTTTAACACCTTTGCTGCCGGAAAGAACCTGAAACAATTTGCAAAAGGGTATCTGGCAGGGATGAGGTTAAAGCATTCAATTCCCACCTGGAAAGGAATTTGCGGATCTATTAAGAAATACTGAATATATACTACTACTTAAAGCAGGGGCAGCCAACTCCAGTTATCAAGGGCCACCAACAGGTCAGGTTTTCAGGATATCCCTGCTTCAGCACAGGTGGCTCAATCAGTGGTTCAGTCAATGACTGTCAAGTCAATATCCTTAAAACCTGCCCTGTTGGTGGCCCTTGAGGACTGGAGTTGGCTGCCCCTGACTTAAAGGGCTCCTTCTTTCATAACACAGAACCACGAACACTTCAGTAATGTCACATGCTGATCCCAGCTGCCTCAAACCAACCCGACCCTTTCATTATGAAGAAAAATGCCAATACACATGTGGACTGATGAATTCCTAACTTCTTCTGCACACTGGCAAATCCTCCCAATAAATCTATCTGTCTTCCTATGTAAATAATCATGCAGCACTGAACATAGACGTGACAGGGATAAATGGGACACATTTTAAACTATTGGACTCTACCAGTGAGATATATATATATGTGTGTGTGTGTGTGTGTGTGTGTGTGTGTGTGTGTGTGTGTGTGTGTGTGTGTGTGTGTAGAGCGGTTCTTCACTTACCGTGAAAGGAACAGACACGTCCGCAGATCCTGTGGAGAAAAAGGGGGACCGAGTTGCCCTGCAGCCTAGAGAAAATGGAGAATTCGTCCTGCGGTTAACGGAATATCCAGAGGGCCCAAGGCAAAAGTCGTGTACCCCAAAGAAGTGTCTGTCCGGTGCCAACAGTGAGGAACCCTCAACCAACCATCCCAGGGAAGTGGAGCCGGAACCAGTGAGTGACGATCCCTTGACCAGCCCTGAAGATGCCCTGAAAAATGCCAGGCATGACTGTGATCTACTTCGAGAACAATTGAAACAAAAGGTAGATGGTTACACAGAGCTACAGAAAAATAACGTGAAGCTACAGGAATATGTGCTCGCAATGTACTCTTTTGCTAGGACAGAATTGGACGATCTCAAGACTGAGCTTGATACTGCAAATGCTACTATTTCCGCCATGGATGAAAAGCAGAGCCAATCTGATAAAATGGTGGCTACGCTAAAGCGGAAGTATTAGGAGGCACTGAAGCAGATGACAGTCTTCCAGCAAGAGGTACACACTCTTCGCATAGAGCTGAATGCCTCACAACAGGAGGTCAACAGTGTCAGGATAGAGGTGGACGTATCTCAGAAAGAGGTTCAGACACTCCGCAGAGCACTGGATGCCTCACATCATGAGACTAACAGCTGCCGCACAGACCTGGAAGTTTCCAGAAAGGATACACAGTCTCACTGAGGAGCTGGACATTTCTAAAGAAACGATTGTCAATCTTAATACAAATCTCCAAGTCTCCCAGAAGGAGCTTCAGACCCTCAACCTAGAGAAGGATGTCTCACGCCAGGAGACTGTCATTCTCAAAGCAGATGTGCGTAAATGGAAGGAGGACTGCAAGAAGGCCCTGAATCGTACAGAGACTGAAAAAGGAGAAAATTTAAGATTACAAAGAAAAAACGTAAAACTCAAAGAAGAAAATTTTAATTTGACAAACGACGTCAAGGAAAAAAATGAAAAGCTGAACGAGCTTAAAGAAATAAATAGACTTTTGGAAGGTGAGAAGTTTGAAGCAGAGCACCGACTGCAGAACCAACTGCAAGGTCTGCGTACGCACCTCGAGAAGGCCGAGGAGAAGCAGCGAACTCTGCAGGATGACAATCTGCAGGCTGTTAAAGAAATTCAAGTGCTGCAGGAACGTCTGATTACCCAGTATGTCCCCGCAAAGCAGCATGAGAAACTGAAGGCTACCCTGAGCATCACCAAAGCATCGCTAAAGGCCAAGCTTAGAACCCAGGTGATGCGGCACAAAAGGGAGCACAAGAAGGTCCAGAAACTGAAACAAGTAACTGTGGCCCAAGCAAAGAAGTTCAAAGTGCTTCACAATGCAATAAAATGTGGAAGCAAGCTCAGAGCAAGCAAAGTACGCAGATAAATTCCCTGAGAAGAGACTTGCAAGAAGCACTCAAAAAACAGGGATCTCTCGCGGATGAGATTACAGTCCTACAAGGACAAGTATTGACCCTGACTAAGCGTCAGTATCACACAGCCTCAAAAACCCATGAAGACAAGGTTGCAAAATTTGAACCACCTAAACAAGCACTAGCAAAACCTTCAGCCACCCAACAGGCAACAAAAGAAGGTACACGTGCTGAATCAAAACCAGAAGAATCCTCAGCTGATGAAGCTGAAAAGATGGGACATTCTCTGGAAGTGGGTGTGGAATTGCAACTTAATCTCAAAGAGGCTGAACTAGCAACCCCATTGAGTGGGAAAAGGGCAGAGAGACAGCTTCAAGAGCGGAAAACTCAAAGGGCTGTTTTTAAACGCTCTGCAACTGCTGCCATACAGTGTGCCTACAATAAGACGAGTACCCGACGCGAGGGAAATCTCATGACCGCGCACGTAGAAAAAAGACTATACTTAGAAAAAGTCCTCCTCGAGCGACTGAGGGGTGCTGATGTCAAGCACCTTCAGGAGGAGACACGAATAAACTGGAGAAAGGTCTCCAATCCCAGCAGGACTGAGGGTTCTCTTCCTCCATCCACTCTCATTCAAGTCACAGAGATATCTAGAATGAGAGTGGAAGGATGGGCTTTGGCCGTGGCAAGCCAGAGCTTCCCACAAACAGGGGAGGTATGTAACAGGGGAGTTATCCCTGTTCAAGTAATGTGCCTCTAATCCAGCAGTGTGGTGGTTAACTGCTGGTAGTCAATTAACAAACACCACCTGCCTGATTAGATTGCTTACAAGGACCTGTCTTTTGAGACAGGAAGTGAGACTCCTTAGCTCACACCTGAGCTGAACTTGGAGACAGAGCAGAGATTGTCTTTGACTCTCGCAACTTGTCTTGAGCTCTGCCAGAAGACACAGCATAGCTGCTTTCAAGACACAGGGAAAACTTCTAAACCTGAATGCTGACACACCCTGAGGAAAAGGGGAGCTGAACCAGGGACAGAGAAGATTTTCCCTCCAAACCACAAGGAACAGATAAGACTTTCATTTAAGAGACTTCTTATATCTGCTTATTTCATGCTACATGTTTTGGGGCTGGGAGACATGCTTATCTAAGGGAGTTGTGAACTGCATAGTATTTCACTAGAAATACTCCCAAGTGAATAGAAGCTTTGTTTACCCCTTGTTTGGATGGTTTCCGGATGTTAAGGAAACAGGCGCAATAAAAAAAGCCTTATTTAATTTCACAATAACGAGTCTCCCTTGCATACCTCTATGAGCGTCCGCCCACAGGTGTATTTAAAGATCTGTTCCTCTTGCCTCAGGAGGGTTAGGAGTGATCACAACGTCTTTTAGGAATTAGAGCAGGGGTGGGCAACTCCAGTCCTCAAGGGCCACCAACAGGTCAGGTTTTAAGGATATCCCAGCTTCAGCACAGGTGGCTCAATTAGTGGCTCAGTCGAAGACTGCGCCACCTGTGCTGAAGCAGGAATAGCCTGAAAACCTGACCTTTTGGTGGCCCTTGAGGACTTGTTGCCCACCCCTGAAATTGAGCCATCTCTATGCATAGAAAGTTTTTGTTCCCTCTAAATGTCATTTCCTTTTTTAGTTGTTCGCAGTGATTTGCTTCTATTGTGGGCCCGGGCTGAGAGTTACCACCTGACTACACAATTACCTCATCCTTTTCTCTTTGAAACATACGAGCGGCGCTTGGAGCAGAAATAAGACCGTTCCATAATTCAGTGTAAGATCATCCAATAATTAAATGTGCTCTGGATAAGCCCAAACTTAAGCAGACTGCCCCCTTCACTCCGAAACATTTCCTCGGAGAGAACATTGGCCGCGGATACCTAAGTGTAGGAGCAGCCTTCTTCTGCACAGGTACTGTTATGTACAGATGTTTTGTTTTCTTATAACGCTTCCAGTACTGCAGAAGTGAACGCCACGCTCCCTGTGGGTTTTTGTTTGTGTCTGTGTCGGTGTCGACACACCAGAGCCAAATACAGAACCCCCATCTTCCAGGAGGCAGGGATGATAACTGCATTACACAAGACAGATTTTGTGTTGAGCGCTCACAATTACAGTAACTGTGTTTTACAGCCATTTCCATTATCATAATTAATAGTCCTTTTGGGATAATCCTGTCGGAGGCGGTGTGCTTTTGGAAATGTTTGTTTATCGCAGGGCCTTCTGGAGCTGCGAGTTGTAGAACGTAGATTGGTCCATAATGGGTGTTGTGTTGGGTTGTGGAAGGGTCTTTTCTGCAAAGCTGTGATTAGTAACCCTTTGATTTTCATTGTATTTTTTGGAGGCTGGCTGTGTTTGCCTGAATGTTACTGCTACGGGTGTTGCAGGTACGGGTTTCAGGCAGGTTTTGCAAGAATACATAAGGTATTGGTTTCGTTCTTATGAATAAATACACATTACACCCAGGGGTGGGCATCTCCAGTCCTCAAGGGCCACCAACAGGTCAGGTTTTCATATCCCTGCTTCAGCACAGGTGGCTCTCAACGCCAGTCCTTAAGACCCCCCAACAGGTCAACAGGTTTTCAGGATATCCCTGCTTCAGCATAGGTGGCTCAATCAATTCCTACTTTAGCACAGGTGGCTCAATCAGAGTCTTGAGCCACTGATTGAGCCACCTGTGCTGAAGCAGGAATATCCTTTAAACCTGACCGGTTGGTGGCCCTTGAGGAGTGGAGTTGCCCACCCCTGCATTACACGATACTAAAAGGCAATATAGCGTGAATGCCTTTGTTTTATAAGGCCAGTAACGCTCTGGGGTTTTCTCCAAAGGACAGCATGAGTAATGGGGGGGGGGGGGGGTGCGCACACCGCGAGTGTTTTGATGAGTGTTTGTCTGTCTGTACTGACCGTACTAAAATGTTACTGTGTAAAAAAAAAAATGAAAAAGTTGATTGTGAAATGCGATCTGCCAATTGTTCCATCTGTCAAGCTTTTTATATAAAGCGCACAAACCGTTTTGATGATGGGTAATGTCTCACACATTTCTTTCTGTTTGTTCACAATTGCAAAATACAACCCAAACAAGCCTCGGTAAAATATATGGAATAGATTTAGGTACGGTTTATATTGTGTTTAATATCAATTTTTTTTAATTGATTTTTTTAACCTTTTTCATGTCTGTCACTGTGATTTATTCGAGGCAGGGAACTGGATGATCTGAAAAGCTGTCACTTTTTAATAAATATTTGTTAGTAACACTCTATTTTTATACCTTATTTTGTCATTTTAGATGCATCTAATTAGATTTATTCATGGAAGCCTAATGCTACACTGAATTAAATGTTACAGATCATACAATACATATTATTTTTAATGGAGAATGAACTAGAAGAGGAACAAATGCTGCTTCAAATATGTGTGTATATTTGTACAGTATTTACATTAACCATGTATTCAGCACTTTACACAACATACTTTAGTATACAGGGAGCTATAGTTAAAACATTATTTTTACTGTGCATCAGACCTTGAAGTACATGAAGTGCAAGAATCTCTGATCCACAGAGCTGACACTCAAAGAAATGTAGTAAAATATTGCAGAATTACCGTGATAAGGGTTTAGTCAAAATGCTTCTATTGAAAGAAAATTGAGAGAAAATAGAAAGAAAATGGCATTTAGAGGGATATTCTATCTTTATATATAACGCAATGTAATCACTTTGTGGCAGGTCCCCTCTGGGGAAGAGGGTTCATATTGTGAAGAGGTTCATATTTCTTTAGTAAGGACCTGTTACAGAGGCGTAGATGGTCTAGGAAGTCTGTGAACCCCAACTTTGTCTGTTACACAGTTGGGGGGCTCTGGGCTAGAAGGGAGACTGTTGATAGAACAGGAGAGTTACACCAGAACCTCTAAGCATGGACCGACTCCATCCCAACACCCCCCCAAACACTGCCTGCACCCCATCCCCCAAATACTGCCTGCAGCCGCTCCCCCAAACACTGCCTGCACCCGCTCCCCCAAACACTGCCTGCACCCCTTCCCCTGAGCACTGCCTTCAGCCGCTCCACAACCCTCACCCGATTGCACAGAGATGCCCATCCCTTGTCTGCCCCCCACCACATATTTTCAAATGATTTATAATCTCTGGTCTAGACTGACGTCCTTTCTAAACGAGGAATAATGACCGCCTTCGCAAGCAGCGTCTGTACGTGTACCCCGCCCGTGAGAGGCGCACGCCACGTAGACAAAATTGAACAAGCAACGATATGTCTAACACGGTCAAAAGTAGTTGGTTCGGTGCCTTCAAAAACCCAGAGAATTGTTTCCTAGAGATGAAACCAGAAATCTGGTGTAGACGTGATTGGTCTTATCTCTGCCTTATCTCTGCCTTATTCTGTTCCATTTCTTAGTTGGGAGGGCAGTTTGTAAGTTTGATTATCTTATAACTGGGGTAGAGCAAAGAAAAAGATTAAATAGAAACCCATCAAGGGTCACATTTGTAACTAAAAACAAGGTAATAGTCAAACTTTAAAAAAAATATATATATATCATTTTGTAAAAATATTTGAACCTTTTCACTGTCAGATTTTCAGGAATGGACGTTTTTACTAGTATCCGATATTGCAGCAGTTTAGCAACAGGGCAGTCGATGAAGAGCGCCCGTCTTTTCCCTTTGAACTCACTGGTTGGTGCCTTGTTAAACCCTCCCGAAGTGGCTAAGTGTGATCCCTATCCAGTTCTTCTGCATTGCTCAGAGACAAAATAGTGACTCAAATATTTCACAATTTGAGATGTGAAAGAAACCCCCCCCCGCCCCCGCCCACACACACACACACACACACACACACACACACACACACACACACACACACACACACACACTCTCTCTCTCTCTCTCTCTCTCTCTCTCTCTCTCTCTCTCTCTCTCTCTCTCTCTCTCTCTCTCTCTCTCTCTCTCTCTCTCTCTCTCTCTCTCTCTCTCTCTCTCTCTCTCTCTCTCTCTCTCTCTCTCTCCAGGGGAAACAAAATGGAGGTTGAAATTACCCGCGTGACGCAAAGCAATAGAATGATGTCGCAGCTTCCTATTGGCCCGAGAGACAGGTGGCATTTAAATAACTCCAAGGCTGGCCTTTTCCGTTAAGTATCTCGGTAAGCAGGGGGTCCCCGCAGCGGAAATTAACACTGTTCGCCCCCGGGGACCCCTGCTTCTCACCCATGTAAAATAAAAGGGGAGGGAATCTTCTCCTTTTAGGCTATTCTCTGCTCCCCTAGTTTATTGGCAGGGCATTGATGCAGAACATGTTCCTCGCCCCTATAGTGTATTTTGGGATTGCAGATTGAACATGCTGTTTTTCACTGTTATTATTATTTATATTCCACACACTGAATGAGGAGTATTGGGAACAAAAAATCTATTTGTCCGTGGAAGAAATGACTGGCGTTCTTAATCTGTATGCAACGAACCAAAACATAGCAAAAAAATATATCAAAATACCCGGCTGAATTAAACTGCAGACTCCCCACTCAGATCATCGCTTTCACAATCTATCCTTTTACAGGTTTCCCGCGGAGTTTGCCCCCGTGCGCCCAATCAACAACAAGTGTGCGCCTCCAATTAAGTAATAGTGGGCTGGCATTAAACCCTGCGCTGTCCCCATGCCAGTGTTCATCTCTCTAACAGCAGCTGAGCCTCACCGAGGCTGCGAGCAATTACATGAGTGTAATCCATTGCTCGGCGTTCCACGGGGACACATATTGGCACATTATCCTGTCATTAATCTCCTATTCTGCACGTACTTTACATTTATGATCAGAGTGCGGGTTGGTTTGCAAAGAGCATAGAACAGTTGATTCCTTTAGCATGAACCAAACCTTTTGCCCTCCGGTCGGGTAGGGGTTAATATTTTGATATGAGGGGCGGGCGTTGGGGTATTTAAAGGGAGGGGCGTTTACCAGCAGAACAATATGGAGGAAGAGGGTCGTTTCCCTCCCTCCCTTGTAAGGATGGGGTTTGGGCATTTGTCACAGCGGTGTGGTCAGGAGATCCGTGGGTCATTCTCACCATCTCCCCATTATATAGGCTCATGGTTCAGAGGACCTGTATGTCGGGCAGCGGGCACGCACGTCTCTATGGTTAGGTGGGCATCTGACAAGGAGGACAGCCGATGAGGCCGAGTCAGGATAAGAAGGGTCATGAGCTCGATGGATGGGAGCTACTGTATATGGCGGAAATGTGGGACCTGGACTGTATGTGTTTTTGTTAAATAAAGTTGTGGCCTTTCTACTACGATGTGCCGTAGGGGCCGGCGCACTAACGGTTAAGAAAACCCAACACCGTAAATAAACTGCAAATAATTGCCTGTGGATTTACTGCTGGTGACCTCCGACGAGGTAATGCTCGTCATACTGCAACATTGAGGGGTCATTTCACAATGGCTTTTGCAATCCAACAACAATTGGCCCTCAAATCTACCTGCGTTGGTACTAAATGGATACACTCCAGTCCTCAAGGGCCACCAACAGGTCAGGTTTTCAGGATATTCCTGCTTCAGCACAGGTGGCTCAGTGCTTCAGCACAGGTGGCTCAATCAGAGGCTCTTTGAGCCACCTGTGCTGAAGCAGGGATATCTTGAAAACCTGACCTGTTGGTGGCCCTTGAGGACGGGAGTTGGCCACCCCCTGGTTTAGAGAGAGCGCTAAAGCTTGAACCAGAGAGAGATAACGTTTTAATAAAATGTGACGCCAAACCCCTGCCTTTGAGCAGCGGTAGGAATAGAAGTGGTGGAGGACACTGCAGCTTTATATCAAAGCTATTTCACAAACCTTCTTTGACTGTCCAGCAAATGATAAGAAGATTGTATAGCTCCAGCAGTATCCAACGCTGCTGTCCTCGTTCCATCCTGTACTCTGCTCGGCTTCTGAATTATATATGTGACGTCAAATCAGATCTATTAATGGAATAAAGATTACATACTGTAATCTCGGACGTTTGTTATGTATTTCCCATTGTGACAAACTTTCGGGTCCTCGTAACTCGCGTTTCTACCTAAATTCATAGCGCAGCAATCTCCATTTTCGTGGCGGTGTCCTTTAACTCCTGTGCTGCTACAGCGACGCAACAGCCGTGCGACTTGTTACCTCCATCACTACTCGCGCCAAGCGCGGATATGCAATATATTCTGCAAGCCTGCCTGGTATTAACCCTTGAGGGGCAGAGAGACCACGGCACAGCCTCAGGACAGCCTGCTGAAGGGTTACAAATATATCTATATTTAAGCCTGCTGGCACTCTGGCGCCCCCCGGAGCAGAGCCATGTACCTCCCAGGGACCGCCTGGTTCAAAAGCAATGAAGGATTTTGTTTATCGGACTGAAGGAGTGGCGCAGTGGGTAAGGGCGCCGACTCGGAAACCAAGGACCAGGGCTGCTGGGGGGGGGGGGGGGGGGTCGGTCAGTCAAGGGGTGCAGGCCCGCTGCCGGCAACATGTTCAAGATCTGGCAGAGGGGGCTTGCTGGAAGGTGTCTGCAGAGGTGCCTGTCAGAGGCAGGTGGAAGAGAAGGCCCCCTGGCAGGCACCTCTGACGGTCTCCTTCAATCTTCGAAGTCAGCAGGTAGGCGCTTCCCCTTCCCCCCTTCCCCCCTCCCCCTCCCCCCCCCTCCCTGCCCAGCAGCCCCCGGCCTATGCCCCCTGGCCCATACGTCTTTCATCCCCTCCACCCCCCAGGTGCATAACTACACCCTCCAGGCCTATATCTCCCCCTCCCCCCTGTCTCCCAGGCCTATCTCCCCCCTCCCAGGTCCATCTCTCCCCCCTCCCAGGCCCATCTCAGCAACCCCCGGCCTATACCCCTGGCCCATACGTCATTCAATCCCCCCTCCCCCCAGGTGTATAACTACACCCTCCAGGCCCATCTCCCCCCTCCCAGGCCCCAATCCCCTCTCCCCCATTCCAGGCCTATACTCCCCCCCCCCCCCCCTCCTCCCAGGTTCATATCTCCCCCTCCCCCCCCCCCCCCACTTCCAGACCCATATCCCCTTCTCTCAGCCCACTCCAGGATTGCATCTCCTTCTCCCCCCCTCAGGAACCCCCAGTGTGCTTGGGAGTGGGATGGGGGTGGAGGGGGTTGGGGGCAGCTCCTTGTGCCCTTGGGTAAGTCACTTTATCTCCCTGTGCCTCAGGCACCAAAATTATATTGTAAGCTCATCTGGGCAGGGCCTGTGTTTGTAAAATTCGATGTACAATGCTGTGTGCCGCGGACTATACTGTAATAGTGACACGTCCCATTGGGAGAAAAGCGCGTTATCAAATAAAGTTCTTTATTATTCTAGTGGTCAGGGCTCATTCCAGTGGTCAGGGCTCATTCCAGTGGTCAGCACAGAGCTGTTCCACCACCGGGGGCCCCTTTGTTATCTTCGTTTCCACCACCTCTCCCCGCGGCAGCTTACGCAGCGTGTCGTGCCCCAGAGTGAAAGTCTCTGACATTTTCAAAGCGTGTGTACTTAGCACGGATTTGTCTCGCAAAAACTGACATATCTTCCCCACCGAAGTAGCATGCATTCCTAGGGCAGGCGTGAACCCCGTCCCTGCAGGACAATGCGTTGCTGTCCCCGCCGGCAGGGACGGGGTTAATATAATCATGTCGCGTTTTTAGGTTGAGTAGAGCGCTCCCGGGCATATTAGACAAAGCATTGGTTACATTCGAGCATGAGATCCCCCTCCCCCCCCCTCCACGCTTAGCTGCGTGGGCGTCTGAACCACATATTATTCCAACTGAGCCGCTTGTAGCCCCGGCTTTTTATATGGTCAGTAGGGGGGGCACTTAGGGGAAAAACAAGGGATTGTGAGATCAAAGGCTCCGGTCCATAAAAGGGGGCAAATATTTAGCACGCCAAAGTGAGGAGGCGCAGGTGACAATTGTGGGGGCTTGAAACAAGACCTCTTGCTGTAAAGGTTTTTATCACCAAACATGGATGTGATGGGAGAGTTACCACTTCTTATATGACTTTCATATAGCAATATAATTTGTCACCCAAGACATGGAGTGTAAGAATATATATATTTATACGCGTGTATGCATATGTTATATATGGGTGTGTGCATATGTTATATACGGGTGTGTGCATATGTTATATACGGGTGTATGCATATGTTATATACAGGTGTGTTGTAAATATGTTAACATGCACTGATTCAACAGGTACAGTGAGTGTTTATTCTCTGGAAAAGTGAGAGTTGTTTGTGATATAAAACCAGTGCCACCCGCCAGATCTCTGTGCCATCACCAAAAGCCACCACTCACCACCCAGTGCCACCCGCCAGATCTCTGTGCCTTCACCAAAAGCCACCACTCACCACCCAGTGCCACCCGCCAGATCTCTGTGCCTTCACCAAAGGCCACCACACACCACCCAGTTCCACTGCACACTACCCAGCAGCACTCTGTGCCGCCACCACACACCAACCCCTAAATGCCACCAACCAGTGCCACTGCACGCCATCCAGCAGCACTATGTGCCGCCACCAACCAGTGCCACCACCCAGCAGCACTAAGTACCACCATCACATACCAACCAGTGCCACCACCCAGCAGCACTAGGTACCACCACCACAACATACCAACCAGTGCCACCACCCAGCAGCACTCTGTACCACCATCACATACCAACCAGTGCCACCACGCAGCAGCACTAGGTACCACCACCACAACATACCAATCAGTGCCACCACCCAGCAGCACTCTGTACCACCATCACATACAAACCAGTGCCACCACCCAGCAGTACTCGGTATCACCATCACATACCAACCAGTGCCACCACCCAGCAGCACTCAGTACCGCCACCACCCAGCAGCACTCAGTACCGCCACCGCATACCACCTATTGCCACCCAGTGCCACCCAATGCCACCACCCAGCATCATTCAGTGCAACCACCTAATGCCACCCAATGCCATCACCCAGCATCATTCGGTGCCACCATCACATACCCCCTATTGCATCCAATGCCACCACACGCCACCCAGTGCCACCACCCAGCAGCACTCAGTGCCAACACCCACCACCCAATGCCTCCTCCCTGTGACCAGTGGCCCAGACCGTTGGCTAGGAGCAGTCTTTCCTGTCACTTTTTATCTGTCTCTGCCAGGCTAATAGACGCAGGGAAAGTTGGCTTTGCATATAGCGGAGGACGGACAAGGAAAGCAGCACTGGAAGGGCCTGTCCATTACTCAGAGCTGAGAGGAAGATTGTCTTATAATGAAGTGTTCAGGCCCCTGGCTCAGTGCCTAGATTGTTTGCGTCCAGATGGCGACAAGACAAATATTTTAGTCTTGTGCAATTTTGGGGAAGCTTTAGTGTGTGTAATAATAATAATAATAATTCATATCCATTTATATAGAGCACACCGTGGAGTGATAAGAGCAGAAGCAGTGCCTGCTCAGAAGAGCTCGCAATCTCATTTTTAGAGCTCTAGCGTGGGCTTTGCAGGCATGTCAGAGTAAGCGCTGCCTCCACTTCTTCCTTAACATGTGGGGTAATATTAATTAATACATTGGTCATAGAAAGTAGCTGTTTGTAATCCTCAGCACTGAAGGAGTTAAACAACGGTGCTGTTTAACCACTTCCCTGCCGACCAGCAGGGACTGCGGGGCCAATGAGATTCTGCGCTGAGGATAAACGGGGCGGTCGCGCTTCCTGTGAACTTTGCAAAGCTCTTAACTAGGGTATTGATTGCAGCGAGCCTGAGAGCTTTTAATTCCAGCACTCGCGGTAAGGCCAGAAACCGGAGCCACGAATAGCAGCAAATGGATGCGCCAGGCTTCGGAATATTGATTTACAGCTCGTCATGACTGTTAGTCTTCCCCTCCGAAACTCAAATGCCCTGTGCGTTCCGCAGACGGGATTCTGCAAGAGACCTTTTCCAGGCAAAGGGTGGACTTGCAATAATGTTTCCACATGAGGCCAGCGGTTGTATGTTTTGGTTTGTAGTTCCTAATTCCTATAACAAACCTCCCAGAAGGGTAAGGTCTGGGTAAGATAAATGAATGACTATTAATAAAATAAACAAAATCTGTGTACCTTTGTGAAATCGTGCGCCAACGCGTTCCGCGGCACAGGGAACAAAGGATTAAAACAAGTATAACAAACAGATTAACATCAGTTAACACAATAGGCTCTAAGCATCGTAGAAGTGGGAAGGGGGAGGATAAACTGGATACTCTGCGAAAACGCGTGATGTCGATGTCTTTTGTTTGAACAAGCTACCGTGGCTCCCAAGTCGGTCCTCTGGTGCCCGTTCGTCTTGGGTGCCCCTGAGTCCCCTGTTTAGCCATGTGAAATGTTACAGAAGACCACCGCACTGCAGGGTTAAAGCCACTTAAACAGCACGTTGCTGTATATTTATTTCACCACATGATGGATGTGGAAATCATAAGGCAACGTTTCGGGATGGGGGGGGGGGGGGGAGAGAAACAGCCCACCCTTGATCAGGCAATATAAGGTGAGGATGACACTAGATGATCAGTGAGGAGAGAGGGCTGGTGTTCCGAGGAGGCAGAATAACCCTAAATAATAGAGAGGAGTTCTGAGAAGATAAGCGGGATAATGTATGAACTTCATTGGGAGTTTCCGTGCCATAGTGCCCCGATCGGCACTATCACAGGTCAATGAATAATAAAGAGAGGAGAGACGTTTTCCTAGCGTCACAGGTCTGCGGAATGAGTCGGCTTCATTAGCGACGGCCGATTGATATTTTTACATTTATTTTTTTCACCTTTATTAGAATACCGGCGTTATATGCTGTAAGGAGATTCATTCAAATATTAATCATCCAAACGCTGCTACGTGGGGTTATTTGGGGCAAAGCAATGCATTGTTAGCCCTTCTGACCTCAAAGGGGTTTAACCCTTTGGGTTCCCCATGTAGCCAGTGTCATGGGGGTATGGCACTGGCCACGTCCTGGGCTTTCTGCTCAATTTCTAGGGAAGATTGCATTCTGCGTTCCTGTGGAGCGCTCAACGCGATCTATGCAGAAGAGGACTCCTCTTCCATTCCCGCCATCAAGGATGTCGCGCTCACGGGATTGCGCTGACGAGCCGGCACATGATCGCGGCCTGTGGCATTCAAAGGGGATCAGCAAGGAAGCCGTAGCAAACTCACGCCGTTCCATGTCCCCACCTAACGATAAGAAACGCGGCATTTGTAATTTGACGGAGAACCCAAATGGTGGCCCAGATTTTCTCAGCACCCCTCCCCAGCGGTTTCCTGAAGGATGTAAACTAGTTTTGCAATCTTAGGATACATTGCCTGCGTTTAATCAGAAACAGATTACAATCGCTGCCCGCATTAGCCAAGCTCTGCAACTCGAGATCTCAGCTGGACGTATGATAGCTAAAATGCAGGAGTCTGAGGGCCGGGGGTATTGTATTATTACAGATGTCTGAAATCCCTTGGGCATCGACAGGAATAATCTGGCCATCATACAATGCTTGTGATCTCATCAAAGTGCATTCTCGGTTGTATATATGACATTACTGTTAAAGAAGTAACCAGTGAGATTTTGAAAGCTTTTTACGCTGTCATTCTATCCATGAAGAACTCTCCTGTTGCTGCCGAATCACAACCTACAATAGATTTTATCTGTGATTAGAAAAAATACATCAGGTAAATGTGCAAATTCAAACAAATACACCAAATAATAATGGTAGTAGTTAATTAACAGATTTTTCATAATAAATAATGAAATGAATAATACATTTTAATGTGTGTGTGTGTGTGTGTGTGTGTGTGTGTGTATATATATATATATATATATATATATATATATATATATGTAAATATGCACACACACATATAGAAAAATAAGCTCCTTACCAGGCAGATCCAGAGTCCCAGGGCTACAAAGCAAGGAAGAGACCGCACACTCGGGTGAATGTGCCTGTTTTCTTCTAATACACTTCTTTTTTGGATACAACTGAGTGTGCGGTCTCTTCCTTGCTTTGTGGCCCTGGGACTCTGGATCTGCCTGGTAAGGAACTTATTTATACCTACTGTTTGTATGGGATAAGCACCTACTTTTCTGCAATATGTGTGTGCCATCTGCCCTTTCTTATATATATATATATATGTACAGTGTTCGACAAACCTATACATTTGCACGCCCCGGGCGAGTGGATTTAACAGCGTGGCGAGCTCCTATTGGCCCAAGCAGCACACGTGTGGTACTAGGTGGCGAGTAGATTTTTTTGTGATTTGACGACCACTGTATATATATATATATATATATATATATATATATATATATATATATATATAAATATATATGTACACACACACACACACACGTGCATACATCGGTAACACTGGCACAGGTATTCACACAATGCTGCTAACATTTATTCTAAGCTGCGATTCCCAGTGGGAAACGTTAGCACTGTTCTGGGGGGCCCTGTCTCTCTGTTACTGTTCTACATTCACCGACTTCATTGGCAGTCAATTACAGTGCCCCTTACTCTGTAACATTGTGCTTATGGTGGGTTTCTACCTCCCTACATTTATAGGGTTCAATGGCAATGTTGGGCAGTATATCGCAACATATGCCATCTGCATCTCTCCCCACACACATGGGCGCAGCACCCATATAAGCAACAAAGTACCGGCTCGCAATATCCGTGCGTGTTCAACTCCGTCCGTGGCTCTCGCAGGGCCGGCCTTGGCTTCTGCGGTGCCCATGGCGGCACGCTGGCAGCGGGGCCCCTCTGGTGGAAGTACTGGTGGGTGACCTTGGGCAACCACTGTCTCCTTGGCATAGAGTGTCAGCTCTTCAGGGAAAAGTGGATTTATTGTGCATAGCTGTGCTTTACAAAGCACTGGTGTTACAGAGTAACATGTTTACATAGAGGAAGAGACACCGTCTCAGACGTCTCCTCCTCAGTCCATGCGTGCTGTCCTATTAGCTCTATTAATCTGAGCAGAGATTTCTTTTTAAGGGTTAATAGGATATTTGTTCTTGCCAGCATGCTGCGGAGATCTATCCCCGTTGTTTTTTTGCGATGTCCGTCTGACCTTTGTCCCCGTGTGATTCTATATGGAGAAACATGGAACCTCTGTGTTTGTTGCATGATATGTTTCTACATCTTTCTTATACACAGCAGCTGCTTCCTGTTTGCCAAGAACCTGACTTTCAAAAGATAAGGTTCTTTAGGGTGTCAGGGCACAGGGTACTATCCTACAAAGTTACAGTGTTTGTTACAATACAAGTGAGAGCACCCCGCTATTCAACCATTTCTTTGCCATTTAAAAAGTGACAGCAGATAGGGACTATTTTAGTCCATTTAATTTTTCCATTTTCCCAACTTACTGCAGAATCATATACCCCAAGATCTAGATTTGTCACTTCCTATCTCAGTTGAGTCCCTGTGTATCAATGCCAAGTATTTTCAAATTCGTTGTATGTACCCCCACTTCTGCTGGAAGAAAGGTCCATGCATCAACTACCTGCTCTTAAAAAAAAACAAAAAAAAACCGTGCCCTAAACTTTTCTAGTGGTCAAAATGCGCTGGGATTAGACGGTAAAGAATAACACTTCTTTTTTTATTTTATTAACATACGTCTAAACCCGTAAACTAGTCCCAATAGGTTCATCCGTTTTTAGAAGGACCAGAGAGGTCTGTGCCCTCCTGTGCTGGCCTCTCTCGCACTGTGAGCAGAGGCCCTGTGCCCTGCTGTGCGGGCCTCTCTCGCACTGTGAGCAGAGGCCCTGTGCCCTGCTGTGCTGGCCTCTCTCGCACTGTGAGCAGAGGCCCTGTGCCCTGCTGTGCTGGCCTCTCTCGCACTGTGAGCAGAGGCCCTGTGCCCTGCTGTGCTGGCCTCTCTCGCACTGTGAGCAGAGGCCCTGTGCCCTGCTGTGCTGGACTCTCTCGCACTGTGAGCAGAGGCCCTGTGCCCTGCTGTGCTGGACTCTCGCACTGTGAGCAGAGGCCCTGTGCCCTGCTGTGCTGGACTCTCTCGCACTGTGAGCAGAGGCCCTGTGCCCTGCTGTGCTGGCCTCTCTCGCACTGTGAGCAGAGGCCCTGTGCCCTGCTGTGCTGGCCTCTCTCGCACTGTGAGCAGAGGCCCTGTGCCCTGCTGTGCTGGCCTCTCTCGCACTGTGAGCAGAGGCCCTGTGCCCTGCTGTGCTGGCCTCTCTCGCACTGTGAGCAGAGGCCCTGTGCCCTGCTGTGCTGGTCTCTCTCGCACTGTGAGCAGAGGCCCTGTGCCCTGCTGTGCTGGCCTCTCTCGCACTGTGAGCAGAGGCCCTGTGCCCTGCTGTGCTGGCCTCTCTCGCACTGTGAGCAGAGGCCCTGTGCCCTGCTGTGCTGGCCTCTCTCGCACTGTGAGCAGAGGTCCTGTGCCCTGCTGTGCTGGTCTCTCTCGCACTGTGAGCAGAGGCCCTGTGCCCTGCTGTGCTGGCCTCTCTCGCACTGTGAGCAGAGGCCCTGTGCCCTGCTGTGCTGGCCTCTCTCGCACTGTGAGCAGAGGCCCTGTGCCATGCAGTACTGGCCTTTCTCGCACTGTGAGCAGAGGCCCTGTGCCCTGCTGTGCTGGCCTCTCTCGCACTGTGAGCAGAGGCCCTGTGCCCTGCTGTGCTGGCCTCTCTCGCACTGTGAGCAGAGGCCCTGTGCCCTGCTGTGCTGGCCTCTCTCGCACTGTGAGCAGAGGCCCTGTGCCCTGCTGTGCTGGTCTCTCTCGCACTGTGAGCAGAGGCCCTGTGCCCTGCTGTGCTGGCCTCTCTCGCACTGTGAGCAGAGGCCCTGTGCCCTGCTGTGCTGGCCTCTCTCGCACTGTGAGCAGAGGCCCTGTGCCCTGCTGTGCTGGCCTCTCTCGCACTGTGAGCAGAGGTCCTGTGCCCTGCTGTGCTGGTCTCTCTCGCACTGTGAGCAGAGGCCCTGTGCCCTGCTGTGCTGGCCTCTCTCGCACTGTGAGCAGAGGCCCTGTGCCCTGCTGTGCTGGCCTCTCTCGCACTGTGAGCAGAGGCCCTGTGCCATGCAGTACTGGCCTTTCTCGCACTGTGAGCAGAGGCCCTGTGCCCTGCTGTGCTGGCCTCTCTCGCACTGTGAGCAGAGGTCCCATCGGTTGGCATCTTGTATATTTTCCCTACGATCTGCTGATGTTGTTTGTGTGGTCCCGTTACCTAGGAGACAGAGAGAGGGACGGACGGAGGGGTATGAAAGATCCTTTAGGAACATCTGGGATCTGCTCTCGGAGGAAAGTCTATTTTCAGCTGCTAGAAATAGAGTAATGCCGGAGCAAAGGGTCACTGAACTCTAACTGGGCGTCCTTAACCCCCTAGCGCAGGGGTTCTCAACACCCCACAACAGGTCAGGTTTTAAGGATATCCCTGCTTCAGCACAGGTAGTGCAGTCGTTGACTAAGCCATTGATTGAGCCACCGGTGCTGACGCTTGGATATCCTTAAAACCTGACCTGTTGGGGGGTGTTGAGGACTGGAGTTGAGAACCCCTGCCTTAACTGGTGGCCATTAGCAACACTTACAGCTCCTCAAACAACCTTTAGCTAATAAAAGGGTCAAAGGTACCCCAAACATGTTCCTTTGCCCTGATCAGACGTCGACATGCAGTGTTTTAGCTCAGTTCCCTTGTGGCCAGCATGAATGGGAGACAGTTACAGTGCTGGTTTTGTTATGCAAAAGAGGAGTAGCTCAGTGAGTAAAGACACTGACTGGCACTGAAGCAGGGGAACCTGGTTCAATTCCTGGTGTCACCTCCTTGTGACCTTGGGCAAGTCACTTTATCTCCCTGTGCCCCAGGCACCAAAACCATAGATTGTTAGTGCATCTGGGAAGGGCCGGTGTCTGTAACATTCCTATGTGCTTTTAACCGTGAACTATACTGTGATTGTGACGCGCTTTGTGTTCCACTGGGAGAAAAGTGCTATATGAAATAGTTTATTATTGTTATTATACAAGGTTGCTGGTGCCTGTTCCACTTGAACTCTGCCTGGTCCTAATTTCAATCACTTTACCTTCCCAAGACCTACTCGCTAATGTCAATGTGCGTTCATCCTAAAATAACGGTAAAAGTGGGTGACGTTATGGTATCTTGTAACCGTATACTGTGCTTGTGAAGCCGGTCACTACCACACTCTTTCCACTTACGCACTTAACACATTTTTTATTTATTTTTTGGACCATCTGCTGCATACTGGTATCTCTAATGCAGGTTACACACTCTTTTTACAGCCACAGGTAAAGGTTACACTTGTATTCTCTGTGTGTAGGTTTATAACAGGCGGGTAAATAGTAAGTTCTTTATAAGGAAGCACAATATCAGCCGTTGGATGCACAGGGGACATCAAGCCGGACATCAGGTGAACTGCTCCACGCTCCGTCATTTTCAGCAGCCGTTGTATTCCCAAAAAAATATTCAATATTACATCTGATTTATTTGAGACTTTGGAAGCTTTTAGCTGTGCGTTAATGGCTGTGTGTATATGTAATTATACCTAGAATAAGTTTTTGCAGGCATATTACTGTCTGTTTGTTTGTGTGTGTAGCTAATGACAAATATTAATACGGCATAATAATGTGCACTTGTTGCTTCCTTCCTTGGGGTTCATGCATCTGTCGCTTTATAATCTTGTCAAACTTTCCCAAATTTGCCTTTCCCCATGTTTTGTCGCCTTGATTCCTCTAGATCAGGGGCGGGCAACCCCCGTCCTCAAGAGCTACCAGCTGGTCAGGTTTTCAGGATATCCCTGCTTCAGCACAGGTGGCTCAATCAGTGGCTCGGTTGAAGACTGCACCACCTGTGCTGAAGCAGGGATATCCTAAAAGAATGACCTGATGGTGGCCCTTGCGGTCTGGAGTTGGCCGTCCTTGCTCTGGATCAATAGAACTATAAATATATAAATATAGGGTGGTTATCTTGTCCAGCTGCGATGGATGGTCTTTGTTTTAACCTATTTTTCACAGGAAGCGCAATGTATTGTAATATATTGTAATATTGGCGGGTCCCATTAAAGATGGCTATGCTGATGCCGTTTCTCAGCTGCATTGGAGATTTCGGCTGTGTAATGGCAGAGCAGTATACAGTAGATTTTATAGATGTAGCAGCCACAAAGTATTCAATGCTAAATTTGATGTGCTCCCAAGCACACCTCGCAACGAATGTTGGAACCCAGAGCAAAGAGCGTTGCTTGGGTGACTGCTTTCGCCTTATTACAACCACGCCAAACCGTGTCAAAAAGGGGCTGGTGTGTGATTTGTACGCAGCGGGAAAAACATACCCCGGTATCACCTTCCGGATGCACATTACCGGTTATATTGCAACGCGCCTGTAGAAACGCTACCAATGTGGGGGGCTTATCAGGGGGGCTCTGCTCCCGTCCTCGAGACCCCCTCACAACAGGTCAGGTTTTAAAGATTTCCCAGATTCAGCACAGGTGGCTCCATCAGTGGCTCAGTTGAAGACTGAGCCACTGATTGAGCCACTTGTCTTGAAGCAGGGACTGATTGAGCCACCTGTGCTGAAGCAGGGATATCCTTCAAACCTGACCTGTTGGGGGCGGGGGGGCTGGCTTGAGAACTGGAGTCGAGCACCTCTGGATTAGATCGTCACCGACAACTATGAAAGCAACCGGTATGAAAAGACGCAGAGATAACACGCTCCTTCCTCACGGCGGGCGGAAACTAACTTTGCTGTACCCCTTCTTGTTTCAGGTTTCCCCTCAATGAGTTCCTTGGAAGTCATTTAGAGACCGTCCGCTAAAGTCCACCTGGCGACTGTTTCAGGCAGCTCGGAGGAAGCCGCAAATTGGACTTCAAGATGCTCATTAAGGAATATCGCATCCCGCTCCCAATGACGGTGGAGGAGTACCGCGTTGCGCAGCTGTACATGATACAGGTGCGTTGTTTGGCTCTCTTAGAAAACACGACTGCAGTGTTGTCCTTGTACAGAACGGGGGAGTAACTCCGCCGTCGGAGCCGGGGGCAAACCCGCTCGGAATCCCAGCGTCCGCTCTTCGTATGACCTCGTGCAAGTCACGTGATATCCCTGTGACTCGGGTACTCCGCGTATTAAAATTAGATGATGAGATCTTTCGGGGGAAGGGACTCGTGTTTGCAAAAAGCGATGTTAAGCAAGCGTCATGCAATCATTTTTTGTTGTTATCATTACTCATTAGGACTTTGCTAAACCGTTTACCGGTGCTCAACTCCAATCCTCAAGACTGAGCCACTGATTGAGCCACCTGTGCTGAAGCAGGGATATCCTGGAAAACATGACCTGTTGGTGGCCCTTGAGGACTGGAGTTGGCCGCCCCCGGGCTTACAGCCAGTGGACCAGTGTTTGACTGTAACTGACATCCAGAAGTTTGCAATGCCCTGAAAAGCTTCCCGGTGCCGGGAGATGAACGTGGCGTTACTGTTATACAGTAATTAATACATGACATTAATCACATGCTAAATCAGTGTTTCTTCATCAGGACAGCTCAGTGTAATCTGGAGCGGTCTCATAACAATACATTTGGGATTTGCATGACATTGGAAAAGAGAGAGAGACAAAAGTAGCCATTTGCACCAACAAATTTGGTGCAGGGAGCGTTGTCATTTCTTTAAATCGGTCACTTCAATCTCCGTTTAAAGTCTCGGACACTATTCGATTATTAGATCCCCAACTTGCAGCATAACAAGAGGCAAAACGCCCAAATACAACATCCGTTTTGGATACTAATGATTTCATTCTGTATAGTGCACACTGCCCTGGACCCCTCAGATCTTACAATGTAAACGTACCGATTTAGGACAAAGTCATTATTGCAGCCACGCACTTCCTAGGAGACATGAAATGAGGTTTATTTTTTTAGATGATGAATGTATTCTCTGCAAGATCTGACGGATATGATGATCGGGGCGTTTTTAGCATGCTGGGCATGTGTGCTGAAAATATCCCTGAATTGAGATCCACCAGCCCACCGCGTCATTGTGAATATGTAATGACTGTCGTTGCTAAGGGACTGACGGAAACAAAATCTTATGTGCCATCGAATAGAAGAAATTTTAAAGGTGTGATCTGCTTTAAGATATTTACCCGCTTTGGTGGTACAGAGGACTACTCGGGACATAGATAAGAATTAGGGCAGAAAAGATATACAGCTCAATAAGAGAAACCTCCAATTTGGGAATATCACAGAAACCTTCGGATACAGCACATTTTCATCCCATGCCATGCTGATGCCGGAAGGGGGTAGGATCAGAAGATTCTCCTTGACTGAAAGGGTAGTGGAAGCATGGGCGGGTCTCCCAGCAAAGGTGGTGGAGGCCAGTGCAGTAACGGTATTCAGAAATGCTTTGAAGTATCCTGAATATTGCCACACACAAAAAAGCCAGAGGTCAAGTGAGGCCTGAGGCTTTATGTCATTGAAAATGGCTCTTCTTTAAACCAATCCAAAAGATTTAGCTTATTTTGCTTCTCTGGAAGTTGATTACAAATTGTATTTCTCAGGGCCTCCGAATAGGGACGTGTTAGTCAATTAAGTGTTTTCTTTACCATTAGCCCACCCTGTTCTTAACAGAGAGCCAATAAAGATAAGAGACAAAGTGGTCTCTGCCTGTGCAAACTCTTGCTGAACGCACAGTGACACCAGACAGAGGAAATCAGCCCCCCCCCCCGGGTCTCCGCTCAGTGCGTTTACAAACTAACTGAAGTGAGTACTTGTAGGTGCCAGATTTTGACTATACAAAAAAGGGTGTGTGCGCCGAGCACCCGCATTTGAAGTGAATCTTCTCCTTTCAGATTACTGCGGGAACGCTATACCAGTTATTCAGCGCGCGCGTGTGCGGCTCTGCGCATGCGCGCGGCGATGGCCGCACAGTCCAATGACGTCACTTCCGTCTCCATGAAGGAGATTTGTGCCATGGAATTTTACTAGGTGCCAGCAAAGAAGTTTCACTTCAAAAAGGCATCAATCAGCCAGTTTCACCCCATTATCACATCACTGCCATTAGTATACGTTGGTGCTAGCAGTGACTGTCCCTTTAAAACGTGATAAAGCTTAGTAGCTCTCGGCCTAGGTTGTATGTGCGATTTACCTGCCGTCCATACCATTCAGGGTTAACACCATCACGGAAAATACTGTATATGTATTTTTTTTAAGCAGCTCTAATTAGATTAAAAGCATCTCGTGTCATGCATGAAGGATGTACATTACAGCGGAAAAGAGCAGGCAAAAGACCTCAGCTGTGGGTCTCCATGGTGACGGGTGACGTCACGCCGTGCAATGCAAACAGCGGTGTGCGGGAGCGAAGATGTCCTAAGCTAAACCCATTGGGCGGCTGATGCAGGCGGGTTGCCACGGCAACAGATGCTGGAGCGGACTTATCGGCAGCGTGTGATGTCCGAGGCTTGCATAGGGATGAAGAGATATTTCCTTCGTGTTCCTTCACATGCAACAGATACATGGATGTCATGATCTCTCCCAGAAATAGATCACAGAAGGGTGGGTGGGTGGGTTGTGTGTGTGTGTGTGTGTGTGTGTGTGTGTTTACGGGTCCGAAAGCTGCAGGGGGAGGAGATGTGTTAAAGGTGCCATGCTTGTCAAGTGTCCATCGTTATAGCCGGATACCAGTTAGAATGTGAGTGCTGGCTGGCTGTCCCGGAGTGCTGGCTGGCTGTCACTGAGTGCTGGCTGGCTGTCACTGAGTGCTGGCTGGCTGTCACGGAGTGCTGGCTGGCTGTCACGGAGTGCTGGCTCGCTGTCACGGAGTGCTGGCTCGCTGTCACGGAGTGCTGGCTCGCTGTCACGGAGTGCTGGCTCGCTGTCACGGAGTGCTGGCTCGCTGTCACGGAGTGCTGGCTCGCTGTCACGGAGTGCTGGCTGGCTGTCACTGTTGACAAGCCAGTTTGAAGGGGGAGGAAGAGGAAGGGGTGTTAACACCTTAGCTGCCAGAGAGGTCAGGAACGCATTACTCTGCGGGGGCCCCTGGCAGGGAAGGGGTTAAATTGCACGCTTTTCAGAATAGGGACTCCTTTCTGTGGCTGTAGACAGTGCTGTGCAGCCCCTTACGCCCCCTGTGCGGCCCCTTACGCCCCCTGTGCGGCCCTGTGCGGCCCCTTACGCCCCCTGTGCGACCCCTTACGCCCCCTGTGCGGCCCCTTACGCCCCCTGTGCGGCCCCTTACGCCCCCTGTGCGGCCCCTTGCAGCCCCTTACACCCCCTGTGCGGTCCCTTACACCCCCTGTGCGGTCCCCTGTGCAGCTCCTTACGCCCCCTGTGCGGCCCCTTACGCCCCCTGTGCGGCCCCTTACGCCCCCTGTACGGCCCCTTGCGCCCCCTGTGCGGCCCCTTGCGCCCCCTGTGCGGCCCCTTACGCCCCCTGTGCGGCCCCTTACGCCCCCTGTGCGGCCCCCTGTGCGGCCCCTTATGCCCCCTGTGCGGCCCCTTACGCCCCCTGTGCGGCCCCTTACGCCCCCTGTGCGGCCCCTTACGCCCCCTGTGCGGCCCCTTACGCCCCCTGTGCGGCCCCTTACGCCCCCTGTGCGGCCCCTTACGCCCCCTGTGCGGCCCCTTACGCCCCCTGTGCGGCCCCTTACACCCCCTGTGCGGCCCCTTACACCCCCTGTGCGGCCCCTTACGGCCCCTTACACCCCCTGTGCGGCCCCTTACGCCCCCTGTGCGGCCCCTTACGCCCCCTGTGCGGCCCCTTACACCCCCTGTGCGGCCCCTTACACCCCCTTACACCCCCTGTGCGCCCCCTGTGCGGCCTCTTACGCCCCCTGTGCGGCCCCTTACGCCCCCTGTGCGGCCCCTTACACCCCCTGTGCGGCCCCTTACGCCCCCTGTGCGACCCCTGTGCGACCCCTGTGCGACCCCTGTGCAGCCCCTTACACCCCCTGTGCGGCCCCTTACACCCCCTGTGCGGCCCCTTACGCCCCCTGTGCGGCCCCTTGCAGCCCCTTACACCCCCTGTGCGGCCCCTTACACCCTCTGTGCGTCCCCTTACACCCCCTGTGCGGCCCCTTACACCCCCTGTGCGCCCCCTTACGGCCCCTTACACCCCCTGTGCGGCCCCTTACGCCCCCTGTGCGGCCCCTTACGCCCCCTGTGCGGCCCCTTACGCCCCCTGTGCGGCCCCTTACGCCCCCTGTGCGGCCCCTTACGCCCCCTGTGCGGCCCCTTACGCCCCCTGTGCGGCCCCTTACGCCCCCTGTGCGGCCCCTTACGCCCCCTGTGCGGCCCTGTGCGGCCCCTTACGCCCCCTGTGCGACCCCTTACGCCCCCTGTGCGGCCCCTTGCAGCCCCTTACACCCCCTGTGCGGTCCCTTACACCCCCTGTGCGGTCCCCTGTGCAGCTCCTTACGCCCCCTGTGCGGCCCCTTACGCCCCCTGTGCGGCCCCTTGCGCCCCCTGTGCGGCCCCTTACGCCCCCTGTGCGGCCCCTTGCGCCCCCTGTGCGGCCCCTTACGCCCCCTGTGCGGCCCCTTACGCCCCCTGTGCGGCTCCTTACGCCCCCTGTGCGGCCCCTTACGCCCCCTGTGCGGCCCCTTACGCCCCCTGTGCGGCCCCCTGTGCGGCCCCTTACGCCCCCTGTGCGGCCCCTTACGCCCCCTGTGCGGCCCCTTACGCCCCCTGTGCGGCCCCTTACGCCCCCTGTGCGGCCCCTTACGCCCCCTGTGCGGCCCCTTACACCCCCTGTGCGGCCCCTTGCGGCCCCTTACGCCCCCTGTGCGGCCCCTTACGCCCCCTGTGCGGCCCCTTACGCCCCCTGTGCGGCCCCTTACGCCCCCTGTGCGGCCCCTTACGCCCCCTGTGCGGCCCCTTACACCCCCTGTGCGGCCCCTTACACCCCCTTACACCCCCTGTGCGGCCTCTTACGCCCCCTGTGCGGCCCCTTACGCCCCCTGTGCGGCCCCTTACGCCCCCTGTGCGGCCCCTTACGCCCCCTGTGCGACCCCTGTGCAGCCCCTTACACCCCCTGTGCGGCCCCTTACACCCCCTGTGCGGCCCCTTACGCCCCCTGTGCGGCCCCTTACGCCCCCTGTGCGGCCCCTTGCAGCCCCTTACACCCCCTGTGCGGTCCCTTACACCCCCTGTGCGGTCCCCTGTGCAGCTCCTTACGCCCCCTGTGCGGCCCCTTACGCCCCCTGTGCGGCCCCTTGCGCCCCCTGTGCGGCCCCTTACGCCCCCTGTGCGGCCCCTTGCGCCCCCTGTGCGGCCCCTTACGCCCCCTGTGCGGCCCCTTACGCCCCCTGTGCGGCCCCTTACGCCCCCTGTGCGGCCCCTTACGCCCCCTGTGCGGCCCCTTACGCCCCCTGTGCGGCCCCCTGTGCGGCCCCTTACGCCCCCTGTGCGGCCCCTTACGCCCCCTGTGCGGCCCCTTACGCCCCCTGTGCGGCCCCTTACGCCCCCTGTGCGGCCCCTTACGCCCCCTGTGCGGCCCCTTACACCCCCTGTGCGGCCCCTTGCGGCCCCTTACGCCCCCTGTGCGGCCCCTTACGCCCCCTGTGCGGCCCCTTACGCCCCCTGTGCGGCCCCTTACGCCCCCTGTGCGGCCCCTTACGCCCCCTGTGCGGCCCCTTACACCCCCTGTGCGGCCCCTTACACCCCCTTACACCCCCTGTGCGGCCCCTTACGCCCCCTGTGCGGCCCCTTACGCCCCCTGTGCGGCCCCTTACGCCCCCTGTGCGGCCCCTTACGCCCCCTGTGCGACCCCTGTGCAGCCCCTTACACCCCCTGTGCGGCCCCTTACACCCCCTGTGCGGCCCCTTACGCCCCCTGTGCGGCCCCTTACGCCCCCTGTGCGGCCCCTTGCAGCCCCTTACACCCCCTGTGCGGCCCCTTACACCCTCTGTGCGGCCCCTTACACCCCCTGTGCGGCCCCTTACACCCCCTGTGCGCCCCCTTACGGCCCCTTACACCCCCTGTGCGGCCCCTTACGCCCCCTGTGCGGCCCCTTACGCCCCCTGTGCGGCCCCTTACGCCCCCTGTGCGGCCCCTTACGCCCCCTGTGCGGCCCCTTACGCCCCCTGTGCGGCCCCTTACGCCCCCTGTGCGGCCCCTTACGCCCCCTGTGCGGCCCCTTACGCCCCCTGTGCGGCCCCTTACGCCCCCTGTGCGGCCCCTTACGCCCCCTGTGCGGCCCCTTACGCCCCCTGTGCGGCCCCTTACGCCCCCTGTGCGGCCCCTTACGCCCCCTGTGCGGCCCCTTACGCCCCCTGTGCGGCCCCTTACGCCCCCTGTGCGGCCCCTTACGCCCCCTGTGCGGCCCCTTACGCCCCCTGTGCGGCCCCTTACGCCCCCTGTGCGGCCCCTTACGCCCCCTGTGCGGCCCCTTACGCCCCCTGTGCGGCCCCTTACGCCCCCTGTGCGGCCCCTTACGCCCCCTATGCGGCCCCTTAGACCCATTTAAAGTGCAGGAAATACAAATCTAAAGATGCCTAAACTGTACGCTTGAGCCGTGCAGAATTACAGTGCAATGAATGCGACGCTCTCTGTGTCCGGAGCAGCTGTTCGTGAAGCTGAAGAGAAGGGACAGTTCTCAGACGTGTCCCCGCTCCCAGCGTGTGGCTCTTATAAGGTGATCACCTTTACAGCCCTGTGGCATCTGGCCGGATAGTTAACCATTTCATTTCTACAAGGGCCTGCAACATGCTTTCCCAGTGCTGAAGGAGCTCCAGGGCCCAAAGCCAGCAGCATTTTGCAGGCACGAGGAGTCCCTGCCCCAAAGAGCTTACAATAGTTAACAGAGAAAATTGAGCGCAAATAACACTACTTTAACAAAATACAAACAAATAAAACATACTATCCTTAGAAAGTGCAGCTCCTGAAACAGGACTCAGTCCCAATCCAAACAGCAACCGATGGAGAACTGCAGGTGCTCAAATCTCATCAGGACATGGAAGCAAATGAAGACGCCCAATAGTGCAATATTGTCTGGTTCAACAAATAGAGAGTATTGATGAGGACTCTATGGATTTTACACTCGCGTATTAGACGTGATGATCAGGCAGTGTGGTTGTTATAAGTTACCAACTCTTCTCCAAACAGGTACTGCGTGTTTAGACCGGTATTATCCCAATGGGAAGGGAGGGGGAATCCACATATAGAAAAGAAAAAGCAAAAATAGTATAATATTGCTTTTATTTAAAAAAAACATAAAGTAATGCACTTACATACGTGACTTTGGGGTGAGCATTTAGACCACCCCGGGGCAATTGGGACGAACAGCACTTTGCACAGCAACAGCTTCTGCTTCACGGCCGATACAGTATCCGCTGGGCTAGATAATGCAGTCCTCCATTTTCAATGTCCCCAACAAAGTGTCCTTCAGCGGTGCAAGACTGCGCTCTACGCGCGTTTCAACATATTAGTCTTCCTTAGGGGCTAATCTCTGATCATCACGTCTAATATGTGAGTGAAAAATCTATAGAGTCCTCATCAACTCTATTTGTTGAACCATCAAAGAGCTTACAGTCTAGTTTTAGTACCGGAGACACAGGTAGTTACAACGACTTGCCCAAGGACACCAGGAGAGCTGACACTGGGGTCACCCACTTCAAAGGCAGGAACATTACCACGGAGCTACTTCTTCTTTGCCTTTATCATCACAATCACATGGTATTCTTAAAGGGTTAATGTAGGGATTTCTCAACTCCCGTCCCCAAGACCCCCCCCCAACAAGTCAGGTTTTCAGGATATCCCTGCTTCAGCACAGGTGGCGCAATCGCTCCCTGCTTCCGCACAGGTGGCTCAATCAGTGGCTCAGTCTTCAACTGGGCCACTGATTGAGCCACCTGTGCTGAAGCAGGGATATCCTGAAAACCTGACCTGTTGGGGGGTCGGAAGGGTGTCTCGAGGACTGGAGTTGAGCCCCCCCAGGGGTAGTGTTCTCTGGCAGGACAAAGATTGTAAACTCGCTGACATACGAAGGGGGGCAGCCGCTATAAATGTGTGTCGCTAAACGCACGCTGCATTTTTTTACAGCGAAATGTTTTCACTTGACTAATGAAATGATTTTCAAACACATCGCGAGCGCTAAGTGACTAAAGCCTTTGAACGGCGCCGTTCCTGATCTATATCTGTATGCAACAGACGAGACCATGGCTGCGGAAAGCAGATTGACGGCAACACAATTGACGTCAGATCTAATGAACACAAAGGAGCCATTAACAGAGCCCGGGCTAATTCTGTCGGCAGAAAGAGTGGGCTGTACAGCAAGCTTGGCTTAAATTCGTGGTGATTATTTTTGTTCTTCATATTGGCAGCTGAGCCCCAAGCCGAACCCAAGTGGGAGAGATGCTAAATGTATCTGGTTGCGCGTGCTTGAGGCAGCTTGTCTGATGGTTAAAGCTGCAATCTTTCAGAATAACGGGGGCGGGGGGCGGCACAGAAAGATGGCGGTCGGAAATCAGGCAGGAGGGTGCTGGGGCTTCTCTGTATCTTGGCATGAGGTGGGTGAGTGCCTCCTTCCCTCGTCCGCCTGCTCTCTGCCTTTCCAACTAGCACAGTGGCCTCCTTGACTAGCAATGGCTTACAGTGGGTGCTAGTTTCCACCAAAGGTTCATGCCATTAGCAAAGTAGTGTCTCCTGGGTGTGACATGCACTATAAGGTCCCTAGCCAGCTTCTTCCGTCCTAAGACAGCCCCAACTTCCCCTACAAACCCTTGATTTTGAGTGCTGACCCCATCCTTTTATATTGTAAGCTCCTTGTACAAGGGCCCGGCTTACCTACTGAACCCGTGTATGTTAATATTGTGGTTTTATTGGTTTTGTTTTTACACCACTTTGCGTCGCACTGCGGAATATGTCAGGACAGTGTTCCAAAAATGAC
Source organism: Ascaphus truei (assembly GCF_040206685.1). Lineage (NCBI taxonomy): Eukaryota > Metazoa > Chordata > Amphibia > Anura > Ascaphidae > Ascaphus > Ascaphus truei. Next base: position 7,976,586 of record NC_134495.1, on the reverse strand, counting down.
TCTGATAGATGAATCCCGAGGTGGGGCTTCCCCTAAGCACAATGTACTTTGCAGCAGCCCTGCACATATATTCAGATCAGTCTTTACCCACTGCCCCTCTTGCAGTGAGAAAGTTATATTGCCTCAGCAAAGCCAGGTTTGATGTCTGAAGTATAATATTACTGGACTATGCCTGCTTATTTCCATACAGGGAAGAGTACTTCCCGTAGGATTATATCCTCTATCCAGCATTAACATTGTAATGACCATCAATTAACAAATATTTGTAATTTCTCTTTTTCAGAAGATTACCTTTTTAGGAAGGCGTTTTTTTTCTTTTCTTCCTACGCAGGGAGTTAATTAACAAACTTTGACAGTCAGTCTAATTACACACAAGTTGACTTTATGATCTTGTTTGCTCGTTGTAAGGCTTCTGTTACACAGTATTGGACTCTGGCAGACAGAACTAAACTCTAACTGTGTATCAGCGGATAAATCATATAGCCGTGTATTCTGTTACATTCCTGCTTTATACGCTTGTTATCTTCAGATATACTATATTTTCTTCGGTGTTGGAATCTTCCGGAGCTATTTTAGTATACAAATGCCACTTTCACTGCCAATATCGCGGAATTATCACTCTTTAATAGCAATCCAGCTGAAAGGTCTTATAGGGGGGGGAGTCACCACGACTAGGGGACCCTACCGCGGGCTAGCAGTAATGGGTAGGAAGGGGTTATTTTGGTGGTGTTGGGAGGTGTTAGGTGGGGCAAGCGGTTGGGGAGGTCCTCTCATCTTTATAAGGGACCTCCAACGTGGTCGCCAAAGTGCGCCATTCTGCTGGAAGACAGGTATGCATTGTGTGGTGGCTTTGGTTGGTATGGTCGAGGTTGTTTGGTTTATGTCACAGGTTAGCGGGGTGGCCCATGCTAGTATAGTGACGGGGGTGGGGGAGGTAAGTAGAGTGAGGATGCAGGGATCTTGGTGCCCTTAAGGCCTGTTTGGTGGTGGAATTGCTACATCCAGCAAGCCCAGGTTTTTCCTGTTCAGATGTATTGGTTGATTAAAAGCTGTGTCCTGTGTGAAGTTATTTGGGTTGGGGTTAATGGTTGGGTCCAGAGTTGAGTTTGGAGTGTACCTGGCCATGAACAATAATAGCTACCACCCTATAGCAAATATATACCCGTATAAAGTTGAAGCCATCCTGGGCAAAATCTCTTGGAGATTAATATAAAGCTCGGTATTTGGCTGTAAAATTACAAGTGATATTAAGAGAAAAAGGAGTTAGAGGGGGAATAACTTGACGAACACTTGATACTGAGATTTATCCATTTTCGTATAACTTGTCATCGATTTTCTCCCCTTTTATTCATCTGTTAAATCGACCTGGTCCCCGAGCATCTAATGTAACTGTTGTGATTTTCATTTCATGGTATCTCCACTCTACCCAGCCAAGTACCATTGATGCTCCATGAGATCACAGGAGATCCATAGAGAGAGCTCCATGAGATCACAGGAGACCCATAGAGAGAGCTCCATGAGATCACAGGAGACCCATAGAGAGAGCTCCATGAGATCACAGGAGACCCATAGAGAGAGCTCCATGAGATCACTGGAGACCCATAGAGAGAGCTCCATGTGATCACAGGAGACCAATAGAGAGAGCTCCATGAGATCACAGGAGACCCGTAGAGGGAGCTCCATGAGATCACAGGAGACCCATAGAGAGAGCTCCATGAGATCACTGGAGACCCATAGAGAGAGCTCCATGAGATGACAGAAGACCCGTAGAGAGAGCTCTATGAGATCACAGAAGACCCGTAGAGAGAGCTCTATGAGATCACAGAAGACCCGTAGAGAGAGCTCCATGAGATCACAGAAGACCCGTAGAGAGAGCTCCATGAGATCACAGAAGACCCGTAGAGAGAGCTCTATGAGATCACAGAAGACCCGTAGAGAGAGCTCCATGAGATCACAGAAGACCCGTAGAGAGAGCTCCATGAGATCACAGAAGACCCGTAGAGAGAGCTCTATGAGATCACAGAAGACCCGTAGAGAGAGCTCTATGAGATCACAGAAGACCCGTAGAGAGAGCTCCATGAGATCACAGAAGACCCATAGAGAGAGCTCCATGAGATCACAGAAGACCCATAGAGAGAGCTCCATGAGAACACAGAAGACCCGTAGAGAGAGCTCCATGAGATCACAGAAGACCCGTAGAGAGAGCTCCATGAGATCACAGAAGACCCGTAGAGAGAGCTCTATGAGATCACAGAAGACCCGTAGAGAGAGCTCCATGAGATCACAGAAGACCCGTAGAGAGAGCTCCATGAGATCACAGAAGACCCGTAGAGAGAGCTCCATGAGATCACAGAAGACCCGTAGAGAGAGCTCCATGAGATCACAGAAGACCCGTAGAGAGAGCTCTATGAGATCACAGAAGACCCGTAGAGAGAGCTCCATGAGATCACAGAAGACCCGTAGAGAGAGCTCCATGAGATCACAGAAGACCCGTAGAGAGAGCTCTATGAGATCACAGAAGACCCGTAGAGAGAGCTCTATGAGATCACAGAAGACCCGTAGAGAGAGCTCCATGAGATCACAGAAGACCCATAGAGAGAGCTCCATGAGATCACAGAAGACCCATAGAGAGAGCTCCATGAGATCACAGAAGACCCGTAGAGAGAGCTCTATGAGATCACAGAAGACCCGTAGAGAGAGCTCCATGAGATCACAGAAGACCCGTAGAGAAAGCTCCATGAGATCACAGAAGACCCATAGAGAGAGCTCCATGAGATCACAGAAGACCCATAGAGAGAGCTCCATGAGATCACAGAAGACCCATAGAGAGAGCTCCATGCACTATAAGCAGGAAACGCTATTGCAACGGCTGACGTCACACGGTCGCGTCGCCGTAGCCCTAACTATAAACGCAGCCTTAGGCCTGGGACATAGTGAAATAATCAGTGCGGAGGCGCGCTGAGGCTCAGGGAAAGCCGTGCTTTCCCTGGCCTTACACAGCGTGCCGTCCGTGGGCGTGTCGGGGGCGGCTCTGGGGGCGGGCCAATGACGTCACGGAGCTGGTTCACCCTCATTGGGCGAACCACTCACGTGACCGGCCCTGCGCTCCTGCGAGTGCCAAATTTGAAAACTTGTTAAGACACACACTTCCCGATAGCCCTGCTTCAGCACAGGTGGCTCAATAAGTCTGTGCTTCAGCACAGGTGGTTCAATCATTCCCTGCTTAAGCACAGGTGGCTCAATCAGAGGCTCCGTCAAAGACGGAGCCATCTGTGCTGAAGCAGGGACTTATTGAGCCACCTGTGCTGAAGCAGGGATATCCTGAAAACCTGACCTGTTGGGGGGGCTTGAGGACTGGAGTTGAGCACCCCTAGTTGTATAGTAAGGATAGTGCTTTATAAAACGATGGCAGACTAAGTAGCCGGCTCTTATTACCGTCTTGTTTCCAGGAAATTCTTTCTGCTTCTTGGAAGACTGCGGTATTCCTTCAATGCCCCGATACTCTGTCCCTTCAATGCCCCGATACTCTGTCCCTTCAATGCCCCGATACTCTGTCCCTTCAATGCCCCGATACTCTGTCCCTTCAATGCCCCGATACTCTATCCCTTCAATGCCCCGATACTCTGTCCCTTCAATGCCCCGATACTCTATCCCTTCAATGCCCCGATACTCTATCCCTTCAATGCCCCGATACTCTGTCCCTTCAATGCCCCGATACTCTATCCCTTCAATGCCCCGATACTCTATCCCTTCAATGCCCCGATACTCTATCCCTTCAATGCCCCGATACTCTATCCCTTCAATGCCCCGATACTCTATCCCTTCAATGCCCCGATATTCTATCCCTTCAATGCCCCGATACTCTGTCCCTTCAATGCCCCGATACTCTGTCCCTTCAATGCCCCGATACTCTGTCCCTTCAATGCCCCGATACTCTGTCCCTTCAATGCCCCGATACTCTATCCCTTCAATGCCCCGATACTCTGTCCCTTCAATGCCCCGATACTCTATCCCTTCAATGCCCCGATACTCTGTCCCTTCAATGCCCCGATACTCTATCCCTTCAATGCCCCGATACTCTGTCCCTTCAATGCCCCGATACTCTATCCCTTCAATGCCCCGATACTCTATCCCTTCAATGCCCCGATACTCTGTCCCTTCAATGCCCCGATACTCTGTCCCTTCAATGCCCCGATACTCTATCCCTTCAATGCCCCGATACTCTATCCCTTCAATGCCCCGATACTCTATCCCTTCAATGCCCCGATACTCTATCCCTTAAATACCCCGATACTCTGTCCCTTCAATGCCCCGATACTCTATCCCTTAAATACCCCGATACTCTGTCCCTTCAATGCCCCGATACTCTGTCCCTTCAATGCCCCGATACTCTATCCCTTCAATGCCCCGATACTCTATCCCTTCAATGCCCCGATACTCTGTCCCTTCAATGCCCCGGTACTCTGTCCCTTCAATGCCCCGGTACTCTGTCCCTTCAATGCCCCGGTACTCTGTCCCTTCAATGCCCTGATACTCTATCCCTTCAATGCCCCGATACTCTATCCCTTCAATGCCCCGATACTCTGTCCCTTCAATGCCCCGATACTCTGTCCCTTCAATGCCCCGATACTCTGTCCCTTCAATGCCCCGATACTCTGTCCCTTCAATGCCCCGATACTCTATCCCTTCAATGCCCCGATACTCTGTCCCTTCAATGCCCCGATACTCTGTCCCTTCAATGCCCCGATACTCTATCCCTTCAATGCCCCGATACTCTATCCCTTCAATGCCCCGATACTCTATCCCTTCAATGCCCCGATACTCTGTCCCTTCAATGCCCCGATACTCTATCCCTTCAATGCCCCGATACTCTGTCCCTTCAATGCCCCGATACTCTGTCCCTTCAATGCCCCGATACTCTATCCCTTCAATGCCCCGATACTCTGTCCCTTCAATGCCCCGATACTCTATCCCTTCAATGCCCCGATACTCTATCCCTTCAATGCCCCGATACTCTATCCCTTCAATGCCCCGATACTCTATCCCTTCAATGCCCCGATACTCTGTCCCTTCAATGCCCCGATACTCTGTCCCTTCAATGCCCCGATACTCTGTCCCTTCAATGCCCCGATACTCTGTCCCTTCAATGCCCCGATACTCTATATCTTCAATGCCCCGATACTCTGTCCCTTCAATGCCCCGATACTCTGTCCCTTCAATGCCCCGATACTCTATCCGCATGAAGGGAACGTTCTGGGAAGGGGCTTTAAAAAATGGCAAACGTTTGTTCCCTCGTTTAGGGAAACAAACTGCTAACGGGGGATGTGTATTGTGACGGGATTTCTGCTTTAACAGATTCTTCTAAACTCGGCGCGGGGATTTGAACCCAGTGTCCTTCCTCATGTAAAGCGGATGTGGTGAGCGCTGCTGAAACAGGGGTTAACTTCTGCTATGCACGCAGAGGGAGCTGGGTTCAACACCCACCTGAACGAAACAGATGAACCGCTCTATCGGAAGCGTTGCGAAGCCAGATGTGTACACGGCAGGATCAGGAGTACTGTAAAACCAATGTGACTCTTCTTTTATCATTCAGATTGGGGTCACCCCTGTGGGTAATGTGGTTCCGCGACATCTGATTTAGAGAGTTGCTCCTTTCAGTTGCGGACAGATTTGTGTCACTTTCGCTGACTCTGTTCCCAAAGAAAAGACGCCTCCCCTGCACATCGTAATGTCAGACAAAATGGAGTCATCACTCGCTTTACCAGCCCTATCCGTCCCTGGGATATTAGCATCTGAATTATGGGGGGAAAAGACATTGATTTCACAATACTCCTGATCCTGACATTGTAATATCTTACTTTGCGACCACGCTTCCAATATAACCGTTACGTTATTTTTATCTACTCGTTTTTTCCATCAGTGCGGTGCAGGGGTGAGCAACTCCAGTCCTCAAGGGGGGCCACCAACTGGTCAGGTTTTCAGGATATCCCTGCTTCAGCACAGGTGGCTCAGTCTTTCTACTGCACCCCCTGTGCTGAAGTAGGGTTATCCTGAAAACCTGACCTGTTGGTGGCCCTTGAGGATTGGAGTTGCCCACCCCTGGGTGTATGGGTCACCCCATCCGCTTTACATGTAGACGGTTATGGGTTTAATTCCCAGTCATCGCTTAATCAAAGCGACACCTTCCACACTTGGGGCACACTCACATTTTCTCGTTCTCTGTCAGGGGGCCAGCATAATAGCTTACAGACGCTTCTGGCATTGAAGGGGTTAATGGCGAACACCAACACAAGGCCAAAGTGAACTAATGGCGTTGAAGTGATGAAAGGGTTAAATAGCGACGTTTTAAAGTAATTTTTGGTCTTGCGAAATAATTGTGCGTTGTTTTAGTTCCCTTATGTTCGGTTTGTGTTATCGCATGGTAAGTATTACCCCTTCCTGTTTTCTGACAGGCAGAAGATGTGCATATATCAGATTGCATGATCATTCGGGGGGGGGGTGGGGGGGGTGTGTGCAAGGAAAACAGATGAATAATGACCCCCGCTACATTATGACGTAGTACACAACACAGAAAGTCTGGACTGATTCTCTATGTGACATGGTTAGGGATTCCAGTTTCTCGTGTTTATTCCATTTTTTTTATTTTTCTGGTGTTTTCATTTGGTTTATAAAATAAATAAGTCTTTGACTGAGCCACTGATTGAGCTACCTGTGCTGAAGCTGGAATATCCTTAAAACCTGACCTGTTGGGGGGTCTTGAGTTCAGCACCCTTGGTCTAGCCCAGGGGAGCGCAAACTTTTTTTCCTGCGCCCCCCCTGCCGGCTGTTCCCCTCTTTCCGCGCCCCCCTCCCCGCCCCTTACCTTTGCTTCGGCGGCGGCATGGCAACGTGACGTCACATGACCTCGCCGCGTCATTTCACGGCGCGTTGCCATGGCGACGCATGTAAGAAGCCGCCGGAGCCAAGGTAAGTGAGGTTTACAGAGGCCTTCGCCGCTTCCCCGGCACAATTTAAGTGCCTTCGGGAAGCGCGCGGGGCCTCCGTAAACCCCGCGCCCCCCGGCCCCCCAGTTTGCGCACCGCTGGTCTAGCCCATTCAAGTCCTTATAAAGCCATTTTAAGCGAGAAATGTCTTTCTAAAGCATCCTCCCACATTCCCCTGAATCCAAGCAAGAGGTGTCTTTAAATAGACAGTCCGATCAGGCAGAGGGTGTCTGTTCTGCTCCCGTGTTATGATATATTTAGAGATTCCTGCTCAGCTCAGATGAATCCCGCAGCACTACAAGTTTTGACAGGTTATAAAAGTTGCTTATTAACTGGCACCTGAGTGACGACTTCTTCCCATGTCTGGGTCTAACCGGATCGTGCCGTCAGATAGAAATATTGAGAAATCTTACATGCTAAGTGGTCATGAAGCAGGAAACCGTGGCCAGAGCCTCGGGAAAGGGACATCCCCACTTAGAGCCCAACAAAAGCAGGTGGACTTCCTTAAACATAGAACATTAAAAAGAACCCATACAACAGAGGGGGGGGCGGGGGGGGCCGAAAGAGTTAACCCCCTACCCTTTAAAAAGCTGCAGACCAAGCAAGATCCTACACGTGTGTTTTTTTGTTTTTTTAATAAATCACTTCTGTACAATGTGAAAATACTTGAATGTTTTTTTTAACTACTCTGAATTACATATTTCATGTATTATAATGTAACAACTTTTTTTGTTTCTATAGCAACCATTTACAAAGTCGCACCCCCTTCCTCTTCTGAAACAGGCTCTGGCACACCCCTTTTTGAGCCCTGCCCTTTCTCTAGCAGTGCACCAATTGTATCTAGTGACTGCCTGGTCACGTGATCTTCCCCACAGAACTTTGCATTTTGGGTCCTCTTCTGCTGCACTGACAGCCATTTAGTGAGCCCTCGAGCCGAATCTTCGCTGATTGATCAAATGAGAACGGATCGATCGGAAACTTAGCTAATTACTTATTGTTTGGATTGTATTGATGCACATGTTAAAGGGAAACAATAAATAATACAAATAAAAACTGGCAGCTTGGACTGCTGCTTTAACTCCTTTATTCTGGATTTAACCCCTGCAGTACTTGGAGGTGGTCAACAGTGCCTGGCTGGCATAGAAGTGGTTAATGATGACCTCCAGGGGTCAGTCACAAAGTCCTAACTTGTGTCAGTAGACAGATGACGTAACACTGATGTAGTTGTGTTGTATATATTTCCTAGTACAGCGGTGGGCAACTCCAGTCCTTAAGGGCCACCAACAGGTCAGGTTTTCAGGATACCCCTGCTTCAGCACAGGTGTCTGAATCAGTGGCTCAGCCCAGTCTCTGCCCTAGGGGATGCTTCCATAACGGGAGCTTGGCCTACTAACGAGATTAAAACGGCAAATGCAACCTGCGCTTAATTCACCACAATATTTATGCGACTTTTTTCTAAACTTCAATGTATTCACTTCGGGAGTCCAGGTGTTCAAATTCAAGCCGAACCCCCCCGACCTACGGCGAGAATCTTGGCAAAGCTTGCCGATGTTAAACGCAGACACAATGCGGAGGCAGCTTTCTCCGCCTGAACAAAGGAGAAATGCGTGCGAAACCGTTGTGCGCTCCACGCGCTGTGCGCAAGCCATTTGCATGAACGTTTCAGTATAAAGGGAGATGGGTTTGGGGCTTGTGCAGCACTGGATGGGTTAAAAAAAAAAATCCAGCATCCTTTTGGAGGAAAAAAATTCTGCAGTTAACCTCAAAACTGCCGGAGACGACGGCGAGCTGCGTGAATTCCCTTGCAGTGTGTGGCTGTCCCTTCTGGCAGGGAAGGGGTTAATCACGGTTTGGCTTGCTTTTCCCCCAGCCGAGTGAGTTTCTTTGTGGAATAGGGCACAGTCGGGATCCCTTTTATGTATCTGTAAGTATGTACACTTTCGCCTGGCAGCACAAACGCTTGCCTTTCTATGCAGCGTCTCTCAGTCTACATTCAGTTTTAATGATATTTTGAATTTAAGATTCCAAGTAAACACTGTAAGCAAACACGCCTGCAGGACTCGCACCCGGAGAGAAAGCACTCAGCCATGTAACTGCCTTCACGGCTTTGTCATTTCAAATGTATGTACTAATGAAATGCAAATCAATTGTTCTTATGTAGAGCTGTGGGTGTACGTAGAATTTGGCATGCACCAGAAGTCCCCGATCCGAGGAGCTGACAATCTAATTTAAGTGCAGGAGGCACAACTGGGTTAATCGTTTCAAGGGCAGTGATATTACCACTGGGCTATTGCGTCAACTACTCCTTCAGTCTAACTGCAACAAAAACGCATTTAGGAAATAACACAGAATACAGTATACAGCTATATTTAGACTGTCTATTCTTTCCAAGTGCTCTGGATTGAGCCGAAACGTTTAGTGATTAAAATCACCTTTTTGGCATTTTTGGAGTATCTATCCTTAAATACTTTCTTGTGTTATCAGCTGGACGGTATGCACCCAGATAAGAATATTGATTTTTTACTTTGGCGAATACCCTGTGTGTATATATATATGTATGTGTGTATATATATATGTATGTGTGTGTGTATATATATGTATGTGTGTGTGTATATATATATATATATAATATAGAGAGAGATACAGATAGATAGATAGATAGATAGATAGATATAGATGTAGAGGTATCGGTACCATGTTAGCCGAGCTTAATAATCATAAACGAATAGACGATACCGTTCTGTGGCTAACGAAACAAAGACAAGCCTGACGCAGCGTTTCGCACCATTTGCTTCTTCAAGGGGCTTCAGAAGTGATCTCTTCTTCCGGCGGTGTTACAATGGATGAAGCAAGAAAGGATTTTACTTAAAAACAGCGCATGCACTGCACAATGCACTGTTTTTAAGTAAAAACCTCTCTTGCTTTATCCATTGTTACATCGCCGGAAGAAGAGATCAGTGGATCTCGAAAGCTCGCACAAATAAAAGCATTTCGTTAGCCACAGAACGGTATCGTCTATTCATTTTTGAATATATATATATATAATTTAAAGTACAGTTTGGAAGTCCCGTGGTACAGAAACATTTGTTGTAAAGAAAAGCATGGTGTGAATGTGACCAGTCACATAACCTTATGCACACATCATCCTTTTACGGTGGGCTTGCTGTACTTCTGTCCCCAGCATCAAAACAGCGTGATACATTTATAAAATGAACGTGGAGGGGCGGGGGGGGGGGGGGGGGGGGGGGAAGGAGAAGGACAGATCCTGCGATTCCAACATCCTTCTGGCAGAACAGACGTACCGTGTGTTTGGACAGTATCGGACACGGCTAGCAATCTTTCCGCCAGGGGCGTACAGGGGGCCAGTGTGTTTTTGGGAGAAATAAACTTGCGCTCTTTGCCTCTTCCTTTCTCTTTTCCCTCTGGCACCGAGTGGGTTATTACAGGAGCAGTTCCTCTTCTGTGGGCAGAACGGCCAGAAATGCCGGCAGGGGGACGGCGGTGCATGCAAAGGCCAGAAATGCCGGCAGGGGGGCGGCGGCGCACGCGCGTCTTCCCACTCTGCTGTTCTTGCCCCTTACGAGTTTCGCATTGCCCAAGTGTGTTCTTAAAAGCGACAGCCCTGTGATCTATCGCAAGGGGGACTCAGCTCCAATCCTCAAGACCCCCCTTCCCCACACAGGTCAGATTTTCAGGATATCCCAGCTTCAGCACAGGTGGCTCAATCAGTCCCTGCTTCAGCACAGGTGGCTCAATCAGTCCCTGCTTCAGCACAGATGGCTCGATCAGAGGCACAGTCTTTCACAGAGCCACTGATTGAGCCACCTGTGCTGAAGCTGGGATATCCTTAAAACCGGACCTGTTCAGGGGGCCTGAGGACTGGAGTTGAATACCCTATCACATGAATTCAGAACCCTTTAAAGCTCTTTCATTGCTGCACGACGAACAGAAACGGAGAGAGACCCCTTGAAATATATCTAAAAAAATATATATATATATATATATATATATATATATATATATATATATAAAAAAGGGGACATTTAGGCATCTATAGAAAGAAAAAATAGCGACGTAACAGGACAGGGGCAGTAAAACCCACCCTAATGATCAACATGTACATATTTTCCAAAATGGTTTGAAGATACTTTGGTCAGTTCTTCATTCTTCCAAAGTAGAACTGGATGTGACCACTCCTCGGTCATTGCACCGGTTCGGCCTTCGTCTCAGGAGGTGTTTTTTTTCTGATGGGATTATTCCCTGACCTGTCTTTCTTTTTTCTATCTATTAATCATTTGGGCGCTCGGAAGCTGCCCGCGCCGCCGAGATCTCTTCAAGTTAGACGGGTGAGACGAGGCGCCCGCTTCAGCGAGCCTAGCTCAGCCCATGAAAGCGCATTTTAACTAGCGGTGTCAAAAGCTCTTATATATCGCGCAGTAAAGCGCAGGCAGCGTGCGCTCTCCATCATTTCCTCCCATAAAACGCAGCGAATCACGCTGACAGAGGGCCTCATCGCATATATAAATGTGCTGTGAGAGCCGCTCACAAAGGGAAATGTAGGCGTGGAAATAGCATAGACATAGTTATTTGAGCATCAGTCTGTTGGAGTCACCGCTGCAGGCACAAGCGGCAGTATTTTGAAGGGAGTAGATACAGTACTTTTCATTTATGACACTGAGTGTTTGCTGCTACTTTATATGTGTAGGGCAGGGTTCTCAACTCCAGTCCTCAACCCCCCCCCCCCCCCCCCCAACAGGTCATGTTTTCCAGATATCCCTGCTTCAGCACAGTTGGCTAAATCAGTGGCTCAGTCTTCGACTGCACCACCTGTGCTGAAGCAGGGATATCCGGAAAACCTGACCTGCTGGGGGGGGGGGGGGGGGGCGAAGAACTGCATTTGCCCACCCCTGGGTTACGGGAGGGGTGACACCCCAGAAAGCGCTTGCTCCATGCCTACACCGCAATGCATTATATTGGTCTGTACCTGTCTCCTTCCCCACTCTACCCTCTAAACCTCGCCGACAACCGGCATTATTATTATTATTATTATTATTATTATTATTAAACGCACCAACCCGATATTTTTGCTTTTTCCCCAACACATCACGTCCAAAAATAAAAAAAAAGTGTGCTCCAACTTCAAGGCTTTTCCAACCAACGTCCCCCTCCTGCAAGTGTCCCACCGACTAATTCCAGCGCTCGCTCTCATAAATATCTCCACGTAATGTGATTGCTGCTTACAGAAGAGCTGACAGGCCAATATATCATTCGGAAAGAGTATTGGATTTATAATGAACTTCAATTAAAAGCTATATTTAAAGGCTCCAGAATAGACTTTTGTGCAGTAACAAAGATATATATTGTTCCATTGTTTTATCTCTATTATTATTATTATTATATTTTTATAGGAAGTTGAAAGATTAATGTTTATAATCATGGGCACGTCATACCGTTTTTCTCCGTCTCTTTTTACCGTCCCGGCTATGATTCAGCATCATTGCGCCTCTGCGTAGAGTAACACATCCATTTTTTGCCTGTTCCTAAATTATTTAGCACCTCTAAATGTAGTGATTTGTTCTAATGAATAACCACTTTGTTACCTATCGCTGAGTGTGCAGAACTGCTGTTAGGGGTGCCAGGTGGCGTCTCCAAAAATACTGGACACAATGATGAAAGGTGCAACGCGCTTGAGATTCCCCCCCCCCCCCTCAACGCTCCATCTTGTTTCCTCCTGTCCTTGGTCCCATCCCCAGACTCTTGACACCTCCTCCTATTTGGCTGCTTTTGGGTAATGCAGCCAATCGGGATGGAGGAAGCTGCCCAGCCCCCTAGCAGCAGCCCTGCTCGGGGAAATCCCGCCCCCCCCCCCCCCCCATGCCGGTCAGGTCGCTATATCCAGAGCAGTAATATCGGTATAGACACACATGTCCAGTATTACCTCTCATCACAGGGTGTCCAAATACAGGACAGTCCGGTTCCATACTGGATCCCTGGCAAGCCTAAGTCTGCTGTACATACAGTAAAGGTTTACAGAAATATTGCCTATCCCCTGCGTTCCCCAGCACCACTGGATATAGGCCCCTTATTTAATATACTGCAAAGCTGTTCTCCCGTGCTGGGGAAGATTTGAATCCCATTCATTTAAACGGAACAACTGGACCCTTCTTCAGCTCTGGGAACACGGCCATCTGTTTAACTTCACCAGAGTACAAGGCTCTCTAGTCCAAAGAGCTTGCAATCTAGTTTTGGAGAGACGGTGACTGACCCGAGGTCACAAAGAAACACTTTTTTATTTATTACAAGCCTCATGAAGGGAGTTCTGATGGGGACAAAATATTCCTATACTTTGACTCCATATTTTGTAAGCGCCCTTAAAGCAGCCAGCGCCTTGAATAATTCCCTTGAATGTGTTCTTTTTCTGAGCGGGAACCCTATGAGAAGGGAAGCTGCTGCTGCTCCCCGGACCTGCTGCTCCCCGGACCTGCTGCTGCGGCTCAAGGT